>NC_059434.1:20794248-21441066 GCF_021028975.2 Sphaerodactylus townsendi
AGAATTTTGACAACCAGCAATCTCTCCCTGGAGTCAGTTCTCTACTCGCTGGACACACGCAGCACTGCAACAACTGCTTTCAGGGAAATTACAGAAATAATAGATCTGACCCTTACTTCCTAAGGTCCGAGCCAGCAGCCCCCCAAAATTACATGCAAAGGCAGAATGCCCACATGGCATCTGCAGAACTACCATTCCTCCAAAGGTCTCAAGTCAGCCAGCCAGACAGCCAGCCAAAATATGTCTCAGCAAACATTTTCCAAGGTCACTCAGCAAACCTCCATGGGGGGGGGGAGGACAGAATGAGGGGGAAAGGAAGAGAAAGGGCGGCAGAACAAGGGGAAGAGACTTAACTTTAAAACGAGACTTAACTGACTTTTAGGAAAGGTGCTGTGGTCGGAGGGAGCTGGGGGCAGGGACCGGCCCAGGAGGGTGCTCTTTCTTTGACCTCGTCCCCACCCCCAGGTTTCCTCCAACTGCCACCACTCCTCTCCTAAAATTAAAGATTATTTTAAAGCCACGAGGAGATATGGTGGCGGCGGCGGCGGCAAAGAACTTCTTTCTCCCTGCCTCTCTTTCTGCATAAGGGCAGGAAAGGCGGCAACCTCACCATCGCCACTTGTCCCTCCTGGTGGGGAAGAGGGAGTGAGGGACAAAATGACCCCTCCACATGACCAAGGCACAAGGCGCCTGGGTTGCACAACCACCCCACCCCCCTTCCCAAGAATGTACCACCACAAAAGGCAGGAAAACAATAGTGGCACTACTGAAATTGGCCAGAGCACTTTAGAGATGGCTCAGAGATGGACTGAAATGAGCTTCATGAATACTCATCTGTGTATTGCTTTACCCAAAAGCCGGGCGATAAAAGATGACATCCAGTTTAGAATGGTAAACAGAAATGGGCCTGTGGGCAAGTGACAGAATTACCAAAGAAAAGAAGAAGAGGAGGAGGAGCAGGAGGAGGAGTTTGGATTTATACCCCGCCTTTCTCTCTTGTAAGGAGACTCAAAGGGGCTTCCTCTCCCCACAACAGACATCTTGTGAAGTAGGTGGGGTTGAGAGTGTTCTAAAGAACCGTGACTAGCCCAAGGTCACCCAGCATGCTCCAAGTAAAGGAGTGGGGAAAGAAATCGGTTTGCCAGACTAGAGTCTACCACTCATATGGAGGAGTGGGGAATCAACCCAGTTCTCCAGATTGGAGTCCCCCTGCTCTTAACCGCTACACCTGTTGGATCAGACCACTGGTCCATCTAGTCGCATGACCTGTTCACACAGTGGCCAACCAGTTGCCTTGGAAGGCCAACACATGGTGGCCAAGACCTTCCTCCAACATTCCCTGTAAGCTGCATGGACTCCTCAGACACCATATTGGTGTCTTGCAGATCGGGCAGCCACCAGCAGGGAGAGTTCTCACAGAGTGAGATGGTAGTGAACTTCTGTGCATTTCCCTACCATGGTTAGAGGCAGTGGTGGGATTCACAGGTTCGCACCACATTGGCAGAACCGGTTGTTAAAATGATGCTTGTACACAACCAGTTGTTAAATTATTTGAATCCCACCACTGGAACCGGCTGTTGAATTATTTGTGTCCCACCACTTGTTAAAGCAGTGGTTCTCAACCTGGGGGTCAGGACTCCTTTGGGGGTCGAATGACCCTTTCATAGGGGTCGCCTAAGACTTTCTGCATCAGTGTTCTCCATCTGCAAAATGGATAAATGTTAGGGTTGGGGGTCACCACAACATAGGGAACTGTATTAAAGGGTCGCGGCATTAGGAAGGTTGAGAACCACTGGGTTAGCGGTACTACTGCCTTCCTATAATGTCACCTTTTGGCATTGATATTCAGAGGGCACCTCTATCTGGATGTGGAGGTTCCCTATAGGCAGTCCTTAATCATTCTCATTAGGTTTTTTAGACTGTAGACATTATACGACAGCAGTTGATTCAAGGCGGCTGCAAAATCCGAGCAATCAGAAGGAATTCTCTTATCTATAAACGACCCATACTTTTAAAAAGGTTTTTCTCCCCCTATGGTAGGGGGAAAAAGTCTTCAAATATATCCCAGGGAACAATCACTGTCCAGAAAGAAATTGGAAATTGAACTTCCCTAAATGTATGGTAAAAGCTGTAATAGCATGAGGCAACGGAAAGGCTTCGATAACGCAGTAAAAATGCAGTTCAATAATTTATTCAGTGCAGTCAGGAAATAAAATTGGTGCCCCACAAGAATCCAAAGTCAAGAAATATGGAATAATTACGAGAGGAGACTTAGAGCTTGCAAAGCCGATTCAAAATGGGCTTTTCGTTACTGTTGAAATGGTCAGGTCTCTCACAGGCTTAGCAGGCTCTTCTAAATCTATTGGTCAACTGGGGTAACCATGTCTAGGCAAACGCTGTCAAGTGCCGTGAATCCACGTGTGAATTAGGCCTCTGATATGGAAAGATTAAAGCAGAAAAGATTAACCTAGTGGGGGAAATTGCGAAGACAATATCTTAAGAAATGGGTCAACCACTGCTATATGTACTAGCAAAACTAGCTGGCCCCAAACATAGGCTGTCTACAGACAAGTGGTTAGAGCCAGTCCTCTTTTTAATTCAGCCTAGCCCAACCCCATGCCTTTCTACAGAGTTCATTGCATATAGCTCTTAGATCAGTGATGGCGAACCTATGGCACGGGTGCCAGAGATGGCACTCGGAGCCCTCTTTGTGGGCACACGCACACAGAGTTTGTCATGTGGTGGGCAGAAAATCACACACACACACACACACACACACACACATACACACACACACACCACAAACATCTAGGCTGGCCTGGGCCACTGAGCACTACGTGCGTGCACCGCGGTGAGCAGGGAAGACTCGGCTGGTGGGCCTGGTGCCTGTGCTCCGGGTGGCTGCTGCTCAAGCGGGGGCACAGAGGAGGGAGAGATGCTAGAGAGGCACAGAGCAGTGCGTGCGGGACTTGCTGGAGGCTCGAGCGGGTGGGGCAGAGGAAGAGGGAGCCAACCAGTTTTTTTCTAAACTAAAACCTCAGTATTCAGGTTGAATTGCTGTGTTGGCACTTTGTGATAAATAAGTGGGGTTTGGGTTGCAATTTGGGCACTCGGTCTCAAAAAGGTTCGCCATCACTGTCTTAGATATAAAGGTCCCAAGATCCCCACCATAGTCTTTCTGATGTAAATATTTACTTCCTGGGTCCTGGATAAGGTTCTAGTCTTAAGGTGGAGCCAGGCAATCACCTGGAAGTACAATTGATCTCTAGATGACATCAACCAGTCTTCCTGGAGAAAATGTCTGTTTTAGAGAGTGAACTTGATTACATGATACCTCTCTCTCTCCCTCCCCCAAACCCTACCATCTCCAGGTTCCATCACCAAATATCTAGCAAATTCCCAAACCAGAGTTGGCAGCCTAGAATCCATGCTGTAATACTAACTTTTTGTTTATGTAAGCTATAAAAATCTTTATGCCCCTGCTAAGGTTGCCCTGTCCCCCTAGGAACCAGTGGGAAAATTACTTTGTTGGAAGGAGCCTGTTGGTGATGTGCTGAGGTTCCCAGTGATGCACCATATCACCATGGACTCTCAGGCATTTGGACTAAACTCCATGGTTTAATCATAGAGTTCGGGCCAAAAGCCAGAGCACTCCCAGTGTCCCCCAGTGAAATACTGGCATCACTTCTGGGTACAGGGGGAGTGACATTATTTATTGTATTTCAGTGCATTAGGATGGTGCTGATGTCCCTGCCCTCAGTTCCCCACCATTTTCCTCCCATCAGAAAACTGAGCAGGGGTGGAAAGTGCCCACTGGCAGCAGGGAACCCCCTGCCACAAGGAGGGGCTTGGTAAACCTAACCCCATCTTTCATCCTGGCTCTTACTGTCAAAGCAGGTCATACTGGGCAGTTCAGTGGCTGCGCTATACATTGTGAAGGTCTCTAAGGCCATTTATGCATGCACTGCTTATTCCACAGTCAATTCTCTACCTTTGCTTTGCAATACAGTTGCCCCATGGGTTTTTTTTGTTAACACATGTTACCCTCCTATGAGGGTTGCCCACCTGCCTTCTTGTACCCACCTGCCTCCTTGTTGTTTCCATGCCACCTCCATTTAAGGAGGTTGCCTATGGCCTTTTTGTTTGTTTGTTTGTTTTGCCATCTTTGGTCTAGCTAGCATTACTTTGCTCACCAGTCTTGTTTCACTGGTTTCATCAAAGCAGTGATAGATCCTCACTGTTAATTTTTTTTTAAAGTCCTTCTGATTGTCCTGAAATGTTGGCCGGAAGAATGGGAGAAATTACAGTGTCTGGGCGAGGAAAGGCAGCAAAGAGCAAGAAAACCCAGGGAAAGCTAAACACATGGTGATCTCCTTCACTTTTCCTTTGAAGGGTGAGTAAAAGTTGCATTTAAAGTGCTTTCTGAAACCGTGGGGATTCTCTGACCTGACTGTGGGGGAAGTGCCAAAGCGGGGAAAATATGTGCATGACCGAGAATGAAAACCCAAAGGGAATGCATGCTCACAGTGAAGGCAACCACACATGCATAAATGGTCTAAGTGAACTCCTTAAGTGCTCTTAAGCATCTCACATTCTGTAGCCTGAGCCCCCCTCATTTTTAATGAGACAACTGTGAAGTGCTTTGAAATTCCAGAGTATCCTGCTAATCTTACCCATAATAAAAGGCTAAGGGATGGAACATCCTGATGACGAACCTTCACCAATGGGGGAGCAGATGGGGGAGCAGGACTCACTAAGTCCTGCTCCCCCATTGGTGGGTGACATTCCATCCCCTCCCTGGAGCAGCAGCGTCTTGGTGTCACTACTCCAGGGCCACAGAAGCCCTCCCACTTCCCCCCCTACCCCGAGAAGCGGGCTGCAGAAGCCCTTCCACTTTTGAAAGTTTTTGAAAGAGCAGAAGTTGAACTGTTGCATAGTTTTTATTTATGGTGCATTTGGGTTTACTGGAGGTTTTACCCCCAAGGTGTTATATGAAAGGCTTTCCACCCCAGGACTGGAGAACGCAGCCGAGATAGCGTTTAAGCTTCCTAAGCCCTCTTCCTGCATTATTTTTTGTTTTCTCCAACTCTCTTATTTATCTTCCTTCTGCAGGGAAGGGATTTACTGAGCTGATAACTGTAGAGAAGGAAGAGCTGTGTCAGATTTGGATGTTTTGCTTTGGCATTAAAGAATTGGCCTATTTTGATGCAAATGCCAGTACAATGCCATGTCAGTCCGAGCTGAGCCACAAAGGGTTAATGTAATGCCCACAGCTGAGGAGATTAGTTCAGATTTAATTGGCATCTGGATGCCTTTTGCTAGCTGTGCTGATTTTAAAGTTCTTACTGGAAAGGAGAAGCGCTGAACATGTAAAAATGGCTGAAAAGTAGGAAACTAAATTAGTACTGACAATAATAATTCTTAACATTTATATAATGCTTTTTGAATATTATTTTGGTAATCCTCAAAATACTGTTGGAATGTAGGTTGGGGTTAATATTCCCAAGATGCACGCCAGAACTTGCAGCTGAAATAAAATCCTAGCTCACTCAAGGCTGCCTAGTTAGAGATGCTGATTGATCCCACTCCTGATCTGTACCCTGAGATTAGAATGGGGTGAGCACACTCAATGGTGCTCAAGTGTACCCCTGTCTCAAGTTTGGGGCCAGGGCACAGCTGTGTGGGTGAAAACTTTTCTGTTTCATGTGGCATATCCCATTAATGGTTAGTGGCCATCCTCCCTGGTTCTGGTGTTGTACGTTTATTCATTTTTACTGAATTATTTTATAATTTCAAATGTTGCTTAATTGTTCAGGAGTTTTAACATTTTTATGTGTGCTGCCTTGGGTGGAAAGGTGGTATAAAAACATTTTAAATAAATAAATGAATAGTTATTACATCTCAGTCACAAATCTTGGTTTGTATCTCCCAGTGAGGAGCACTTAACTGTCTGTGCTGTTGTTCTTCTGACTAGGTGTCTACAAGATCTCTTGGATGAAAATACCCATAGAATATAAAGCCTCAGAGTACACCCTCCGAAGTGGCCAGTTTTTCCAAGGGAATGGATCTCTGGAAATCAATCATAATTCCAGTCCCCACCTGGAGATCAGTGATAATTCCAGTCCCCACCTGGAGGTTGGCAGTGCTGCCACAAGGAGCTGACATACTGGTTTATTTGTTGGCCTGTCAGCACTTGGATGTCACAGTTAACCCAAGTTTGATCAAGCCTCATTGTGGAAACCATGGTTTGTTGTTTATTTCCTTGCCAATGGAGAGTTTGAGCAGCTTATTGTTCTCCACTCCTCCATTTAATATTCATAACACCAACCCTGTGAGGCAGGCAAGGCTGGGAGACAGTGATGGGCTCAAAGTCACCCACAAAACAATCCTTAACAGACACCCTTCCAAACACATGGGCTTAGAAGAATTTTGCTTTGCTTAGGACTGCACTGCCAGTGAAGAAATACAGCAGAGTGGGGATTCGAATCTGGTTTCCCAGATGATAGTTGGAGACTCTAAGGCTGTTTCCACACAGCAGCGGAAATGCACCTCCACCAGCATAAATTGTGCCGGTGGAGACTCGGGGACTGCTCGCATGGTAGCGTGCAAGCAGCCCTGAAGATCCACCAAACTGGAGAGGCGGCTCCACTACTGACCTTCCCATCCAGCGCTGCTCTGGAGGGCTGGAGGGACACGCCCATGCTGCCCTCCGACCTCCAGGGGTCAGAGGGCAGCGCTGGAGGGGATGGGAAAAGCGGCGTCTTCCCACCAGTGCTGTTCGCACTGCGCCGGTGGGAAGACGCTGCTTTTCAAAAACCTCGCTCAATGAGCGAGGTTTGAAAGCGGCACCTTCGCACTGCTCAGGGGTGGCCAGGATGGTGCTGCTGCAATGCAGCAGTGCCTCCTGTGCGAACAGCACCCCAGGGACAGTGTTTTCACCGTCCCTAGGGCACTGTTATTTGTCCATGCGGAAACAGCCTAACCATTATACCACATTGGTTTTTGTGACATCTGAATGCAGCCTAAGTGGCAATAATTATTGTAATCATGCCATGAAAAGTTTTACCTGCTGTTGAATTTTATACATGTCCGCTGCTCTGAGCCCATCTGACAGGGAGAACAGTTTACAAAACAAATACAATAAAAGCATAAATAAAAATGAAAATGCTGGTTTCTGCAGCTTTAAAGGCAAATCCAGGCCATTTTTCCATAGTTAGCTAATCAACTTAATTATCGCTATAACAGTTTTCTTCTCTGTTGATGTTAAACCTTTTTTTTTACAAATGTCAAAACAGAGCAAACCAATAATTAAATTCATCCCCAATCATTAAAGCCTGTTAATTACAAAAAAAATCAAAAATCAAAATCAACCATCTGCTGAAAAGCAAGGAGCCAAAGGTCTTGGGCTGATTTTGAACACACTTCAAGACAATTATGCCTAATGAAAATGAGTTGTATTTCTCATATGAAATATAATTTAAATTCCCGATCACAGCATTTGCAAAACTCTTATTTGGTCTTTTACCGGAATAAATGGTTTGTGTTATGCCTGTGTTCCTGTCATTTTCATTTTGCATTCGGATCCTTTTAGCACTGGGTTAGAAGGGCAATTCTTCTCTGGTATTGTTATTCATTTCCAAAAATAAAATAATGAATTGCTTGACAGGGGAAAGGGTAATGGTCACTTTCAAACACATCCTTGTCACATAACATGATAGCAATTGTGAAAGCAAAGATAATTTCCCGCACTAAAATAATTGACTGTGTCAAAGGGGGAAAAAACTACTGCCAATGATATTGTTAAAGTTAGGTGTACATTAAAAAACTTGCCAAACTACCCCATATTGAGAATATTTACACTTTTGTGTTCTTCCATTGAATACTACATGGATCCTTAAAGTGCAACCACTATACAATTGTAAGTAGTCTGCTTTTCCCTCCAGTGGGGACGCTGTAGTAGTGCACTGCCGTTACGCTTTGTAGTGCCGTGAAAGTAGAAGCGTTGGGGCGCCATGGACCTCAAGCCGGCCTTGTCGATGCGCTGCTCCTTTTATCCTCATCCCCAGGTGTCACGCGGGTGCGTGAAGACTGTCTGGCTCAATCGCGAGCAGGGACCGGTGCTTGCCCCAAAGGTGAGGATTGGAAACCAGGCAGATGCGGCTCCTCTCATACGTAGCCAGATGAGATCATGCATCACATGATGATCTCCCCGACCCTCCAGCTCTCCCGAACTCCCCGAAGTCCTCCCTCCCTACCGCGCCCCGATGAGAGTAACAATAAGGTTACTTAGGAACCGCGACAGGCGGGAGACTTCGCTAGGAACCACCGGGACCTCCGGTCTCCAGCTGCTGGCGATCTCCACCAGATGTTATCTCGGCGTCGTCTGCGTTCGCTAAGCTACGGCCATTAAAGATGCGAGCTACAAGCCTGGTGCGAAACCGGGAATCCTCCAGAGACCTCCACCTGCTCACGATGCGCCTGGGAAGGGCACGCGATACAGTCGACTGCATGAAAGGCATCCAGGGACCACCGTTTTAGTATCGCCTGTCCTCTGGATCGGCATCCAGAGACCGCCGTCCTAGGACACTTTCTACCGTCAGCAGGAACACCGTTGTAGTATGGGAGCTTGCAAAAGCAGGGCTTAAGACAGAAACGTTGGCGAACTGAAAGCGTTAGCGAAATGCGGCGGGAGTCCCGTATTAAAGGAAGGGAGCTCGCGCCAAATTGGTTGAAGGAGATTGAAGCTCGAAGTGTCCATGGGTGTTACCCAGAGGGACGTTGAATCTGGGACTGGGAAAACATCGAGCGCACTCTTCGCTGGGAGCCTCCATGGCGCCCGATAATGGCTGCTACTGACATTAAAGATTAATGTTTTGCTCGCCCATCAGCCTACAGAACCCTCTGGCTCTCCTTTGCTGAAGCCGCCCTCCCTTCGATCTTTCCACCTTCGAATTTCCAACCCGAGATTTTCTCTATCCACGCTAAATTGGATAGCCTGTCCTCCTTCACTGCCCCCTGGCTCATTGCGACAAGAGCTCTCAGCGGCTCAGCGCTTTACCTCCTACTATGCTTCATTTCCGGCACTGCACCTCCGTCAGCATACGTAATGGCGGCGGGTTTCAAGAACTCTCGCCAGAGCAGTATTAGCCCACGATCTGCAGAAGCAACCAATGAGGAAGAGCGATGCGAAGATTCTTGCATTGTGCCCGTCCGACTTCACCGATACTGGCGGGTGAAACGTCATCCGGCGGGTTGTCGAGTACCGCCCTTTAAACTATAACTTATCCTCCACTGGAGCTCCATAAAGGCAATGCCCGGAGACGGTAGGAGTCACTAGCCCCTCATTAGAGAGGCATGCTGGAGAGCGCCATCGCCAAAGGAACCACCCTAATGGTTCCAGGCGATGGAAGACCACCTTTAGCATGCTCACAGGCCCTCTCATGATTTGTGGTCTGGGGAAAGTGAGTTCCGCCAGCAGATTAACAGCAGAGCAGCCACCTCCGGTAGCGCGGCTACGGCTTTGATGCAGCCGCCATAGCTAGCGATCGGAATTGTCCTGCCTGGAGGCTACCCGCCCGTTCGCCTCTGGAAGTAAGCGCTATAAAGGCGGTTGTTAAAGGTCTAGCGCCGGCCCGTAGCCCAGAGTTTCTCGCCTCCATCCGGCAAAACCCCAAGAGCCCTATGCGAGTTTGTGAAGACAGGCTCAGGCTCAAAGGGGCAGGTAGATGGCGAGGAGGCCCAAAGCGAAAGAGCTCCTCTCATCGCCTGCATAAAGAGCGCCCTCCCTGAATTTTAGCAGGAATCAAGGGCCTGGGCAAAAATCCTGAACTAGCCACGACATTGCTTCAAGGCTTGCCAGGACATGGATCCTCCATTACAAAGCTCGCCTCCTCGCCCGCCAGCTCTCTCCGCGGCGGGAGAGCGATTTCAGAATGACGACTGCTTTAACTGCAGATCCGGACGCTTCCGGAAGGGAGTGTAGGCAACCCGGTGGGGGGGCCTACAGCCCGATGGAGAGGTCCTCCCCGGGAGGAGAAGGCCCTTGAAACCCGGTATACGTTGCCAGAAAGGCTTCCACTGGAGCTTGACTGCCCGACCGAAAGGAAAACTCCATGCAGTCTCCTAACCAAGGACCAAGGAGGGAGAGTGCTAGAGCAGACTCAGCCAGGCCCCTGCAAAAGCCACCCCTTCGTGGCATCTGGCTGCATGCGCCCAGCCCATCTCCTTTAAGTTCCCCACGGGGTTCTTGTCGCCCCAGCCCAGTATGGCGGAGCCCATCCCTACGGGACAATTGGGCTAGTGCTGCCGGGGCTGCAGCTGAACAGGGACTGTTCAAGCCGTCCACAGGAGTGTCGACTCCGCGCAGGACCCATCCACCTCCCAGGTCTGGACAAACATCCCACAGGAGCTGCCGCGGAGCCAGCTGCGCTCAGCTGATTCTCTTGCCCCATCGCCGCCAGCTGCGACCCAATAAGGGCTACGAGCCCCAGCGAGGCTAGCATGGCAGCCTACACCACCGTCGCTTGGCCGGTGGAGACACCCTGCTCCGGGGAGCTCACGTCCATATCTGGAAGCTAGCCATGAAGGATATAAGTTCGGGGGCGCAGTGGACTGCGCCTTCGAGTGTTACCGTCATCAGAGCAGCCCGAGTGGCCCGACCAGTAGCCGACCGAGGCTTGCCCAGCACATCTGGGGGGGGTGGGGGGAGACAAACCCAGCGAGGCAGACATCCTGCGCCCGCTCTGATCAACAGCCCAGGACACCGGCTGGCAGCTCACAGTCCGCCCATCATTTGGACATCCATGTGCTCTAATCTCTGGGGAAGGGACCTCCATGGAGTCGGAGTCCAGCGACTCTGGTTTAGGGACCAGATGGTAGAGCCGTCTCAGGTGGGTCGATCCCAATCTTGCCCTCGAAATTATTTTCTAATTTCACTTGGAAATCTGTTCCCACCCTCTCCCTCCTCTTTTCCTTCTGTTTTTTCCAGTTGGTAGGAAGGAGGGCCAATTGGCCTGGCTGGCCCTCCTGGATTAAAATCTGGGCCGATCCTGATGCCGTGGCACTGTCAGGACAGGCCCCAGTTTAAAAGGGCTGCAGCCATTATGCCCCTAATACCCACACGAGGGGGTTGCTGCAAACCTACCAGATCCTCTCAAGGATTTGGGTGGGTGGTGTTTGCCAACAAACGGCAATGCCCTTAAAGGGCGGTCTGGTGAGGCTTAACCCCGGAATGGTCGATCACAAAAATTTAGCACCATCCAGCTTCCTGCATTGTAGCCGCCAAGGTCCGCGGTGGAATTACAGCTCCCTTGCAAAGCCCCCCTTCCTTTCTCCTTTGTGTGTGTGCGAGGAATTTGCCTCTAATTGCCCTGGTGCTGTTCCCCGGATGCACCCATCCCCCCAAAGGTGCTTCCAAAGCCCCTTGTGTTGCTGATTAAGCACATGCATACCCACAATGTCCCCAGGACTAGCCTGTTCCCTCCCCTCGAGGCTCGGACCCTGGCCTCCGGCGCCCTGATGGCTCTGAAGCCAGCAGATTCCACTGGAGTCGCCTACCTCCTGCCCCTCCCTGTCAAACAACTAAACAAGAGTGCCGGCCCCAGGAAGGTGCATTTAAGTAGCCTTCACAGGCTGCAAAACAAGCCTTCTTCAGCTTCCCATATTAAATCTAAGCACTAACTTTCGATCCCAATCCTCCGCCATCCGCTCCTAGAGACTGAGCCTGGCGGACCAGCCAGTAACCCATGGGAAGGGTGGCCAGTGTTCCAGTCCTGCCGGTTCCCGTGGACTCCGATTAAGCCATGACAGAATAGCCCATGGAATGGCGCCAGGAGAAACCAACCCCATCGAGGAGATGGAGCGCATCTCTAGAGGATCCGTAGCCAGCGATCCCAACAGGAACGCCATTAAGCCAGCGTAAAGAAGACCCGAATGACCTGGGGAGGGCGTCAAAGTGACCACCAGCCAGGCCCTAAGCTGCTTTCGTCGCCAAGACCACCCGAGACCCGGGAACCTCTGTGCAGCTCTCTTTGCGATCATCACCACCAACTCGGCTGACCATATGCTTTGCCTGCTCTGCCTCCTGCGATGGCGATGCAGTACCCCTGTGGCTTTGCCAGACCAACATCTGGGAGCAGGTTTTGCTGCCGTGCCTATAGCGACGTCTCAATCCTTCTGCCTGGGCCGAGTACCCTAGGAGTCGGGGAGCCTGCTGAAACTCCTGCCTGCTCCCCGTCTACCGAAGCACCCGGAGACTTCCTGGCGGAGTCTGGGCTGAGAATATCATGAATACCTCATCCATCCAGATATTCTATGGCCGACTGGGGACCCGTCGTCCAAACCCACTCCCGGCTGGCGGCTCTTTCCCTTGTCCACTTTAGGCCCGATTCGCTTCAACCGCAGTCCAGCACCTGCGCCCGCATCACGGTAGCCCAACCCGAGCAGGAACCGACCGGGCCGATGCAGTCGGCTTTCGGCCAGTTGGAACTTCTGCATGGAGGACATTCCCCGTGTTGAGGAAACGTCCTGCTCCCCAGGGGAATGGCTGGTTCTGGACCTCTGCGGGGAAGGGCGTTTAACTACATTCCCTTGACTCCCTGCGGAACTCTTTGCTGCCTCAATTAAGCCCTCACCATTGTCCCTACCCACCCCAGGCTCCACCCGGGAGCCAGGCGCCCACCGCGCCACTCCGCCCTGCCTTCGACCCCTCCGCAGCCGGACGCGGCCATTACGCCCTCCTCGAAGCGGAGTTCGTCTCCCTCGCTTAACTTCCCTGAGTGGGAGTCCACGGTTCGCTTCCTGATACTAAGACTATTGGCCGGCTGGCCTGTGCCACTCGCGAAGTCCATCAGCTCTACCTCCACACTCTGGATGCCCTGGCCTCGAGCAGCAGGGAACTTCCGATCAAAGCGACCCTGAACAATCGTGCAGCTATTGGAGGATTATTTGTTGTTGTTACATCACTGGGTTGGCCAGGGAATGTACACATAATATGTGTTGAGCAATCATACAGATGAATTCCCAGTTGATCCCTTGAAGTCGCGTGAGCTGCAAGAAGTTGTATCTAATCCTGAAGTATGATGTTTTGCCCCATTGTTGTAGGTCAGCCCTCTGGAGCTGGCTGCGGGAGGATGGTTGAGTGCTATTGTACAGCTCTGCATTTAGCGGTTGGATTGTGTGCCTTGTTATGGGATCTTGTTTGGATTTCAATGGAATTGTCTAATAATATTACCGCTCCCCTTAGGTATGGCCCTAGAACCTACCCGCAAGCAAGTTCTAATGTTGCACTGGCAACTTGGTCCAGCATGACCAAACTGGCGGAGGACTTAGTCCCTTCGTAAACCCTTAGGCGTTTATTTTACGTTTTCTAAAATGTAAAAAAAAAGGAGGAGATGTAGTAGTGCACTGCCGACCCAGCAGTGCCGTGTAGTGCAGAGAAGCAGTTGGGACGCCAGCGGACCTCGCGGCCTTGCGGTCGCTCGCACCCCCCCTCCCTCATCCCCATGAGTCGCAGTGCGTGAACTGTCATGAAGCTCTCAATCACGAGGCATAGGGACAATGGTCTTGCCCAGGTGAGGAGTTAGGCTCCAGGCAGCGTAAATCCTCTCATGCATTAGCCAGATGGAATCATGCATCACATGATGATCTCCCGACCTCCCGCTCTCCCGGAACTCCCCCCAGTCCTCCCTCCTACACGCCCCCGATAGAGTAACGTAAAAGGTGCCAGGAACCGACAGGCCAGGGCTTCGCTAGGAACCGCGGACCTCCGGTCTCCCGCTGCTGGCGATCTCCACCAGATGTTATCTCCGCGTCTCGTCTCGTTCTTACGCTGACCGCGTGGGTCGACTACAGGACGCAAAGCAGTTTACATTGTTTTCCTGTTCTCCATTTTAACCTCACCACAAACCTGTAAGCAAATCTAGCAAAGAATACGTGACTTGCCCGAAGTCACCTGGTGTGCACATTCAAACCTAGACTCTTGCAATTCCTAGTGTGACAATTTAAGCACTACACCAAACAGGTTCTGATAGCTCCCGGAAGTTTTTAACCCCACTTTGTTTTGTAAAGGAAGGGATATTGTCAACAACTGCACTGGTCCTACCAGTACTCATGTCATCATGGATGTGTTGACACCATTGGTGTCAAAGCAATGGTGCACCTAGGGGACATAAGGGGGCTCAAGACCCAGGCACCACTTGCCTGGGTAATATGAAGGGTGCATTTGGCCACCTGCCACTGCCACTCACCTGCTCGCTGCCTCCCTGCCAACCACCTGCTTACCACCACCTGCCTACCCCACTAGCCAGCGCTGCTTGCAGCTCGCCTGCTGCTCACTTGCCTACCTTGCTTGCTCACCTGCTGCATCATCCCACCTCAATTTGGAGGGGGTACAATTTTGGGAGGGTTCGGGGTCACACAATCAGCACTTGCCCCTGGGTGCCATTTTTTGCAGGTATGCCAGTGACTTGAAGTGATGTCATAATAATGCCAATGATGTGGGCATGCTTTGGTATTTGCACAAAAACAGCTTCTACCATAGAATTTTTGCCCAAATACCAGAAAGTCCTATTGTGTGATGGTGTCATTTCCAGTGAATTCTGGAAGTGATGTCAATGTATCATTGACAACTTGGGAACTAGATCTCAACTTACTCTCATGAATTTGCCATTCACCCACCTGTCCTGTCCCCTGACAGTTGCCAAGGGGTTCCTGGCAATGTTACTAGCTCAAGGTCACCAACAAGTGATAATCTGGGCCAGCATTTTCCAATTCTTTTCACTTTTGGAGCTTGACAGAGAATCTCTGCAGCAGCAGCATACAAAATGGTGGGTGTGAGTGGCAAAAATGAAAGTAAGAGGGTTGGGCTGGAAAAAGAATGTGTTCCCTGTCTGCTTTCTTCGCACAGACCAAGCAGGAAACGACTTCAGCCCATTCTGATGAAAAAAGATCACTAGTTTAGTGATTTTTTTTTAAAAAAAACTCAGGTTGAGAGAAATAAAACTACATGAAAATGTTTTGGGGGGGAGAGAGCAGTGCGGAGTTCCTCCCCAGACACTTTTAGTAACATCCTCAAGATGTCGTATTTGTTATGTGCAGAAAAGACCTAGGGTGCAACACAGGCAACTCCACATACATACTATCCAGAGCACCTTAGAAGAAGGGCAAGTTAAAACTGAAATAAATAGGGGCTTTATTTAGAATGTTTACTGCTCACTCATGGAGTAACTAGATAACTGACTGGTGTAACAACTTGATGACACAGAGAGGGAGAATAAATCTCTGACAAGAAAGTTTGAAGGGGCCTTTTGGATCTTGGATGCCTTTGTGTGAACATCTAACTTGCCTTAACTGTGCTAAGCATATCTTCTCTGAGGAATATTGCAGTCAGAGTGAAGGATCTGACGTGATACTGCGGACAGCCTGAGCTGAGAGAAAGCAAAATGATACCCAGAAAAGAGAACTGGTGGTTTTATTAAGGGGCCATAGCTGAGATGGGAGACCAGAGTCTTTCTATGGGGTGGGTGGGGGGATATAAATAAACCAGAGAGGAATAGATTTTCTGAGAGGGAAGAAGAGTTCCTGGGACCAGTTAGTATTGGGGGGTTTGTGTTATTTTACCTCCAAGGAAAGAGAGTTATGTTTGATTTGGGTTTCTGTGTGAAGGCTATATGTAAGGGTACTTCAGTATAAGCACCAGCCTGTTAAAACCCTGTGTATAAATCCTTAAGCCAGTACCATCACCTGAAACTCTACCATCTAAACAATCTAAGGAACCATCTAAGGAATATCTGAACTACTGTACTAAAGCTCTAAATAAGCCAGTGCCTGAAACTAAGAACTGAGTGTTCAGCCAAAGCTCTATGCATATATTTCTCCTGTCTACATTTTTCTTCCATCCAGGTTTCTCCTATTCCCATCTCCTTTGTTACATACATAAGCCTTTATTGGCATAGTCAGAAAGAGTTACATAAATCGGGAACAATTGCATGCCATCTCCTTTGTTAATAAATGTTAATTCTGTTTGTTTGAACCTGCCAAAGAGTAAATTACTTTCTGGGGTATAGGTCTGAGCAACAGTGCTCTCTTTTTCGACACACTTCTGTATGAAGCAACTCAGTCCCTGGAAAAAAGGTGGGAAATCTGACAAGCCTGGTCAGAGTGTGGTTTGCCTGCCTCAGCAAGTTAAGAAGGTGAGAGGGTCCCTCTCGGCCCTCTTTTGGGGTTGCACCCAACACAACTGTCCCCCTTGCTCTGCTCCCATTACACAACTGAGGAGTGCTCAAGTCCTTTGAGGAAGCGCTCTAGAATTTCAGACAAACTGAGGATATCTCTTAAATGATTCAGTTTGGGCTTCCTAGTTCTTGTGATATATTATAATACATATGAGCATTCTTGTAGGATATAGGTCTATTTGCTAGATTGTTTTACTGTGAGGCATGAAGGAGAAACAACCATCTCCATTCAGCATTACAATGCCATGATTCCATGAGAAATTGGGCATGCAACCAAGCCACATGCCATTTTAAAAACACAGACAACTGCTAAGTATATATAGCTTTACTGAAGCATTGATTGCTACACATACCCACACGGAACACTTAACATTAGTCTCAGGGTGTCAGGGGAAAAAAACATTGACACAGTTGACTTGTCAAAATCTAAGCCATCAGCAAGTGAGATGGCTGGCAACATAGTCTAAGAAATAGAAAAAATAAATCAGTCTGTCCAGTTCAAGAATACTAACAGCTGTTAGGAGAGATGCTCATGACATCCCCTTCACTTCCAGAGTTGGTATACGGATGGATACCAAAAATTGTCATAACATTTTATTGGCAACACCATTATATATGCTTAAAACCTGGTATACTTCATTTTGCAGAGTTGTCATAGTGATATATACACCTATATGCCAATAAAGGTTTGTGTTGTTGTGATATATACACCTAATTATGACATGTTGAACTAGTAAGAAATGTCAGGGTAATGGTTGTGATCCACCAACACATTCCGGCCAATGCAGAAAGATAATTTTTGAATCTTTCTTCTACCACTACCCCGGTTCTGGGAAAACTTCTTGGTTGGGCATGCCTGCAGACATCAGCAATGATAAGAATTGCTCTGCATTTTGTTCAGTTTATATTGATTCCCATTTGACAAGAGTCATCCATGACACTTACAGTTCTTCATGGTCTAGGACTTACATATCTGTCAGACTGTCAATCTCCATGAGCTCCCATGTACCAACTGCAGTGTTCTGGTTTCCACCTTATAGTTATTCCATATGTACGGCGTTCCAATTCTTACTACTAGAATTTTCCTCCCTCTCCCACTTTGTGGAACAGAGTCTGTAAAGAGGTGGGAAGTGTATAGAAGTTGTTTGGGGTGGGTGGGGGTTTGCCATCAAATCAGAGTGGACTTTTGGTGATCCCCCTTCATGGGGCTTTCAAGGCAAGAGACTTTCAGAGGTGGTTTGCCATTGCCAGCCTCTGCATCATAATCCTGGATTTTCTTGATGGTGGTCCAGTCAAATATTGACCAGGGGTGACCCTACTTAGCTTCTGAGACTTGACTACCCTGGCCTATCCCGAGCATCCCCTTCCACTTCCTCCGCTAGCTTCCCTCCCCCTTCCTCCCCCTTCCTCCCCTCCCTTGCATGCCACCCCTCCTTCCCTCCCCCTCCTTTGCAAGCCACCCCTCCCCTCCCCTCCTGGTGAAGACCTCCCTTGCAAGCCACCCCTCTCCCTCCATTCCCTCCATTCCCTTCCCTTGCATGCCACCCCTCCCATCCCCTTCCTCTGCTAGGATGGGTGGGGCATGTCCAGATGTTGGGGCCCCTCCCCTCCCCTCCCTTGCATGCCACCCCTCCATTCCTCCACTAGGATGGGTGGGGCATGTCCAGATATTGGGGCCCCTCCCCTCCCTTGCATGCCACCCCTCACTCCCTCCCCTTCCCTTGCAACAGATGTTTTTAGTCCATTTAGGGGGGGGTGTTAAAGAGTCTTTATTTTATTTTGTATGTTTTTAACATTGGCATTATAATCTACCATGAGCCCCAAAAAGGTGGGTGTAAATATTGGAATAAATAACTAAATAAATAAATTCCAGTTGTTCTGACTGGCTCTTGCTCTCCAGCCTAACAACCCACCTCCCCCTTTCAAATTCTGCTGGAAAACAGGAAGTTGATGGGTATTTCTACCATGCACAAGAACCTGCTGAATCTGTCACAAGACAGCACGTATTTTCCTCAACTAATGGGAACAGGATAATTGAGATAAATGAAAATGACAAAAACGCTTTGAACATCTCCAGATACATGTAAATATACTCCTGATTTCTCCTTCCATCTTTGTTTGCCTTGGCAAACATATGTATAGATAATCCTTTTATTGGTTAACTTGGGCAGCATAGTGACAAAGATTATATAAAATAGTGTGAACACTGGTATGAACGGCTTTTAAAAAGGGAACCCACTTGGTACTTGGGCTTGACAATTGCAATGAAAGGCAGTCTGGCTCTTTGCAAGGTTTATCATGCTCGGATTCTTAGAAGAAGCTTTTTCCCTCACTCCATTTCAGTAGCATCTCTCTCACTCACAGTTTGCTAATGATGAGCTTATCATGACCAAACAGAATGTGAATGAATCTCGCAAATCCACTCTTTAGAAATTACAGCCAGTTCAGCCATTAACATCAGGCAACTTCCCGTCAGCTATGCCAGAGGCCGTTTTCTGCCCTGAGGCAAGGGTTCTTTCTAATGGATGTGGGTGGTCAAAGGAAGCTCAGCAAGGCAAGGTGCTGGGGTGACACAAATACACTTTCATTGCAGAAAAGAAAGCAAACCACATAAAGAGTCTTCCTCAGGTGCTTACAGGGTCTCAGCACCAACACCTTCCAGCAGTTCCAAGTCTCCCAAACCCCACTTGCTATTGTTTACTTTTCCTCTTTTACAGCCAGTTTTTTTTCTATTGCCCCTTTTGTACCCTAGCATGGGTACAACCTGGCAGGGATGCTAAAATCAGTTTCTAGTGCTTGCACCTAGCACACCCTTGTTAGAAAGGGAGATGATCCTGCAGCCACTTGGATAAAATGTAGCTGCCCAGATGCTCTAAACTCAGATAGGGTCTGCCACTCCCTACTTCTCAAGGATTCTTCCATGATGGCATTGCACCTGAGGTGTCTCTTTGGATTAGTGTGCTGTGTTAGCTGAGAATGTGTCTAGTTGTTGGACTAGCTGCATCTCCTCTGTGATAGCAGAGGAACTCAGCAGGGTTTTTTTTCTGGTCTGGGAGCTACTTGAATCTGATGTCACCTCGAGATTACGGAAGGGGATTCAAGATTGCCCATATTTCTCCAGGAGGGGTTTCCTCAGAAGGGAGACAAGCCAGAGGGCACTTTTCGCTGCCTTAGACTCAATGCTCCAGGAAACAGACTGCCATCTTTGTTAAACTCTGCTGTGGAAGATTAAAGCTATTCCAATCCAGATTTCTTCTACTTTGAATGTCAATCTGAGAGGGGGGAAAGAAGAAGCTGTCTCAGAACTTGATGTGGCCGTGATGTGCAACTTCTGGCTGTTTGTGAGAAAACTTTGGTTGGAAGATCCATGCTTTAACTGCAAGTTTACAATGAGAGAACTTTAATAAGTGAAGTTGGGCAGAAATGGCTCATTCCTCCTCCCCTTCTTCCATCAGGTGCCATAGATTTGGAGGACTTAGAAATTCCAGAGGAACATCAGGAAAAGCTACCTGATCTGGGGGGGGGGGGGAAGATATCTTGACCCAGCCTGACCAGGTCAAAAGAGGGTGGAGTCTGGGAATTGATAAAACTCTGGGAAGAGTGGGGCGAGGGCTCTTCTCTTTCTCTTTCTGCTGGGTCACTGAAGGGAACAGATCTCTTGCCGGGGCTGTGCAGAGAGCATCCAGGGAGCTCACTCAGCCTGCCAGGTAATGAGAACTCTTTGAGAATTGCAATCTTCTAAGCTTTGTCTACCCTATTTTCAACAACTGCCAGCTAGGGTATGTTTAGCAAGAGAGATAAGGGATTTGCGTTTCTATCTCCTTTGTTTTGGAAACCCTTGCTCAATCTGGTGCAGTGCTAAAACATACTTGTGACCATTTTATTTCTAATGAATAATTTTAAACCTTAGATGTGGAGAACAGTTTTGTGTACCATGAATGCACCACTGTCTTGGATGCACTATCTAACTCAGAGGGGGGAGGAAGGTTGACAGCTGCCGAGCAGCTGTTCCTCTGGGACCTCCAATCTGCCCTGCGGAACCCAGGAGAAGGGAACCAAGGGAGACTGAGGCAGAGGCTTCACGGTTGGAAAGGAAGTTGGGGAACCCTGGCCTTCCCCAGCGGGCAGTTCCTCAAATGGTCAGGTGGTGGCAGTGGTTTACCCAGAGAGAAAGCTATCCCTCCCCAGGAAAAGTTGGCAACCCCTGGGAGAGGCTAGGGAGCGGAATAAGCCCTGCCAGGCAAAGTTAGTCCATTCCTCCACAAAAGTAAAAGGAAGTCAGAAATAAATGCTGGACTTAAAAAGATAGAAAATATTGCTGAATTATTGTTAGAGTAACATCTGTGAGAAGATAAAAGAGAGCTGACTTTTGAACTTATGAGATTTGGAAGGTCTGATTGGTTGTTGCTGCATAATATTTACATACACAAGCAGAAAAGGGAAACAAGTCAGACTGATAGAGGATATGAGGAGAAGGAAGGACAGCTGAAACTGTAGACTGTAGACTGGTGAAATCTGAGACTGTTTCTCATTTCTTTGATATCTCCCTTAGATCCTGAGGCAGTAAAATGGACTTTGGTGCACATGTTCAAGATGTAACTCTACATTTCAGGTTCAAACACCAGCTGAAGAAAATGTCTCTGGTCCTTGCAGATGTAGGCCCAGGAAATGAGATTCTTCTGCAATGCATTTTGCACATAAAATCACTTGTATCCACTGCAACCTAGATGTCATGGTTGCTTCAGACTCACGTTTAAAAAGTGTTATTGGTGCAAAGTTTCCAACTTCAGACTCACTTTTAAAAAGTGTTATTAGTGCAAAGTGTCCAACTTCAGACTCACTTTTAAAAAGTGTTATTGGTGCAAAGTGTCCAACTTCAGACTCACTTTTAAAAAGTGTTATTGGTGCAAAGTGTCCAACTTTGGGGAGGTCCAATTCTTACCTGGACAGCTAGTTACAGAAGGAATGCTAGAGGAATGCAGATTGACTCTATGGCCTTTGTACATCCTATTTATCATCTGCAGGAGACTTCTGGGACATATCATCCAGGGATTGGGAGCGAGGTGCTTCCAATGAGGGGGACATTCACTTCTATTATTACCCAACTGCTGAGTTGGATGGGTTGGTGAGATCCTTGAAGCTCACCTGGTGCCCAGGTTACCGTCTTCTAGGCACCAGGCCAATTGGTTTCTCTTCAGCAAGGTTTAACCGAATGGTATCATCATTTTAGTTGATGGATGTTTAATGGCATGTTTCAGACCTAATGACTGTTTTATAAATACCAATTTAAGCTGTTGGATTTTGTTTCATTCTGATTGTATGCCCTTAGAGAACTCTTGGTTTGTTTTTATGGAAAGGTGGCACACATTTTTCTAAATAAAAACAAATAAATGAATCTATCCACTGTGCTTGACCCCAGATCCAGCTAGGAGCATCCTTGTCTCCATCTTCCCTTTATGGTCCTTTTTGCACAAATCTCCTAAAACATTTCTAAAACATTTTCAATTCCCCCTTCCTCTTTACAGCGCTCATCCCCTTGAAACAATTCATGGCTGCCATTAGATGATTCTGCCCTCATTTATTTTAGTTCTGTGTTGAATCGATGCGTCAATGCTTCAAAGCCTCATGCAGAGATTCTCTGCTTCTTGTATACGCAATGCTTTGAAAGCTGGCCCCCCAAATTAAAAAACAAACAGAAATTCTGCGAATAAACAGGCAAATGGGAAGAGCAGAGAAACATAGTCAATAGATAGCACAGCAAATGAAGACATTTTCAAAATGTTTCAACTGGAGAATTGTTTTAAAATAGGATTAATTTAAAACGTTTTGAGGCTGCAAATAAAACGATTGGGGGCAAAAGCAACGTGGAACTCCTTGGAGGAAACATTTTATTTCCTGCCTCAAAGCATTTTAAAAGGCTTGGGCGAAAGTGCTTATGAGGTCATCGGAATGTGGGCAGGAAGGAGCCAGACACACTTCCACTGGACTGGGATTCAGCTTAAGAAACATCTTGCATTGGATTTTAATTGGATTGTGCATTACATTTGTTTTCCATTAGCTTCTTAGGGAGCCAATGTTTTGGCTGAAGAGTGGGATAAAAAAGTCAGTACCTTAGTGGCAGCTTTCCTCCATATTTAAGATCCATACTGCTCTTTAATGCAACTGGTGCCAGCCGTTATTTGTTGCGCAAGTATTCAGGCTGGATTTAATTTCAACACTTACAGTAAGTAAGCACACACCGACCCCAGTCTTCCAAGTACCTAAGTAGTAAGGTGAGGACTCCAGAGATGCCACCCTTCCCTATAAAACCAGATACCATTTTGAGTAAAAGTAAGCGCAGATGCTTCAAATGGCACAATAGAATATTTAAATGATCTACGTTGTGTGTGTTCTCAGGCCGTTCCCTATCTGCGTAAACACTTGCTATCAGAAAACAAGACATCTGTTGCAGGGAATGCAAAAACTAGGCTCAATCTTTAATGCACAGTTTGGTGTTTATGCCTGTTATGAGGCAATTTTAATGGCGCCTCATACAAACCGGGCCTCCCTTGTGAAAACTTGCAATGGGTTAGGCTACTGGAAGCCAGTAGCTATTATAATGGTAATTTAAGCTGGAGCACAGTGATGACATTACGTTATGAGCCAGTAATGGGATACTAATGTTCAGAGTACACTCTTGCCGTGCATACTAATGAGTAAAGATGCAAGTTTTAGAACCAGTCCTTAATTATATAAATGATTTTTTCTGATTGCAAGCATACCAAGCTGGCAAAGTTAGCAAGAGCCTGTGAGGTTTCAGAGACTCATTACCAGAGGGGGTTCTTCATAGCAAAACAACAAAGGAAGACTTTCACATCAAACAGCATTTATCGGTGTGAGTTTTAGCATGAACCAATTTACAGAACTGGAGCCAACGGAGATGGGTTTTGAAAACCTGCAGCAAGCTCTCATGGGGCAGGTTCATCTTTGCACACAGACTTAATTCCTGCAAGTCTCCTCTTGTTATTTGGCACCCTCCACTGTAGAAATGAACACAAAATACGGCAATTTTATCAGGACGGGGAAAACAGCTGAAAGAGACACGTATGACATTTTGGAAACCGTCTGCCAGTTTGTTGTTTAAATCGCTCCACAGTCATGATCGATGCCAGAGACTTCCGCAAATATCCCAAGTGTGTTTGTAAATGATGCAGGAGCAAAAGACTCAAAGCAACAGAAAATCTGCTGGAAAGCAGGGAGGATTAGGAGATCAAGCGTTTCGACTTCAGAGGACTGAGGGCTTGGTTCCTCATCAACCGATGGGTGGTAATACTTTGATATGGAGGCCTACTTTTTAATCTCCTTTTGAAAAAAGGTCTAATCTGTAAAGGGGTGTAATGAGGTGAACATGAGTTTCTGTGACATTTTGGGAAAACTGGAATAGGTTTTCATTTGTCAGGTGGTGACACGACACTGTAAACCAGGAGTGTTGAACTCATTTGTTATGAGGACTGAATATAACATAAATGTGACCTGGTCAGGCTGGGACTGGGATGGGGTGGCTGCCTCATCTGATGAGCTCTCGGGAGACTCCCTGGCCTAGACTGGCACTGGTGTGTGTGTGGCTACCTCACCTTGAGAAGGCTTATCAGGTCCCACATGGACTCACCAGGCCAGATCAAGAAGGGGGGAGGTGTCTCAGGCGGCTCACAGGCCTGATAAGTCCTCTCAAGAGACCACGTGTTTGACACCCCTGCTGTAAATGCTTCTATGCCCGTGGTGGCGAACCTTTGGCACTCCAGATGTTGTGGACTACAATTCCCATCAGCCCCTGCCAGCATGGCCAATTGGCCATGCTGGCAGGGGCTGATGGGAATTGTAGTCCACAACATCTGGAGTGCCAAAGGTTCGCCACCACTGTTCTATGCTATAAGAGACTATAAGAGACTGATGAAAAGAAATCTCTCATCCAGATGCAGTAATTTCTGAATGTCAGTGCTATGAGGCAACGTTAGGGGAAGGCCTCGGCCTTTACAGCCAGGTTTTTTGAGCCTGCGAGCACATTAGAATTCTGACACAACATGTCAGCAACAAAGTGGCTGCTACAGGAGGTGCGGCCAGCCACAAAACAATTGCCATACCTTATTTTCGATAACAGAGTGTAGATCCTCGTGCTGTGGGGGCAGCTGTTGCCAAAGCAACATTTCTTTTTTAAAAATCTGCATATCCAATCAAATCTTCAATAACCAATCAGACCCCTGCTAAGCAAAAGCCCAACCTGACCCCACTCACATTCTAGAAACACTTAGCAGGCACCAGGAAAGGTATTGGCCAGTATCATGGAGCCCACAAGTGTCATGTTGGGGGCCCCTGTTCTAGGTCAATTGGTTGGTCACTGTGTGAAATAGGATACTGGAATTGGTACACCACTGGTCTGATCCAGCAAGGCTTCATCTTAGGACCAGTTTTGACATTACAATGTTTGGTTTGCCTTAGGATGCTTTGAAATACTGTTTCACATGGTGATGGGAACAGTGAGATGAGAGGGGTGGAAATAATATTTCCAGGAAGCAGTACTTATGTTCATGGT
The DNA here is from genome assembly GCF_021028975.2 of Sphaerodactylus townsendi. Classification (NCBI taxonomy): domain Eukaryota; kingdom Metazoa; phylum Chordata; class Lepidosauria; order Squamata; family Sphaerodactylidae; genus Sphaerodactylus; species Sphaerodactylus townsendi. The sequence continues at coordinate 20,819,050 of NC_059434.1, forward strand.
GGTTTAGCATCATAGCTCTTGACATCAGTCACTGTTCAACAGTGCCAAACAGTTATTTAGACTATCTGTAATCTATATCACAAGCCTTGTGTCTCTTGCGGATAGTGGCCTGTTGTTTTAATGCATCCAAATCTAACGAAATCCATCCTTACAATGAGATCATGGTGAAATGAGAGTTTGCCACATTATTGTTCCATTGCCATAAGCTGCATGCATAGTCAAATTTGTTTCTGTTTATTCTTACCATAGACGCATTTTAAGTGAATGAGAAATTTGATCTGTGATGCACAGACCTGTTCTACATGAAAAGCAATATGTTAAATCACACACCATGGTAAACTTGGCATAACTACCAAGAGAACAAGGAAATCTGCCAACAGAAACACACCTGGGCTGTTCCTCCTCTGGAAGCAACAGTCGTGTGTTGAACCCAGTGGCGAAGTGCCAAGGGGACGGGGGGCGACGCGCTGGGTGTGATCCCTGTGGGGGCGTGGCAAGAGTGTTCTGGGAGCATTCTGGGGGGGGGGTGGATGGGGGGCATGGCAGGGGCGCAGGACTCACCTGTGCCCTGGCCACAATTCCCCCTCGCTCTGCCCCTGGTTTAACCTCCTCAGAACATTTCACAGTAGATGTCTGGAAATCATATAACTGGTGTGATTCTGCTTGCTTCAGAAGGCCTAACTAGGCATCCCTGGATTTGCTGTAGGGGCACGGCCCCTTTTAAAGAGTGAGTCACCAGATGGGTCAAACTGTTGTGTGGGGCCAAAACAGCTGCAGCACAGGCAGGAGGAGATCTTGTCTTCCCCTCACACTACTTTTCCCTCCCAAAATAGTACCAGAAGACTTGCGGGCAAATAATACCCCTTGGTATTATTTCAGGTGGGGAAAACAACTTAGGAAGGAAAAGAAAGAATTCCCTCCCCCACTGTGCTGCAGTGGTCCTGACCAGAATCAGAACCCTGCAGCATAGTTTAAATGAGTTCTCAGTTGGGGATTCAGTCTTTATAGTGGCAATGCTTTTCTGAGGCAAACTCAGAGGTGCCTGCCTCATGCAGTTTGGTCTTGAGGTAAATGTCTACAGTGATATATAAACTGCAGGGTGGCAAAGCAGTATGTAATTTGAACTGATATGAACTGTAATATGAACTGGATTTTTTTTTAACTAGCAAGTTTTAGACTAATCAATGACACCCTTGCAAAAATGACCTACTTTTGTCTGATTAGCTAAGTTGTAAGGAGAATCAGCAGCCAACAGAATTAAGGAGCGCGGTTCTATATAAAAAAACACAATACACGACATTTCGTAAATTCCTGCAAATTCATCAGCCATCCAAACATGCTTGTTTTTACCAGATTATTTTTATGACATTATGGATAAATATTCTTTTTTTTTTACACTGGAAAAACAGTTTTTGTCTGATTTGTCTTGTTAATGACATCCTCAATCTGACATTTTAACAGTAATTTCCCAACAGTTGTCAGAAGTATTCGTCTTCTTTGTCAACTAAAATGCTCTTTGTGCAATCTTGTCTGAGATTTTATCACTATCATACTGAGCAGTAATCAATAATGCTGTTCTTTTCAATCATGCTGAATCTCTATTGAACACATTAATTAAAACTCACATACCCTCAAAACGTTATTCATTTTTCTGCTGAAACATGTTGTTTGTGATGTGATAATGAGACAGAAGCAAAAACACTGCAAAAATTCTTCTTAAAAACTCACTTGACGACTCAGACAGACTAAAAACAGAAGAGCCGTTTACCAAGAAATCTAACGGCAGGCTCCTTTTAACAAATATTTTGCTTTTCCAGTCTTCCTCCACCAACTTTGTTGACTAACATGAAAACATAAATTTTCAGACTATCAAACCAGTTTTCAGAAGCAGCTGATAGTTTTGCAGTTCACAGAAACAGTTCTGATGAACATTAGCAGTTGAGTGTTGGTGCAGCCATAAAATAGCATAAGGGCATATTTACACCATCCTTACAAAATAACACAAAGGCACACACAAATCCTCACAAAGCTCAGTTCCAAACACATTGTACATTTAGAGCCTCGGTACTGAACAAAAATATTTATCCAAAGCAGCAGACAAACCTTTTTTTATTTCTTGTGTGGTTCAGTTGTCACTGTAGTGTTCATGCAAAACAGACCATTTGCTTCATTGCATCAATGTTTTAAAAAGTGTTTGGATTTAATTCCTTCATCACTAGCTCCATTCTTCTTCATCCGCTGGTATTTTGCATCACCACTATTGTGGACAAAGAACGACAAATGACCTGATGGATATATTTGTTTCATGAATGGGAGGGTTGAAAGCTGAAAAATGTCTCGGTCATGCAAATTTTCAACTATTATAAAGTGGTCTGTAATGCTTTCATTTCATTATTTCCAATTTTTAAAATAAACGGAAAGAAATCAACCCATCTGACACCCAATGTTCACATAAAGAACAAAACGACTCAGAGAATGACTTGTTTACCTCAGAGCAGACTGGAAAGAAGAAGTACATCAGTAATAAAGTGGCAACTTAATAAACACTAAATGCACCATTGATATGTCAAGAAATATTGAAAAGACTATAGCCCGTATTTCTGTAACAGTTCAGACTGCCAAGGGCGTTTGCGCTCAGGGAAATAATCCGGAATATGGATATTTTTGAAGTCCTGAATGCATTTCTGCATCTCTTCTTCGGCACTCAGCTTCTCACACACCCTCTTTTTGGAAAGGTTTGTTTCTCTGGACTTGCTAATGAGAGTCTGAAAAAGTTCACTGTTCCTGCGCTTGTCTGGCGGTGGCATCCACTGCACAGGGGCTTTCTTGGAGGGCCGATCCAAAGTCAGAGTATTTGGCTGGTGTCCCGTGGTGGGCTGGGTGGTTGCTGCATTTTCCTGGGGCGTGCTCGGCTCTGAGTGGCTGTCGCAACTTGAGGTGGACAACTCGTTACAGGAAGTTCCACTCTCGCTTCCTTTGTCTGTGATCTTGTCGTGCTTCCTGTCTTTGTGTTCTTGCTTGGGAGAGGCTGTTCTCTGAGGTGGTCCTAGGAAAAGGCGAGAGGGAAAAATGATCAGTAGGCAATGACTTCAGCAAATAAATCATCCGTATGTTACAAACAGCAGGCAACTTATGTCTGGGCTAGTATGATTTAGCTATAAGGACCCAATTGCCCACTAGCTCGAGTAAGAGCTGCCTAAGGCCAACAGCACTCTCATATTTGTATTCGTGTAATTGATACGTTTAATGCGCAGACTGCTAATCTTAAGTCATAATCCAACTCCCTGCTTATATGGGAAGCAGACTGTGCCACAGTGACAGCAGTTGACCTCCATTATAAATCTTCCATGACTCACCAAGGGAACTCCGGCAGCTTGTACTTCCTCATATCTCTGCAATGCCTCTAGCCTGGTTTTAATCAGGGCAGGCTGCCTGCTAGGATTGTTTAAAAGGCCACTCTACACCCTCCCCCCCCCACACACACACACACACACACACACACACACACACACACACACACACACACACACACACACACACACACACACACACACACACACAGAGTGCATGGAATGGCCCTGCTTGTGTTGGTGTGCACAGCTGTTCTTGGGAAAGCAGTAGAGCACCTGGCAATGCAATGGCTTGGGAGAGAAGAAGAGTTTGGATTTATACCCCACCTTTCTCTTCTCACACTCAAGGTGGCTTACAAACTCCTTTCCCTTCCTCTCCCCACAACAGACACCATGTGAAGTAGGTGGGGCTGACAGAGTTCTGAAGAACTGTGACGAGTGCAAAGTCACTCAGCAGGAATGTAGGAGTGCGGAAACACGTCTGGTTCACCAGATAAGCCTCTGTCACTCAGGTGGAGGAGTGGGGAATCATACCCAGTTCTCCAGATTAGAATACACCTGCTCTTAACCACTACACCATGCTGGAGGGGAGGAGGGGAGGAGTTACAAGACAGGTTTGTGGGAACTGCTCTGCACATGACTTGTTCCAGCCACATGGGTGTTTATATACGGCTGAAGGATAACAATATGCATTTTCATTGGCATTACAATGGGAAACTAAAGTGGGAAAGAAACACTTTGTAATCCCCCCTCCCTCCCAAAACCCCCCCTGAAGAGTTGCTCCTGTGTAGAGCTCTGTGGGAAAGGGGGCAAAAATGGGGGATGAAACAGAATGAAATCTATGTACTCCCTAAAAAGACATCCCCTACCTACTAAAAGCAAAGGTGCCATCCTTCAGACATGTTTGCCTCAGAGGGCTCAACTTGAACACTTTGCTCTCCATGTATTGGAAGCAGCATGCAAAGTCAATACAGGGAATGGGAGAGAACATCGTTGTGCTTCCTACATTCCCCTCAAACTTGCTTGCTCTCTACATCCAAAAGCTATTCAAGACCTAGATCTAAAGTAACTTAGATAGCATTGGAGGAGGGCTAGAGAGGAATACAGGAGAAATATACAAGAAACAGAATTTTGTAAGGTTCCACATGAACACAGCACCTTTTCATAAGGGAAGGTCATGCATTAAATAAATAAATCTTGCAAACATTTGCCATTTACTTGAGTCTCATAGAAATGGCATATAATGGAGGCAGAACTGAGGATAATAACAGAAAGCCCCAATATGCCATTATTATAGCATTTACTACAAAACAAATGTTGTTGAAAGAAAGAAAGAGAAAGAAAGAAAGAAAGAAAGAAAGAAAGAAAGAAAGAAAGAAAGAAAGAAAGAAAGAAAGAAAGAAAGAAAGAAAGAAAGAAAGAAAGAAAGAAAGAAAGAAAGTCCCAAGCAGCAAGTACAAAATATGTGTCTGGATATATATTAGGTTTTATTGCAGACAATGTTAAACAGACAAAAAAAAAATTATAGTTCTGTCTTGACATAACCACTGGTGGAATCTTACTTCCTTGAGTGGAAAAACATGCAGTTTTGATAATTAGATTTGGCTGTTTTGCACAGATGCTTCAAGATTTTCCAGCGCACAGTTGCACTCCTGGGCTTATGGGCATTTCAAAATGAGGGGCAGTTATGTGATTGTGATTACAACCGGAGAGAGCCTTTCATTTTAAATTCCTCTGTCTGCTTTGGGGTGATAAAATGACTTTGCTGCACTGCATTTTGTTGTGGTGAATGCAATCCTAATAAGGGAAATTAGCCTTGAGCTCAGTGGTGTGTGAATAGTTATGCAGTGCCTTGGAATGAATGAAGCAATTCATCATTGAGAAGAGGACCTCATGTCTCTAGATGATAAGCCGTTTATCTAAAATAATGCTACTGAACTTCTAGGGATGGTGGATTCTTCTTGGTTTAATAAGGAAATTGAACTAAACTGTCCTGCCTAACTTTTAAGATTGGTGAGAATGACTTTCCACAATTTTATTGAATCATATGACCGTAACATAAGGATCCAGGCAAGCTGTTCAATTAACATCTTTCCTCTCCTGCTTGCACTCTTTCGTTCCCCCTCTTCTGTAGAGTGCAGAGATTGTTTTTAGACATGGAAGACCCAGGTTCAAACTCCTCTCCCGTGAATTTCACTTATGAAGTCCAGGGGGTTACCTTGCACCATGGGGGTTTTCTTAACCTAACTTACCTCACAGGTTTCTGCAAGTTAAAATTATAACAAAAGGGATTTCTGGTGGCTAAGAGCTTCGTGAATTTGTAAAATATAATTAGTGGACCTGAGCACATTGAGTTGTCTACCCTTTCACTTTCTCTAAAAAATGGTTGGGCCCCTAACAGAAAGTCTTTTCCCAAAATCTCTGCCTTTATTGGTTTCTTTGAATGCTAAGAACATAAAAGAACTTCTCTTGATCGTAAAAATGGTCCTGCCAAGTGTTTTGGGAGGTGGGTGGGGCCAGGTAGGGCCTTTATCCATCAAAGCTTCTGATGGACTGTGCAGATTTTTTACAATGTTGCTTTGGCAGCAGCGGCCACCATAGCCAAGGATCAGCACCCGGTGACTGAAGTTAAGCTGTGGCAATCATTTTGTGGCTTGTTTTCCCTCTTGCAGCAGACATTTTCTGACATCTGTTTTGTTGCTGCGTGCACAAGAATTCTGTGTGCCAGCATTCCAAATGTGCCCAAAGGCTCAGAAATGTTGAGGACTCCTGATCTAGCCCAATGTCCGGTTTCCCACAATGGCTGACCAAATGCACTGGATGGTCCATTTTTACTAGGCCCCTTGAGGGAGAAGGAGAAAACGCTCTACCTACTTTTTCGACCCAATATATAATTTCACAAGTCTCTGTCATGTCTCTCATCTGTGTTTCCCCTGTCCCAAATTCATAAGAACATAAGAAAGAGCCTGCTGGATCAGACCAGAGTCCATCTAGTCCAGCATTCTGCTACTCGCAGTGGCCCACCAGGTGCCTTTGGGAGCTCATGTGCAGGATGTGAAAGCAATGGCCTTCTGCTGCTGCTGCTCCAGAGCACGTGGTCTCCTAAGGCATTTGCAATCTCAGATCAAGGAGGATCAAGATTGGTAGCCATAGATCAGGGGTAGGGAACCTGCGGCTCTCCAGATTGTAAAAAACTACAATTGTAGTTCCTGAACATCTGGAGAGCCGCAGGTTCCCTACCCCTGCCATAGATCGACTGTCTGTCCAAGCCCCTTTTAAAGCTATCCAGGTTAGTGGCCATCACCACCTCCTGTGGCAGCATATTCTAAATACCAATCACCAAATTCCTTATCCTTTCTTGAAATGGATAGCTTGATTGTTTTTACCATTTCAAGCTTTATAACATCATAACAACCTGAACTCTACACAGTATTCCAAACACAGCAAATGGCCGCATTCTAAAGGGGAGGGGGAATCTGGCATTGAGAGTGGTGTGATGCTGTTTCGGTGGATTTGTCCTCCCCAGGCTACTTGCCCCAGTGGAGGGACAAATGCACCTACGCGCAGCCACCATAGCCCTCCCTGGTGGTGTGATGCGGTAATGGACACCACACCTGTGTCCTGGAGCACCTGGCACTGGTGTAACAGGGGCGGTTCAGGGGCGTGGCCAGTGAAGGAGCCAACAGTAGTCAGCTCCCACTTGGTCATTGCCCAAATTGTTCCAGAGTGCCCTGTTGTGCCCAGTTGCCCCATTGTACCACCTGTACTCAGTGCTTAGCACTTACACCACCTTTTCGGTGGCATAAGTCCATTATGTCCAATGGAGACTTCCCGGCAGTGGAGAGGCTATTTGCATTTTATTTGCACTTTAAGCCTCCTTGTGCCCCTGGAAGGCCTCCTGGGGGGCAGTGGGCTAGCATAGCTGTGGTACAACAGCCAGCCACCTGGCCCATTGGATGGGATTGCCCATCTCTTTTGCACTTGTTTACACTGCACATTTACCACTTTGTTTCCAGCTCGCTCAATTTGGACAGGTCTTTTTGGGACTCCTCACTATTTGCTTTGATTTTCACTATTGTAAATAATTTGGTGTCACTGGCAAAGTGGGCCACTTAATTGTTCCCCTCTTGATTCGAGATAATTTGTGAACAAATTAAATAGTAGAGATCCTAATACAAATTCCCATTGCTCATTTTCCTCCTGTGTGAGAAGTGGGTCATATTTCTACCCTCATCTTGTTGTTTCATAGCCAAATACCAACAAGCAAAGGGATTTGCTCCTTATCCTGTTACTTTTGAACTAAGAAAATCCGAGACTCTGTTTAAGCCAGGATTTTGATAAATGTTAACTTCCTGATGTGTTCTGGTCAAGCACTTTCACAGTGTGTATTCCCTATTGATTTTTTAATGGGGGGTGGGTGGGGATAGAACAGTGACTTGCAAATCTGTTATAGTGTGTCCAGTGAGATTAAAAAGTTCTCCACTGATTCTTTCATGAGGGGAAACTCATCAACAAATTAAACACTATACGTAATCCTGGCTTAAACAGACTTAGATTTCCTTACTCACTACCATCTCTAAGAGGACCCACTTTTTAGGCATTTTAGTTTGTTGTTTTACCAATTCATAATCTTGTTACCAATATCAGTCAATTTTCACTTAAATTTCAGACTACTCGCTGAGTAGACTTCATAATCTAGTTTATCTGTTTGTCCTGTTTTAGTCACACAAAGAATTTATACTTGAAAGACTCATGTCTGAATTCATACCCAGCCACTCTGTCTCAGCCCCTTTCTCCCCCTTGTTATCTTCTTCTTCAATAGAATTCCCAGTTTGATTTCCCAGTACATATCTGAGGAAGTGAGACATTTATGAATGCCCAGGTTGAAATAGATGTTAGTCTTTCAGGTATCACTGGACTTCTGTTTTGCCATAGCAGACTAACACAGCTACCCCTTTGCAATCAAAATTATGGCCAAGAAGCAATCTCTTGGGAATAATTAGGGGAGAGAAGAGTAGCTACCTGTGCAAGCATTTTGAACACAGTAGCTCTGAAAATCTTTGTAAAAAAGGATATGTTATCATTAATGTACAGTAGTATCCTTTTGCCTTGACCTGGATGGGCCAGGCTAGCCTGATCTCATCAGATCATGGGAGAGAAGCAGGTCAGTTCTGGTCAGTATTTGGATGGGAGACCACCAAGGAAGTTCAGAGTTACTATGCAGACCTGAGCATCTCTTGCCTTGAAAACTGTGTTGCCTTAAGTCAGCCTTAACAGCACTTTCCTCAACCATCAGGGTCTTTGCTTCTATTTCATTTATTTACTTATTTAATGATGTCCGGCCTTTCTTCCCAGTGGTGACCTACAGCAGCTTATATTGTTTCCCTCCCCTCCATTTTATCCTCACAACAACACTGTAAGGTAGATTAAGCTGAGTGTGTGACTGGCCCAAGGTCACCCAGCAATTTTCCATGGTAAAGTGGGAATTCAAACCAGGCTCTCCCAGATCCTAATCTATTACTTTAACCACTACACAACACTGGCTTTTGAATTCCTTTTCAACCTGCCTACACATAACAGTTTCACTGATTATTTGCACTAGCAAAATTAAGGAGAACTGTGATGATCTTGCTGGAAAAGCTCTCCCCAACGTGACCAATCAGTGCCCATCTCACAATGCTTAGAAGCACTTAATGCATGGTCCTCGATCATTTATTTGCATATCTCTGTAGCCCTGTTTCCAGGTTCTAGGCTGATGCTTGCACATGACAGGATGGGCTCTACTGAACAAAAGATCCACTGGAAGGAGGAAAATTGAAAAGGCAGGATAATGATTTCTAGCCAATAGTCCAGCTTTAAGGGACATAGCCAATGATATTTGTGATGTCTCCTCTGAATACAACTGGCTTTTCCATTGGTGAAAAGGAATGAGGATCCCCTCCCTGCCCCGTTGACCACCAAAAAGGCTATGCTGAGGATGTCAGGACTAACATGAACAAAACCATAGCAAGGAGGGGTACTGACCCAAGGTGGAAAAAAGCAAAGCTGGTTGGATCCAAGGAAGAACAAAACCTAGAAGCAGAGATGTTGTACTGTGTTACTAATACAGCTTCCACATCCAAACACGAAATATTTATTGACAACAGACACATGGAAAGAATTATCTACAAGTTCCTGGCAAAAACTGAAAATCAGACCAGCCTTCAGCACGCTGATTTGGATTAAAAAAATAAAGTTATGCAAAAAAACCCCCACAAACCAATAAATAAATAAAAGACAATCATGCTAGGAAAAATTGAAGATGGCAGGAAAAGTGGAAATCCAACATGAAATGGATTGAATCTGTAAAGGAAGCCACAGTCCTCAGCTTACAAGACCCGAGCAAGGCTCTTAATGATAGGACATTTTGGAGGATATTAATTCAAAGGGTCACCGTAAGCCCTTGACTTGCCTTGACAGCTCTTAACACATACAGGTGTGCTACAAAAAAATTGGAAATGCATGCTTATACACACCTGATAATTTTGCAATTATATTAATAGGCCCAAGAAAATTTTCACCCAAAGGGAGTGGCAGAGATTGTCTTTGCTGCGGCTTTGTTAAATCATATCTAATTTGCTTTGCCTTATTTTCCCTTCCCAGCTTGGTTAGGCACAAGAGAAGGCTGGCCAGTGGAAAGATTTAATTATCTGGGAACCCTGCCACAGAGAGACTGGCTGGAGGCTACAGCCGACTTGCTTCACTACAGAACAGTAAAGAGCTATTTAACGCAGTTTGTTCAGTTACAAAAAAAATCTCTGTAATCATTAGGATGTCTGTTCCATACCATCACATACCATCAGTGATAATTTTCCAAACCTTCAGTGGTAAAACAGACTGCAAATTCCAAAGCACTCTGCAGATCACAAAATTACATTGATAAAAATTCATCTTTGTAAAAAAAAATGGCCACTTGTGTTGCAATAAAGTGTAAGGTTTCCGGAAATTTCAAAAACACCTGTAGGAAAACACTGAATGAAAACTATCACCCTGATTAGCAAAAGGTGTATGATTGTTCCCCATGCAACTATAAGATGATACTGCTGCTTGGTAAATTCTTTCTACCAAGCCTTCAATGTGCTCCTATTGCTCATGAAGCCTACTATCTTTTTTTTGGTTGGGGAACGGGAAGGAAATGAATCCCCCACATTTATTTATTTATTTACAACATTTATACCCCACCTTTCTGCCCCCCTCGGGGCCACTAAGGCAGCTAACGAATTAAAAACTTGCATAATAAACACACATCTGAAAAACATAAAACCCAAACAAAAAAACACAATAATAAAAAAATTAAAACCAAGCTAAAATACACACATAAAACATAAAAACAACAATTAGAACATAGACCAAGAAAGAGAGATTATGGCACTTGTGAAAAATCTTGCCCTTGTCTGGTTGTGTGGGAAATTCATCCAATAATATATCTTACAGAACAAAATCAGAAAGCCATAGAGGATCACTACTATGCTTAAATGTTCTCAAGTTGAATAGTGTTGAGAAATATTTTAGACAAAAACAACTGACTCAAATGCCAGAAAAAAAAATCAAAATTTGAAATACCACTTTTTAAAACATCAAAATCCAAGCTTCAAACTGGTGTGCCATGATCTAATTATATAATCTAGCAACACAATCCTAAATAGAGTTTTACATTTCTAAAGTTGTTTAAAGCAAAGGACTTAAAAATATGTCACTAAGCTTCAGTTGCGAAGCGCCAAGGAGGCGGGGTGCACAATGTACCAGGCGCGTGCCGGTGCGGGGGCGTGGTGAGGGCGTTCTGGGGGTATTTTGGGGCGTGGCAGGGGCATGGCGGGCCACAGAGTGCACGGGTGCCCTGTGCCAGTCCCCCCTTGCTCCGGCCCTGCTGTGCTTAGAGTGGCACTAGATGTGGAGTCATCGTGACCAATTTCTGATGTGTTTGTGAACACATGGGAAAGTTTGTTGACTGCTTTAATAGGACAGCATTGTATTAGACAAGTCAATGACATGGGTCTTACAGAAAAATGTGAATTGCAAAATTTTCTGGAAAACTTTCCAGTGTCCTAAGTAGAGCATGATATAATTTAGCATGTTTATTTCAACATTTTTGGTAAACAAAATTTGAAAATTACCCAATGTTAATTTTATGTCTTAACAGGAACCAACACTAAAGTATTTGAAAAGCAAAATAATAATAAAGTGTGGTTTAAATGCTATAAACAAATTTAATACTTCTTCTGTAAATTACTTTTTTAGTACTTGTAAAAATTCAAAGCCAACATGACACGCATTACCTATACACCGTATAAAATTTAGAAAAAAGTCTAGCAGCCCATTCCAAAGGAGCAGTAGTATACCTAGGCAAACTGGAGCTCTGGGCAAAACCTGAGTTTGATCCACCCCCATGGGCAGCCACCCTCCCCCACCATGACCAAACAAATCACAACTCACAGATCTGAACACAGCAATGGGCCATGCCACACAGCAGAAATATTCTTTTTGAAAACAATTTCAAAATGCTTTCAGAATGTTTTATTTAAAAAGAGAATCTGGGCTCCCTAGTTTAAACAAGCGATGCTGGAATCCACCCCCAAACAGCATCATTTGCAATGGTGTTTAAACTAGGGAGCCCAGATTCTCCTTTTAAATCCACCTTAAAGGGAGAATCTGGGGTCTCCAGTTTAAGCAACATCGAAAGTGATGCTATTTTGGGGTGGATTCTTCCCCCATCCTGAAACAGCATCACTTTCAATGTTTAAACCGGGGACCTCAGATTCTCCCTTTAAATCCTTTATTAGGCATTGAGAGAATAAAAGAAAGAAAGAAAATAAGCATTGGCAGGAAGTGGGTGGATTTAAAAGGAGAACCTGGGGAAATTTAGGGGGTGCTTGCTGTCAGGGGTGCAATTATTAAGATAGCAGCACCATTCAGCGTATCTTTGTGAGCCCCTATTGATGATGCCAACCAGGTTTGGTGAAGTTTGGTTCAGGGGGTCCAAAGTTATGGACCCTCAAAGGTGTAGCCCCCATCTCCTATTAGCTCCCATTGGAAACAATGGAGGATGAGGCACTTCCTTTGGGAGCCCATAACTTTGGACTCCCTAAACCAAACCTCACCTGAAAAATCTCTGAAATTTTGGTGCTGCTAGCTTAAAAACTGTGCCCCCTGCAGGCCAAAAATAGAAAAAACACTGAAAATACAAAAAATCCCACAAACGAACCTGCATTTTTGGCACCCACCACAAGGGGGTGCCCTGGGCAACTGCCCACTTTGCCCAATGGGAGGAACACCTCTGCAAAGGGGGTGAGGGGTGAAACAGAGCAGAACAGTCTCATACCAATACAGAGCCAAGCAGCCAATGCATCCCCCCCCAACATAAAGGGCATCCCCGCTGATGGAGAAAGAAAAGTGCTGGCATCTGGCTGCCCCATAGCTCCATGGCAGCAAAGCACGCAAGTGGTCACTGTCACAGAGTTATGCTGCCAGCACAGGTTGGGGCCTTCCCAGGAGTGGAGTCGAATGTAGTTGGCTTCCGTCCGAGCTTTCGGGCCAAAAATGCTGCAGCCAGGGCTTTGGTCTTATGCCACCCAAAAGAGTGGTATAAGTCCATTGAGCCCTATAGAGGGCTTCCCAGGCGGCTAGGTTTTATGTGTGTGTGTGTGCACGCGCGTGTGTGTTGCCTCCTTGCACCACCTGGAAGTTCTCAGGAGGTGACATAGAACTGGCACTGCCCGTGGCTGCTGAGGCCCTTTAGATGGGGCTGCTTGATACTCAAACCAGTTGACACGCTAAATTTCAGTACACCCAAAGAACCGTGCATGTTGTTTCAATACAATTTAACTTCCTTTCATAGATGCCGCTGGAGCTCCCCAGTTTTAACGTTACTCTCCCTAGCCTCACTTGTGTCACTTGTTTAGTCCATTTCACACTAGTGATTACACCATCCCTTCTACCACATGAGAATTTTAGGTTTGATTTTGATTAGACCTTCACAGCTAAAATGAATTCAAAAACTGACATCTGATTTGGATTATTATGTTCCATTTTATGTTTCATTCCCTCCCCCTTTACAGATCAATAAAGCATACACATACTTTCTCACATAATTCCTAGGAATGTATTGTCAAAGGCTTTCACAGCTGGAATCTGGGTTGTATGGCTGTGTTCTAGTAGTATTTTCTTCTGATGTTTCACCTGCATCTTTGGCTGGCATCTTCAGAGGATCTGGTGGCATTATATATGGCCATGTTCCAGTAGTATTTTCTCCTGATGTTTCGCCTGCATTTGTGGCTGGCATCTTCAGAGGATCTGGTGGCAGTGCCACAGATGCAAGAGGAAATACTACTGGAACACGGCCGTACAACCCAGGAAATCCACAACATCCTAATTCCTAGGAATAATCACCTGAAAAACATTAATTATAACTTTGAAATTCCCAACGATGCCCTATATTGTATTAGCAAAAACATTACTTCATGGTTTTTAATTTTATAAAACAATGGATTTTTTTAAAAAATAGAAAATATTCCACAGAAAAATTAAGCACTGGAAAATTCTAAGACCTTTTCTGCCCAACATCTCTGATCTCATTGGCCTTATGCCAAAAATGGATTGCTTGCTGGCAGGGAACTTGTAAATACAGCATATGGAATAGTTGTAGACTTTTGATGAACAAAATATTTTCTGTGGCCTTTAACCTTTTAATGCTTTGTTCCATTCTGGGCACATGAGCTTCCCACGTTGATCCCACCCCCACCCCCCACCCCCCACCGCCCAGGCTTCCCAAGGAAGCTCTAATAATCTATAGAATGCTGCCATTCATCTTTTTTTGTTAAATTCATAGTGTGTGGTAGCAGTTCCTGGACATATACCTACAGTTTTAGAGGGCCCATTTGTGCAACATTGGACGTTAAGGTTTTATATCTTTCTGTTGCATTCTCTTCCTTACGCACAAACAATTTAAAATGCAGAACAAGAAGGCTTTCCTCATCCGAAAGATAAAGTGATTTAAAAAAGCAAAGCTAACAGGATAATGAGATGAGGAACACAGTTTAATTGCTGATAAAATGTCAATACTCCAATAAATGTGTACCAGAAGTCCATTAGATTTAATTAGGCATTCCCCCTTCCCCCCTCCCTTTGAGCAATGCATCAGCAAAAGAGAAATGGCAACAGAATTCTGACTGCTGTGAAATGCTCCTGTATTGGTTTACAACAGCTAAGAAAGAGTCAATGGATAATACATGCAGGAGTGTTCTTTGAATGCTGTAAACACAGGGTTGGATTCAAGCGCCAATAGAAGACTGAAGTTGGTGGATAAGGACTTTCCTGCCTCCCCCACCTGCTGCTACTCAATGAGTCCCTCAACATTCCTCAGGAACCATGTTGGAGGGGGGAAATGAGGTCTTCAGCAGGGTTGCTATTTCAAGTTTGGGGGATTGCTAAAGATTTGGGGGCGGAGACTAAGGAGGGTACTCAGTGGGGATGTGATGTCATAGAGTCTATCCTTCAAAGCTCTGACTTCCTCCAAGGGAACTGATTTGCTGTACTCTGGAGATCACTTGCAATTCTGAAAAAAAAAAAGTCAGACCCTACCTGAAGGATGGCAACTGTAGTCTGCAGTGGGGATGGATTAATCAAAAATCACTCTCAGGCTGTGCAAATTAGTCCTCATGGGGCCTTGTTCTTATTTGAGGTAAAATTAAAGAAGGTGGGAGGACCTTGGTGCTATTAATCTGCAGCACTGCAGGCACAGCTGGGTAGTATAGCATAATGCATCACAGAGGACCTAGGAGAAAGGTTTACAGCCTAATCCCATATGTGCTTACTTGAAAGTAAGCCCCACCACTGTCTGTATTATTCTAGAATCAAAAGCAACAATCTGTATTGAGGCTAAGGGTTTAACATAATTCATTATGCATAAATGTTTATGCTTGCAGCAGCGTGAACATTTTATTACACATGACCCAAAAACATTCTGTCAGCATGGTGTGCTTATAACAAAACAAGTGTTCTGTACAGTTATATTAGCAGAAATATGGTAAAAGGATATATCAACCTGTATTTAGGCAAATGTCAGTCTTATATCAAAAATATAATAAGCAACCATAGGCAACCAAAACAAGTAATCTATGTAGTGCTTCTATTAGCAAGAATATGGTACTAACTGTGCAAACTGGTCCTCATTTTGCTTTGTACTGATTTGGAGTAAAATTAAAGAAAGTGGGAGGACCTTGATATTATTAATTTGAAGCACTGCAGGCATAACTGGATAATCCAGCATAATGCATTACAGAGGACCTAAAGAAGGTTTACAGTCTAACCCCATACTAGGACCAAGAGGCTTAGAGACAGCTTCTACTCTAGAGCTGTGGCTATGCTAAACTCCGCGGCTTCGTGTTGATGTGTTTGGGACTGTGTAGGGATGGGTGGAGGAAGGGGAAAGTGAGGATGGGGTATGAGTCTGAAATTGTGTGCATCGAGGAATGCTGCTGTAAATTTCGTTGTGCGTGCACAATGACAATAAAATGCTTATGCTTATACTTGGAAGCAAGTCCCTTTTCTGCCATGGGTGATCTTGGGCCAATCACAGTCTCTCAACCAAATCTACCTCACTGGGTGGATATAGGGATAAAAAAGGAGAGAGGAGAACAATGTCAGCAGCTTTGGGTCCTCACTGAGGAAAAAGGTGGGATATAAATAAGGTACCGTAAGTGAATAAATGAATGAGAGGGCCGACATGGCATGTATTACTGATTGTTAGGCTAGGGGAGTGTATACTGTATATACTCTGTATATTTATGGTATATACTCACCCAACTGTATATACTCAGCCAACAGTTCTCCCAAGGTATTTAATTGTACTTCAGATTAAGATGGCTGGACAGAGGGAGGGTATCACTGCAGTCTGTCAGGATTCTATCCCCTAATATGGTGCCCATGACTGTCGGTGTGTGTGTGTGTGTTGGTGTGTAGTAGTAAAGAACTGCAGATTTTAATCTGGAGAATCAATTTCCTACTCCTCCACCTGAAGCCTGCTGGGTGACCTTAGGCCAGTCACAGCTCCCTCAGGACTGTCTCAGCCCACGTGGAGGCAGGCAATGGCAAACAACTCCCGAACATCTCTTGCCTTGAAAACCCTAAGGGGTTGCCATAAGTCAATTGCGACTTGATGGCATTTTACACACACAACGTGGTAGCCAAACCGGTGGAGATTAAGGGCAGTGCACATGCCACCTTTAGGCACTGGTAGCAAAGAATTCTGCTACTTTCCCCCATGCAGTCCAAAAGAGGTGGCACATTATCCAAGTCCTATCTTCCCTTACAGAAAATCTACTGAAACATGTCTATTCAGTCGGGCAGACTGGTAACTATTCCTGGTGTTGTCTCCATACAGCCACACCCAAAGCCTTTCTGCTAATGCCTGGTCCCTTCCAGCTTGAGTAGAAGGTCTGCAATGGTTGTTCCAAGAGCTAGGAAGTACACATGGAGAACCAAGCAAAAGGAACTAAAGTCCTACCTTCTTTGTCTTCTGCAATCACTGGTTTACTTGGTTCTCCCACTATACATATTTTAAAATGCCCATTTTGAACCATAGTGATATGATCCTATGAGCTAGTTCTCCTCTTCTCAGCAATTTCTGGTTTCTGTCGTTTTCTACATAAGATCAGCAAGGGTCCATTCAAGAGCATTTTTAGCACTGGACCTTCTTCTGCAGAATGGACTGCCCATTAAGGTGAGCTCTGAATTTTAATTTAGGAAAGCATGTCAGCATGTCATTTCAGAGACTTTTCCAATGCTGTTATGGGCTTTCTGGTGATTCCATTTATTGGTTTGGGTAGATCGTTTTTGACCAATGCATTGAAGTTACTGGTACTGTGACTGACTTTTTTGTAAAATGTATGAGATCCTGGAGATCTCCTGTCAGTCACAGTATGGAATACTGACCTCCACAGACCAATGGTCTGACATGGCAGAAGGCAGCTTCATGTGTTCACAAGGATACAATGGCTCACTGGCACCACATTCATAGGCTCAGACTGGAATAGCTCTACAAAAGATTCCACTGTACATAATGCAACAATGACTAGGCATGCATGCCCTCGAGCACACGTTCACAGAAGCCTCTACCTAACCATTCTGAAGCCTTATGGGCAGTTAAATTTTCTAAATTTTCTGAAGAACAGTGATTTCTGTTGATTCTTATCTACCACTGTGGACTCTCTAAGTTCTCGAATCTGCTGAACACCCAGGGAGAAAAAAGGGGAGACAAATAGACCCCAACTGGAATTGAGAGTCAGTGGAAACTGCCACCTTCTCTTCCAAAAAACTTGTGCCCTTAAATTTATGGAACTGCCTGGTTAGATATAAGCCAGTGTTTAGTACAGGCCACTTGGATTCTACCAGTACAGTTCTGTGGTGGTTTCACACAAAAAGGACAAAAGACAATGGCAAAGTGTTCACATAACAAATCATGTAACTTCTTCCTGTCTAGCTAAATGCAACAGGATGTCTTCAATGGGAGATTCGTTAATCTGCAGGCCAAGAAAGAGTGTTTTTCAAAGCATTCAGAAAAGCAGCTTTTAGAGAAGATGCACCTAAAGCACATCTTCAGCA
Organism: Sphaerodactylus townsendi; assembly: GCF_021028975.2. Taxonomy (NCBI): domain Eukaryota; kingdom Metazoa; phylum Chordata; class Lepidosauria; order Squamata; family Sphaerodactylidae; genus Sphaerodactylus; species Sphaerodactylus townsendi. Next base: position 20,837,037 of record NC_059434.1, read on the forward strand.
TGATGAAAATAGGAATTAGTAACAAAACTCATCTATGCACATTTTTGGAAGCGTTTTCATGATTTGGAACAGTAGTAGCTAGCATATTTGAAAAGCTCATACAACAGCTCAGTAAGATAGCTTATTATTACTGTTGTTGTTTTATTGTTGTTATTGATATTCAGTTTATTGTACAGCCATAAAAATTAACATTGCAAATTTTAACTATACCAAACAAAGGAGTTTTGTGGAAGTGAACACACTGATCTGTTTAAAAAACAAAAAAATTGAAAATGACATTAAAGTTTCATGAAACTCCAGCATAGGTTAAATCTGAATAGCTAAAAGAGCAATTCTGGTCTCCACATTGCAATTCCTGAGCATTTATGCTTCAACAAATTCATATTTATGAAAAGCTGAAAAGGCAAGGCCATTCACTTTGACAGAATTACTCGTGAGAGAAAATACTTCACAGTTATTGAGGACTGCTTTTAATAATCACCTGGGAGAAAGACACAAGAGGCATTCTGAGTGATACAAAACTGTCCTTTTCTCCGAGATTGATTTCAAAACTTGGGAATCTGTGAAAAACAACACTAACAGCTGGAGCTACTGATTTGTGTGGGCTGGCGTACAAAATTGGAAGCAGAAGTGGCTTTTAAAATAAGCACCAGGGCTAAATTGGACATTACTCCAAATGTGTAGTTACAGTTGAAAACAGCATGTCAAACGTTAAGCTACTCTCCTGCAATATCTAGCAGGTTTTCTTATGTCAGAGGTCACCATGTTCCTGTACTCTTGAACAATGTTATGATGCCACAACATGACATAAATTGTGCCACATGCAAAAGGAGAATCGGTACATGCAGTTGTCACTTTCAAGACCTAAATGTGCAGTTAGAATAACTACTCAGAAGTAGAGCATCCATTCTGAGTTATTCAGCTTAGGTAGTAGAGGTTTCACTGTGTAGAACTTCGGGAATATAGGCTGTCAGGTAGAGCAACACAACCATTTAATTTGCATAATAAGAAGAGTATATGCAGCTAGTTTTCTCACTGTAGATTGTGGAATAGGAGGCCTGGTCAATTTTGAACTGGGTGTGAGGAATCTTTTTTGCTTCAAGTAACTGTCTTATTGAAGAAGGAGTAGCCTGGAGCACCAAAAAAACCAAAAACAAATTCCAATCAGCTCTCATTCAAGGGTTGCTGCTAAGCTGTTCCTTTTACATTGCCAAGTTGATTTTTGTCTGAGGTGGACCCTTTCTTCTACATTCTATTTGCTCAAATCACTTCTTGTTAATGTTTCCAGATCCCGGGCAGGAGCAGAAGATTCCCACTTAATGTCCCTCCCCCTGGTGCCGCTCAGCTGACTGGTGGTGGGTTTACCAGCAGCATACAAAGGCATAGGACTCTGATGCTGGTGATTCCAGCATGCCAAGGAAGTGATGTAATCGTGTCATGGGTGCCCATGTGGACATGCCGGTATTTGGGTAAAACTCTACAGTAAGTTTAAATAACAGTTTTATTTAAACCAAGGTATGAAGTTTGTTTGGGGGGGGGAGGGCTTTCAGAAATGAGGGACTAGACCTTAAATTTGCCCAGGTTACAACTAGAATGAAACAATTTACCACCTACTATACAAAAGCTGTCCATTCTTTAGAAGGAAAGGCCATCTTTAATATTTCCTTTTCCCATTTCCTGTCACATTACCACACGACAACCCTTAACTTGCAGACTACACTCATTAAAACTGGTTGTTGTTTAATATACTGATTAAACCTTGCAAATATAAATGTTCCATTTCGTCTTGATATGAAAAAAAAACATCAAACCATCATTCGATTGTAAGTTTGATTGGTGTGATTCAGAAGTACCTGGAAGACCTTTGACTGTTGTCAAATTTGAATGGTGCCCAGAACAACAATCATCTGTTCACTAAATCTTCTTGGTTTCCTTTCCAATAGTAATGAGAGAGAGAGAGAGAGAGAGAAGGGGGGCATATTGCTTTGCTTTAAACTCTCCTGAGTCCATGGTATCTCTTGGAGAACAAATTGCACTTTACAACTGGAGTCAGAAGTGATTCAAAGTGCTCTGGCTCTCTCCTGCTGAGAAGAGAGGTGCTAAAAGCATTTTAAAGTAGCAGCCTGGGAGACGGTGGATGGACCGCCTCAAGATGAGGGACAGGAGTCACAGCTGGGTGCAATAATAAATGGGAGAAGCGAAATAAGGCTTTTCACTGCTCCGCTGTTGGGGCCGCTGAGGGTCATAACAATGCAGAGAAGCCTGAAAATTATGCCTGCCAGAGGAACCACTAGAGTACTCTGATTTATGGCTGGTCCCGCTCTGAGCACAGGCAAACATTACAGAGGCAACCAACCACCAGCTTCAGGACAGCAAAGGAAATACTCTTATTTGGCCTTTCGTGGACCTTAAAGTTTCCGAAGGAGGGCGAGATCTTTAGAAAATATTGTGAAGGGAACTTGCAGCTCAATTCTAAGGAGAGTTACTCCAGTCTAAACCCATTCATTGCATGTTGTATTGGGTAAGAGCAGCGGACTCTTATCTGGAGGACAGGGTTCAGTTCCCTACTGGATTTAGATGAAGCTATTCCACTTGTGAGGCCCCTTCTAACCCCACACCCTCACGACTAGAGGAAGATGGAAGAGTGTTTTGAACATTCCATTCTGAAATGGAATGCAAGGAAATGGAACATTCCATTCTGAAATGGAATGCAAGGAAAATCACTGAAGGGTTGTTTAGAGCAGTGGTTCTCATCCTTCCTAATGCCGCGACCCTTTAATACAGTTCCTCATGTTGTGGTGACCCCCAACCCTAACATTTATCCATTTTACTGGTGGAGAACACTAATGCAGAGAGGCGACCCCTGTGAAAGGGTCGTTCGATCCCCAAAGGGGTCCTGACCCACAGGTTGAGAACCACTGGTTCAGAGGCTACAGTGCAGTATGACAGCATGTGTAAGAAAAGTTTATGACTGCGTCAAAATATTGTACACCTTGGCCAGAGGCCCCCTAGATTTTGAGGCCTTAGGCTTCAGCCTGCCAAGCTTATAGATAAATCCAGCACTGCCTACTCTGCCACATGAAGCCTGCTGGGTGATTTCCCAGAACTCTCTCAACCCACACAGAGGCAGGCAATGGCAAACCACCTCTGAATGTTTATTGCCTTGAAAATCCGACAGGGTCACCGTAAGTCAGCAGTGACTCAATGGCACTCACACACACATAACAGTACATAGGTTTGTTGAAGGCTTTCACAGCCGGAATCACTGGGGTGCTGTGTGGTTTCCGGGCTGTATGGCCGTCTTCTAGCAGCATTCTCTCCTGACGTTTCACCTGCATCTGTGGCTGGCATCTTCAGAGGATCTGATAGTCTGAGGATCTGAAGGTGCCAGCCACAGATGCAGGCGAAACATGAGGAGAGAATGCTGCTAGAACACGGCCATACAGCCCGGAAACCACACCCCAGTATATAGGTTTCATCAACATCGACCATTTGTTTTTTTCAAACAGCCACAATATCTAAAAATATAAGCAACTCATTCTGATTTAAAAAGCCCGCTGCTACCTCTTTTTTTTAAAAAAAATCAGTAATAGCTACTAGATCACTGAAAATCCTCTAACCATCTATGTACAAAGAACATTTCTTAGATTTTTGTTGAAAAGCCATCCTTAATTTTATACAAGACTATCTCCTGTTCTTCTGACATTATTCTTCTGCCTTTAACAACAGTTTCTCTCTGCAGTGGAGGAAACCCTACCAATGTTGAATTTCCTTCTGTGAAGGCAAAGCAGCCTTCTCAGGTGAAAAAAAAAAGATAAGGGTTCCAACTTTATTGCTTAAAAACAATTTTTCAGAAGGGCAGAAGCCATACCTGAAATCACAGCTGCATGTGGTTATTCCTTTAGTATAAATTTACCTTCTTCATAGCTGAGCCTTTCTATAAAAAAACACCCCAGAGACCTAGCTCCAACTAAGAACGTAATATAAATATATTTTTCTTTGATTTATCCTGGGTTTTTTATACTTATTAGCATAACTGAGAACATATACTGCTATGAGAGAGGTAGAAACCACTCCAGCAAGCACTAACTACATTCACTTATGAATTTTGCAAACATATTTCAATGACAGCAAAGGATAAGAACATAAGAACATAAGAACATAAGAACAAGCCAGCTGGATCAGACCAGAGTCCATCTAGACCAGCTCTCTGCTACTCGCAGTGGCCCACCAGGTGCCTTTGGGAGCTCACATGCTGGATGTGAAAGCAATGGCCTTCTGTGGCTGTTGCTCCCGAGCACCTGGTCTGTTAAGGCATTTGCAATCTCAGATCAAAGAGGATCAAGATGGGTAGCCATAAATCGACTTCTCCATAAATCTGTCCAAGCCCCTTTTAAAGCTATCCAGGTTAGTGGCCATCACCACCTCCTGTGGAAGCATATTCCAAACACCGATCACACGTTGCGTGAAGAAGTGTTTCCTTTTATTGGTCCTAATTCTTCCCCCCAGCATTTTCAATGGATGCCCCCTGGTTCTAGTTCTAGTATTGTGAGAAAAATCCAGAAATTCAAGATCCAGAAATTCAAGTTACATTACCAAGCATTTTTAAATGACAAATTTCAGTAGTAAGTGCTCTCTATTTATTAGACTTCTCTGAGGGTGGCAGAGCCTATTCACCAGCTTAGAATGAACCCAGCATGTAAAATTTAACGTGTGAGTCTGTGTGTATGTGTACACATAAAAGTTTCCCAAAAAATGAATACAAGCATTATTTCTGTAGACTGTAGGCATGATGAAATAATGTTTTTAGCATAACAGACCAAGAGAGATAGGTATCCTGATTGCAGAAACAGCTGACATTATAAAAGCCCAGGAGGCTGACTGCAAAGTTTATATTAATAGAATCCTTTTACATTTTGTAAAGAGAAATATATGAATGCTCTTGAAGTGGAAAAAATTATTTCTAGAGAAACCCTGTCTTTATGCATGGAAAAGAAAATTGGTTATATAGAAGCCTAATTACATGGAAATCAGTGAAACAAGAAGCAGATGGTCTGAAATGAAATCTTTTAATCTTTGAAATGAAATGAAGACATTTCCTCTAAAATGATTCCATCTTGCTGGTGTTATTCTTTAAACAGTGTAAGTATTTATGAATGATTCCTTTACTACATCTTCTTCGACATGGTATTTTTAAAGTACCGTGTTTCCCCGAATATAAGACAGTGTCTTATATTAATGTTTGCTCCCAAAGATGCACTATGTCTGATTTTCAGGGGATGTCTTAAATTTCTGTATTCTGTTCGTCAGGCATGCTTCCAAACAAAAACTTTGCTACGTCTTACTTTTGGGGGATGCCTTATATTTCGCACTTCAGCAAAACCTCTACTACGTCTTATTTTCCGGGGATGTCTTATATTTGGGGAAACAGGGTAACATGAGTTGTTAAAAGGGAAATTGGTGTATATTTATGCTGAACTTTGCAAAAAAAGTATGTGCTGTTGTAGTAACAGCAGTATTTGGATTCTTATCTTTTGCTTTGATAATTTAAAAAGGCAAGTTTCTGCTCCTTATGGTTAGTATACGGCAATATATGGACAATCAATGTTGCAACTTAAGAAGGCATAGAATAAGAGATTCAATAAGATTTTCACTGGTTGAGACACGGGCCAAATACAGCGCCTAGGGGACGGCAAAAATGCCGTCCCCAGGGAGCTGTTCACATGGGGGGGGGAGCGCAGCTGCTTCGCAGCCGCGCCGCCCTCGCTCCTCCCCAGCGGCGCAAAGCCGCCATTTTCCCACCTCGCTCCCCGAGCGAGGTTTTTGGAAAACGGTGGCTTCCAGCCGCTGTAGTGCAAACAGCAGCAGCTGGAAGGCACCATCCCTCCCCCCCTTCCCAACCGACCTACATTCTCTGCGACCGTCCAGCGTGTCGCCAAGGCCTGGGGACACGCCCCCCTGCCCTGCGACTCCGGAGCGGTCGCGCAGGGCAGGGGGGGCGTGTCCCCTGGCCTCGGCGATGCGCCGGACGGTCGCAGAGAAGGTAGGTTGATCGGGTGATGGCGCTCCACGGCGCCGTCTTCCCTTTCGTTACCGGGACCATTTGTGCGAACGTCATGTACGCCGACCCAACCCCCAGCGTAGTCATGCAGAAACGGCCTAGGATTTAATTGTCTCTACCATATCCATTACTAGCAAAACTAGAATAAATTGAACAAAATAGAAAACAGATTATGTAAACTAAATAATGAAAATCTACATAATTTCTGCTTTCTGCAGTAGAAGACGTTGCATAGGGCATTACATTTTTAACAGAACACACAAAACTTCAAGCCATATAACTGGTAGTAAACCTTCCTTTACTTCGTGTACTTCATATGAAGACCTGTTTCAGGTATGAATGGAGTCTAGAGTATCTTGCTCACCAAATATTAATGGTTCTCAAAGCCACCCTATCCAATAATACAAAACAATTCTGGCAATTAACAAATAGGGGCATGTGTCAAAATCTTCCAATAGCTGCCGACATCACTCCTTCATTATGGCAGAAACACTACTCTGGAATTTTTTATTCCGACCAAGAGATTGACCGAAGCTCTAGCATGAGCCCAGCCGAGGATTTGCCTGAATGGGCCCCAGTTAACAGGCAAGAGGTTATTGAATTAATTCACCAACTAAAGTCTGGGAAAGCAGCTGGCCCTGATATCATTGTAGCAGAGATGTTAAAAACTGATCCAGACTGGTGGGCTCCAGTGGTTGCCTCATTATTTACATGTATTAACAAATCTTTAACGATTCCCAAGGACTGGTTAAAGGCGATCATTGTACCCCTCTATAAAAAAGGAGACCCCCAGTGTCCCTCTAATTATAGGCTGATCAGCCTTTTATCTATCGTAGGCAAATTGTATGCTAACTATCTACTGAAAAAATTAAAGAGCTGGACAGACAAACATCAGCTACTTGGCCCAGAGCAAATCGGGTTTCGGGCAGGTAATTCTATTCTAGATCACTGTCTAATTCTCCAACATCTTGCAAGCAAATACGTAGGCACAAGAAAAAGCAAGCTTTATGCTGCTTTTCTGGATTTGAAGGGTGCCTTCGACTCAGTAGATAGGGAACTTTTATGGCATAAATTAAAAACCCTAAACATGGAACAGAGACTTTTAGCTCTAATTAAAGCGTTCCACACGAATACAACTTGCCAAATAAGAACTTCAAGAGATGGCACGTTAACAGAATCAATTATGGTTAACAAAGGGGTTAAACAAGGTTGCCCACTGGCACCCAGTCTATTTTGCCTATTTCTCCATGACTTCCCTGCAACCTTAACTAAAATTGATGGCCATCCGCCACGTTTAGGTTTGCTACATATATCTACCCTGCTTTATGCAGACGACGCTGTTCTCTTGTCATATTCCCAAGTAGGCTTAAAACGCCTACTAAACTGCAGTGCAGAATACTGTCATGTAAATAAGCTGACGCTTAACTATGACAAGTCCAAAGTCATGATCGTCGCAAAATCTAGGTGTAAATGTAGCTGGAAAGTGAACAACCATGTCCTAGAGCAAGTAAGTCAGTTTAGATATCTATTCAGTTACAACCTATCTTGGGTCCCTCACAGCAAACAAGCAGAGAACAAAGCTAAGGTGAATGCTGCAGCGATTCTCCGATTTTTCTACTCTAAAGGACACCAATTTGTCCCCGCTGCACTGAAAATCTTCAATGCAAAGATAATCCCTCAGCTATTATATGGAGCCCCAATATGGATCCCCCAAATTAAACCACCTTTTGAGTCAGTACAGGGATACTTTTTGCGAAGAATTTTAGGGTCACCAAGGTGTGTCCCATATGACACCCTACGCAGAGAAACTGGACAAAATAGTATGGAACTGATGGCATGGACAAGAGTATTTAAGTACTGGACCCAAATTCATTTTGAGCCCAGACCCAATAGTTTTATACATCAACTCTTATCAGAATCTACATCTGTGAAATGGTTGGCTGACATAGATAAGAAACTTAACAACATGGGCTTAACAGCTGACCAGTTCCAAACTATGTCTGCCATCAAAATTCATAATGAAATCAAATCTGTTTTAGTTGAACGAGAGAAACTGAGAATGTTGCAGGAGGGGGGGGAAAGCTGCTTCCCACAGGCCTTGGGAATTGTCCGATCAGATTACTGTGCCAACTATCTGTACATTCTGTGCAATCCCAAACAACGCAGAGTGTACACTTTGGCTCGTTTTAATGCTCTACCTAATGCTATGGCTCTTGGCAGGTATAATAACACTCCATATGAGAACAGGTTATGTCAATGTAACATGGCCGTTGCTGAGACGGTTCAACATGTACTATTGGAATGTCCAATATACGAGTCGTTACTCTCCATGTACATCCGTCCATTGGTAGAGAGCTCAAACGCTGTCAGGTTACCATCTGTGATGAACTTTTTACTCAACGGGTCCGGTGATCATGTATGTGAGAATGTTGCAAGTTTTTTGAGGCACTATTTGGTCAGGCGCAATCATTGCCTACATAGTAGTAATGGTTAAATTAATTTATATGTGCGGTTTACAAGGCGTGGTTGTGAATGTTCAACATTGTTTTAATGTATTTAATGTTTTAATGTATTTTAATGTTTTAATGTCTCAGTTAGTAGATAAATGCCCCTTTTCTACTAACTCTGTAATTTATAATGCCAATAAAGGCTTTGGAATTGGAATTGGAATTGGTTCTCAAAGACAGATGTTTCTAATTCTGCTTCCAGCAAGTGCTGATTTCCCCCTCTTCCTTCCAAACTGCTCCTTTCTTTCGCCAAACTGTGACTTCTCACCAAGTTGCTCCTTTCTGAACTTGCTATTCCTTAGGAAAAATACATCTAGTGGCCTTTTATTACTTGTTTATATGTATAATAAATACTTACACCTTGATATCCTCTATCCAGTGGTAGGATTCAGCAGGTTCACACCACTTTGGCAGAACTGGTGGTTAAAATGGTGCTTGTAAACAACCAGTTGTTAAATTATTTAAATTCCACCACCGGAACCGGTTGTTAAATTATTTGAATCCCACCACTGCCTCTATCTCTGAAATAGAGTACAAGTCTTTTAAATAGCCTGGTTGAGAGTTTGGGACTGATCTTGAAGAAATCTTTGCTTCCTTTTGTACCCTAGTGGGAGATGGACTCTTTAGGAAGATCAGGCTATACAGAACTCGATGGATGGAAAACTGATACATGTTTATAGAATCAAAAGGGTTTTTTGTGTATGTAAATAGTGAGAGTTTTCTGGGAACCTTCATCATCTTGAATCCCATTTCACCAAGCCTCTGAAATCTTCAAAACCAACCACCAGCAAAGAAGAATTGGACTTGGCAATATCAGTAGACTGTAAATATAAGGACTTGAAAATGCAAACTTAACAGGACTGTAAAGTGTAAATGGTAAATGTTTTAAAAGTGTTATTTGTTAAGCGAAGTAAACTGTTTTGTTTAAAGTTAGTTCTTTGCAACTCCTTCCAAGTACTGCCCCACAGAACCCACAGAAAGAGGTTACATCTGCAGGACATTTTATTTCTACTGTGTGAAAAAGTCTATTAACTAATACAAGAACTCTTGAAATTGTTCTGAGCTAATGGACTGTAAATAATTTGACTTGGTTTCTACTAATGTTACTCAGACACATCCTTTGGATGATTTCTTTTTGAGATAAAAATTTGTATATCATTAAATAGCAGCCTCAAAGTATTTAGTGATCAAAAATATAATTGATCATATTATCTATTCTGCTTGATTCATAAGCAAAGACCTTCAACATTATCAGTGAACTGCGATCCTCCGATTTGGGATCTAAAAGCATTCCAATCCAGAATGATCAGATTTGCAATTACCAATTTGCTTTATGCTTCACTACACGAAGCAGTTATTGAAACTGTGTTATGAATTCATTCACGGGGGAGGGAATGGGCTCTACCTCAAAAGATTAACAGGCTACATGCCACCTAAAACAATGCACATTTTCAAGGTATAAAAGATGGCAGGTCTTAAGGAAAGGAAAATGAGAAACATGAATTCACACAAGGAAAGGGTATAAGTGCTCAAGACCATCTAGAAAATGATCTTAAATACAATTAAAGTTGCAGTGAAGGAAAGGCCAATTGAGGTGAAAATGGTTACAACAGCAATTTTATCTGTGCATACTACTCTACAGTTTCAGAATTAATAATAAATAACGGTAGATTTAACATGTTTTTTTTTAAAGAGAAACAATTTGGATAAGAGTCAATTGTCAAGATTACAAAACAGAAAAAAAGGATCTGTGGAAGAGGAGTACATGTAGTACAACACATGTACCTGGACTTAATTTTTTTTTCTTTTAAAATTACAAGTGTATTATGATTTGACCAGCAGAACACCAGCAAAGAGCAATGAAAAAAGATTTCAAATTAAAAAGAAAAGGATGAGTTGACAGGTTGAATTGTGTTAAGTTATTAGCTTATCAAATGAAAACAGAATCCTTTCGTTGTGAAAGGCATTTAGATGGCAATATGGCTGCAAGAAGAAGAAGAAGAAGAAGAAGAAGAAGAAGAAGAAGAAGAAGAAGAAGAAGAAGAGTTTGGATTTATATCCCCCCTTTCTCTCCTATAGGAGACTCAAAGGGGCTTACAATCTCCTTGCCCTTCCCCCCTCACAACAAACACCCTGTGAGGTGGGTGGGGCTGAGAGAGTTCCGAAAAGCTGTGACTAGCCCCAAGTCACCCAGCTGGCGTGTGTGGGAGTGCACAGGCTAATCTGGATTCCCCAGATAAGCCTCCACAGCTCAGGCGGCAGAGCGGGGAATCAAACCCGGTTCCTCCAGATCAGAGTGCACCTGCTCTTAGCCACTACACCACACATGATGCCCAAGATCCCTGCTGCTTGCAAAGGCATGTTCATGAGTACAGCAGGTATCTTTCCTGTATACTAGCCAGCAGCCACAGCATCTAACAAAGGTATGCACGTGTTTCCTTCACCATATGGATTCCTGCCTTCCCATCTGCAAACTGTAATTCCAGATGAGTCTCTGACAGTTTACTTCATAACCTATGTGGGTAAAAATTCCTGTTGCTGTAAATCAGAAGTCTTCTTTTATATGTGGGCTCTGTCATGTAGTTGCTTTTTGCAATCTTCTCCCTGCACACCTCTCTTGACCTGCGCTAACTGGACTAGATCACCTACCTACCCTCTACCGCTCTTTCAGAAAGGCTCCGTTTGCCATCCATTATTTCAGGGCTGTCTGGTGCTGTATTCTGGCCTGACTGCTGTTTGTAGGTCTCAGAGTGGCTGATGCATTCTATAAAGCTGCCTTTTCATGAATATATGCTACTAATTTTCTCTTTTTATTCCCAAAGGATAATGCAGGTCACCAAACCATATTTTCTGACCTGAACTTTCAAGGAGTATGCATATACCTGATCCGAGAAAACAGTGTGCACACAGTTTGAACTCTCCTAAACACTATGTTTAAAATAGCATATTTTAAAACATGTTTAAAACAGCATATTTTAAGTGCCTTTTCTTAGCCCAGCCAAAGAAATCTGAATGTTGCAGTCAGCTTGTAACTCAGAGATTTCAAATAGTCTGAGGGTTGTAAAACCACAACTTTTGCTTCTTCTTTTTTTGCACTGGACAAAATAATAAACAGCATTATAAAGCTTAATTCTCCAAAGTATGATGAAGTTAAAATTGCACAAATTGAACTAAAACTCAGTGAAAGGGCAAGGTTGCTGTTATTTTTAACAACCGAAAAAAATATCTACATTTTTGAGCTCCTAACATTTTCAGATGAAGATGTCACTTCATTTCAATTCACTGGACAAGCATCACCTCAGTGGCATTTGGGGGAGTGAAGTACCCATCAATCTCAGCCAGCATCACAGAGATCAAAGAATGGTATTCCTTAAGAAAGTGGCAGTTCATTGGTCCTGTCTTTTTTTTCTTTTCTTAAAGGCAGCAGTCATAAATGGAAAACACTTGCAAGGATGCAGACCTCCTTTTTCCTTCACCTCATAATCTGAGTTTTCTGATAGGACTGCATTCTCTATCATTAAACTTTGAGCAGATACTCTCAAGCACACTTCTGTTCAACTTGGGTCGTTTCTGCATGGTCCAAATATCCCCGGTTGAGTAAGGGAAATATCCCGGTTTGGCCAAAAGGTTCGCACAGTTCCCAGTCCTAAAGCCGGTTTGTTCCATGATATTTCCCTCATCCCAGGGTTTTCAAAAATCGCCAATTTAGCAATTCTTTCCAAAAATCCCACATTGAACCTGCTACCATGCAAACACCATGGGAGCAGAACCAGTTTATTTTTCCCACTCAACAGCCTGATCTCCCTGCCCCACTGCCCGCCCACCCCCATCTCCCCACCTAACGTCATGTCACTTTTCAGCTCTGCACCGTTCAGGCCTGTGTTGGTGTCCAGGAGGATGTTCCAGTGGCGTTTCAGCCTGGGGATGCTCCCTTTCAGTGGCACAGACTTATGCATGCAAAATGCACGGTGTAAGTCTTTTTAGGCAACGAGCTAACTGGGGAGAGTTGAATTTTTTCTCCCTCTCCCAGTGGGGCACCCGTCCCATTGGTTCCCCCTTTCAAAGCAGCATCAGAGCACTATCCCCAGCTGCCTCTCTGCTGCCCTCCCATTGGATTGAGCTGTAAAAGCCAATCTTTCCACTCTAGGTTGGAAGACAGAAAACATTTATTTAGAACTGATTTTCCCCAATCAAAAGACTTTAAAATATGCAAAAACTATGAGCTTTTGTGGTGCCTTTTACTATTTTACTGCTCTCAAATAGGAAATCAATCTTTTCTACATTGCCTCATGAACTTTCGTAAACATTTGCTCTCCATCTTCCAACCAGCATGAAATTCAGGCAAGTCTTTATAGCATCAGTTCATATTATCTTTACAGTAATTCGTTTATTTTTAAATCTGCAGGATAAAAAAGTACCATGTATATGCAGCGGCAAATAGTAAGGGAATATACATCCAAAAACAATGCCAGCTCAGGCTCTTCAAACCACAATCAGTGTTTACTACAGAAAATCAACGTTGTCTTTGCTTGGCACCTGTTATAATAGCCAGGACAGCACATTGGCCATTTCATCAGGACAAAGACAGTTGCTTCAGTTAAAGATCCATTAGGCAAGATTGTCTAGATTTGGTTACTCATAATTCCAAGAGAATTCTCATTCCTTCATTCAGCCATAAATGCCTCCACTCATTTTGTTCCTCATGAGCTGTTATTTCTTTAGGGTGAGTGGAAACTATAGTCTGGAAGAGAGCCATTAAACACTGGATTAAAGTCCATCTACATGCCCAGGGCCTATTATCATCATTTTTATCAACATCACCATATCCAACCTGGTCAGAGAAGATTATTCTGAAGCTTAAACAGATTGGGCTAGACCCTATGTTGGTGTTTGAATGGGACTTATCCTCAGCAGTTAAGATGGTTTATCAACTATTGGATGACATTGATTACTAAAGTGATAATGACTCACTTCCTGCTCTATATAGACCACTGAAATCTTGGATTGGTACGGCAATGGCCCCTTACACTCAACATATTACCATAGTAAAATACCAGTGGGCCTTTTCTAGAGCATGGTTTGATGAATTTCCGTCATCCGTGCTTTTGGGCAGATTTAGGAAAACTCCATGGCATTTGAGGAAATGTGTTTGTAACTTCGGGGATGTGGATTCTATGACACATATTCTGCTGCACTGAATGCTGCATACGGCAGAAAGAAAGCTCTTCATTTTACCTCTACTTGTTCAATATGGCTTGTTAATTGCAAAGGATCCTGATCAAGAGAATAGGAAAATGTTGTTAGAAGACAAGGATGTAGGTAGCAGTTTTGTGCACTAGCCTATAAAAAACGCAAGGTCCTACTTAGTCAGGGAATGAGCTGAAAGTCAAATATTTATTCAACTAGTTAGTTTAATAATTGTAATCTGCTCTTATGCATGTGTGTTGTTGTTTTGTTTTTCTGGCTTTTGGCTGTATTAAACTATTTCATTTCATTTCTTTAGGGTGTCTTCCAACCAGACCAATCCTTAAGGCCTTACAAGAGACAAGAGTGACCATGCAAAACAATGGTTAGAATGTAGGACTCCATTCTGGGAGACCCAGGTCTGAAACCCTACCCTGCCATGAAAATGTGCCAGATCACATGCTCTCAGTGTGACCTACCTCATAGGGTTGTTTTGCAGATAAAATGGAGGAGAGGTGAATCATGTATGCCGCTTTGGGTCCCCATTGGGAAGAAAGGCAGGATAAAAATTAAGTAAACAAATAAATGTATCCTAATGTAACCCTGAATCCACTGGCAGAGCTAAAGAGTTGGAATATTCCATGTAAGGGGGAAAAAGTGTAATCTTCCCAGATTGACAGGAGGGCCTGAAGCTGCAGACAGTTCACCTCAGAAGGACTCCAACTTTGTTGTAAAGTACATATTAATATTTTAGGGCTACATTGAAACTCCTGAAGAGAAAGAACAGTCATCTCTGCAAGGCAGAGCAGAGCGGCAAGTCCATTAATCTCTGAGGGACCTGGCTAGACAGAAGCCAGAAAGACGGAGTCCCTGCTGGTCTGCTTGAGCACAACAGGCCTGAACTGTTATATGTTAATTATTGTTTTACATATTTGATAGTTGTTCTATATCAGAAGTCTGCAACCTGCGGCTCCCCAGATGTTCATGGACTACAAATCCCATCAGCCCCTGCCACCATGGCTAATTGGCCATGCTGGCAGGGGCTGATGGGAATTGTAGTCCATGAACATCTGGAGAGCCGCAGGTTGCAGACCCCTGTTCTATATATTACTTATTTTGAACATAGAAGGAAAGAATTCATTTGAAATTGTTTACTGTTATTTATATGAATGTCAAGTGCTGCTAGGTGGGATCACACTGTCAAAGACTTGAACTTCTTTAGTTCTCAATTGAGAACAATATCTCATTGATATCCCTCTTGGAATTAAATATGAGTCACACTGACACCCTCAAAATATTATTACAGTATAAATGGCCACCACCACCCCCCATTTAAGAAGCAGAGGAGATCCATGAGCCAAAATATTATTTTGTAGATACAATAAAGCATCATGGAACAATGGTCTGATTCATATAAGCATATGCTATGTACTTGCATAAAACATCTGTATGCTACCCCTTCATATACATGTGTTCTGTGCCATTCAAAATGTGCTAAGACAGGGGTAGGGAACCTGCGGCTCTCCAGATGTTCAGGAACTACAATTCCCATCAGCCTCTGTCAGCATGGCCAATTGGCCATGCTGGTAGGGGCTGATGGGAATTGTAGTTCCTGAACATCTGGAGAGCCGCAGGTTCCCTACCCCTGTGCTAAGATAATCCCATAAGCAAATAACCAGCACTAACCAAAAAAATGCCTGAAACAACAGAGAAACCCCACGAAGATCTTAACATGAATATCTGAAGCTGTCTTTGAGTCCATCCACTAGTCCATCCATCTCATGTTTTACTCTGACAGGCTTGGTGTACTGGTTTAGAGCAGGTGGAGTCCAATCTGGAGAACCAGGCTTGTTTCCCTATCTGTCTTCAAGGGAGTTTCCCTTGAGTGTCCTTTGGGCTAGAAGCTTCCGCCGCCCTCTCTTTATGTAAATTCTCTTAGTCCCACCCCATTCTGCTCATGGGAAGTTCCTCTTCGATGAGGGCAGAAAAAGAGAAGGAGTTTGCAAACCCCCTGAGACTTACAGCTGAGAAAAGCAGGATATAAATCCAAACTCTTCTTCTCTTCTTCCTCTATTGCTTCTTTCTAGCACCAAGGACCAGGGACTGAATTGTAGGGCCTTGGCTATGAAAATCACATGTTGTACAGTTGAGCAGCCCTAGCACTGGAAAAGTTTTCTAAGTTGATGCCCTCAGCCACTGGAAGCAGGCACAGTTGTGGACACAAACAAGCCTTTCAAGACCTGATAAGCTAAACCGCCAAACCCGGCCCACTGGTGCATAGAATGTTGTACTTGGTATGCCAGTCACGTCAGATCTTTCTGCAGCTTTTTTGCTTCTCAGTTTATCATCGTAGCTCTAATCTGTTCTTTAGCGTTATGAAATGTAAATGCAGGTGCATGGGGGCGGGGCATTAGAGATGTTCGTGCAGTCTTAGCCTTCGGTTGCTGTGCAGATGGTACCGAAGCTTCAGTTGAACCGTAAAAGATAGCGCCGCCATTCGTCTGGTACATTTAAATGCCGCCAGCCCGAGCTTCTGTGCCGGGAAATTTTTCGTCTGCATATAAGCGGCGCCTCGAGCTTCCATGCAGATAGCCAGCTTTGGAGCATCGGTAGCCTTTGTTCAACCGGACTGCGCTGCGGTGGTATTGAGCTGGCGTCATTTTACCCGTCCATTTAGAAAATTAAGAGAACTTGCTTGAGGTGGCTTTCAAAGCAAAACATGATAAAATTGTAAAGCAGCATAAATGCTGTTAAAACTCAAGTGAGCAAAAAGCGGAAGCCATGAAAGTCAGCATGGAAGGAATTGGCAGTATAAAATTTATTCTTTATGAAAACAGGCTTCGGGCTAAAATAAGGCTGTAAAAATAATTTTACAAGATCCCTCAAGTAAAAGCCCGAAAAGGTGGGGGGAAAGAAATGTTGGGCCTGATTTTTTTAAAAAAATAGGTAGGTGCCAGGCAAACTCCTTTTGGTTGTAACAAATTCCACAGGTGGTGATACCATCACCAGAAAAGCACCCCGCCTTTACCTCTGAAAGAGAGGATGACAGGAGACTAGGGCCAATTTCTGCATGGCCAACAAACATCCCGGGGTGAGCATAAAAAATAACTTCAGGTAGCCGGCGAATTCTGCACAGAATTCTGTTCCCAGTGCTAATGTGGGCCTGCCCCAGTGTTGCCCCACGATATTTACATTAGCCTGAGATTTTCAAAAATTGCTAGTTTGAAGGTTCTTTTTTAAAAAATCCTGCTTGTGCCTGCTACTGTGCAAAAACCAATTGGAAGCATGACTGATTTATTTTCCCACCCAGCTACCTGATCTCCCCATCTGACGTTCATTCAAGCTGCCACTCAAAAAACAGCAGCTGATCAGAATGTGGACATCAGGCATGCTCAGAGGTGCTTGCAGCTGCCACTCAAAAGCAACAGCCAATCAAAACGTGGGACACTGGGTATGCTTCCAAAGTAAATATAGAAGTCTGGGCCTTGTGTGGAGCAAATTGGAGCATTTCCCCTGGTCCTAACTCTGCTCCTGAAAAGAAGCGGGATAAACCCTAAGACTTCAGTTCAAACCTGCTAAAATTGTGCCGAGTGGATGCGGCTAAAGGCTTGAGAGGAGTATGAACATCTTCAATTTAAAAAACTGATTTTATCCACATTGGCACCATTTTTTACTTTCTGTTTATCTTTAAGAGAAACAAAAACAGAATAGCAAAAACATAAACGCATATGATCTGGCCCACCTCAGCCTGGCTGAAATGGAAAAGCTTAATACAGGAATTACAGGCTCAACGCTGATGCATTAAAACTGAAAGAGGTGCTATATTAACAACCTACTAGATTTTTGTGGTGGAATTCAACAGTGGATGTGGAGACATCAATATTTTCCCTGACAATTGGTTCAGGTGGGTCTGAGGATGTCCTGAACAGGTACCTCAGGACGGTAATGGGATGAATGAGAATCAATAAACTGAAACTCATTAAAGACAAGACTCCCCTCCACCCTTGGGGAAAAGGTGTGATATAAATGAGGCAAAATAATAAATGAATGAATGTATGTATGTATGTATGTATGTATGTATGTATGTATGTATGTATGTATGTATGTATGTATGTATGAATGAATGAATGAATGAATGAATGAATGAATGAATGAATGAATGAATGAATGAATGTGAGGTTAGGAAGGAATTGTGCTTTGGTTTACCCCTGAAGTCTTACTTTATACCCCTAAAATCTTACTTTAGAAACGAAGAACTGAGGGTTAGATGGGGAAATTTACCAAAAAAAAAAAAACTGGGAGGCAAATTTATTTATTTTTATATCCTTCTTTTCTTCTTAATCAGAGACCCAGAGTGACTTTTCACATTTTTCCATCCCCCTCCACTGAATCCTCACAACAATTTTGTGAGGTTGAGAGGCTCAGAGATTGTGATGGGCCCAAGGTCCCCTGGTGGGATTTTAGGAGGGGTGTGTGTGTCATCCCAGGTCCCAATCCAGCAGTCTAACTACTTTGCCACACCAGCCAAATGGAGAGGAAGGGCAGTGGTCAAGGCCTTTGTCCAGGTGAAGTTTAGTTGTGACTTTGCAATTCTGCATTCACATAACTGTACTTGCCTTGTCTCTAATTTCTACAGGTGGGATGGGACCAGCAGCCTTGAACCTGCACTCCCACCTGTGAGGTGGACAAAACATAAATCCTACCAACTAATCACTCTACACTGTGCCACAGAGAGAAACATTGTGACATGCCTCTAAAGATGCCAACGAAAGATGCAGGTGAAACATTAGCGGCAAAACCTACCAGATCACAGCTGCACAGCCTGGAAAACCCACAGCACCCAGTTGGATAGAAGCCTTTTTTTTTGGCAGACAGATAAAATATGGGGAAATAGATTAAGTATAATTCTTAATTAGCTTCTTCCTAAGAGTTTCAGTGCTAAAACAGTGCTAAAAACCTGCGCTGCTGACATTAAGTTTATGGTTTATCATAAAGTGCCATTTGTATTGCTGGCATAGTAGTTAGAGTGTCAGACTAGGGTCCTGGAGACCCAGATTTTATTTCCACTCTGCCATAGAAACTCACTGGATGACCTTGGGTGCAGGGGTCTGCAACCTGTGGCTCTCCAGATGTTCATGGAATACAATGGTGTCATGGCCATGGTGGCAGGGGCTGATGGGAATTGTAGTCCATGAACATCTGGAGAGCCGCAGGTTGGGTGTGTCATTCTCTCTCAACCCTGTCTCACAAACTTGTTGTGAAGATAAAATGGAGGAGTGGAATGTTGTAAGCTGCTTTGGGTCCCCACTGGACAAAAAAGCAGGATATAAACATCCAAATAAATAAATAATATCCTTGACCACATAAGAATAAAAAAAGATCCAGTAGGTCCTGAATCACCAGGTGAAAACAAGCCAAACGATGCAAAAGAAGATGGGTTTTTCTGAGAGGGAGGTTGCCTCCAACCGTTCCCCACTTCATTCCCAATGAGAATAGGTGCCCTACCATCACTCAGTGAGCAATTTCACTTCCAAATGAGCTGATTCCTTCTTCAGCACCAGGATGCTGGTACCATTTAATTTTACTTATGGGTCGAAAGGTGAGTCAGAAGCGATGCTTTGCAGTTCTCACAGCATTCTTGCAAAGGGAACAGATGTGCTTTCCTGCAATTCTTTGTAGTGTGGCTGGCAGCAAAAGGAGTGAGAATCCCCCTGAGATTTCTCCATCAATTGCAGAGACTTCTGGAGAGCCCTCCCATTTAACTCTGGGAGATGCCATAATGATTTCAGGACAAGGGAAGAATAACTTGTCTGGAGAAGATTCGCTTCTGCACCTGCTGAAGATGGTTACCATCCATCATTTTATTATATTATGTATTTACTACATTTATACCCCATGTTTCACCCCAATGGAGTCCCAAAACGGCTTACATTCTTCTCTCCTATATTTAATTCTCATAGCAATTCTGAGGCAGGTTATCCAGTCAGCTGTCACAGCAAAGTGGGAATTTGAACCTGGATTTCCCAGATCCTGGTCTGACACTGTCTAACCCAGTGGTGGCGAACCTATGGCACGGGTGCCAGAGGTGGCACTCAGAGCCCTCTCTGTGGGCACCCACAGAGTGCCCCCCACCCACCCACACATCTAGGCTGGCCTGGGCCGCTGGGTTCGATTATTAGCATTAAACCGAAGACCTAGTTTTGGGGAAGCAGTCTAGGTAACCCTGTTAAACACTGTTAAACCCCACTGATTTTCATGCGAAGAACTAAAGCGCAATCCTTTACCTGGGACTAAGCTCGGTTGCTGGCAATGGGGTTTGCTTCTGAGTAAACCCTCCTAGGGTTGTGATTCACCCGTTGGAAGAGTTGCACGGTTGCTTCAAAGCAAAGCCACTGACTACCACTAAGCTTACTCCTGAGTAACGCACGCCTTGGAGCCAACCATTTTTTCTAAACTAAAACCTCAATATTCAAGTTAAATTGCCATGTTGGCACTTTGCGATAAATAAGTGGCTTTTGGGTTGCAATTTGGGCACTCGGTCTCGAAAAGGTTCGCCATCACTGGTCTAACCCCTACTGAACTCCAGTAACAAGTTAAATTTTATTCTGATGTTATTTTCAGAGTATAGCAGATGATAAAATTTCTCATATGAACCATTAGAAAAATAATAACCTCATCATTAATGTAATTGCAACATCCTGCATTTCTGTATTTAGTATGGAATACGCAAGGATTTATTATTGCTGGTGAAATAGGATAACTCAATGAAAGTGAAGCACTAATTATAATTTGAGAAAACCCATGGCTTTGTATCGAATGGAGTAAGAATTCTTTTGGGGCACTGTCTTGCACTACAAGCTTTGGAAAGTTTTGTGCCTGGATTTTATTTATAAATCTGACTCCCATGTCTAACAGTTTTTAATGATATACAGCTATAACAGCTAGAAATTACAATATATGATATTTAAAGCCCAACATCTTCGAGACCGCATCACCCCATATGTCCCTGCACGGCCTCTTCACTCGGCTGAGGCTAATTTACTGTTGGTCCCTAGCCCCTCGATGATGCGGCTGGCCTCCACGCGGGCCAGGGCCTTTACGGCTCTGGCCCCGGCCTGGTGGAATGCTCTTCCTCCAGCTGTCCGGGCCCTGCGGGACCTTGGTGAGTTCCGCAGGGCCTGTAAGACGGAGCTGTTCCGCCGGGCCTTTGGAGGTACCGGCCGCTGATCTGGTGCCCCTGTTTGGCCTCCTCACCGACCGCGGACATTCTCCGGGCTCATCGGACATCTAACGAGGCCACCATGCCTCCCTCTAGGGGGAGGGAGGGGAGGGAATTTTAAAATTAGGATGCTGGACCCACTTATATTCTTATTTAATAATTATTATTCAACTGTTGCTGCTTTTAATGTTTTAATTATTCTGTATTATTGCTTTATCTGCTGTACACCGCTTAGAGCCCTCCGGGGATGGGGCGGTATAAAAACCTAATAAATAAATAAATAAATAAAACATTTCACAAATTCCAGTCAAAGTTAAGCACTTTCAGACCTCTCTTATTTCAATGGTGAGTTAAGCATGTATTTAATGCTCTCCTATGGAGATTCATAGGACTTGCCATTATTTAGCTCCCATTGGATCATACCCATAGCTCACAGAATCATTTCCAAATCATTTGTTCTTTTTAGACCACCTCCATTATAATACTTTCCCATGATGAATCACACAGGACAATTTTCTTCTCTTGGTTATTTGACCTCACATATTAAGCGAGGTAAGAACATTATTCGTCTATACAGATGTCCAAGAGGACATGTATTGGCAAACCTCCACTGAGGTTTGTACCAAAAAGTGTTACACGTGCTTTTCTTACACCTTCTGAACAAGAGTGAATTGGAACATATAGTTAAAACTGAAAACAAAAGGGTTAATGAGCAGTACAATAAGGTGGGTTTTTTTGCCCCATTCCTTCAGATCAATACAGAGAAGTACAATAAGGGGAAATAAAATGCACATGGCCATCTTATGTGCTCTGACTACAGAATAAAGTCATATTAATCGCTATGAGATTACAAGACCACCACACATTCTCATGTTTAAGTTTGTCTTTATTTTATTGTATGGGGTCATTATGCCAATAAAGGTTTGATTGATTGATTGATTGATTGATTGATTGATTGATTGATTGATTGATTGATTGATTGATTGATTGATTGATTGATTGATTGAAGTCATAGTACACCCAGAGTATCCTGATGCCTTCCTTGGTTTCAGAAACTTTTGAACAGGACTGAGGAGACTGGTCCCACTTTCATCTGTGAAAAAAAAATCTCATTTCCCCTTTATTCTATGACTGGTCATTTCTTTCCCTTGTCTACTGAAAAAGACCCCATTCTGAGAGTTCTGCAACTGGAAATGTTAGTACATGAAAGCAACAACTGGCTGGAAGGAGAACAGCAGACTTCTCTTCCATTATCACATGGGTGTTCCAGCTTATAAATACAGGTGAAAGTACTCATGCGTGCACACATGTACATACATACAAAGAAGGCACACCTAGAACGGAAGTATGGGGGCAAACGCTTTTATCGTCTCCAGAAAGAATTCTGATAAACAAAATAAGTACTTGTCATTTACAAAAACTGATCATCTCATCAGACCTCAGAAGCTAGGCTGGGTCAGCCCTAGCTGGTATTTAGATGGGAGACCGCTAAGCAATACCAGAGTCATGACAAGGAGGCAGGCAATGGCAAACCACCTCTGAATGCCTTTTGCCATGAAAACCCCACCAGGGGTTGCCAGAAGTCAGCTTTGACTTAATGGCAAAAAAAAAACCCTCCCCAAAAGTTTTTAAACAAATTGGTTCAATTGGTCAACCTCATTACTAATAAAAATAATAATAAAAACAAAAATTAAAAGTTTCAATGAAGAAGGTGAAAATATAGGATAGCATGAGATTATGCAAATGTGTCCACCTATGCAATTAAGTGCAGTGTTTTGTGTGGAAGAATATGGAAGAAAGCAAACAGTTTCAAGGACTAAAACAATGCGATTTGTGCTTCTCTCTCCCAGCATCAGATTCCAGCCCCTTCAGAAAAACACAAGACGTTGGATGTATGTTAAAAACATGAAATCATATGAATTCCAGAAATTATTGCTTGGGGCCTCCTCCATTAAGATAACATGCCCTCAAAGATTAAAGATGCTTGTGTATTACATGTAGCAAGAAAATGTCTCCTATGTGCATTTTTGTATTCCCTGCATAACTTGGAAAGGAAGGACTGAATAGAATAGAATACTTTATTTATGGTCAATGACCAAATATAAGCAAGGACTGGTGTATCACACTTTGCCATGGGAAAATGAGCAAGTACCAGAGGCTCATGTAGGTTAAAGACTTAATGGGGAGGGAAGACATGGACAAATGCCTTCTCTTCACACATTATGTAGAAAGCATTCAAAGATGAAATCACCTGCTCCTTTTAGGGTAAATCCTAAATTGAGAAATGCTTCTCAGGCAGAGGAGCCCTAGTAGGAAAGAGTTGCTGATGTCCAAGATTAAGAGAACCAAACTTCATGAAATATGCTCAGGAGAGGAAGGTTTTCAGAGTCCAAGATTGAGGGTATGCGAATCCACGGGGGTTGAGAAGCCTCTGGGATTCTGGACTGGCAGACATCCAATGGGGAAAGAAATTATAGCCCCATCCTCCTCCCATCCCTTGAACAAGTTTCTCTCTCCCAGTTCATTGCTGTGAATCTTTAAAAGTTAAAAAGAAAATCCATATTCTACTCCTGCCTGAGATGCGCGGCAGCCTCGCAGTAAATTATTTATGCAATACCGCTGAAGTCAAGAGATTTTAGGAACATCTATTGTCTGATGTGTCAAATGGAAGTTTGCCACTGACTTCTAAGGTTAAATGATCAAATACTTACATCGGAAATAAATTTGCTATTAACCTTAAAAGAAAATTTGTGAGCCATATGAATTTTTCATACCCACTGGAAGTACAATTGCTGAACTCTTTACTCTCACGCATGTGCTATGTTGGGGAGAAACAATACATTCTTACATTTATTGGTTTTGATGCATGCTATCTGCAAATCAAGTATTACAGTATACTAATAAATATATTATTTAGATGACTCCACTTCTGTCTGAACAGACCAACTAGCTATAGTAAGATCACACAACTGCAAAATGGGCCAAAGCAACAATGTTAGGTTCAAACTTATTTGTTCCAGATCTTTGAGATGCCCAAGATTACCTGCTGCGCTGCCAGGGATTCCAAGAACCTCATGGTTTATTAGGCAACTAAAAATCAGCCTCCACTTCTAGCTGGAACCTAGGTCGATTCCCCACCTCAAAAATGGAACCCGATTCAAACCGGTTTGGAAAGAATCGGGAGCTTTTCAGCACGGATTCATGCTCCCCACTGCAGCTTCTACCCCTTGCTCCCAGAAACGCGACAGCCACGCAGGATTCCCCACTGTCGGTGGATCAAACGCGCAATCTGCTCAGGGGCATTCCTGATTGGCTGCCACTTTGTGCTGGGGCGGGAAATTTCTGAAGCTCCAGCTTCAGAGCTCCCTTCAGGCTTAGAAAGAAATTCTCCTTATTTGAATTTCTACCTAGTTTATAACAAAGTTGGAGTCCTTCTGAGGCGAACTGTCTGCAGCTTCAGGCCCTCCTGTCAATCTGGGAAGATTACGCTTTCCCCCCCCTTACATGGAATATTCCAACTCTTTAGCTCTGCCAGTGGATTCAGGGTTACATTAGGATACATTTATTTGTTTACTTAATTTTTATCCTGCCCCTCTCCCTGCCCCACCCCCAGGCAGCAACGCAGCCAAGGTAAATCTCAGCTGTTCTTTATCCCTACTCTGGATATACCCAAGCATGAATATGTACAAAACTGATCCTTGTGAGGGACACAAAACTACCAGGAACTTGGCTCTCTAGCACACAGCTTAGTGCATGGAGACCTGCCCTTTGCACCTCAGTTGCCTCCTCAAGACCTCACTTCAGCTCCAACTAAGCCCATTTTGGTTTCTTGTAATACATGACAGCAACTAATCTCAGGCTGGAGAATACACCCTCCAGGTCTTGACTCAAGCACAGCATACTTGTTCCCATGACGCAGTCTGGACAAAACCCCTAAAATCCACCAGTTCCTGATCTTTCAGCTCTTATGTCCCATTTATGTCCCTGCGTGGTTTCTCTGACAACTTGTCAGCACACCTGAAATATTTCCCCCTACTATCATGTAACAAGTACAAAGACACAATTAATACTTAAGTTACAACTCTGCTATCTTTGTGTACGTTATTAGTCTACTGGAAGGGTACCAGTGGGAAACATTTAAACACGAATTTGGCACAGGTCTGTGGAGAAGCAGGTGGGCAAGCTGTCAGGTAGGTGTTTACGGCACCCTGATTCACTGCCTTCCACAATTCCAGGCTATGTCCAACATTTTGATACATCATACAACAGTCTGAAATCTCAGAGGAGCTATCTGCCAACTTCGAATTGGCAGAGCAACATTTGTGCTGTTGAAATTTCTGGCACACTCTTATAACACACGGGGGGTGGGGTGGGGTGGAATAAATGGAGAAAGAACCAAGCCACCCAGCACTAGGCACAGACTCAAACTTCCCATCAGGGAAATCATTTGCACACACTCATTAACCCATAACTTAGGTACATTAAAAAACCCATTTGGAACAGTGATTACCGTCCTACATGAACTGTATACAACTTTCCCCTGCTGTTCTCTTCCCGCACATAAACTTGCAGTAAAAAAAAAAAATGCTGAGCGCTGATGTGATCTTCAAAGATCTAATATGCAATGCTGTTAGATATTAATATTTCTCTACGTTCGACATCTTAGCAGCTACCTCAAACTGTCAGTGATTTTTTTTTGGCAAGCCGGTTTTAAGCTGCAAGAAAGAAAACTATAAATAATTGATTCCCAACAGTTGATTTCCTGCTTTATCCTGGCTTCTTCCATTCTACCTGTCTTTTATTTCACTTGTGGGATTTTTTTCCCCCCAACATGATTTCACGTTCACATAAATATAGCTTTAGCCAGCATTTTTGAAAGAAACACCATTTGTACATTTTAAGGTGCTGTAAACTGTTAATGTAGGAGGTGATTTTGTGTTGGAAAACTGGATGTATCTGCTCTCGGTTGAGTTTAGAAAGTTTTTACACTCCTAGGTTTTTTAATGAAATCGAACAAATTACTTGGTGACTTAAGTATCTGAATTTCTATCTCATACACTGCCAGAAGCCTTACAGTAGCAACCTAAACAATTAACACTCTTCAGTCAGTAGTGGCGTAGGAGGTTAAGAGCTTGTATATCTAATCTGGAGGAATCGGGTTTGATTCCCAGCTCTGCCGCCTGAGCTGTGGAGGCTTATCTGGGGAATTCAGATTAGCCTGTGCACTCCCACACATGCCAGCTGGATGGGCTAGTCACAGCTTCTCGGAGCTCTCTCAGCCCCACCTACCTCACAGGGTGTTTGTTGTGAGGGGGGGAAGGGCAAGGAGACTGTAAGCCACTTTGAGTCTCCTGCAGGAGAGAAAGGGGGGATATAAATCCAAACTCCTCCTCCTCCTCCTCCTCCTCCTCCTCCTCCTCCCCCTCTTCTTCTTCTTCTTCTTCTTCTTCTTCTTCTTCTTCTTCTTCTTCTTCTTCTTCTTCGAAGGCCATTGACCTCAATGGACTTTCAAAGGTATAACTCTGCTTACAGTTCTGCTTGTATAAAAAGCCATCACCAGTCTACTCACTGCCTTGTTCCAAGTGTGGCATCAGAACCTGTTTTTAAATTCAATACAATCTAGGCAGCCCAATTCTGGGAGGGACGACTTATCATAGGATTTGGTGCAACCCTACATTGACGCAGGTGCCCACCCCCAGCAGTACAAAGGGCAAATGCACAAGCAAAGGAAGCAGATATGCATGTGGACGGATGCCTTGCATCTCCATGGCACCCAACCACAGAAGCCATCACCACTTTCCAGCTCTGTTGGTGCAGAAAAATGCCCTGGCATTCCAGGGGGTGGAGCAACCTTTAGATGACTTCTACTGCGCTCCCAACCCCTGCATGCTGATGGAGTCGGCCTTGGACATATGCCATATTTTTTGTGATGATCCCCTATGGAGGATTTTAACTGGTCAGAGTTTTTGTTGCATTTTTGGGCTTCCCATGCCACAGATAAGTTTTTTTGGGAGGAGCAGGGTGACACCACAGCAGTGCTGTCCCTGCCAGCTCGGGAAATCTGGATTGGTCTATAAATAGAATACCCTTCTTCTAAGTCAACTGATGTGCTTAAAAGGTTGTAACTCTGTTACTGCACATCTAGTATCTTGCGATGCATACAGTTTTTAAAAATTCATATCTTAAAGAAGAAAAAGAGATAAAGACAAGAAATAAATGTCTTAAAGTACAAAAGGAAATATTAAATGTTTATGTATTATGGTAACCGCAGTATGCATTAAAAGCAAATGCATGAGTCTTCCACAGACAAAAAAGAAAAATACGCATATGTACTTTTAATAATCATGCTGTGCTTAAGACTGTATATTTCCAAAATATGGTTATTTTGCAAAGAAAACCATTAAGAAAAGCACAATATTCCCATCTCTATTTTTAATTTACTAATGGTGCTGCATAAAACATATAAGCATGTAACAAGAGTATTTAGAGTAAGGAACTATCGATCATCACTCTCAAATTCTTATTTACAGCTGGCAAATGGAGCTCTCTGCAGACGTTAAGATGATGTTTCTTTTGCTCATGTAGTCACAGCTTCTACCCATGCATTGTCCTATGGCACAACATCTCCATTTGTTTTGAAAATCAATTAATGAAACTAAATGATGACTAATCATTTATTTCATGCTTCTTGCGTTGAACAATTCTTAACTCAGTTGTACTTAAAACATCAAAGGATTAGTATTATTATTACAACTCGCAAAATGTTTCCAAAACAGGCGGATCAGACAAGGGGAGGGAGTTTTAATTCCCTTGTGAATTTCACAGCTACAGTGAAAGGACTGCTCCCCAACACACAGGCCCTTTCCACACGGGCCATTTGGCGCAGCAAGCCCTTTTAGGGGACAGCAAGTAAAACACCGGCCCCTAGGAGCTGTTTCATATCCGGTATGGGGCGCAGCTGTACGCTGCAGCTGCCTTCGCCCGTCCACCCCCCCAGCGGGCGCGAAAGCTACCATTTTATCCCACCTCGGCCTCTGGAGCGAGGTTTTTGGAAAACAGCAGCTTTCAGCCGCTGCCATGCGAATGGCAGTGGCTGGAAGGCGCCATCCCCCCTCTTTCCCGATAGACGTACCTTCTCTGTGACCTTCCGGTGCGTCGCCCGGGCCTGGGGACACGCCCCCCTGCCCTGCAACACCGGAGCGGTCGCGCAGGGCAGGGGGGCATGTCCCTTGGCCTGGGTGACGCCTCGGAAGGTCGCAGGGAAGATACATCGATCGGGAAAGAGGGGGGATGGCGCCTTCCAGCCGCTGCCTTTACCGGGACCGTTTGTGTGAACGGTCTCAGGATGTGTGTGTCGGCGTCGTATACACCGACGCACCCCCCAGCATGGCCATGCGGAAGCAGCCACAGGTAAGGTGAAAACTTCCATTTCAGTCTTGCTATTTGCTACCTTTCAAGAGGTCCTGGGTTCCCCAGATTCTTCACAGGCAGTTTTGTTTGACTGATTGATTGCTGTCAAGTCACAACTAACTTATGGCGACCCCTGGTGGGGGTTTCAAGGCAAGAGACATTGCTTGCATCATGACCCTGGTATTCCTTGGAGGTCTCTCCCATTCAAATACTAGTCAGGGTCAAGGCTGAGAGTGTGTAACTGGCCCAGGGTCACCCAGCAAACTTCCACAGCACACGTGGGGATTTGAACCTGGGTTTCCTGGGGGCTTCCAGTAAGAAGATTTATGGCATGTTGATAACTCGGCAAACTGCAGAGGATCTTTGTAGCTAGAATGCTGGCTGGTAGGTGTAAATCACTCTAGATTAAGAGTGAATGGAGGTAACCCACAATGCTCCAAGAAGTCCTCCTCTTTAATAAAAAATGAAAAAGGAGGTTTCTGTGATTCACTCAAGGGTTGGATTACAAACAACAGATCATGACCACATTGAATATAATTAGACTTTAACTGGACTGTTAGAAAAAAATAATCTTACAGGTGAAGAGAGATTTCATCTGTGCTGGTGACAGCAACAAGTGCAATAAACCTTTTCTCTGGGCAACTATAAATCAGAACCACACTTTTTTTTTAAAAAAAAGAACTAGATAGATGGAAAAGAGACTATAGTGATACAGAGCTTTCAGAAGACTCAGATCAAGATAAATCAGAAATAGAACATCCACAACAGGGAACATCATTTTGTAAAAGTTCAATTTAAGACAAGTACTTAAAGTAAATTTGAGACCCAAAATTAATAGCCCACTTCATCATAAAAACCTTATTCTTCTTCTGTTTCAAATCTCAGCAAGAGTACACATTTTGGCAATAACATGATAATCATTCAAACACAATTCTACCTCAAATTCAGTCTTACAATATTAAAAACCATAGGATGTTTTATCTGTTTTAAATCTTTCTAATAGTTGTGCATAAAGAAACCAATTCCATTATGTCATTAATTTTTCCTCTTAATTTCATTCTGCATTTCCCATCTGAGAAAATCTAAAATATTGCGATATGTTATTCATATTACTTCTCATCTGAATATGGCTTCTTGTGGTGAAAGCCACATAGGGTTTTTTTTAAAAAAAACCCCATAGACTAGGTTTAAATGTGTCCCATATTCTCAGTGTGGCATGCCTAATATAATGATTTTTGAAAGAATCTTTATTGACTTTTGCTTCATCATACCATAGATAAGAATGTCATCCAAATCTCTAACCATGTCCCTCTAAATCAAGTTATCTTTTATTTCTGAACATAACCCCTTCTTTCATCCAAACCAAATAACAGCTTTGGTTTGCATCTTGCAGCTGGATTTGGTTGAAACACAGGACTAAGCACTAAGATAAGTAAGAAGCCTAAAGATACATACAGAAGTCTGTTCACAGCTTTATAATGTTCAAGCTAGAACTTTGCCGAGCAACAGTCTTCCATAGGAACAGAATCACTGTCTCTTGCACTAATCATGTTAAAGTGGTTCTGACTACTCCAAGTGCTACTCCCTTGTGACTTTCTTTGGCTCTGGCTCTTGCTTTTCTGTTGCTGAACCCAGCCATTCATGCGACCTAGGAGATGAACCCTCTTTTTTTCACATACCATAACAGATGGTATACCTGTTTATGGTATAATAAGGTTAATAAGGATTGTAATAATTGTACTGAACACACCAGTCTTAGATGATGAAATAAATTTAAACCTAGGCAATGTGAGCCCTCCATTTGACTCTCATTGGTTCTTCTACGCACAATTATTAAAAAGATTTAAAACAGATAAAATATCTTATGGTTTTGAATATTCTAAGACTAAATTTGAAATAGAATTGTGTTCAAATGATGATCATGTTATTGCCAAAATGTACATACTCTTGTTGAGATTTGTAACAGAAAAATTAGTAAAATTATATGATGAAATCATATAATAATTGTATTCATTAACTTTGAATACAATATGCAATGGGAGAATATGTGGTTAAAGGGTCTTAAATTTACATTAAGTTCTAATCTTAACATACTTGTCACCAGAGACATAATTAAGTTCTAATCTTAACATACTTGTCACCAGAGAAATTGGCAAAGATGTATAAATATGTTTCTAATCTGTGTTGGAGCTGTTAACATCATGAATGATCTTTCTGTCATTTATGGTAGATTTGTAATAAAGCTTAACAAATTTGGATACAAGTATATTCAAAAATCCAGAAAATTTTAAAGACTAATATGAAGATGAAACCAGAGGCTTTTATAGGGGAGGTCTTACAGACAATTTGATAAAAAATTGAACTTTTTGGGAAAAAAATTGAACTTTGTTTTTATATATGACAGTGGCAACAAGAATATTATACCTGCAAAAGTTGAAAACTTCATCAATTCCTACAATAGAAGAATGGTTTGTGAAGAAACTGGAATTGGCAGAGATAGCCAAGCTTACTTCTTTGATTAGAGAAAAGAACATATCTAAATCCACTGATGATTCGTATCCCTGACATTTTGCATAAAAAGGGGAAAATGAATTGATGATTTGAGGAATGGAAGAACAAGAAAATAGACATAATAGAAAAAAGTGTTAATCTTATGAGTCATAATAATTAATAATTAATTCTCTAGTTGTAACTTGAGAGCAAGTGGTAATTTTTAATTGTTTATATTTGGCGCAGAGCCTTCTTTCCCCCTTCTCTTTGGTCCCTTCCGCACACGCAAAATAATGCATTTTCAAACCACTTTCACAACTGTTTGCAAGTGGATTTTGCCATTCTGCACAGCTTCAAAGAGCACTGAAAGCAATTTGAAAGTGCATTATTCTGCATGTACGGAATGAGCCTTTCTGTAGCGTGGTTTTTTATTTTATTATTTTTGTTGCTTTTTGTTTGTGTTTAAAAAGTCCTAACACCACAAAATAATTACAGGAGAACCTCAAAAAACAAAGGACAAAAAAAGAAGAAAAAGAACAAGGGTTTCCCCGGTCCTAGTCTGACACCTTAACCACTATACCACACTGAATTTCTCACTGTGGGCCTAGTCTACAGTTAATTTCATCATTAACTGTTGAAGCTTTTGCCTAGGGACTAGAGATAAAGTACAGTGATCTCTAACTGTAAATCATGGTTCGAGCAAGCAGAGATATTTTTGCAGGTAAAATGTGTCTGCTGACATGCATGTTCTGAGCCTTCACTATAATGCACATCCATTTATTCTTTCAGGACTTAAAAAAAGTTATATGCACACAGAAGTTGGTTGGAAAAGCAAGAATCTCTGAAATAACTTTACAGGCCTTTTGTGGATATGAGAACACTGAATGGAAATGTGGACAACTTCATGAAAAATAAAGGCAGCGATTTTTCACATCTGTAGCTCTGATTAAACCAGCCCACCAAATTTAGGTGGAAACCATGTGGAATTTTCTTAGTGAAAATTTACATCACTAAAGGACCATCCTTGTTAGAGACTGGTGGCTTCTACCATAATTTAACAGGAACCCAGACTTTTGTCTCAAATTTGCTGATTTTGATTAGTAAAAAAACAAACTAAAAACATTTGCCATCTCCACAAAACAGAAGAATGGAGGAGGAGAGTCAATAGTAGGGGGAAAATAAGCTGTCAAAGAATATTTGTGAGTTTGGATTAACATATTTTTATCTATTATTATTTAGATGTTTCCCATGGAGCACTTTCTCACAAATATCCAACACATACATTATACACTGCCATTCTATATTAGAGGAGGCCATAATTTCTGGTCCTAGATGTTTCTATCATGGCAGGCTTTTTTACAACTTTGTGGTATCCATTTATCATTCCGCATGGTCAGTTCGCTCTCAGCTAATGAAAGGGGCTGTCAAAGAAGTTTTATGTGAAAAGGACAATAAAAGAAGTACCAAAAACGTCATTGAAATAGCCGTAAATCTTTACAAACTAAGTTCCTGATAATACAGGATCACACTGGAGCGATTTAGTATGGAGTCACTGTATAGTAACATAAACCCATAATTCATTGCACTTGCTGAGCTAACAGTGGAAACCTAAACAGAGTTACTCCCTTCTAAGTCCACTGAAGTCAATGGGCTTAGAAAAGGACAACTCTTCTTAGATTTGGACTGCAAATTATGTTGGCATCACTGTTTGCCACATCATTGGGTTGTTGCAGAAGAATTCTGTACACTTGCCAATGCAGTCCACTTTCAGAAGATACTACTTTCAGAAGACACTACAGTTTCTTGTAGCATTGCAAAACAATACAACAGAGGCATTATCTCGGGAAATCTTACAATCTGTAAATCAAGAGTCCTCACCACAGTGCCCGTGAGCACCATGGGGCCCGCTTATTCTTTTTATGGTGCCTGCCAAGTGTTTTTAGGAAGTCTGGGGGGCCTGGTAGGGTTTTTGCCCAGCAAGGCTTCTGATGGACTACTGGAGATTTGATTGGCTGTGCAGATTTTTTAGATGTTGCTGTAGCAGCAGCTACTACCACAGCACAAAGATCTGCACTGTGTTACTGAAATTAAGATGTGGCAGTCATCACTGTGTTACTGAAATTAAGATGTGGCAGTCATCTTTTATCGTAGCCATTTTAGTGGCTGTGCCCACTGTATCATATCAGAATTCCAAATGTGCCTACAGACTCAAAAGAGTTGAGGATCCCTGACACAGATAATGAACTATTGTTGTATTCACAGAAGTTAACTCGTGTCCTTGATTATCAATGACTTTGGGTCCATAGATTATTATGTCAAACTGAGTCAGGATTTGGCCTCTGTATTAATAGTCTCAACTTGATTTGACAAAAGAGAAAGGGGCTAATGTTCTACCTCTCCTCAGATGCCTTATCCCCCAGAGTACCCATTAATTTCTCACTTCAGCCTCATGTCATGCATTTAATATTCAAGTAAAGAGACATGCTGCTTGCAGACATCACTTAACTTTTTCCCATCAAGATAATTTTTTACTCATTTCTAGTTTTCGCATTCTAAAGGGATAGTTATTCCATTGTTAGGGATGAGTCTTTTATAGTTTTGAATAAGATTTAAAACCTGCTTGTTGTTGTGGGTCTTGTACATTGGATTAAAGGCACATTTTTATACATTTATTTATTGATAATGTTGAAAAGTGCACACATTGCATGGGGAAAATTTGGTGAGAAGAAACAGATAACAATGTGAAAACTAAGGTTCATAGGCTTAATTAACTCAAGGGAAACACAAAACTGGAAACTGGAATTTTTAATCTTTAAGTTAAGCTATTATAGGATAGCTATTCCATTACACATAATGGTATTGTACTTTCAGGATGATTCTGAAGTACACAGAATGCTATAGGGGTTTAGTACTGACTATTAAACTATTCAATTCTTGATGCTTTTAACGCAGGTCATGTGCTTCATATGCATATACATCTATCATGTTAAAAGTAACCTAGACATTGATATGTCTGTGGTACAAAGAGTAATTTGAACACTGTACAGCACAATATAAATAATATATTGTATTATTGTATGTATTATTTAGATTGGTGACACCGTGTTCTTTCAGCAAGACAAGTTTGTACATTATGCCAATCATTTAGGCTGAATTTTTTAAAAAAAGAAATACATGAATGTGCTCCCAAAATCCTTCAAATTAAAATTTCTTTTATGCAGCAGCAGCAGTTCCAAATCAACACAGCTTGACATTCTGAAGGCCATATCTAAAGATTGTGGATTAGATCCAGCCAGTTGTTTTCTCAATCTCACCTCCTTACCTCACCTCAATCACGCCCTCATTCCAGGTAGCCTTTGCCCATGCAGGTCACATGATCCTCAGAATACTTTTTTAGGGTGGTCAAAGGAGACCCTGTCTTCTCTGTCTCACCAGCAGAAATACAGTCCAGATCCAACACACTTTTGCATACCCTCCAATCTCCCCTATAATTTTGTCTGTTCTTCTGGGTGAGAGACTATGAAACAGCACAGGACATCAAATCAAGGCCACAAGAAGCCATGCAAGTAGTCCAGTTAATTGTACAACCATTGCTTGCACCACCAACTTTTGAGGCTGACCCTCCCCCACCCTCCCCATAAAAACTGTCTTTCTGAAAGTATCACACCTATGTCACAGATTTCTGAAAATAAACACAGGACACACAGCACAGCACATGGGGAAAAATTGAGAAGCAATTGTGAGTTGAACAACTTTCTTCCTGGTCCTCCGCAGAAGTAACATCATATTCTTTTCGCACAGAGTGGGAGTCTGCTAGCATTCTGGGGAATGCAATTTGTGCAAGCACTATACTGTGCAAATTGGGCAGTGCATGGATTTTCCAGAACAGCAGCACTTTCATTCACAAAATTGTACTCACTAGGGAAATCCATGTGTTGCCCAATTCATACAAGACTAGAGTTGCCAGCTCCAGGTTGGGAAGTACCTGTAGATTTTGGGGGTGGATCCTGAGGGAGGCAGGGTTGGGGAAGGGAAGAATTTCAATGGGGATAATGCCATAGAGTTCACCTTCCAAAGCGGCCATTTTCTCCAGCCATAACTTGCATTCAAGAGGCTGCATAATGCACAGAGGCTGCATAATGCACAGAGGATACAGAAAAAAGTATTACATAATAAAGCATGTATGTTGCCTGGAGATCAGCTGTAATAGCAGAAGATCTCTAGCCACCACCTGGTGGTTGGTGTCCCTATATAGTATGATGACAGTAAAACTCTTGAAATATGCAGCTGGTGGTTTCCTGCTCTGCACAAACTGA
This sequence comes from Sphaerodactylus townsendi, assembly GCF_021028975.2. NCBI lineage: Eukaryota > Metazoa > Chordata > Lepidosauria > Squamata > Sphaerodactylidae > Sphaerodactylus > Sphaerodactylus townsendi. The sequence continues at coordinate 20,872,224 of NC_059434.1, forward strand.
ATGCAATAGAGCTTCTCTATTCTTTTGCTATAGCAGTTCTCCAAAGCTAAGTTTCTGTCTCCTGCCAACTGCCATTTTTCAAACATATGCAATATATTACATAAAAAGCAGTAAACACTCCAACAACTGGTTGTTGTGGGTTGTCTGGGCTGTGTGGCCGTGGTCTGGTAGATCTTGAATCAACCACACAGCCCGGGAAACCCACAACAACCAGTTGAATCTGGCCGTGAAAGCCTTCGACACTCCAACAACTGATGAGAATTTTTGAGCAACTTGTGTGCCAGCATCAATTTATAGAGTCTGTTAATAGGGAGCTGAAGAAGGTATTTTTTTAAAGTGTGTCAAATTCAAATATCACGCTTCTTCTTGTGTGCTGCAAAGTGAAGTTACTTTGCATAGCATTCTGAAATATACTGCCTTATCAATTTTCTGCAGAATTTCTTTGCAGTAATAATTTGAATTCACTTTGCTCCAAAAGCCCTGGGGCAAGCATATTTTTCCAAGTTGGTAGTAAAAGCGACTTTTTGTTAACTGACACAAAGCAGCTGTCCTAGTTCTAGAGACATATGCAAGCTAACAGCTTTCCACCCCCAAAAATGCACTTCGGTCTTATATTGAGTTCAGGAAATGAATTTAGGAAAGAACTGAAGAGGAAAGCCAAGTTTGAACTGAGATACTTCACCTATGAAATATGTCTTTTGCAAAACCTATCTGCATTATGTAGCCAATAATTTATAGATCTATGTACCAGACAAGTGCAATTTAAAAACCTACCTTGGTAGGTTATTTACAAGCATAAGGTGTACAACAAACCAACATAAACAGAAATATATAACAAAGTACTAAAAGTAAAAGTACTAAAAGTAAAAACATAATCAGAGAATACATTAAAAACCAATAAAATTAAAATTAAAATCAGCAGCAGCCAGTGTAACCCACTCCAAATTTGTATGACCGCATCTAGTCCACTCCCGGGAGGGGACCAGCAGTTGCCAGAGTTGGCATTGTCAGATGGCACAGGGGCCATCAAGGTGCTGCGGACAATCCATGGCCAGCCTCCCCAAAGGCCCGGTGGAACAGCTCAGTTTTACAGGCCCTGCAGAACTCACCCAGGTTCCACAGGGCCCTAACAGCTGGAAAGAGATTGTTCCCCCAGGCAGGGGCCAGGGCCGTAAATGCCCTGGCCCGGGTAGAGGCTAGCTGCATCATAGTGGGGCAGGGAACCACCAGTAAATTCACCTCTGCCGAGCGCAGATGTCAAGTCGGGAAATATGAGGTAAGGCGGTCTTGCAGGTATGAGGGCCCCAGGCCGCGAAGGGTCTTAAAGGTCAACACCAACACCTTGAAGACGATCCAGAATTCCTCTGGGAGCCAGTGCAGGTGGTGCAACACGGGGGAGATGTGATCTGATAGAGCCACCTGTGAGGAGATGGGCCGCTGTATGATGGACCAGCTTCAGTTTCCAGATCAGCTGCAAGGGAAGGCCCACGTAGAGTAAGTTACAATAGTCTAACCCACATAGAGTGAGTTACAATAGTCTAGTGTTTTCTAATTACAAGGTAGTCTTAAGCAAGTCTGTCTCTCTGGCTCAGCCTCCCACCTGCAAATCAGAGATAATACCTCACAGGATTGTTGTAAGAATAATGTGAACTACTAGAAACACGCTGAATGTGCTGCATGTATAGAGACCAGCCTGGTTCCAAGCAAGAGCTCTATCGAACATTCTTAGCAATTGCAGGAGAATTTGGACTCAAGAGAGCTCGGCTTGCTGCTATGCTGGCTGTTTGTTCATTCAACAACTGTGCTCCTTGGGAGCTCTCCCAGGTCCTGAAACTCTTGAATCTGGTTTAAGAAAAGCCATATATATTTAATGGCATGTTTCACTCTGATGGCTTTTTGTTGTACACATTAAACTTCAGAATAGTTGAGTTCTATACAAAAAATACTTTCATGCAAAATGTGATGTTTTGAAGAAACTAGAAATGCAGATGTAAAGTATGAAGCCACATTAACTGTAATACACGCAGTCCATCAAAGAGTTCTAAAAAAAATAATTAGGCCTATACTTTTTGCCCAAGAAAATACGCCATTATGGTCTCAGTGGGACATAACCTTGCCCTTTAGCTTATAAAAAAAAATCACTGTTACTTTCCTAATAAACAATGCAATATTAATAAGCACAGTTGGGATTCAGGTTTCTGAACACTCACAGCATGTGTTGAAATAGTTGCTCGATTTAGGTTAGAAATTCAATATGGTTTGTAAATGGACTTTGCTGATTTCAAGTAACAGAAGGACAAATATAATATAGATTATAATTAGAATGATGGAGACACAAAAGTAGACCACATTACAGTTTTGTATATTGCTTCTGTGGTGAAATATTTCTCCTCACTGTGAGTTGCCTGATCCCCAAATTAAAAATAGACCTGTCCATTTTTTCTGAAAATATTTTAGATTTGATTTTTAAGAGGGAAAAGAAGAAAAAAGAAAAAAAAATGTGCATTGTGTATTTGTATATTCGAGAGAGATTTTAATCAAATATTTAAATCTTGGTTCATCCTTTGTTTCACATTATTCAAACAGAGAAAAAATGTTTCACTAGGGGTTTATTTCAATTATTTCTTTAGAGGTTTATTTCACCCCTCCCCATAATTGAACAGAAACTCCATGAAAGTATCTTTCTCCCATTTTCCCTTGGTTGCCAAATCTTAATCACTACTTTATACCTGGAATCATCTAGTGTCCTAAAAGTACAGTAGAACAACCACCTATTTGTATATTTGAATCACAGCAGAAAAAAATGGCAGCCTAGAACAGACTTCCCCAGGTTGCCTTCGCCTCCTTCATCTGCTTCAAGACTTCTGGCATGCCACTGGGATAATCTCAACATAACAGGTCCCTTACAGAAGATATGAGGCCTGCTTTTTCTTTCCTGTTGTTCTGTATATAAATACAAAACTTCAGGTGTGCACCTTCTGTAAATAAAGTCTTTTCAATTTTATTTCAGGTTCCTCTAGTTGGAGCTGTGCTCTTCCAAACTACTACAGGAAAAATATTCATCCAGCACACTGAAGATGAATTTGACCACGGCTTTCTTAACTACCGAAAGCTGCAGCCAGTTTCAACTTCTACATAGTGGATAAGTGCTTTGTGTGTATTAATATGGAGCAGCAGAACCAAGTAGTCTGACAGGAATTTGACTGAATCTTTTGGGATATATAAATACATCATTTGGGATATATAGGATACGTGTCTTTCATAACACGCAGGCTGAATTATTTCCTTTTAGACAACAGGGTTATGTAAATCACCGAATAACGGAAATAGTGGGTTGACCCAAAGATCTCCTCTAATGTAAAAAGTGTATTTGATTCTCTTGAAGAGAGATTTACACCTCATGCTAAAAAGCTGCATAAGGAAGCTAAAGTGCATCCTTCTGCATCTGCAAGTGTTTGGTTCAACATTTTGCACAAGCAGAAACCTAATGTGTAAACTCAATGCACAAGTGTGCAAGCAAATACACTCTAGTGCTGAAAGCTATTGTTCTTCTGCACATGGTTCTTTGGATTTAATTGTGTAGCATTTTCAATTTAAATTTATTTGAAACACCACTAAACTGAAATCCTTCCAGTACATTTATCTGAATAAAAATAAGTCTTTTGCTGCCATAGTAGTGGTAAATTACCACTGACAAATGACTTTATAGGCATAAAATGTTTTTCGTTTCATTACAAGCTAGTGGGTGGAACCAGTCAGTTCTGCTTCAAAAAGTTTTGGCAAAAAGCAAAAGTAATTTGTTCTGCTCCACCAAAACTCTTGAATGGATTGCAGGATCTGGGAAAAATTCTGCAAACCATTTGGGGTTTGAATTAAGGTCCAGAATAGCTAGATCTTTTGGGAGACACTCCAATGTCTTTGGTGCTGTTTCCACTCTAGGTACTACAGAGGATTCCTAGCAGGCAAAGTGAGGATCATACTCTCCAACTTTTCTTATTTATCAGGATTGTCTCTGTGTTTTGGCCCCAACCTTTGGCAAACCACTACCCAGTTGGCCTTTTGAAGAGCAAAACAATACATAAAAATGTTCAACAAAACTGAAATTGTTACTGAGTAAAAGAGAAAAATGTATTACTATCAGAATGAAACAACCACTGAACTTCAAGACGACCTTAAAATCTAGACATGAGAATAAAGCTCTGGTGTTCAATCACTCAGACACTTCAGCTTTTAAGATGTCTGAAGTTTGTGATTAAAAAAGTCAGATGTTCAACTGATGGTTCTTTTGTATTTGATCAGTTTACACCTGTTTGTAGTTGTGCAAAAACAGGCCACATGAGTGTGTTCTCATGATGGAAAAGTTCCACAGCTTTTCCCCATCCAGAAGACTGACTGAGCAAGATGTAGATAGACTGTCACACACTGGACTGGAAGTATGCCCGGAGGCTGGCCAGAAACCCAGTGAGAAAGATGAACTATAAATAATGCAAGTAAATAAATAAATAAATTCAATGGGCCAGGGTTCCCTTAAAAAGAAATGGGAATACATCACAAAAACAAGTTCTTTCTTTCCCAAATCTTTTGCATTATAGTGCAGTACAAATATTAATAAATACATACGGAGCCAAAAAGCAAGGGGTGGTCTAGAAATTTTAACAACAACAATAGTACCATAAAATGCCAAATAAATAATTGTTGTGATTTATTTCCTTATATATCACAGCTCTGGGCATACAACCATTACAATTCAAATATATGTGTAGTCCAGATGCTGGGAGATTAGCAACAAAACGGGCGAGATTTAAAATGGGGGTTCAGATGTAGTTCAGTCCCTTAATTTAGTATTTTCTTCTAAGATCTTAACACAGGAAAAATGTTTAATTCATTTATTGTGTAACAACACAATCTATACGTGCAGTACAATGAGGTGGGAAAAGGTAGAAGAGTGCAGAAATGGCTGAATCATATAAACTCTGTCAGATACCTAATTAATAGTTTGTATTGATAAATTAATAATAGTAACAATTTAATGATAATTTAATGATAATTGTTAATACTGATTAAACCAGAGCAACATGCAAAAGGATAGGATGGACCCACCCCCCTCCTTGAGAGGGCTAATCTTTTATTCAGTTTGAGTTTTTTACATAAGGAAATAGTATATCATCATCTGCCTTGCTGTCTAAAGTGAAAAGGCCAACTCAGAATCATTATCAACTAATTCCGCTGCATATATAAGCCAGTAGTTTAAAAACCTGAAACTCTGAAAAGCTAGTTGACAGAGCGTTTGGCAGTGACCAATTGCTGATTGTGCTTTCCTAAAGCCAAATTTATATATGCTTTATATGTGATTCTGTGTGTTTTCAATTGTAATGGCCTTCAGCCTCAAACAACAAAAAATTAGTCCTACTGGTTACTTTAATTAAATGCAAAATTAAATACAAAAGCTGCTAAAGACATGTCAAGATAAATTCACACCTTAAAGGTGGTCCATCAACCAGGAATTTAAATATGATATCCAAATCAATCTATAGAGATAAGAAGGAAAACTAGTTCACAATGAAAATAAAATTTTAACACAATTACGACCAGTAGGGTTGCCAATTCTGAGCTAGGAAACACCTGCAAAATTTGCACCTGAGGAAAAGCTGGGTTTGAGGAGAGGAAGGTCTTCAATGGACATAGTAGAATAGAGTCCACCTTCTAAAGTGGCCATTTTCTCCATCCATCAGCTGGAGATTAGTAATCCTAACCACCAAAGAGGCTATGAAATTCACAGAGGAAGCAGAAAAAGAGTTACATAATATTCCGTGTATTAGTCTGATTTGGCAATAAAGTTTCCAGCCAACTACTAACGTAGGATTCAGGCAAACCACTAAAAGCTTCACAGCTGGTCTTCAATGTTCCATTTGAAAAAATGTGGAATGTGCCGTGTTCAGTTCTCCAGAGGCGACGGCAGCTGTACTCGAACTCTTCCTAACCACACTTGATAAACTGAGAGCATTCCCCAGAATTCCGAGATCTCGTGTGCAATCTGAACTCCGCATTGTTGACATCACCCCCATTGAGAATTCTACCTCGTCAGCCCATTCTGCTGGACAGAACAAAATAAGATTGCTTGCTGCTTACAGTTTTACAGCCCAATCCAGAGCTGTCGGGCAGGCAAGGATGGCACCACTCTGGAGCCACCCTGCCCTTTTCCAAAGCCAAAAAGTTTTTTTAAAAAGAACACTTTACATCCCTCATGGGGGAAAGTGAAGATACGCCACAAATATTGTGGGACATCTCTGAGGGCCCTTGCGCCAGCATGAAGGGGCTAAAAGAGGTCTTCAACCTGTGGCTCTCCAGATGTTCATAGACTACAATTCCCATCAGTCCCTGCCAGCATGGCCAATTGGGCTGATGGGATTTGTAGTCCATGAACATCTGGAGAGCCGCAGGTTGCAGGACAGTGGAAGCTGACTATGGTCAGTTCCACCCCCAGGAACGCCTCAGCCACGCCGATGAGGTTTGGGAGCACAGTCCTCCTTCTTTCACCAGTAGAGAAGCTGGTAGAAAAGCTTGGGAGTGTTTTATGAATGTTTACAAAATATCCACCACAAAACGTATTGAGTGACAAAGAAGAGCTAACTAAATTGTACATTTGAGCCTTATTGCATTTTACTCTTAAATGCCTTTTGATATGCGGTGAAAAGAAAAATAGAAAAAGCACAACATTCAGATCTATCGAAGGGAAAAGAGACAAACTGAGATAATATGGATCAGTTAACGGTTAAAAGGGACCAAGGTTGGAAGACCAAAATAAGGAAAACTGATATATTGCAGGCTTAGTTCATGAGCAGAGGCTGAGAAACCCTTCAAGGATAAACTGATGGAAACTGGTCTGTGCCAAGACTGGTCAGCTGGGATGTTTTCCAATTTATGGCAGACATTAGATTTAAAATGCCATCTGAGAAACCTGGCCTCTAATTACCAAGACAGTATGGGAGTAATTCCAGAATTATGTAAAGTACCATGCCAACACAGATGGCAAGGTTATCTGAGGGCCAAAACAGATGCAATGTGGTGTTCCATTATTTTACACATTTCAGGGGAGGGAATACCAAAAACCCACCTCAGAAGAGTAGTGAGATGTTTAAGACTACATCAACCAGCCATTTTCTTTTGTTGGCCATTTATTATCGAGACTTTTCTGCTCAAACTTTTCTTCCCTCAGTAGCTGAGGAGGATGTTTTTAAGCTGGCAAACAGATGGAAGGAAAAAGGATTAAGGAACCCTTCACCCCTCAACCCATGCTGCTCTTACGACTGCTTTAAAAAAAATTGGAGAAAAGAGAGACAGAATCCCTTGTCTTGTTTAGTTTGAGGTTTAACGATAATGGGATAACTGTTCCTTTTGAAAGACTGAGGAAAGTCATTAGGCAATAGGAAGAAAGTTGGCTTCTATCTCTGGAAACCGTATCCAGTTATTCTTCTGCAGCAAAGACAGCTGTGAATCACCCACCGGCTGTGGTTGCCTCTGGGGGGGTGGGATGGGTGGAGCAAGGTGACCGTTTCCGCCTAACTGAGGGCAGAAGCGAAGCCCGGGCCATGTTGGGCCAGGGCTGACGTCACCAAAGGGGGAGGGCAGAATGACCCTTTAAAGGGGAAAGCACTTCTTTGTTCTGGCCATGTGCTCCAGCCAGCCGGCAATTTGCCCACCCTCCTCTCCCAGGGATTTATTCTGTTGTTGGCATGTTACTGTCATAGCCTTTCAACAGTGGCGCATGGGTAGTGATCTGGAAGTGCCGACGGTGGCAAGAGGCAACCGCCCTGCCGAACCGGCAAACGGGGATCACCTCTTGCCAGGAGTATCCACCCGGCAGAGCCCTTCAGCGGAGCGGAGCCCAATACAGGGCATCTGCCCGGTTGAGCTTCGCTATGAAGCAGACAGGCCAGATCAAGACCCATGCTACGCCTCACACTTCTGTTCAGTTTGGTTAATAAAATGGCTATGGCCAAAAATGTTTATCCCAGCAAAGTGTCCAGTGTGGTTATTGGAGAGGATTCACCCAGGTGGTTCCCACCCTCAGAAGGCAAAAGGGAAAGGGGACGGGTTATGTTCTTTTGCTCCCTCTCCCCTCACATTCTAGGACTTGATTCAAATGTAATGATATCAACATCCTGGAAATATTTCCTTGTTAATCTTTGCATGCTGGTTACCAGGCTCATCACGTGACCAGCACTCCGCAATCTTGGCAGCTGGTGATGGAGAGACTCTCTGCAGGATCAAGCCGATCCACACTGTGAGCAGCTTGCAAACTTTCCATCTCTCACCGAGCCCCTGACACCCTGAAGGATTCCCATGGGCCTCTCTGTGGTGCTGTAACATTAAAATACATTCCAATTTAATACTTTTAGGCATGCTGTGGTAAGTAGCTTTAAAGATTCAGAAGTGCATCTGGTGAATAATAAAACCTCCAGAGCAAGGATTTAAGAAATTTTGTTTACTCACAAAAAGTACATGATGTTCTTTACTCTTTCAGCAAAGATAAACTGGTTCAGATGCAATGCCCACCAAAGAGGTAAACCAATACTCCCAATCGCTACTCCTAGTACATTTGAATAGTTAGGTAGTGAATCAGACAGGGCAGAGAGGCACTCAACTGCCCCCCTCCCCCCAAAAAACAACCCAGGTTACAGGACTGATATTAATTTGTAATTTTTTTAAAAAATCTTCCTCCCAAAATCCCAATTAGGGTTGAGCATCTTCCTCCAGGAACCAAAGGACCTTGAGGGCAAGTGAGCATCAATTAAAGGGGCACCGTGGAAAACGGGGGAAAGAACAAATTGACTCTGGCTACTAATAGTTTGTTTTTCTTATTTGTTTAAAATAAATATATTAAACAAGTTATAGTGAACTGAAGAGAAAATGAAGAGTGGGGGATATGAACCTTGAGTCACCTATCCTGCAACCCTAATCTACCTCCTAACAGTCCAGGATGCTGAAAACTGTAAAGAGAATAACAATAATTATTACGAAGCTCAAATAATTTTGGTGTGCTGGGTTTTTGCTGTGTTGAGTATCATTAGGAAAAGCATATCTTTTATTCTCACCACCCTCTTTGTGATGTGCTCTGCATGCAGTTGCCCTCCGCCCCCCTTGAGAGCCCCCCCCCACCCTGGGTCCTCAGCGCCACCATGCACATGCTGTCAGGATGCATGCATCTGCTCATCTCTGCCTGCCACTTGGGCCTGCCACTGATTAGGTGGAGGGCAACAAAGGACAGGCAGCAGCTGGTGGTAGAACTGCAGGTGAGTAAACACCGGGCAGGTGACACCGGGAGGGAGCCAGCAGCTTGCGAGATGGGTGTACACATGCCCACATCCCTCGCCTAGCTTCTAAGTTTCCTGCTTGCCCCCGCCCCAACACGAGGGCCTTCTGGCCTGTGGAGTGGAAGGTAAGGGGTGGGGCAGGAGGTCAAAAAGCCACTCCCCGCCCCACAGAGATACACCATTGTGAGAATCTATTTAACCTAGTTGTATCCTGCTTGGAGCCTTGTGCTAGTACCCCCTGGGGAATCTGGCTAGTCGACAAACAGAACAGAAGATCTTTTGCAGTTTATTTGGCTTCACTATGGAGTTGACTAAATTCCTGCAGCACAACAGCAGTTCTTTCATACTCTGTATGCAAAATTTATGATTGCAAATAAGATTAATTCTCCCGCCTCTGGAGAAAGCAGATTATTAATGCAGACATATTGAGGTTCTGGCTACCAAGTGTAGATTAAAACCACTTCCTTAAATTGCAAATATGAAGGCTAGAAAACAACCTGGAACAGAATGTGACAATATGTAACCTCTACCACTTTCAGTAACCGAAACTGATTACACTTCAGGTATATTGAAATTACAATTCAAACCTGCACACATAAATTTAAAGGAAGTGGAATTGTAGCCACAAGCATACAAGTAGAGATTGTTTCAGAGTTTGCTTTCATAAATTAGCATAATATGCAGTTTGTGCTCAAAGGTCATCTCAAAGGTTTAGCCAATCATACATTTTCCCCATGAGGTTCTGCCCCTTAGAAGAATGGAATGCAGGACTAGAAACCACTGACTTTCAAAATCAGTTTCAACTTTGAAATTACGTTTTCTTTTATCTTAAAATAATAGCTTTCAAACTATTCTGGAGAGCACTGGGGTTCCTTGGAAGTTAATCTGACCTAGCAGATAAGCTTACACACACACACACACACACACACACACACACACACACACACACTACAGTTGCTGGAGACTTCTCTGTTCTTCCGGAGTGCACCCTCAGCATGCAAAGAAGGCGGCTGTGGTCCTGTGTACCTGGGGCTGTGGTCCTGTGCACCTGCGGTTGCCACCTTGGGCCTGTAGCTTGCCAAATTTTCTAATTTTTCTCTCAGTAGGTGTTTTGAGTGGTGTAGTGCTTCTACCCATCCCCACCCTCATGATCAACTGTTCATCCAGTTCAGCAATTCTTGAAGTAAGTTTTTGAGGTTTGAGTGATGTCCAGCAGGAGCTGGGTTCCAGTTTGATGGATGCCTTGATATGTTTGGCATTTCAGTGATTACACTCAGGTTTTCAATTATTTATGACTTCAAAATTTGTAAGCTGCTTTGTCTAAAGAGAAAAGTGGCATATAAATATTGAAAATAAATAACCTCTAAACTTCAGAAGGAGAATTTGGATTAATACCCAGCCTTTCTCTCCTGTAAGGAGATTCAAGGTGGCTTACAAATTCCTTTCCCTTCTTCTTCCCACAACAGACACTGTTGTCTGGGGTTGAGGAAGTTCTGAACAAACTAAGATTACCCAGCAGGAATGTAGAAGTGGGGAAACAAATTTGCCAGATAAGAAGAAGAAGAAGAAGAGTTTGGATTTATATCCCCCCTTTCTCTCCTGCAGGAGACTCAAAGGGACTCACAATCTCCTTTCCCTTCCCCCCTCACAACAAACACCCTGTCAGGTAGGTGGGGCTGAGAGAGCTCCGAGAAGCTGTGACTAGCCCAAGGTCACCCAGCTGGCGTGTGTGGGAGTGTACAGGCTAATCTGAATTCCCCAGAGAAGCCTCCACAACTCATGCGGCAGAGCTGGGAATCAAACCCGGTTCCTCCAGATTAGATACACGAGCTCTTAACCTCCTACGCCACTGCTGCTCACATGGAGGAATGCGGAATCAAACCTGGTTCTCCAGATTAGAGTCCACTTCCCCCCCAGATTAGAGTGCCCCCCCCAAATGAATTTTTCCCCCATCTAAACCCATACTTAATGGCCTGTGCGGAGTGGGCCTGAGGTAAATCTAGTAAGCCCCTTTAGAAAACAACAGTAGTTTAATTTGACACTTTTTGATTAAGATCAACCAAAATATCACCAAAAAGTTAGAACAGACATGTTGAACTCCTCTTTATCGGGTGGTCCAAAAAATTGCAAGGGGGAGAAAGAAAAAAATGTTTGAGGGTATAATGGGAACATTTTAGCACACTGTAGGTTTCTTAAAGTATGGTGACCAAGAAGTGTTACAGGCTTAATTGGATTATGTAGCCATGAATGCCAAACAAATTTCAAAGTGCAATAGAAGCTCTCTCAAATGGAGGAACAAAAAATGTAGTCTCTTGTGAAAACCTTAACTGCCAGCTGTTAATTAATCCCCCCTCCCACAGTTCTGCTGGGAAGACACAGGTCCCTTGACCTGAGAAAAATGTGGTTGCCCTTATACTAATAAAGCAGATACACTTGCAGTCTTAAGAACTTGCACCCATTTGACTTGCATGGATCAAGGAGTGTACCTGCTTAGGATTGCATTGTAATGAATCAATACAGCCAAAGTGAGTACAATTATCTTAATTTTATTAATATGCACTACTGTTTTGAGGGGTGGTGGTGGTTCTGTGTAACTGTATGGCTATTGCCATGGCCTGGATTGCCCATGCTAGCTTGATCTCTAGGGCTGCCAACCTCCATGTGGGTCAACCATCATAAAGGGTGGGGTAGGTATGCTCAAAAGATGCAACGAAGGAAAGCACACCAGTCTCTTCAAAAACCTAAGAAAAGCTTTCATTCAAAAGAGCTTCTGCTTCAATGTCTTGTTTTTGTACAAATAATACAACTCAAAACATACAACTCCTAAGAGCTTGTGCTTAAGTCTCTTGTTTTGTGTAAAATTGATGGGATTTGGCAAGTGCCAGTCACACAATCCAGTAATGAAGGAGTTAATGGATGCATGCTAATTAGTTAGTGAGGTCAGAAGTCACTGACCAGGTAATTGACACCTATTGGTCAAGCAGACCTGGCATGAGCTACATGCAGTAGGCATACACAAAATACACAAATAAATAATGGCACGTAAATGAATAACAGCACATAGGCACACAGGGAGAGAGTTCTTGTCAGCAGCCAGGCAATAAAAAGGAGATTGGAAGAGCATCTCAAGGTGGGACAAGAGGCAAGCAGTAGACAGACCGAAAGCTATGAACAATCTGGAGTGTTCTAGGCAATCTTGTAGGCTAGACAGGATTTATATAGCAAATTACAGTTTAAGCAATCCACAATTCATTGTGAAGTCGGAATGCAGTCTAAACAACAAAAACTCATCCCTATGAAGTGACTTGTCCTATTTAAGACCACCAATCAGGCAGAATTTAAATTATTAAATTCTAAAATTCTCATTATAAAGAGCTTCAAATTACTTGGCTGGCATCATGACACATTTTTTCTCTCTTTTCTTTACAGTATTATTCCAGAAGAATCCTAGCTGTATCAAACGTTTTGGACACCCATATGACCCAAAAATTTGAAGTCTTTTTCTTCAGAATTTATCCTGACATACAGGGTTACCAATTGATATCTAGGGGGAAAAAAACTTGGGTGAGTATGTTTCCCTCTGAATGAAAAAAAGGGACACTGGCTCTTTCTGCACACTCTTTAAAACATTTTGAGGCAGGAAACAAAACATTTCTTCCATGAAGTTGCACACTGCTTTTGCCCCAAGACATTTTATTTGTAGTCTCAAAATGTTTCAAATGTATGCCTTCAAAATTAGTCTTACCCTGAAACATTTTCAAAATGGTTTCATTTTCCTGTGCAATCCCTTGAAGACATTTCCCGTGCCTCTCTGCCATCCCTGAACTTTCTCTGGGCCATTTTCTCAGCTCACTCGCCTGTTTCTCCTGCAGGTTTTTCCAATTTTTCCTGCAGGTTTTTCTGTGGGGGAGGGCATGGGTAATCATTGAAGGATGGCCTACACAGCACACAGAGAATTGCAGAACACTGCTATGGGGTATAGACAATGTTCTCAAACAAAAAGGGAGAAATCACAAAATTGCAGCCAGGAATTTATCTGGAGGGAGGGAGTGCGGGCATACATCGTGGTAAAGGGGCAGATTGAAAATTTTACAAACATTTGGGGGATGCATGTGGAAAGGACCACTGATTCTTATGTAAGTATCAGAAAAACACCTGCAACCTTGGTTTGTTCTTCTGTGCCTCCTCACACAAAGACTCAGAAATGAAAGACTTTAAATTACACAAGCATTAAGAATGCAGGTTTTGCCTAGGTGAACAGAAATCACCACCTACCATATATACTCGTGTATAAGTCTACTTTTTCAGCACATTTTTTTGTGCTGAAAAAGCCCCACTCGACTTATACACAAGTGAATGGGTGGCGAGCGGGTGGGGAGAATGGGTGGCAAGCGAAAAAAGGCTGGGAGCTGAGCATGTTTTTCTGCACCTGCTCCCTGCTATGTGGACACAAAGGCAGCTTCCAGGTAAGCCTTGGGCTGTTGCTTCACTGCACTACAGGTGGCCAGTAGCTTCATTCACAGTGGATATGCAGTGAATAGGTGAATATTATATGTTACAGAATTTTTGTTCAGGCCAGGAAGCTCCATGAATGCTAGGGAGCCATACTCATTGGGAAATCCACACCATTGGAGCCCATGGTGGCAGGAGTCCTCCCCAAACACAGGGTGCCCTGCGGTGCAGCCACTGCCAGCACCTTTCTCAGCCCCCACCCAGCGTTTTTGGAAAGCAGGTGGGACTTCTGTCCAGCTGAGCTTGCAGACCTGCAAAAAAGACTTGCATTGGGGCAGTGGCTGCCATCACCACGCAAGCATCTTCACTGTGTAATGATAAGCTATCTGTGTTGAAGGAGAACCTGTAGGGACTTTTTAAAAGGGGGATCTTGTTGGGCGTCTTCCCTATGAAACTCTGAAGAGATACTGTCCGTGAGAGTTCTATATTCCACTTCAGAACTTTTAAAGTTATTGTTGACACCATAGTGTTTTTCTTTGAAATAAATATTTTAAAACATTTTTATTGGTATCTATTTTTATTTTTGAAATTTACCAGTAGCTGCTGCATTTCCAACCCTAGACTTACACATGAGTCAATAAGTTTTCCCAGTTTTTTGTGGTAAAATTAGGTGGCTCGACTTATATGCGAGTCGACTTATACACGAGTATATACGGTATTTAACAAAATTTCCCCATATCCTGAGCATGTTCATTCATGCCTTCATCTGCCCTGGGTATTCTCACTGAGAACTCTCCAAGCAGAAATCAGCTAGATACTTTGGCTTGAGACCGGTCCATTTTAGCTGCTCTGAAAGTTCTGTCTTTGCTATGCTGAGCACTGGAACTAGGGTCATGGTAGGGCATGGCAGGGGACAGGAGAGGTGCATTTTTCACTGGAATATTATGAGCACTATCCAATATATTCCAGTGGTGCTCAGGTGACTAGACAGCAAATTGCAATGTCTTGCTAGGTGGATAAAGAATTGGCTTTTCCAACAACAGAATAAATATTACTGTGAAAAATGTAATAATCCTTGGGAATAAATTCATCTAGATTCTTCCAAAACAGACATTTGTTGTACCAAATATGCTGAAAAGTCCCAAAGACTCCGTTAATCATAACCAGCCATAGATTAGCAACATTACCAGAACTGAAGATGAAGAATGCTCTCTAGCAATGTTATATTTCAATTCCATTTCCAACAAAAAACTTTGGTGTTCATCACCTTTGCAGGGATTTGCAACATTTGGAACATTTCCCAGTTGCCTGTTACTTTATGCTTCATAGTAGTTGGCATTTTCTCATGATTGACAAGTATCTCAGAGTTTTTTTTGTAAATCGGCAGTTTATGCTACTGCACACACTGAAGTCATTTCAGTCACTATTAGCAGCTGTTCCAAAGTGCTAAAGGTGTCCATGAACAGCCTTCTATCATTTGAAATTTACCAAACAGACCAGCTGTTCATCCCAACATTATGTTTCCATATTTCAACCCCCACTGTGGCAGGCTGCTATTCCATCCACTGGCTATTCACCTTCTGGGAAATCTAAGAACTAAAATATCCACAGTGATCAATAGTACCCAAAGGACAGAAAGCGGTATGGCCGTGTTAAGCAAATTTGAGTATTGCTAGCAAGTTTTTCATTTTCTACAAACTGGCTCAAATGAATATATACAGGGTCAGGAGAGGGTAAAAATGCTGTAAAATAAAGCTACTATTTTAATATTCTCAAACTTTAAAATATCATTATTCTTTATAGAATAATTCTTCATAGAAAATTAACCAATTTACATTAAGGCTTACAATGTTGGTAGGAATATAGCAGCTCAATTAAAATCTACTGCCAATGCACTTTAGCACTGAAGGTTACTATTAGCACTTATCCATTTCAAATCTCAGACAAAATGAATGCATGCGAGTATGTTCACATCTGAACAACCCATGTGGCAAGAATTAATGGTTTATATGATACCTGATATCCTGCTCACCCAAAAAGAGCTGATCTTGAGAGCAGAGATGTGAAGGCTGAGGAGATCCCAGAAAAAAAGGGACCCCTGAAGACTTTTTTTTTGGGGGGGGGGGGGAGCACTGATTAAAAAACTAAAATATTTTCTCCTTTGGAATTAATGAAATGCTTTTCCAATCAATGCTTTATTCACTCAAAATATACAACATGAAAATCCAGACAAGACTGAGGTGATGTTTGGTCAATGACAAAACTGCTCGAGGACTGAGAAGCCAGCCTGATTTGGAGGGGACTGCCGTCTCCCTGAAGGAACAGGTTTCTAGTTTGGGGTTACAGCTAGATTCTACAATTGGAGGCCCAGGTCTCCATAGTGCCTTTTATTAACTTTGGCTGATACACCAGCTAGGGCCATCCCACTAAATGCTTGATTTGGTCATGGTTATTCAGGCTCTGATTATATCCTGTGTAGATTCCTGTAATGTGTTTTATATGGGGTTGCCTTTGAAAACAGTCTTGAAACTTCAGCTTGTCCAAAATACGGCAGTCAAACTATAGTCATGGGGAGGATACAGGGATTGGACTTTCCCAGGGTAGCACATGGGCACCCCTCCAGCTGCCAGTTCCCCATTGCCAGGGGGAAGGGAGTTCAGTGGTGGGGGGAAGGGGGAGTTTGAGAGGAGTTGTGGGGGAAGAAAGAGAGACGCAGCCCACACAAGGCAGCAAGGCAGGGCCATGGGAGTGTGGTGGTGGAGAGAGAGCGAGTCGGCAGACCAGGCAAGCCAGGGTCTTGCAAGTGCAATCGGGGTAGAAGGAGGTGGCGGCAAATCGGGCAAGCAGAGGCATGTGAGATAGCAGGCAGGCGAGGTGGCAAGCCGGGGCCTGGCAAGTGTGAAGGGAGAGAGGGAGGAAGCGAGCCAAATGAGCCGGGTTCAGGGGAGGCAGCAAGCCAGGCCTTCTGAGTGTGGGGTAGGGGGAAGAAGAAGGTGGCAGGCCAGGTGAGCTGGGGCCCTTTGAGGCAATTGGCAAGCAGAGGCTGGTGGGTGGGGGCATGAGAGGGAAGGATGGTTGAATGCATCCCCAATGTACCAAGGCAAATGGCACCTGGGTCACAAGACCCCCACCCCCAAGATTCACCACTATATTCTACATAAAGTAAGCAAGGAAATTTATCAGTAGAGTTCCTTAAGGACAATAAGGCAAGGGCAGTATCAGCTAGGACTTCCCATCATTGATACCTTATTACTATGTACATTTATTATGCATTGCCTGGTTCTTGTCAAGAAATTGCCACTCTTTCAGTAATAAAAACCCTGTACTTTCTTATGACACAACGCATAGTTATATAAATTTGGAAGCCATTATCTAGTAGTATCAGGATGTTCTAGTAACATATCAACGCCACACCAAAAATCTCACCAGTACGTATAATGTTGTTATATGAATAATGGATAAAAATACTTTTCCAGTCTCTTCACTTCTCTCATAGAAGTGATTCCTAGAAAACAGGGTTTTAATCTGTAAACTACAAAAAAAGAAGAAAGTCAGTGCAAAGTTATACCCCGAAAGATTGTGAACTAACGAAAGAATGCAGGTTAGACAGCAGGACATAGTCAAAGCATATTATAAAATCAAACATGTCCAGTGAGATCCTGTGCATTTTCCTGAAAGCACATCCTATGGAGTTGACATAGTTCCTAATAAATGTATTTAGAAATGCAGCTCTATAATGAGGAGGTGTCATTACATTTCAACTCTTGGTCAAGTCAGTTGTTATACCTCTGAGTTAACCAACAGCCTCCATTTACATAAAATATTATGATCTGGTAGCTAACTCTGCCAAGATCAATGCTGGGTATAACCCAACCAAAGTTCAGCACTTTTAAGTTTCATTTATTTCATTAGAGGGGATATCAGCATCTGAAATCAATGGCACTTAAAAATGCTTAATCTTGGCTAGATGGTGGCTACAGTATGTAGGAGGGGAAAGCCATGAATTTCTTTATCAGTTCCCTAAAATACAGAATGGAAGTTAATAAAGTCCATCACTATAGAATATTAAAGACAACACTTGTTTTAAGACAATGTACATGTATAATTGAATGCCCTGTATTCATACATCGTCTGCTTTATTAACTGAAATGATCAGTTTAATTACACATACTTTATGTTTCCCTTCCACATTCTTCTTCTTAATAATTACTAATCTTGCATGAGAACAAATACAAACCAAACTCATTGGCTAAACTTTGTAAATGGTGCACATCTACCAGTAAATACATTTACATTTATGAATATTTCTGCTTGGCCTCCTTTTTTTCTTCCTATATCTATATCTGGGTCTACCATATATCTATTGTTCTACCTTGAGTCAGGACAACAAATGATTCTCAGTGACTCTAGCAGGAAGCTGGAATTAAGTTAAATGTCAATAATTTGAACTACTTATTATGCTGTCAAAGAAGCAATAACAAACGGATATAGTAAATGGCAGAGATTATTTTGGAGGATATAAACTACTTTCGCTATAGGGAATAGGAGCTGGTTTCTGAAAGTAATATGAAGAAGTTTCTCTAAGTGTACGAAAGCCTATTCACGTGAGACAAGAACAAGGATAAAAATAACCATGTCCTTACAACAAGTAAACAATTCTTTGGAAAATCTTCCAAGGTAAAACTATAGAATTACACCAATCTAGTCCCATTACTTCTAAGAGAAAAGACTCCTTCTATTAATATCTTATCTTACCATGTATAATTGGCTAAGGTTTCGAACATCCAACAATGAACCCTTAGCCCATCACCATGCAGGACAAATACTTGCCCAAGCCCTATGCATCCTGCACTTCCATTGGCCCACGTCCAGCCTGACCCCTCCCAAACCAATCTGCCCAGGCCGAAACCTCTCTGTCCCCCCCACACACCACAAACCCAGCATGCCAGCACCCAGGAAGCTGCTGCTGCCCTGCAGTCTGGCCCAGGCCTCCCTGATCCCCCCCCCCCGAATGGCATGCTGGGCTCTGGAGCAATGGGCAGGAAGCCACTGCTGTCCTCGAGCCTGCCTCGCACCTTCACAATCCACCCTCCCCTGCCCCAAAAGCCCAAAATCCCCCCACCCTCTCCCACCCTGCAGATCAGCTGACCATCCTCCCCAAAAGCCCTGCAGAATCCCCCCAACCTGAATCACGTGGCCTGATGAGGAACACCCTTTCCAATCCCCCATCTGCACTCCCTCCTCCCAACCCCCACACTAAGAGAACAGCCCCCCAAACTCTCAGCAAGCCCTACCCCCTCCCAAGACAAACAACCTGCCCTGCTGAGTAAGAGCCTCCCCAATCCACTGCACATGCTCCCTTTTCCCAACCCCAAAAGCAAACAACCATCCTTCTGACCCCCCCCCCACTGCATGCCTTTCTCCCTCCCAAAAAGAACAACACCCAGGCCACCAAGGAAGAGCCTCCCCAATCCCCCCATACTCCCCTTTCCACCCCTGGACGAATCAAACCCCCCAAAAAACTCCACCACACCCTACCCCCAAAAACCCCGTCTAGCCAAGGAATAGCCTCCCAAATCCCCTGCCTGCACTCCCCCCTCCCAAGTAACACAACAAACCTCACCCCCAAACAAACCAACAGCCAAGGGACATTGCTCCTACACTCTTCAGTTGCGCACCCACCCAGGGAATGAAGCAATGAGTTGGGCCCACCCTCCTCCCACTTTATTCGAGCCCATTTTGTTTGAAATTAAAATGGGCTTCAGAGCTAGTATGAATAATATACTATAATATAAGGAAACAAGAATGGTTTTTGTCTAGGGATTCCAGTCTCCAGGTGGGACTTGAGAGTCCCCTGGAGTTACAGATCATCTCCAGACTACAGAGACCAGTTACCCTGGAGAAAATGGCTTCTTTATAGGGTAGATTTTATGGCATTATGTCCTGCTTAGGGGTCCGTCCTCCCCAGGCTACATACCCAAACCTCCAGGAGTTTCCCAAACTGGATCTGGCAACCTTACCACCACCACCAACCCCCCACCCCACCCCGTCAGAACCTGAAAACACTACTGTTGCTCCAAGCAGCTTACAGTGTTTCTAAAATGAGCATACACCAAGGGAGCCAGTGTATGGATTTTGGACAATTAACTTTATCTGAAAAATCCAAGTATTTCTAATTAAGTTTTGCAGCACAATGGAAATCAATAAGATAAATTTCAGGCCCTTCTGCAATTTCTACAAAGATATATGGGCAAAATTTAGAACAGCCCCAAGAGAGCAACTCAGATAGATAGATATACTTTCTTGCTTAGTAACTCTACTATTACAGATGCAGCAGTTTTCTGCAAATACTGAGTTTGAAAGCAGTCCAAACGACTATCTTTGCCATTTTTAAAAAAGCCTTAAATTATCAGGATAAGTTGTACCTGGTCATGGCACCACACTTGCTAAATATAAGTGCTTCTTGGGATTTTTAAAATTACCCACTCAATTACTTACAAAACTAACTTTGAGAACTTGTGCATAATTGCTGACCAGAATAACAAGCAGCTAATACTGATTTTTTTTGTGATTTGCTACCATATATTATGCAAGGCTGGAGAAAAGGGATGCTGGAAGCTAGAATTACAATAATAATAATAATAATCTTGCCTTTATAGTATACGAAATTTCTCCTTCCCCATAGGGAGGGATTTCAAACAAATATAGCCACACATTGATGAAAAATTATTTGAAGATTTCAAACAAATATAGCCACACATTGATGAAAAATTATTTGAACTGCAACTCTAAACTTTTCTTTTCTGGAAAAGAATAATTGACGTGGCTGCTGCTCCAGCTAAACCCCTGGCTAACTGGTGACTGTAAGATGGTCCAAGTGGGAGAAACAATCAATCCTAGATCGTTTCTACCATTTTGCAAATCATATTGGGTTGCTTGGTTTACTGAGGGGATGATGAAGTTGGTAAATGAACGGAGCATAAGCAGAGGAAAACTCAGACTCAAAACATGGTAGGAAACATCTTTGTGCCAGCAATGGGGGCAAAATGTTTATACCATTTCACTAACACCACAGCTGCAATGCAGCTGAGCTTGACTTATCAGCTTCACACCTGGAAAATTTAGAGTCTTGCTGTGGCATGATGAGCTTCTGACAATCAAAAACCACCACTATCTGCCACTACCTGGATACCATTAATTCTGCAGTAAAGTTTCAGAATGTTATCAAAACTTAGGCCCCTTCCGCACACACAAAATAATGCGTTTTCAAACCACTTTCACAACTGTTTGCAAGTGGATTTTGCTATTCTGCACAGCTTCAAAGAGCACTGAAAGCAGTTTGAAAGTGCATTATTCTGCATGTGCGGAATGAGCCTTAGATTGGCTGCTAGGATGAGTTTATTTATTGGGACATTTATACCACTTTTCTACCTAAAAATAGAACCAAAATGGATTCTCATGCTGTTCTCATCCCTTTTATCCTAACAAATGAATGACTTTGCTAGGAGCAACAGTACAACCCAGTTGAGTTTCAGGTAGCTCAATCCATGGGGGTAGGGGGATGGAACAGAGGTCCCTGATGGCATGACAAGGTAAAATAAAAATGAAAAAAGTAATTTACCTGCTGTGCTGAAAGGACCCAATCCAGCCCAATGGGCTATGCCTGAGTTTTTACTGGTGTATGTTGCCACCCACAAAAGAAGGACTTGTCAGGCTGGAAGGCATGAAGCCCACTAACGTGAGCTCCATCCCCTGGACTGCCCCCATAGGTGCTGGTGCCAGCTCCTGTGGTGGAGGAGCTCTGTTGCAGCGGGATCAGAGTCACCTGGGCGACAGAGCTGTGCAGCTCTATGGCAAACGTGGCAAAAGTGCCACTTATGCTGCTGGACTGGCAATGACGCTGGTGCCAGAGTCACCCAGCTGCACAACTCCTTTGGCCCTCCCAATCTGGATTGCATCTAAGCAGTTTTCAACACAATCAGAATACTATCCTTTGATCAGCAGGCTGAGAGAGGCAATGAGCCACATTCCTTAATAATGGGTCTTTCCGCACAAGAACCTGAAAATGTTTTGCAAACATTTGCAAAACGTTTTTTAAAAAACATCTGTCCGCACTCACCCCCTCGAAACACTTCCTAGCTCATTGTGAACATTATCTAGGGGTCGTGTCCACTCAGCTACATAGATATGACCCCTCGATTTTTTTAATGATGGGAATACAGAGTGAGACAACCAGTGTGGGTTCACAAAATGGCATGGAGGAAGTCAGAAAAGTGCAGAGAAGCATGGGAAACGTTTTAAAGAGATGGGCAAAGCAAGTGAAAATGGTTCCACAAAAGAAATGCTTCCAGAAAACTGTTTTCAGAAAAGGATCGTTTGGGAACAGCATCAAAATAAAATGTTTTTAGGCAGGAAATAAAATATTTGGGGCTAAAAATTATGTGAAACTCCATGGATGAAACATTTTATTTCCTGCCTTGAAACATCTTATTTGATTTGTGTGGAAAGGGCGAAATTGTCCAAATAATTTTGTGAATCATTTTGTACAATGAAACCCTTTTGTCTGCATAGGAAACCCTCCCAAATCATTCAGTCTTGAATAGTTTGAAGAAAGCCAGAAGAAGGGTTTGGATTTATATCCTGCCTTTCTCTCCTGTAAGGAGTCTCAAAGCAGTTTACAAGTTCCTTCCAATCCTCTCCCCACAGTAGACACCTTGTGAGGTAGGTGGGCTGAGAGAGTTCTGAACAAACTGTGACTAACCCAAGGTCACCCAGCAGGCTTCATGTGTAGGAGCAGGGAAGCAAACACAGTTCACCAGACAAGAGTCTGCCGCTCATTTGGAGGACTGGGGAATCAAACCCGATTCTCCAGATTAGCTCCTAACCAGTACACCATGCTGGCTCCCAGAACTATGGGAGTCTTCCTGATCTCCTCAGGAATAGGTGGGCTATTCCATAAAGTTATAATGGAGAAGGCATGTATATGGGCAGTTGTCAGTTTTGATCAATTGCAGGTTGGCACCTGCAGAGGAGCTCAGAATAAAATAAACAATTTTCACTACATTGTCGCAATTTCCATAACAAGCAACAGAAAATTAGGACTTCCAAGTGAAAAACTAAACAACATGAATTTTTTAAAGGCTGTTTAGAAAACCCAGAAATGTTTGAAGGATAGGTCAACCGAGAAAGGACAGTTTCCTGTGCGTTCTCGGATTCTCAGATGTTAAAACTAAAATCTGTTAAGACCAATTAAGACCAATTAGAACCTCTGAAGGAGAAAAAATAGTAATAAGCATGTATAATAAAGGATTGCTTCCATAATAGCAAAGGTGTGCTATGAAATGTAAAGAGATTAAGAAGAGATCAAAATGGAATAACATCCATTCTTCAAGAAGCTGACCTTCCAGTCAGAGTCCATGACCACTCAGCAGTATGAAAAACTTTTTTCTTTCCCATTTAAAAAATGTTGATTTTGTAAACATAATAGCTAGCAAGTTAGCAATATGTGGTGATCCTCCCTGCTCCCGCCCACCAGAGGCTACACCGTCCCTCCTTCTCCTTCTCGGGTGGTGTTAGATCCGGACAGCGTCCCTGGCTCCAGGGGCTGTGATGTCTCGAGGAGCCTTTAGAACCACAGGGTTGTAACATGAGGCAGTGGGCTCCTGATTTAGTCCCTCCTCACCCATTCCTCCGCACTGCCCTGCTTGTCCTCTGCCTCCCATTCCGTTTGCCTCCACCCTCCTCCTAGCTCTATGTCCACTCCACCATCGAGTAGACAACAATACTGACTCTGCATATCCTTTTTATTCTTGTTTTAATCTTCATATCATGCATGACTTCATGTGTGAAAATATACTGTCTTCTCCCCCAAAGTAATGTTTTAGTCTTTATTCCCACTTCATGAAACAGGAATTGTTTCTGAAGAACTTGGTGGTATTATCTATTTTATTCTGAGCTCCTCTGCAGGTGCCAACTTGTATTGTGTATTGTGACTTTAGACAGTATTCATTGACCAATTACACACAATGTGTTTTCTGCATGATGGGGGGAGTGTCTGTCACAGCAAGATTTCTTGTACAGATGTATTTTCTCAAGCCCACTTGCAGTTTCCATTCTCTCTGCAGCAAGCAAGACCACTTTTAGTATGATCTTTAATTCACTTCAACACCAGAGAGGGACAGTTTTGCCAGTGAGCACAGCTTTGCTCCGGAGATCTTCCCTCCACCCATGGCCAGCCTTCCCTCTCACTCTCACCGCTTTGCACGCCTTCTGCCTCAACCATCCTTCCATGTAGCCAGCTGCTTCAAGTAACAGAAAAGATGCTCACTCACATAACACCAACCTCTAATTCTCTTGCTATTTCACGACATTGATATAAAGAGAGCTTGGAAATCACAAGCCTCTATCGCCAGTGGTGGGATTCAAAGGATTTAACAACTGGTTGTATACAAGCACAATTTTAGCAACCATTTTTGCTGAAGTGGTGCGAACCTGCTGAATCTCACCACTGCTCTATCGTCTAGCAGCACCAGCAAGTGTGTGTATGTGCATGTGCATGGAGTAGAGAGAAGGGAAGGGGGAGGGAATATCTGCTTTAGGACAGTCCATTTCTGTCCAGGTTTTTTAGCGGCCTGCGGTTCAGGGAATTGTTTTGCCTCTTTCAGTGGTGGGGGATTACTTTTGGAAGAGAATATCAACATAAGTGCAGCTTAAAGGGCTAAGCCAGCAGTCTTGACTACCAGATGTAATGAGATTTGTGCCTTTAAGAATCACTTGATGGGCAGAGTTAAGAGAACCAGGCCTGGTGAGCTCTCAGCAGAAAAACTCCAGGAAAAGGAGGGAGTACTTTCTGTTGTTTAAACAGAGAAATGTGAGGAGAGCCTTCTGCAAGCCCATTGTGCAGAGAAGAATCCCAACGTAAGTGTTCCATGCATAATGGGCCATGCAGGAAAAAACTGTTTCCATCATAGAAGGATACTTGGCCTAGATCCTTCTAATATTCTGTGGAGCCTCCCAACATTTTGATTCTGGCCTCAGCCCCTATGGTAGCCATCTTGTGAATGGTTCAGTTACCCAAAAGCATCTACAGTTTTAACACAGTTAGGAACCCCTCATTAACAAAACTGATAAGGATGATAGAAGATGGGGTGCCTAAGAATGTTGCCACATATGAAAATCTTGTTAGAAAGCAGGTAGAAATTGCTTCTCTAGCAAGATAAATGTACCATTTTTACATAGGAATTTATTTTGTCAAGAACACCATATTGCTTATTTTAAACTATCCGCTGGCTATTTCCAAAAACATTAATATGGCTCTATATTTTCAAAAGGAAAATACCCAGGTTTCTCTGCAAACCTGTAGAGAACACACAGAAAAATATTACATATACACTCTATAGATTTCTGGGAAATCCCCTCAAAAGTATAGAGCATATGCATGTTTTTGGAAATAATCTAGTGAACAGTTTAAAATAAGGAATATTGTTCCATAGACCAAAAGGTTCCTGTAATAAAATGTTGTGTTTACCTTGCTAGAAAATCAATTTCCACCTGTTAAACCACAACAAAGAACGTCCTCTAACTAGTTTCTTCAAAGCAGTCATCCTTTTTGGTATAAAGATTCAGTTTTCTACACATTTTCTTCCACTGTTCTCATAACCCCTAAATCATCAAATTCCTGACTTGTCAATATTATTGGAAGTGCAACAAAGATAAGGCTTCTAGAACAAACTGCAAACTGGATTGCAGATCTAATGGAGCTTTTTAAATGCAAAAAAAGCACCATCTCTTCTTTGTAAGTTTTTGTTTCTGGTCACATCCTGAGCCTGCAAAGCCTTATTAAGACTGGCAAGACTATAGCAGCCTTCTCTACTTACAAGAAGATGGTCAAAAATAATATCTACATGAAGTGATAAACAGAATGTTTAATAGCTATATTTATATACAGATTTCTTCTAGGGAGCTCAGACCTGCTCAAATATTGTTCCCATGTGTTCTCCTAACTAGGCACTGTTTGACCCCAGACTTACTTGACTTCAACATTTGACCTGTATCATGTATCTTCAGCCTGCTCTTTGGGCTGGGATGCTGCATTTTGCCTTGAGACATACTACATGGTATATGAAATATAATCACATCTGCGTGCCCTCTTTGTAAAAAAGGACCTCGTTGATTACACAAAGGAACTCATTAAACAAAGCGATTTCAAAACTCATCCATCAGCTGGACGGACTAGTCCTGTGCATAATAAATTTGATGTTTATGAATCTGAAATATTTCTCCAACGTTAACTGTCTCTTTTTAAAAGTAAATGGACTGGAAAACTAAAAGAAATTAAGCAGTGTATTTTCCAGCTCTGGTAATACCTCTTTAAAGAATAGTATTTAAGCACAGGCCAAGAAGTCAACTATTTTGTTTTGAACAAGTACCTTGCATACAAGATTTGGTGAACCTGACTGTTATTTTCCACAGAGCTCTCTGATTTCCTGTCTTGGATATGAATGAAAACTCCATACAGTATCTCAGAAATTGTTGCTTTTAGAATAAACCAGTTCCATATTTCAATAGGAATGCTATTCACTGCTTTAAATGGGATTCTAATATCCAATAGAATTTCTGTTCTGAAATCCTCCCTGCTAGGTTGTGGGGTGGGAGAGAACAAAGTTAACTGATTGGTTTCATCATTATTTAAACCATGATTTATGACAGTGTGAAAGCATGTCAATTCATGTAATTTAAAAAGAATTTTCCCATTTTGAAATGCATACATTTTTGAACAAGAATGAATACTATTCATGTGCACTCTAAAGAGAACCTGGGAAAATAATCCAAAACCTCTGACAATACTGTCCTCACACCTTCTGCACTACAGAATTTTTTTTGGATAGACAGAACTGACTTATTTCTGTTTAGTGGCAGTTTAAATAATAACACATTTATTGTAGCACAAGCTTTCACAGGCCAGACCCATTTCATAAGTTGTCAAGGAGATTCCAGAGCTCCAAACAGAAGAAACACAGGGAAGAGGTGGAGTTATTGTTAGAGAGAATGGTCATAAGGTCCATTTTTCCAAGATAAGGTAGGTTACCCAGCATTTCATAGAACAGATGAAAACAGAATCTAATAAGAAAAGAGCAAACAATCTACTCAGAGATGTTGTAGATCGGGGTGGTCAACCTATGGCACTCCAGATGTTCATGGACTGCAATTCCCATCAGCCCCTGCCAGCATGGCCAATTGATGAATGGGCAAGGTAGAGAGTATAGTGATTAACACAG
The DNA here is from genome assembly GCF_021028975.2 of Sphaerodactylus townsendi. Classification (NCBI taxonomy): domain Eukaryota; kingdom Metazoa; phylum Chordata; class Lepidosauria; order Squamata; family Sphaerodactylidae; genus Sphaerodactylus; species Sphaerodactylus townsendi. The sequence goes on from NC_059434.1 coordinate 20,899,267, forward strand.
GTTTTGAGGAGGAATATCAAGGAAGCAAGAAGTAGCATGTTATTGGGATGCATTTATGGGAGGAAAATGGAAATAAGGAAGAAAGAACAGAGTTGTTTGGAACAGAGGTTCTCCAGATGTCTGAAGATGGTGGAGCCAGGAAAATGTAGGTTACATACATAAACATTCTGAGATATGAGAGCAAAGGAAGAAAGCAAGGCTGTGGAATATTTTGAAGGTGAGAACAAGATATTTGTGCTGAATCCAAGGCCCTTTCCTCACGAGCCAATAACAGTGCCCTAGGAACGGCAAAAACGCCATCCCTAGGGAGCTGTTTGCATGGGGGGCGCAGCTGCATCGCAGCCCCGCCACCCTCGCTCCTCTCCAGTGGCGCAAAGCCGCCATTTTCCCACCTTGCTCCCCGAGCGAGGTTTTGGGAAACAGCGGTTTCCAGCCACTGCCGTGCGAATGGCAGTGGCTGGAAGGCGCCATCCCCCCTTTCCCGAACGACTTACCTTCCCTGCGACCTTCCGGCACGTCACCCAGGCCTGGGGACATGCCCCCTCAGCCCTGCGACAGGGCAGGGTGGCGTGTCCCCTGGCCCGGGCAATGCGCCGGAAGGTCGCAGGGAAAGTACATTGTTAGGGCAATGGCGCAGCGCTGCGCTGTCTTCCCTGCCATTACCGGGACCGTTCGTGCGAACGGTCCCAGGGAGGGTGTGTCGGCGTTGTATATGTCGATGCACCCCCCAGCGTGGCCGTGCAGAAACGGCCCAAGACTGGATTAGAAAGTCAGATAGAGTTGGTGTTGCATGGCCTGAACATGAGAGGGATGCACAATTTTGATGAAGGTGCAAGTGCTAAAGTGAGATAACTAGGAGGTTGCAGTTGTCAAGGCAAGAGACAGCCACTTGGATTTTTGCCAATGCTGTAAAGGGAGAAGTCACATGACTTAGTGAATATGTGTAATGAGAGAGCGCAGTCAAAGATAAAGCCAACGTTTTGTGCCTGTCCCAAAGGGGGGATAGTAATGTTGTCAATGAATATGGAAAGTAGATAAGGCAACAGAGGCTTAGGAAGAGACCTGAGAAGTTTAGCCACACATATCAACATATCCAAGCAAAAATACTAGAAAGGCAATTGGAGATGTGGGATCAGATGGAGAGAGCGGGAGAGCTGGGTATCGTCAGCATCTATGTGATACTGAAAACCATTGGATTTGATGAGGTCCCTTAAGGATACTGTATGGAGAAAACAGGAGAAGGCAAAGGATGGATCTCTGGAGAACCCTAGGGGATAAGGTGAAAGCAAAGAGCTTCCCTGCAGAGAAGGTATTATATGGAATAAAGCCTAATACAATCATTTGTTACCACACCAAAGGTCCACCACAAAGCTTTGACCTCTCCTAAAAGCCATCAAGGTGGTAGGCTTTCTTTCTTCCCCTGGAAATTCATTACTCAGTGCAAGGGCTATCACAGAGAAAGACAGTGGCCACAGGGAGCAAAGCGGCAGATTGAGCAAAATTCAGCAGAAAGTTCAAGAAAGATGAAAACAGAGAAGAAAACTTTGGACTGTGAAGACAGGAGATAGCCAGTGATTTTGGTAGGAGTATTTTCAATTGAATGCAGAGAGTGGAAACCAGATTATCCATGTTCAAGAGAAGAACTCAAGGAAAGCTGAAACAGCAGGAGTAAGCACGAACTCAAGGAAAGCTGAAACAGCAGAAGTAAGCAGACCATTCTGAGATTTTGGAAGCAAGGAGCAATAGCTGGAGAGGAAGCATGAATCAAGAAGGATTTCCAGAGCAAGGAAAGCAGCAATGAGTTTGAGAGCAACAGAGAAGGAACCAGAGGAGAGCAACAAATTGTTTATATGATGAAGAAACACAATGGCAAAAGAGAAAAACAGAACAGAATGAAGGCCAGGATCAAAGAAACATGTCAAGGGGCCTGTTGAACGGGTTAGTCAGTAGTGGAATGGGGTTACGAACGGAAGCTGAAATTGGCAGTTGCAAAGAAGCTCAGCTTTCCTCACTACAACCATCAAGGCAAGATATATGGGGGGAAAGAAAGAAACTGAAGGAAGTTTAAGGAAAAAAGAGACCTCCAGAGGAACTGGTTGGTAACTGTGTGAGAGCCAGGTTGCTGGACTAGATAGCCCAGTGGTCAGATCTAGAAAGGCTTTGCTTATATGCAAAGAAAACCAGAATGATCAGTTCTATTGCTGAACAATCTTGAGAGGCAGTAGGCTAGTAGTAGACCATCAAAGATAAAGAAAGAGGGGTTGAGGATTCCTAGGGTTGGTGTGGATCAAAGAATCTTTCCTGGCTTAGCCAAGATGATGCCAAATCAGGAAGAGACCATGAATTTATCATATCCCAAAACCAATTACCTGTATGTAGTCTGATTCTAGCTGCATGACAATGTGAATCCAAGATGTGAGCCAGATCTAGAAATGAGAGGAGTGAATGCTTCATTGAAAAGCTAAATTGAAAGCATAAACTGCAAAGTCTAAAGAGGAAACATCTGTGAGAGAAGATTAGGTGACAGTGCTCCTTAGGAGGTCATCAAGTCAATGGTCTGCAGATTATGGAAGGAACAAAAGACACAAATTGGTGGTCCAATGGAAACATAGCATTCCTTCTGGAACAGAGCATTCCTTCTGGAAGACAAGACCAAGAAGATCCCCAAGTAAGCACACAGCAGAGAATAAGTCCAGAATAAGACCAAAGAAAGTGTTTAGGAAAGGAGGAAGGAAGCTTCTGGGACAAAAGAATTATCATCCTGAATGCCAAAATCACCAAGAGGTAATGTTGTTAGACAGCAAGATGGTAAGACAGGAATTAAGCTTTAAAATAAAGATCGAGACCTAACCTAGGGAATAGTACAGGTCTCTGTATAGGTGGAGCAGAGTCATGCAGGATGAATTTAGAAGGCTGAGTAGTAGTGGGAGGGTATAAGGAAAGAATCTGTAATTGGCAGAATTTACAAAAAGCATCCCTTCCCATGCCATTGTTTTCAAGGCATGGCATGGAGGAAAAGAAGAGATCGCCGGAACAGAGGGAATCAACGAAAGCAGCATCAGATGGAAAAGGCAGGTTTTGGAAAGGGCAAGGAGATGGAGGGATGAAAAGGAGGAAGGAGTTGAAGGTGATTGGTTTCTGTATGATGGTGGTGGGGAGTTCCAAAGAAATTAGTAAAGGGAAGCAGTGAGACAATGAATGGGGTGAGATGCGGCAAAAGTTTGCAGTTAATACCATAATGATGAAAATAAGCACCAGAAAAATGTCAAAAAGCTTGAAAGCAGCATACCTGAATGACTGCCTTCTCTTTTACGAACATACCTGACTCCTCTAGTTAACGTCAGAGGCCCTGCTTTGATTAGCCACCATCTGTGGTTAATCAGGTGACAGCCTTAGAAAGAGTCTTCTCATTTGTAGTGCTGAAACTTTGTCTTCAGAGCCATAGCGAGGGGGAACTACGCCCAGGGCACATGTGTGCCCTGCGCCCCTGCCATACCCCCACACGCCCCTGTTCTGGAATGCCCTCGCCACCCACGCACACAGGCACACGCCCAGGACAAGACGTCCCCCTGTCCCCTGGGGGCTACGCCACTGGTTGTCTTCCACCAGTTGGTAAAAACATTTATTTTGTTTGGCCTATCCCCCACTGGGAAAAATGTGTTTACAATGGAACTCAAGTTCACTTCCCAGGAGATGCTACAAAGATGAGTAGATTAAATTACATCTATTAAATTTAATAAATAATAAGTAATAATAGATGTTGGAGGGTGAGAATGACTGAGTAGCCAAAAGGAAAGAAAAGAGAACCAGCAATTGAATCAACCAACCATGCCTATCTGTGGGATCTAGCTTCTCGTCACAATAGTATTTCCCATGAGAGAGAAAGAAGCTTTCAGTTACACTAACCAAATATTCACAACCTGAGAGCTGTACACTTTGCTGCACTCAGATAGCTGGAGGTCATAATCCTCACCAGAGGATCCTGATAGATACATGCAGGAGGCTCTCTATTGCTAGCATCAGTGATAACTGGCTATACCTTTTCGAGGATAAAGATGACACCAGATTTGAGAATTCATCCACCATGTCCTGGACCATCTTTGTTCTTGAATGCTCCGTATGGGTCCTGGTGCCTACCTCGTTCTGTCCCCAGGGCACTAGTATCTGAATTCAAGGGCATTCTCAACAGATGCTTAGTCTTTCTGTTTTGCCTTCACCAGAAAAGCAATGCTTTTTGTAGATAGTCACAGTTCAGTTTGTTTGTAAAAAAACTCATATTGACTTCTAAAACATTTTAAAAAGAAGGCTACTTAAATAGTATTGAAATTAAAATAATCCAATTTATCTGCAGGGAGGGGCCTCTCCTCCTTCTATCTCCAAAAGAGTGGAATAAGAGAGGGCATGATCTTAGGTGCCTGGCCTGGATGGCCCTGACTACCTTGATCATATCAAATCTCAGAAGCTAAGCAGAATCCGTCCTGGTTAGTATTTGGATGGGAGACCACCAAGGAAGTCCAGGGTTGCTACACAGAGGTAGGCAATGCAAACCACCTCTGAATGTCCCTTGCCTTGGAAACCTACAAAGTCACTGTAAGTCAGCTGTGATTTGACAGGGCTTTCCACCAGCACCATTAAGCTGTGCAATCACATAAAAGTAAGCACCAATGAATTCACTCACTGCTGAATAAACATGCACAAGGATCAGGTTGCTAAATATGCTGGACCTCTTTACTCTGAAACTGAACAAGGAGGAGACTGCTCACGTTAGGGGGAATGTGGACCAGCATTTGAGACTGCAGGCCACTCTCATTCACCAGACTACATGGGGCAGCAGGGAGTCCTGTGGTACAATACAGCCAAAGATAAGCAATATTCAGTCCCACTGGTTTCAAAATATACAGGCACAAAAATTTCCCAATGATTTCAGTGAAACTTAGCAGTATTTATCGTGGGATGGACTGTCCCTTCAAGACTGTAATCCTAAAATCACTTCCCAAGGAGTAAGTCCCATTGAATAAAACTGGGCTTACTCCACTGCAGACCAGCGGTGGTTAAGAGCAGGTGGATTCTAATCTGGAGAACCGGGTTTGATTCCCCTCTGCTCCACCTGAGTGCCAGAGGCTTACCTGGTGAACCAGACGTGTTTCCGCACTCCTACATTCCTGCTGGGTGACCTTGGGCTAGTCACAGTTCTTCGAAACCCTCTCAGCCCCACCTACCTCTCAAGGTGTCTGTTGTGGGGAGAGGAAGGGAAAGGAGTTTGTAAACCACCTGGAGTCTCCTTACAGGGGTATAAATCCAAACTCCTCTTCTTCTCTTAAAATCTTCCAAAAGTGAGGATTGCACCTTGGTTTCCAGAAGAGCAGTTCCCATTGAATCCTACCCTTGAACAGACAAAACCTTTGTCTTTTCAATGAAGACAAGAAGAACGAGATCTCCAAGAAGCTTATTCGTTTACTATCAGCAAAGCTCCAAAGGTCCCAAATGTTAAACCAAAATTCTAGTGGACTGTGAGTCTTACTGAATGCCAGAAGAACAATTTATAATTCATTCACTAAATTTGCAGGCTCACAGCAGCCCTTTTTCAACACTTGCGTGTGTCAACGACCCCCCAAAGCCTTTCCAATACTTTCAAAAGACAAGAAGTGGAATGACCTACAAAAGAAGCTTTATCCAACATGTGGCAATTGCCAAGGCAGCTGACATGTGCAGCAATCTCAAGTGGACCATAAGCACTATAGTTTAGTGAATTGGCCCTTGGTTTCTGCTTAAAATGGCAATCACAGCAGAAATCACTGCTAAAATCCTTAAATTATTTCCCATTCTGTTTCTCTGAATGACTTTCTTTTTGTAAAGGGGGAAATTGCAGCCGCCTCCTAGTTACTGAGTCATTGTCATCAACTACTGCAATTTTGTTTCCCATCCAGACTTTCCTCCACTGCAAAAGCACACATACAAACACAAACACACATACAACAAACCAGAAAAAATTACTCTCTCGTGTGCAGGGCTTAACTCATACCCATCTAAACACATTTTTAAAAGATTTAAAGCTTCCTGAGACTTGGGAAGAAACATCCCTGCCAAAGGATGTTCCTGTTTTGAATCCAGCTGCGTTTTCATTAGTCAGAATCACTCTCTACTTATCATCCAACACAGCGTGTACTTGGTGAGATTTAGCGATGCTTTGTAGTATCACATATCTACAGTTTATTTTTCCATCTGTACAGTTGTGAAATGTGTAAGTCTGTGTACACCTCAGAGTTATTTAAAGAACTGTGCCTTCCTTGCAGCTTTTTGGGAAGGAGGAAGCTAAAGAGCTTTTTAATAGCCTTTGGAAAATTGAGACTCTTGCTGCTCCATCTTCCACTGAAATGTGTCCAGATGGAGTCTGTTTACTTTGTAGTTAATGAGAATGGAAGGAAACGTAGTGATAAGATATTAAAAACCTTTCCTTACTCCTAGTATTTCCCGCTTTAATCTTATGCATAGCCTCAGTTTAACAAACCCACAAAGCACAACGGAATCGCCCTCAAACCTTCCTACAGAGAAGAGAATTTCAGCAGAAAGCAGTTATTAGAGTTTTAGATGCTTTTGATGAAGAAAAGAAACCCATGTTTCTCACTCAGAAAAACATAATAGCCTTCCAATGTAAAAATTTCAATGTCTTGATATTCACAGTCAAGAAATCACAATAATCATCACTAGCAACGTAACCCACTGTCACAATTACTTTCTTTTGAAATTAAGCACTGCTGCAGATCAAACCCAACTGGATCCATTCCACTTGTAAATCTCCAGGCCTGGACACTGTTAGAGCAAGATTACTGGACAAGAAATATCACAAACCACAGTCAGATTTATCTTATTTCTTGTGATCTGACTTGATCACAACAACCCTACTAAGCACCAGGCAGAATGCTGGGTTAAACACTCATGTATACCATTGGTCCAATGCTTCATCAGTTGGAGACTTGCATGTGTGAATCAGTCCAAGTTTAATCAATAGAGATGAAACTTTCCTATCATCAAATGTCATTTCAAACAGGTTCTCGCAATGGAAAAGGTCAGATGTACAACTGAGGATAATCAACATTAGTGAATATCAAGTAATTGAACATGCATGTATGAAGACAGCTCAAAACATATCAGGAAAGTTGATCTGAATAAGGTGAAAAAACGACCATCTCCAAAAGGCACGTTGGCTTCCCACGGATATCTTACACCTAGATCCAAGTCACATCACCTGTTGTATCTAAATGTGCCTGTTTCCACCAGTAGTTGCATTCTAAAGATCAAAATAAAATGGAATGTTCATATACTTGGCAGTAATCGGTGAATTATAACATTCAGTGTTTTTTCTTCCTAGATGCACTTCCAAATTTCTCCTTCTCTGCAACATACATGAGCTTAAATACATTTAACAAATTGATTCCCCCTCCCCCCCCATATACACAAGTGTTTTTAAGGTCTGGACTCCTTAACACCATGTTCTAAAAAAGCTGATATTCATTTTTGAAACTTGAGAAGTTGTATCTGTGTAAAGGGCTGTCAAGTCACAGCTGACTCCAGCAAGGGGCTTCCAATGCAAGTCAGAAGCACAGGTAGCTTGCCAGTTCCTTCCTCTGCAGAGTCTTTCCTGGTGATCTCCCAAGAAATGATGCTGTTTATCTTTTGAGACCACCAGCCTATACCATGATGCCTTCCCTTGGGACAAGCAGCAAGTTAGTAACAATGCAACCTACACTGTCCTACAGACTAACTTCAAAACGAAGTACTGCTCGAACCAAGGCTGCTTAGCTATCATATGCATCATCTCTGCCCACCTTGAAGAAGAGTTTGGCTTTATACCCTGCTTTTCTCAACTGTAAGGAGTATCAAAGCAGCTTATAACCTCCTTCCCTTCCTCTCCCCGCAACAGACACCTTGTGAGGATGTATTCCTGCATAGCATGGGGTTGGACGTGACAGCCCTCATGGTCTCGCCTCCTCCATGATTCTTTGAGGTGGGGCTGGGAGAGTTCTGAGAGGGCTGTGGCTGGCCCAAGGTCACCCAGGAGCCTTCAGGTAGAGGAGCAGGGAAACAAATCCAGTTAGTCAAGAGTCCCACACTCATGTGGAGGAGTGGGGAATCAAAGCTAGTTCTCCATATTAGAATCTGCTCTTAACCACTACATCAAGCTGGAAGCCCAGTTGTTAGAAAGAGACTGTTGGACTAGAGAAGTCTTGGACCCAAGCCATGAGAGCTTTGCACCTTGCCTTCGAAGAAACAATTTCCTTCTATCCTCCCTGTGCGGAAGTTTCGCTTTTTAGGAAGTCGCACACGCGTTCAACCAGCCTCCCAATGCCGCCACCCCCCCCCCCCTTCCTTCCTCCCTTGCCAGGGAGCCCCAAGCCGGGCAGGGCACCTACTGTAGAAGATGTACTCGGTGTAGCTGCTCCAGATCTTGTCGTCGTGGTACTGGTTGACGAAGGCGGCGGTGCCGGTGGAGTTGCAGGCGACCATGTGGAAGCCGGCTTCGGAGAGGCGGTCAAAGGCCTGCTCCAGGTGAGTGAACTTCAGGTAGAAGCGGCAGGTGTACTTCTCCGGCGGGCGGTCCGGGTCGCGGCTCTCGTTGAGCGCCTCGCCGAAGATCTCCTTGGCCAGGGCGATCCGGCCGCACACCATGATGCGGGGCACGCGGCGGAACTTGGCGTCGGCCTGGCTGTCCCGCGCGTTGGTGTAGGAGCCGCGGTAGCCCACGGTGAGGAAGCCGGCGCGCCTGTCGCCGGCGCCCGGGGGGAGCGGGAGGAGATCGGCGCCCCCGCCGCCGCCTCCCGGCGAGTTGGCATCCTCCAGGTCGCTCTGGCAGCCCTCGTCGTTGAGCGAGCCCTGCTTGTGCAGCCGGGGCGAGAGCAGCTTGGCCAGGTCGGCCAGCTGGAAGAACTCGGCCTCGCGCAGCAGGCGCTCCTTCTCCGGGAAGTGGTCGGGCAGCGCCAGCTGCTTGTCGCGCAGGTAATCCAGCACGTACCTGAAGAGGAAGCCGTCGCGGTCGATGAAGAAGCGCGCCCGGCTGTCCCGCGGCAGGTCCCGCGGGGGGCCGCCGCCGTTGCCGCCGCCGCCGCGACGGGGCGCGAACATGCGCGCCAAGGCGCTGTCCGGCACGCTGAGCAGCGTCGAGTGCCTGGTCACGTACACCTGGCCGCCCACGTTCAGCTCCACCACCTCCGGGAAGGAGGCGCCGCCGCCCCCCTCGGCCGCCGCGGACCCCACGTCGCTGATGGGCAGGATGGGCGCCGCGCCGCCGCTCTCCTTCAGCGCCATGCCCGCACCTCGGCCAACTCGCCGCAGCCGCCCCGCGCACTCGCCCGCCGCGCGCGCAGCCCTGCCCGCCGGGCGCCCCCCCGAGCCCGCGCGCTCCCCCGCCTCACAGCCCCATCCGCCGGCTCAGGGGGCGCCGACGGGCAGCCGGGCGCGCTCGGCCACTTGGCCGCCTTTTGCTCGACGCGCCTTCCCCGTCGTGCGCCAGGCGGGACTCGGAGGCGCCTCAGCCGCCGCTGCTCCACGCCGGCCTCATCGTTTCCCCCCGCGCCGAGGCGCGACTGACAGCGGGAGCCCGGTCGCCTGAGGAGGACGAGGAGGAGGCGGAGGCGGCTGCGCGCCCAGGACTGGAGACGTCCCCGGCTCTGGGCTCTCTGCTTGGGTCTCCCTCTCAGCCACGGCGCGCTTCCCCCGCCTCCGCCCTCAGCCAATTGCGCCGCTCCTCGCTCTGTGGCGCAGCCTCCCCGGACCGGCGCGCGGGGGGGGGGAGTGAAGGGAAGGGAAGGGGGTGCGGCGGCAGCGTCCGAGTCCCGCCGAGCCGCTCCACCACCTGAAGCCGCAGTTGAGGCGGTGGGCAGCCGGAGCGAGCGGCTGGGGGGGACCTGGCCTGTCGGGCCACGGGGCAAGAGCGGCGCGCGCCAGAGAGGGGCGAGCAAAAGGGAAAGACTGCGCGGCTCCGAACGGGAAAAGTTTGCGCGGGAGTGGGAGTGGGCGCGCGGCTGGCTCGTGCCAAGAAGCTCTTGCTGGCAGGGGAGCCCGAGTCCAAAGATAGAGGAAACTTACTCCCCAACGTGAGCGTCTCGTTGGCATCCGCCCCCCCCCCCCCCCCGTTAAATGGTATTTGATACAGAGAATTAAAAATGTATGGGGGGATTGGCAAAGCAGGAAAGGTTAAATACGCCCTTCTGGCCTCCCTCCCCCGGTGCCAATCGCGTCCTCCCCTCCCGATGGTGCTTTGACCTGCCTGGGATCCCTTAGGGCTGCAGTGTGGTATGGAGGCCATTTATGCACTTGTGGGCTGCTCCGCAGCAAGCGTGCATTCCCTTCGGGCCAGATTCTCAGTTGCGCACATGGCTTCCCATCTGCAAACTCGAAGTTCCCACAGATCAGAGAATCCCCACGGTTTCCCAAAGCAGGGGAAGTGCTGCTATTTCTGGGGCCCTCTCCTTGGGGCTGGTCGCTTCACAGCAGGGTTTTCTTGCATGCTCCCAGTCCTTGAGAGGCTGCTGGCTTTGTTTTTGAAGCCATTTAAATTTTATATCGATATATTGATATTGCTGGGTGATTTTGTCAAAAGAAGCCAGCGGTTCTAGCTGTTGTCTGAGGGAGGAGGCAGAGCACTGGCAGGCTGCTTGCATTCCCAGATGGGATTCTTCTATCTGCTCTGCCAGGCATGCTCTGGAATACAGTGGCTCTGCTCGCCTCTGCCCATCCCTTCCATTGCTGCTGCCTCCCCCTTCTCTCTCTCTCTCTCTCCCCCCCCACTCCCTCAGACAGTTCTCTCACAAACTGTAAGGAGCAAAAATATAACCAACTATATAGTAATGTGGATAAGAAACAGAAAATAAAGGATTTCTTATTTTATCTCCATGTAACCTTCCCTTATAGCTAGTAAACTTATATATAAAAAGCAACTGAGAATCTGCCTCTTCTATTCTACTCTGCTAAGTTTAAGGTGTCTTGTTAGAATCAGCTCCCTATATTTATACATCCCACAGTCTGCTCTGTAGAACTTTTAAGTGTGTAAATAAGTGTTCTGAGAGGGAAACGGCATAAAACGTATCTGGGTGTTGCCAAGTATATTTGAATATGCAAAGTGACGGTAAGCAATGACTTCTCTACCCGGTATAACGCTGCATTGAAGCAACATAATCAGAATGTACAGCCAGTACATCTTCACCTTGGAAGGTGCTTCACGGAAAAACAGCCATCTCCCAAATGCCTCATAAGGATAAGTGAATGATCACAGCAGAATACATGAGTAAGGTTAAGGGTGAAAAGCTCCACAGAGCAGACTAATAAGCTAACATATGTAAATGCAGAATCTGGTGGTGTCCTACTCATAATTATGTAAATACATTTTCACTATCAAGGGCATGGTTGGCAATGGGAAGACTTTTGGATTAGAAAACCTGAACAGGAAAAGGCGACACTGATACATCTGTAATAGCAGATGAGTCCTATTTCTTTATTATCATTCTATTTCACTTAGAGAAGGTATACACTGTTTCCCCAGAAGTATGCTTGATGCAGCTCAAAGTAAACACAATAACACAAATTCATTAAAAAAACACCCATAAATTATCAAGCTAAAAAACAAAGCAAGCCATTAAAACAAACCAGAAGCATAAAACACCGAGCGACATAAAACTATCCTTAAAACAGTCTTCAGCCTAGGATAAGACCATAAACAATAATGCCTCTTTGTTAAATGGAAGTGAATGTTGTGAACTGGTGTTAAAGGCTGGTAAAGGAAGAGCCAGGTGAGTCTCAAAGGGGAGGGGCCCACCAAATGCAAGGTTGTCACAGCAACAGCTCTGTTTTTAGTAGACTCCTATTTTACCTCTGCTGGTGATGGCCCAGTGAATAGGGATGGAGAGACATATTTAATTACTGTCCTGTGGATATATGAATCTGTCCTGAACAGAGAAGAATGGCTGGCTTTGGTCTGTTTCAGTGGTTCCCAACCTGGGATACATGAAAAAAAAAATTACATAATGGGTTTGCTAATATGGGGTACAATTTTAGAGAAATGGGTTGCCAAGGGGCTACGCAAGTGAAAAAAGGTTGGGAACCACTGGTCTATATAGTTGAATATGGGCCAATTTTTCACTGTCAAAATGCCCCATGGTCGATCTGGGAGCATGCCTGCCGTGGGGCTTTTTGCCCTGCTGTTGACTCCGCACTGCTCCCGAGTTCTTCATGAGATTCGTGGCAGACCTAGCGTGTTATGCCCCAAATGTTTCTTTATGAGCCTGGTTCGTCTCCATTTGCACCACAAGCTCTTCTGCAATGTCTTCCACGCATGAGCGGATAGCCTCCATTTCCTGCGTTCTGATTAGCTGAATCTCCCCCATTTTCCCCACTCACAATGACTATTCTAGTTTTAAATTACTCTGAACACAAAACAGGTACTGAGGATCTGTGCCCTCGCCCCACCCCCCATCTAAAATCCTTGCGTGTGTGACGGAATCGCCGTCCCATGCATTCCCTCTGTCTAAAATTTAAATCTGAAATCTTGCGTGTGTGAGAAAACTGCTGCCCTCCCATTCATGGTGCCTGCACACACTCCTTTTCTGTCCAAGGTTTCTCCCTCTATTCTACAAACCAAGGTTTCTCCCTCTGTTTTTTCCCACTGCAAGGGGGCAAGGGGGGGCACTGATTCTCAGTGCCTGTCCATTCGTGGGGCGGGCCAGAGCGTCGAGGTGGGAAAAATGGCCCCGGTACTAAAACCAAGGAATTTTGCACGGTGGTGGAAGCCACCAGAAGAACAAAGGGGCATTTCAAAAGAACCTCAACCTTTGCGGTTCTGGAAATTCGCGGAGCAAAGCCAATGCCACGGGCCAGCACAGGGGCAAAAACATGGCAGACACGCTGCAGCACCGGGGGCAGTACAGAACTCCCAACTACATTGGGGCATTCCCTGTGCCAACAGAGGAGCAATTTCGCCGTGTAAAATAGGCCATGGTCTACTTTGACTATACAGGGGTAGGGAACCTGCGGCTCTCCAGATGTTCAGGAACTACAATTCCCATCAGCCTCTGTCAGCATGGCCAATTGGCCATGCTGGTAGGGGCTGATGGGAATTGTAGTTCCTGAACATCTGGAGAGCCGCAGGTTCCCTACCCCTGGACTAGAAGGTTGTCAGGTCTTTTCTAAAACCTGCTTGAGATGTCAGGTGGGCCTGAAGTTGGAACCTTCTGCATACAAAGAATATTTTAAAGCCACTCAGTGTCAGTGTTACAAGTGAGACAGGCTTAGGTTTAGCCCCTGGCTATGTTTTTATGACACTAGAGAAAAAAGCCATTTTTGCTTTCATCAGTTTCTCTGTTGGGATCTCACTGAAATTGTATCTGTATCCCCTTCCCCTTTACTAATTTCCAAAGAAATCATCAATGTAAATGGTAATGTATTCCAAGTACATGCCCCGCTGTATGATCCAGTGTCATTTAGTGGTCTTGAGCACTATGGAGGAATGGCAAGATAAATGTACTAGATAAAAATGTACTAGATGGGAACCAGTATGGCATATTAATTTGTGTGTCACATTAGGGTTTGAGAGACCCGGGTTTACATCTTTATTGTGCCTCTAGCCCAGTCACTCTCTTTCATCTGAGGGGGGATATGATTGAAGTTATAAAATTATGCATGGGATAGAAAATGTTAACAGAGAGAAACTTTTCTCTCTTTCTCACAATACTAAAACTAGGGGGCATTCATTGAAAATGCTGGGGGGAAGAATTAGGACTAATAAAAGGAAACATTTCTTCACACAATGCGTGATTGGTGTTTGGAATATGCTGCCACAGGAGGTGGTGATGGCCACTAACCTGAATAGATTTAAAAGGGGCTTGGACAGATTTATGGAGGAGAAGTTGATCTATGGTACCAATCTTGATCCTCCTTGATCTCAGATTGCAAATGCCTTAGCAGACCAGGTGCTCGGGAGCAACAGCAGCAGAAGGCCATTGCTTTCACATCCTGCATGTGAGCTCCCAAAGGCACCTGGTGGGCCACTGCAAGTAGCAGAGTGCTGGACTAGATGGACTCTGGTCTGATCCAGCAGGCTAGTTCTTATGTTCTTATGTTCTTATGATCTTAAATCCACTTTCACTGCTCTTTGCAGCTGGATTTTACTGTGCGGAATAGCAAAATCCACTAGCAAACAATTGTGAAAGTGGATTGAAAATGCATTATTCTGCATGTGCAGAGGGGCTCTAAGCCTAACCTATCTCATAGAGTTGTTGCCAGAAGAAAAGGAAGAAGAGTTGCTCTGAGTTCCCATTAGAGGAAAATGCAAGTTATGGCTTCCAGTTCAAATGGGCGTGGCTGACGCATGTAGGGGTCTGTGAAGATATCATGAGGAGTTTTTGGCCATAGCGTGATTCGAAGGGCTGAGTCAGCTACAGTCACCATACCCCCTGCTCACATGTTTTCACACACTTTAAGAATTATAGATAAAAGCAGTAGTCTTATTCTTTACATCAATACACTAATACACTAACTGGCAGTGCAATTCAGGGAGGGAGTTGTTTTTGTGACTGGGATCAGCACAGCAGTGCTGCTTCCGAAGAGGCTTGCTGCACCCCCCACAGCATGTTGAAAACAATACTGCCCCTTGTATTGTCGTAGGCTTTCATGGCCGGAATCACTGGGGTGCTGTGTGGTTTCCGGGCTGTATGGCCGTGTTCTAGCAGCATTCTCTCGTGACGTTTCGCCTGCATCTGTGGCTGGCACCTTCAGAAGATCTGGCTGTATGGCCGTGTTCTAGCAGCATTCTCTCCTGACGTTTCGCCTGCATCTGTGGCTGGCATCTTCAGAAGATCTGGCTGTATGGCCGTGTTCTAGCAGCATTCTCTCGTGATGTTTCACCTGCATCTGTGGCTGGCACCTTCAGAAGATCTGGCTGTATGGCAGTGTTCTAGCAGCATTCTCTCCTGACGTTTCGCCTGCATCTGTGGCTGGCATCTTCAGAGGATCTTTTCTAAAACTTTTTCAGATCTTCTAAATCTTTTTCAGATCCTCTGAAGATGCCAGCCACAGATGCAGGCGAAACGTCAGGAGAGAATGCTGCTAGAACACGGCCATACAGCCCGGAAACCACACAGCACCCCAATACTGCCCCTTCCCCCGTGGAAGTGGTCTATGCAACTGGCAAATGGGGATGATCCCAGACTGAAAGAGCTCAAGAAGCTGACAAAAGCTGCCCCACCCTCAGGAACAACCTCTTTGGGGCGGGCATGGAGGAGGCGCTGCATTGTTGCTGCGGTGGGGATGGTGCCTGGGCATTGCATTCCCCCGTGGCTCCCCAACACTGGCATAACTATCTTTGTGCCAACTCAAGTGGCATTTATGCCTGCACTGTGGTTATGCCACTTCTCAAGCAGCTTTACACACACACACACCCAATCCCCCAGACTGGGCTGTGAATTCACAAGAAACAGAAAATCCAAAAAACCTACCCATTAATTTTAGGTTACAATTAATTCAATTTATATATTTGTAAAAATTAAAATTACATTTGCCACTACATTTGGTAATGATGCAAATAACTTTCACGTACAGTTATTACATTGTGGAAACCATGTCACCAATGAGGGCAAATATTTTATCTGCTTAGACTATTACCAGCCACCCAAGAATTCTTTCTGCATGTTTGTGTATGTATTGTTGAATATGATTCTTGCCAGCCCTTCAAGGCTTGACATATTTAGTGGGGAGTGGGATGTATTTTTAGAATCTACATCAATCAATGAGGAACTCAGCATTTTTTTCTGCACTATGAGATCACTTTGTTTTTCCAGAAAGCAAAGTCTTCGTGATAAACAAACTGGTTTAGCTATAGATTGGCACTGTAAGATTTTTTTTTTCAAGAATCCCCAAATCTTCGCAACGTGATATCGCCATAAATGCGTACACAGAAATAATGAAAAAAAATTAAAAATCCCATGAAATAGAAATGCATTCTTAAAGTGAAAATATGCAGTATAATAGTTTAATATGGGATTTATAGATATTAATATTCAGGAACGGAAGCTCTATAATGGAAGGCTGTTAAAATGCCTGCATAAAAATGTAAAGGAGCCGGAGAGGATTTGTTATAAAAAGAACAGCAAGGAATTATAAGCATAACTTAAAACTTGCTGAAAGATTATATGAATTGGGCTGCTAGACAATAAAAGAATAGATTAACAGTGCAATCCAGAGATGAGGCAGCCAGGGAGGGCGCTGCTTGAGCACCCCCTGTGCCCGCTCCATAGGGCTTTCCTGTAGTGTAAGAAGCCTGATAAAGTTTTTACATTTAAAAAAAACAAAACCCCTCCAACTTCCCCATAGGGGAGAATAGAGTTACGCTGTGAAAATCATGGCATAGTGGGGTGCTGTGTAGTTTCCGGGCTGTATGGCCGTGTTCTAGCAGCATTCTCTCCTGACGTTTCGCCTGCATCTGTGGCTGGCATCTTCAGATCCTCTGAAGATGCCAGCCACAGATGCAGGTGAAACATCAGGAGAGAATGCTGCTAGAACACGGCCATACAGCCTGGAAACTACACAGCACCCCAGTGATTCCAGCCATGAAAGCCTTCGACAATCATGGCATAGCTTCACCAGCAGTCCACCGCCGTATGGGGGGAAGGCGAGAAGGATCTAGAGGCCAACTAAGGTCTCCCCCATATTCCCCCACCCCCGGAATGCTCCTGGAATGCCAGCGTTGCTGGGGGCAGCCTGCAAGAACAGGTGCAAGGCTAGGCATACCAGCCAGGCATTGTGGGGTGCAGCAGCAGCTGGGCATTTGCCCCTCCGCTGGCCTAAGTGCCCTAGAGAGGGCGTTTATGCCAGAGGAAGCCTACACAATTTCCAGAGGGGGATTGACTCCCTCCCCCCAGATTGCGCTGTAAATCAGATTGACAAGTGGATGAACAAAAAAGAATGGTAGTTGCTGTTCGGCTATTATCTTTCTTTTCTTCTTTTTTTACTATCAAGTCCCAGCTGACATCTGGTGGCCCAATGGGTTTTTCAAGGCAAGAGATGTTCAGAGTTGGTTTGTCATTGCCTGGTTCCAGAGGTGTAGCAAGGGGGGAAAGTGCCCGGTGCACTGGCGAATCCTCCGCCCCCGCCCCAGAACGCCCCCGCCACAGCATGCCCCGGGAACGCCCTCACGACACCTGCACGGGACGTGCGCCGGTGCATCCTGCTCCCCCATCTCCTTGGAGCTACACCTCTGCCTGGTTTTGCGTGGCAACCCTTGTCTTCCATCCAAATACTAACTAGTGCTGACCCTTCTTAGCAGCCAAGATCGGCCAACATCAGGCTAGCCTGGGATATCTAAATAGATGCTCACAATCTAAAATAGTACCCATTTATTTTACTGAGCTGCCCCAAACCAGCCATGGTGTCAAACAAGTTATTTTATTTAATTAGAACATATTGTTTTGTATTACCTCAATTAGCATTTTTAGAGTTCTTTAGGGGGTGCAAAGTGCTCCCTAGGAATGGTCTCAAAAATAACATTCTGGAGGAAGAAAATAATGTTGTAAGGTGGACAGATTTTTTAAAAAAACATGAAAAGAATTACTTTTAAAAAGTCATATAGGCCAAAAATATAAGGATGATGAAATCTGAGATGTGGCAAAGATGTCCCTGGAGTGCAGTTTGATAATATGTCTAAGGGGGAAAAAACAGATAAATATAAGAAACTAAAACAGAAATAAATGAATTATATTGGTTGATAACATGGATGGAAAACTGAATAAAAAATAATAACATTAAAAAGTCTAATAGCGGGGGGATGGGATGGAACTAAGAGAAATCCATCCTGGCCAAGAGATCTAGTCAGTTGACTTGATGGATGAATTGACACACACTGTACCATCTATTCAAAGGGCAGCCATGTCGATCTGTAGCAGACAGTTGGATTCAAGTCCAGTAGCACTTCAGAGTCTGATAAGAGTTTCAGCGTACAAGCTTTCGAGCGTCAAAGCTCTTTTCATCAGACCTGACTACAAATGGAGATCGCGGAGTCATTTTATCCCAGTCAGAAGATTAGACCGATGTTGCAAATAATGCTTATACAGTATTATCAAAGGCTTACATGGCTGGAAGCAACTGGGTGTTGTGGGTTTTCTGGTCTGCGTGGCCATGGTCTGGTAGTTTTTGCCAGCTGTAGATGTGGGTAAAATGTTAGAAGCAAAATCTATCAGACCACAGTCAAACAGACTGAAATATATATTAAAAAATGTGGCTTTGGCAGCAGCTGCCACCACAACACAAGGATCTTCACTGTGTTACTGAAAGTAAGCTGTGGCAATTATTTTGTAGCTGGCTCTGTCTCTTGTGGCAGCCATTCCGGTGCTGCGCCCACGGTACCTTGTCAGAATTCCAAACGAGCCTACAGGCTCAAAAAGGTTGAGGACCCCTCCTTTGTGGCATTATAGCACACTGAGATCCTTCCCCTTCCCAAACCCCACTTTTTCCAGGGTCCAGCCCCAAATCTCCAGGAATCTTCCAATCCAATGCTGACAGCTGTTTTCTATCTATCTATCTATCTATCTATCTATCTATCTATCTATCTATCTATCTATCTATCTATCTATCTATCTATCTATCTATCTATCTATCTATCTATCTATCTATCTATCTATCTATCTATCTATCTATCTATCTATCTATCTATCTATCTATCCATCTATCCATCTATCCATCTATCCATCTATCTATCATCTATCATCTATCATCTATCATCTATCATCTATCATCTATCCATCTATCCATCTATCCATCTATCCACCTACCTACCTACCTACCTACCTACCTACCTACCTACCTACCTACCTACCTACCTACCTACCTACCTTAGGTAGGGTCTCTATGCCTGGATGCTATTACCAGGAGGGCTTCCTGGAGCCATCTTGAAAGTCTGGTGCCTCTATCTTCAGAAATGTGCAGCCTGCCTCAGAAATTCCCCATTGGCTACAATGGAGCAAAGTCACTGCAAAACAAAGAATCTTGGGCAACTTTTTTGGGGTGCCTGTAAGGGGTGTATTTTTAAAGCTAGTGACACCAAAATTTCAGGGTATCATCTGGTAACTATTCTTATGATGCCACCCAAGTTTGGTGAAGTTAGGGTCAGGCCCATCTCCTGTTAACTCCCATTGAAAACAATGGGGATGGGGGCATTCCATTTGGGCATCCATAACTTTGCTTCCCCTGAACCAAACATCACCAAACTTGGGTGGTATCATCAGGGCAGGGCAGTCTCTGGATGAGGCCCTGAAATCATGGTGCTGCTAGCTTTAAAAATGCCCTCCCTGCAGGCCGAAAAACACCAAAAATAACCCCCCCAAAAAGCCCAAATACCTTGCATTCACATTTGTTTATATTTGGGCAGGACATAATTGGACACTTTTTGTCCAAATGTGGCCAAATTTGCCCAGATTCCGGCTGAATCTGGTATTTGTTTCATCTAAATCTCCAACCCTCAAAAGTGATGTTGTTTCAGGGTGGGGGAGAATCCACCCCCAAACAGCATCACTTTCAATTTTGTTTTAACTGGGGACCCCAGATTCTCCCTTTAAGGTGGATTTAAAAGAAGAATCTGAGCTCCCTAGTTTAAACACCATTGAAAGTGATACTGTTTGGGGGTGGATTCCACTGGAGGTGTTTTGTGAGAGATGATGCTGACATTTGTTTGGTAAATGTTTTGCTGGGAGTGGTTTGTGAGAGATTTACATGCTTAATACCCACTTGCACTGGCTTGGAGTTGTTTCTCAGGCTAACAACCTACCTCATAGGGTTGTTGTGATTAGGAAATTAGGAAAAGAGTTGGTGGGGAGAGAGCCATGTATGTTTTGATGGGAGTGGGAGGTGTTTTGTGAGCTGGTGCAAAAAATCATTGTTTGTTCATGGTGGGGGAGGGTGGCCGCCCATTCGCCCGGGGGGGGGCGCCAACTCAGGTTTTGTCCCCGGGCTCCAGTTTGCCTAGGTTCGCCCCTGCCTACCTACCTACCTACCTACCTACCTACCTACCTACCTACCTACCCACCCATCTACCCATCTACCCATCTACCCATCTACCCATCTATCTATTTATTGGCTGCCCACCCCTGAAGGGCTCAGGATGGTACACAACATAATGTAATAATCTATAATAACAGTATTAAAAGCTACACAACACAATGTATTAAAATAAAGCCAAAATAAGACTCAGATGGCGATAAAACACCACTCCCTCCCCACTGAGCCCACCAGAGGCTGGGACGATGGAATCACACTCAGCCCGGCTGGGCAAATGCCTGGCGGAACAGGTCCATTTTGCAGGCCCTGCGGAAACTCAACAAGTCCCACAGGGCCCTGGTCTAGGGAGCCTCTTCCACCAGAGAGGGGCCAGGACCACAAAGGCCCTGGCCCTAGTAGAGGCCAGCTGGACGTGTTTTGGGCCATATGCATTGCACCAAATTAATGAAGCACCAAAGGTAGATACATATTTTGCCCAAAATTTAAATGGGCAGTAAATTAAAAAGTGGAAGATGATAGCATTTTTGATGTAAAAAAACAAGTTGATATGCAACTAGATCAAATGAGGTTAAACACTAGAGAGAACAGAGGTTGTTAAGGGGGAAGATCTAATGGAATGCAATGAGATTCCACAAGCTAAAAAGTTACATGGGAAATTATGGCCCTTCCTCACATGCCCTTATGTTCTGCTCCTCCCTACCCGTGAGTGGTCCTTGTCTCGTTTTTTGCTCATTCTAGATTTGTCAACATTTGCATACAAAAGGGAATAGTAAGTAATGACTTTTCCGCCCAGTATAATGCTGCAGTGAAGCAAGGTAATTAGAATGTAAAGCTAGTACATTTTCACCTTGCAAGATGCTGCATTGAAAAGTAGGGTAAGGCTGAAGGGAGTAACGCAAGACAGCCAGAAGTCTGCTTTGCTAATAAACAAATAAACACAAATAACTGTACCAAACTCCAATTTCAATCAGTATATTAATCTTTCAGGAGGAAGCTTGATCTCCACTCATAATTATGGTTTTGTGTCAACGTATGGTAGCTCAGATGCTTAATAAACTGGACACAAGCATCATTTGCAGTTTGTTTAGTCGTAGTTTATTTATTGTGAAAACAAAAATTAAGGTTAATGAACCCATTGATATTGGTGTTTGGAACAGTTATTTGTGTTTATTTGTACTCTACTGTACCACCCCCTTCTATATATTGTTGCTAATAAACAGGACTTATTCAAGGGTCAATGCACAACTCCTGATCCATTAAGTCAAATTGTTTCATAGAGGCTTCCATGCTATTCTGAGTACTGTGTATACCTAAGCTGAGGTTCACTTTTCTAAGTCTATGGGTGAGAAGGATGAATGTTTAGGACTGTACTGCTGATCTCTTACAGGTCCCTTTTCTGGTTAACAATGGGTGGTGGCAGGCAAGCTAAATTCTTGCTTGACATCTAGCTCCAAACCTGCTGCAAGCTCAAATCTGGATCATTTCATATTCAGCTGCCAATAATAGTGTTAAAAAAAAATCCATACTATGTGAATTAAGCTGTACTATAATTGTGTTAAGAATATATGTAATGATGCATGATACTGAGTTAGCTCCAACTAACTTTCTTGCTGATGAAAAAGGAAGGATGGATTCCATCTGGCCACTCAGAAAGGGCATGCTGATCTGCATGTAAAAAAGGTATGTGGCATGGAGGCAACAGTAAGTGAGGGAACTGAGCAAGTGGCTGGTGTGGGTTTCTGGGTTGTGCAGCCAAGTTCTGGTAGTTTTTGCTCCTAACGTTTCATCCATATTTATGGCTGACATCTTCAGAGGCATATCATGGTGAGGTGTGTTTCTTTCCATGGCACAATGTGGAGTGATTGTTAGGAGCAAAACCTACCAGACCAGTGCTGCTCAACCTGTGGGTCAGGACCCCTTTGGGGGTCGAACGACCCTTTCACAGGGGTCACCTAAGACTCTCTGCATCAGTGTTCTCCATCTGTAAAATGGATAAATGTTAGGGTTGGGGGTCACCACAACATGAGGAACTGTATTAAAGGCTCGCGGCATTAGGAAGGTTGAGAACCACTGTACCAGACCATGGCCACACAGCCTGGAAAACCCACAACAGACAGTTGATTCCAGCTATGGAAACCTTCAATAATACGTTGAATTGAGCAAGATTGAATAGAAAAGCTAGCTGGATCTAACCCAGGGGTAGGGAACCTTTAACACTCAAAGAGCCATTTGGACCCATTTTCCACGGGAAAAGAAAACACTTGGAGCCGCAAATAATTTTTGACATTTAAAATAAAGATAACACTGTATATATTGGGGGTTTTTACCTTTTACTCCACTCATTCTGAGAAGCGCATGGATGCATCCGCCCTGCTGCCTGCAGGGTGGGCAAGGATGGGGCCAGCAGCTTGGCCTCGCTGGCTGCCAGGAAAGTGCCCGCCCCACTCCAACCGGGCAGGCAAAAGGGGAAGCCTGCGGTCCAGTCGGCCACAGGCAGTTGGTGCGCCTGCCCTGCTGCCTGCCGGGCGGGCAAGGATGGGGCCAGTGGCTCAGCTTGTGGAGCCGCAGTGCAAGGGCAGAAGAGCCGCATGCGGCTCTCGAGCTGCATGTTCCCTACCCCTGATCTAACCGATCAATTGTTTATGTAACATGGGATCGTTTTAGATGGGGGAAGAAAACCTTCCAATTTGTCTCCTCGCCTCTCTGTACCAGTGGTTTAAAAAATATATCAAGACTGAGCTTTCCATCCGTGCACATTTTTTAGGTTGACGGGAGATATCTCTCTTCAGACTAGGTTGTTTTGTTTTTCCAGCTCAGCAACATTTGAACTAAAGAGATTCCCAAAAGATTACAGTTGCTGATAGAAGACAAATGTGTGTTTCTTTGCCTCAAAACATTTGTGCAGCCAAGGCTGGATCCCACTTGAAAGGAGTTCTTGCAAACAGCGTTTGAAACTTCACATAAGTAGGTGGTTATGAAAACACAAAAGGTGCCTAAATTGAGAAGAAGAGAGACAAACAGAACAGTTTTTCAGAGTCTTCTGATTACTAGCTGTCACCTATTGACTGAAATACAAAAGAAATGCTCAAGAAAGAAAGTGGAACATATTCACAACAGATCTGCAAATGAAAATCTAACTTGCAAGAAACGTTCCAGTTTTGCACAAATCAATTCTACTTAGAAGAGTCTGAAATAATCAGGAAGGTGTATCTTCTTTGGTAAACCTAGGAATTAGGGACCAGTCTTCTAAGTGAAATGTGCTCTTCACTTTTAAGTTGCTTTTAAGAACACCAAGCAGGGTAAAATCTTAACAATTTTGCTGCTATTGTTAAAAGATTTTCAAAAGGGACCTGCGTTACTTTGATCATGAATCTGCACCACAAACCACAACCACCAGTCACACTTCAGCCAATGTTAAGCATCAGTATATAGAAATCATACGGAAGTTCACTTCAAAATAAGAATGAACCACACAGTTCTATGTTCCTCTATCACCTAATCATTTACCTCTTAATCCTTCACTCAGAAAGTGACTACAACACACCAAATGAATCAATGTGTTCATCCTATGTAAATCCAACCAAATTCAATAGCATGCCCCCCTTTTAAATGAACGTCATAGTGTAGTCAAATGGACAGATTCAGTGCATGGAAATAAGTTCCATTCTATTGGATCTGCTCCTAATGCGCAAAGAATTACAGTCACGTTCTTTCATTAGGTCTAACATGCCACGAGGTTAAATCTTTCACAATGTACTATTAGGACTTAGTTTGACTGAGTTATTTGACTGAATTATGCACATAAGTAATGGATAGTGGGCCCATCACTATTATTTTTAAAGGGGTAGTAAAATATTTCTATAAACTCAGGGTCACCCAATGGCCACTGTTGGCCGTCATTTGCATTTCTGAACAGCCTTCTTGTTTCTACTGTCTGCTGCGAATTTGTTCACTCTAAAGTGATTTGTCTAAGACGGGTTGCATTTGAATTCAAATGAGCAAGTTATGATTCATTTTTAAGAGATCCCTTTGGTAGCAATGAATAGTCTGATCAGAGACATATCATTATGGTGTATTATGGTATCTGGGCCTTTTTATGATCCGGAGTTCAGACAGCTGATAGCGTTTGTCTTTTTTGTGATGTCCGGAAACTGATTTTGGTGCCAACCTCTGTCATCAAGCAGGAATTGGGAAGGGAAGGCATCATTTTCATTTGCGATAAACATCCCAGCTGGGAGCACAGCTGCTCAACACGGAGGAAACAATCAAGCTTCTTTCTACCTGGAAGGCTGTCATTATGAAGCAACCTAAGATAGTCTTGCAAAACAGCCAGTAAACAATCTTGGGATTAACTCCAGAACAGCCCTGAACACTGGGAGGAAAGGCATCTGAAACACCATCCAAGGGGGAAATTTTATACACTGGTATCAACCCAAAAGACCTCTAAAAGGAAACTGAAGTAATGAGTTGCCGGAGATGTGTAATCTGAGAGTCCTAATTGGCCCGCTTTTACTGAGTTCTCCAAACGGAGCTGTCTTAAAAAGCCATTCCTTCGCAGGACTGCCCAAACAAAAGAGAGAATATTTTTATACAATTATAACTCCTGCATTGAGCTTGAGCCCAGGAGAACAAGTAGCAAAGGGCAGTCAGGTTAAGCAATAAAATCCTTCTCCTAATCAGTGGGAATAAAGTGATAAACTAATGAAATTTTAAAGCATTTTTTTAAAATTGGCTTTTCAAACATTCATGTGTTTGGTTAGGGAAGTTTCTTCGAAAACTCCAGTGGAAATTATCCTTAATAAGAAGATAATTGTATAAAGTTGACTGAACATTAGATTCCTTTGAAATGCAATGTCGGAGAAGAGTTTTATAAATACCATGGACCACCAAAAGAAAAAGAACAGTGGATTCTAGATCAAATCAAGTCTGAACTGTCCCTAGAAGTTAAATGACTAAATTGGGAATATCATACTTTGGTCACATCATGAGAAGACAAGCGTCACAGGAAAAACCCAACAATGCTAGGAAAAGTCAGACAGCAGGGATAGAGGAAGATCCAACATAAGATTAACTGACTCTATAAAGTAAGCCAATGGCCTTAGTTTACAAGACCCGAGTAAGGCTGTTAACAGTAGGATATTTGGGAGGTTATTGATTTATAGTTTCACCACTGAAGACTTTTAGCACACACACACACACACACTTCTTAGTTAATAACAAGATTATACTTTTTAGTTATCCTGTTTACTAGGGACCATCTGGTACCTATCCTTGACAAACTACTTGTCTTTAAGGAGATAACTTTTTAAAATTTTATTGTACAAGGAATTGTAAGAGTTCTTCAGAGTGCACTGTCTAGAAGTTGAATCTCTGAGCAAGCTTGTGATTGGACACGTCCATACACATGCACATATGTGTGTGTGTGTGTGTGTGTGTCTGTCTGTCTGTCTGTCTGTCTGTCTATGAGCACAACCAGTGCTATCCCAAGTTCCATTGACTTCAGTCAATTTAGAAAGGTGTAACTCTTTCCAGGACCACACTGCAAGTATCAGACAACACAAAGCTATAAAAACAGAGACCCCGTATCATAGTCATAAGAACTACCCTGCTGGATCAGACCAGAGTCCATCTAGTCCAGCACTCTGCTACTCGCAGTGGCCCACCAGGTGCCTTTGGGAGCTCACATGCAGGATGCGAAAGCAATGGCCTTCTGCTGCTGCTGCTGCTCCTAAGCACCTGGTCTGCTAAGGCATTTGCAATCTCAGATCAAGGAGGATCAAGATTGGTAGCCATAGATCGGCTTCTCCTCCATAAATCTGTCCAAGCCCTTTTTTAAGCTATCCAGGTTAGTGGCCATAACCACCTCCTGTGGCAGCATATTCCAATCACCAATCACACGTTGCATGAAAAAATGTTTCCTTTTATTAGTCCTAATTCTTCCCCCCAGCATTTTCAATGTCAAAGCAGAACATGATTTGGTAACCTTCCTGAAACTAAGCAGGACTGGCCTGGTCTTCGGGGGACTCAGGAATCCTTCATGTATCGTGTGAAGCTTCAGAAAGGACAGTGAGCATTCTGAACTGTTGTGCGACAGTTACGTTTCTCCAGTTTATCTTTAACCAAAAAACAACAACCACCAATCACCGTCTGGGCTTTTAAATTAATAGAGGGCAGATTATTGAAAAGCAGCCGAATGTAGCATACGGCAGGTAGAGCAGAACCATGAGAAATGTGTAGCTGTGGCGAAATTAGTGTGGAGTCCCAGCAGTAATCCTGATGAAAAGAGGTTGCAAAGCACGGCTCTCTTCTCATCTGTGAAATGTTGGAGGGTGTGCTGCCCTAGGAATAAGGAAAGGAAGGGCCAAAACTGATGTGACAGAAAATGGAGCCTTAATTAGGCCCTGCTGTGAGCTAATTAGCTGTCCTAGAAGACTGGGGAAGGGGTACTGACTGAGCGGGTATTTAACCTTTATTCCCTTGTCTAGTCCATAATTTAAAATGCCTCTCCAAAAGCAGCCGTTAATTCTGTGAGAAGGAAAGAGCGGGAAAAAAGCATGAACATTTCTCCCCAGTGCTGCCAACTGGCACTTTGGCTGGGCATTTTAAATTATGGATGAGGCAGGAGGTGAAAGTTAAGTATCCTGTCAACCAGCAAGTCTTCCTAGATGTTCAGAGAAGCCACCTGGGACTGATCATTAGCTTCTTTAAAAAGTGAAAGAAGCTACTGGTGGATCTTTCCTGTCATGCCTGCTTTGGCCCTAAGGTTGCCCCTCCTAGAGAGAGGTTGCCCCTCCTAGAGAGAGGTTGCCCCAGGTAGGAATCAAACCAGACACAGATCAAGGATCTTTGTTAGTCATTTAAAGGGAAATGTAAACTGGATTGAGGCTTTACGAGAAAGATAGAATGGTTTTACTTTTCCATTCCCACATACATTTGTAAATTGAAACCACGGCTTCCCTCCTTTCCTTCTCATGCTGTTCTTAATCTTTCTAAAAACTGTGCAAACAGCTTCGCATAAAAATTAAACTCTGTCAAAAATTACAATAGAAAAACTTGATCTTGAAACGTATTACAAAATATAACTACCAGAAGCCACTTATTAAACAAAGGAGGTATGTGACTGATTACCAGTTCTTAGGCCTTATGTAACAAGTCAGTGTTGACATACAAACTGTTCCTCATATTTCCCAACACCAGTCTGTTACTGAAGCAGGATTTAGTCGTCTTCCATTTTTTCAGTGACTTCCTTTTTCATACAATATAATTATTATTCAAGAGGGACTGTAGCTCAGAGGTAGAACACCTTGGCATTCACCAGGTCCTACATCTCCAGTTGAAAGGATGAGGTGATATATGATGTGTTGGATCTCTACGCGAGAGTCTGGAGCAGCGATTCCCAACCAGGGTTCCGTGGTTCCCTGGGGTGCCGTGAGCATGTCCCAGGGGTACCGCGGCAATGCTACCAGCCCCCCTCACTTTTGCAGTGTCTCCTGCCAGCACCAGCAAGGATATGGAGCTGGCCCAGGGGGCAGGACCTGCCGCAAAGTCAGCAGCCACTTTCCACCCCCAGTGCTTCCCTTCACCCTGGGAGGGGAAGGTGGGGGGAGGATGGCAGGGGTACCGTAAGATATGAAGAGTGAGGTCAAGGGTACCGTGATGTCGAAAAGGTTGGAAAACACTGGTCTGGAGAACGGCTGCCCATCTGAGTAGACAATATTGTCCTTGGTAGACCACCAATCTGATTCAGTATAGGGCAGCAGCTCCATGTAAGACTGTGAGGAGCCAACTAAAACTATACAGGGTGGTAAAGAGTTACAAAAGGTGGTAAAGAGTTACAAGGGATGGATGGTAAAGAGTTACAAAGACCAATACAGTTAAGAAACAGTATTTAGAAGAGTGGCCGTCCACCTCCTGACAGTATCTGGGAAGAAATAGCTGGGTTGCTGTTGTTAAGATGGCTGTAGTTGTTGCTGTTATAGATTCTAGGCCAAAGTTGTATTCTAAGTAAATAAACATGTTGAATCAAAGGGCTCTTTGGGAAACCGGGAAAGATAAGAATGTAAGAACATAAGAAAGAGCCTGCTGGATCAGACCAGAGTCCATCTAGTCCAGCACTCTGCTACTCGCAGTGGCCCACCAGGTGCCTTTGGGAGCTCACATGCAGGATGTGAAAGCAATGGCCTTCTGCTGCTGCTGTTGCTCCTGAGCACCTGGTCTCCTAAATTTCCACTGTAACTGGATGAAAGTCCTCCTTCTCCCATTTCCATAAGTACTTGATCCAAATTAAGGAGTTAATCCTAAAAGTACTCCCAGAAGACCAGTCACTGATCTTTTAGCATCTTTTTGTACTGATCCTGGAAAATGGAGGAGCTGATCATGAGGACCGCCAACTCCAGCTTGGCAAATTTCTCAGCATTTGAAGGCTGTTCCTGCAGAGGGCAGACTTTGAGGAGGGGAAGGAGTTGTTTGTAATGCATGGAATTGCATGCTATCATTTGCT
The DNA here is from genome assembly GCF_021028975.2 of Sphaerodactylus townsendi. Lineage (NCBI taxonomy): Eukaryota > Metazoa > Chordata > Lepidosauria > Squamata > Sphaerodactylidae > Sphaerodactylus > Sphaerodactylus townsendi. The sequence goes on from NC_059434.1 coordinate 20,927,798, forward strand.
AGAAAAGCCCTGAAGACGGCAGCTTCTCAGTTTTTCAAAAAAAAATTCTTGCATTTAAAATGTGTTATCCCAACACAACGGCTCAATAATGTGCATAATATTTCCTGTACGGAATTAGGCGGCCTGCCAGCATTTTGCCCAGAGGTGAAAAGGATTTCTTCCAGTCTAACAAATTGCCTTTTTTCAGATCAGAAAATGATAGACTTAATTGGTCATAGGCAGAAGGCTGGAAAGAGACTGAAGGAGTTCAAAAGGGACGAAGATTTTGAGGAAGGGAAGCTCAGTAGAAATGTGATGCCACAGAGCTCCCCCTCTGAAGCTGCTGTCTCCTCCAGGGAAACAGACCTTTGTCATCTGGAAATCATTTGTAATTCCAGGAGAATGCCAGTCCCCTGCCTGGAGGCTGGCGAACCTTCTCATCATAGTTCTGGACTGTGACTCATTCGGCAAGTGCAGCTCACCAATCATTTATTTTAGCCCATCAGATGTTTCCATGACCTCTGGTTTCACTGGCCTAGTAGGCAGGATACAAAACTATCAAATTTACTGAGGCCCTGGGGAATCACTAGATATGACTGGTGGGCTGTGTTTGGCTTGATGGATTGCAAGTTGTGCAGGCTTGCCATGGAATAATTGCGGACATCTTGTAATATTTTAATTACTGGAAGAAGAAGAAGAAGAAGAAGAAGAAGAAGAAGAAGAAGAAGAAGAAGAAGAAGAAGAAGAAGAAGAAGAAGAAGAAGAAGAGGAGGAGGAGGAGAAGAGGAAGAGGAAGAGGAAGAGGAAGAGGAAGAGGAAGAAGAGGAGGAGGAAGAGGAGGAGGAAGAAGAGGAGGAGTTTGAATTTATATCCCCCCTTTCTCTCCTGTGTTTAGAAGAAGAGTTGGATTTACATCCCTCCTTTCTGTCCTGTAAGGAGACTCAAAGGGTCTTACAATCTCTTTTCCCTCTGGTCCCCGCAACAAACACCCTGTGAGGTAAGTGGGGCTGAGAGAGCTCAGAAGAACTGTGACTAGCCCAAGGTCACCCAGCTGGCATGTGCTGGAGTGCACAAGCTAATCTGAATTCCCCAGATAAGCCTCCACAGCTCAAGCAGCAGAGTGGGGAATCAAACCCAGTTCTCCGGATTGGAGTGCACCTGCTCATAACCACTACACCACGCTGGCTCTCCAGAAGAGAGGAAAAGGTAGAGACTCAAGGGGGCTTACAAACTCCTTTCCCTTCCTCTCCTCACAACAGACACCTTGTGAGGTAGGTGGGGCTGAGAGGGTTCCAAAGAACTGTGACTAGCCCAAGGCCACCCAGCAGGAATGCAGGAGTGAAGAAACAAATCCAGATCACAAGATAAGACTCCGCCACTCATGTGGAGGAGTGGGGAATCAAACCCGGTTCTACAGATTAGAGTCCACCTGCTTTTAACCACTACTTTACATAACCATTCCTTGGCTGCACAAGTCAACACATTCAGATGCTAGACAGGCAATCCAAACTGTTTGTAATGTATGAAACTGCTTGCTATCAATTGCTAGAAAAGGCATGAAGCTGACAGCTTAAAAAAAAAAACCCTGCATATAAAATATGCAATCAATGGCTCAATAATATGCATAACATTTCCTGAAAGAAACGATGTTGCCTGCCAGCATTTTGCCCTGAGGTGAAAAGGATTCCTTCCAGTCTTCAACAAATTGCCTTTTTTCATTCAGAAAATGATGGACTTATTAGAAGGCTGGAAAGTGACTGAAGGAGTCCAGAAGGAATCGGCACCAACATGCAGTAATGCTCTCTTTGGCACATTAATGTGTGGACAAATCATTTCAGAAATGCAGCATAAATAATATTAAATGATCCTGGAAAGTAGTAATTGCTATAGAAATGGAAAGGCATGGCAATTCAACTCACTGTGCATGCTAAACAAAAATCCAAGTCAGTCTATAAAAGTCCAAGTGCTCACTCAGACTTCATACGCATGAGTATCTGACCCATATGAACAGTGGTGGGATCCAAAAATTTTAGTAACAGGTTCCCATGGTGGAGGGGATTCAAACTATGGTGTAGCGCCAATGGGGCTGGGTGGGGCACAATGGGGGCGTGGCCGGGCATTCCGGGGGTGGGGCATTCCTGGGCGGGGCTGTGGCAAGGACGCAGCCGCTGCACCGGTCCTTGGGCGGGAAACGAATGCACGCAGGTGCAGGCTGCCACGCACTCCAGTGCACCTCCTGCTAGACTGCTTCAAGTTCTGCACACTACTGCTAAGAGGAGGGGTGTAACTAAGGCAAAAATCAGGTGGCAAAATCACCAATTAGTAACCCCTTCTCAGCCCACACAAATAATTAGTAACCTACTCTCGGGAACCTGTGAGAACCTGCTGGATCCCACCTCCGTATAATCTGACCCATATGATGCATCTCTTCTGGGCTTTACCATTTCACAATATAGGAGAAAAATTCACTGTTTAAATGCTCTTTCCTGTAAAACTTTGCCTTCACACGCAACAGAAACACCTCAGGAAAAAAGATTCTAGGTTATTCTCCTGTCTCCTGATAAGCTAATTTTTTTGTACAGGGGGGATATTTTTAATCCTTCAAAAAACATTCACTCCCTAAGACAGCCTGAAATCGCACAGCCCAGAAAAAGATCCAGTGAACTCTGCTCAACTTTTTCAAACTCTACCTAGAATTAGATAGATACGTTGTCTCAAATTATGCTGCAGTCCCATCTCACACTGCCCGTTGAAGGCCTCTTTCTTGTGTTATCCTGATGGCAACTTGGCTACCATTTATCATATTGTTCAAAGCAAAGTTGCCAACATAGCTACTTCCTGTCATGATATTGCCTCTCTTGAGAGCTGAAACAATGCCTCTGTGGGAAGAAGCTCCTTCAGTGACCCCCTACCCCCCCTGTCTCTAAGGCCCCTTCCGCACACGTAAAATAATGCGTTTTCAAACCACTTTCACAACTGTTTGCAAGTGGATTTTGCCATTCCGCACAGCTTCAAAGAGCATTGAAAGCAGTTTGAAAGTGCATTATTCTGTGCATTATATGTGCAGAATATTCTGTACATTATATGTGCGGAATTAAGTGCATTATATGTGCGGAATGAGCCTAAGAATCTGATATTACCTCTGTAGGGCATGAAGGAGAAACAGCAGCAATTGCCATGCTGTTGGGAAGGGATACTGTCAGAAATGGACCTCAGATCTAATTCATGCATTCAACAAATTCAAGTACAATTCAAGCATTCAGTAAAACATTCAGAAGGGCAATGTAGCATTAGAAGATCGTATGTTCGCTTATATCAAAAGCTGTAAAGTGCAAACACACGTCCGGAGGAAGACAGGGTAGGATACTAGCTCTTCACATGCAGGAAGTTTTTGATGTGGTTGGAGCATATAAACATAGAGACTTACAGTCCCATCCAAGTGCCAGGTGCCAGCCACAGCACACGGCTGTGTCTGGCTGCCGCCCCCAAAGAAGCTTCCCAGTGGTGGTGGGAGGCTGCAAAAGTGAAAAAGCCTCCCTGCTGCCAAGCCTCTATGGGGCCCAGCAGATCTATGCCACCCGAAAGGATGGCTTAAGTCTCAGGAATGGCCTACCAGCATGATGCTGGCAAAGGCATTACATCGGCTTCTTTCCTGGCCATGCCCCCAGCCTGCATCCACTATGCCAATGACAGCAGGGGCCCTGGGACATTGGCACAGCATCCAACACCACATTTCGGTGCTGGGGGGGGGGCAGCTTCATGCTGGAAAAATCACCCCCTCCTCCTGGGTAAGTGCCAGTGTGGTGGCACGCCACTCCCACGAGTGGATTTGCCCTCCCCTCTTTGGATGGAGCTTGTAGACGCAAGCAGACATTCCCTCACTTGCTATATTTTGAAGTGGCAAAGTCTCAGGGGGGAAAACAGCTCTCATCTGCCTCCAGCTCCCTGCACCCCAAAGACAAAACCTCTTTTGCGCCATAAAACTGATTTATCCTGAACAGAACTGAGCTTTGGGGGTGGTTAAATTGGAGCAACACGTGCAACAGCCCTGAAGCCTTAACTCACAGCTTGGTTCCATCCCATTCATACCATCTGTTTTTGCCTGGTGGCATCATCATGCTTTGTGGAGCTGTTCTTTTCCAGGATGGTCCGGTGCATTGCCTTGGAACCACTATGAAGCGCATGAATCACAGGATGGACTCACAAGCTTGTTTTTATAACATGCTTTCCTTGCTGACATCATCAAATGCATCTTTGTGATCTGAAAAAATGCAAATTCACTTATATTCTGCTCTACTTCACTTCCCATTAAATTAATTCACTGCAGCACTTTAAATGGCCATCCACTGAAATCTAAATATTTCTTAAGATTTCCAGGAAAAACCTTTTCCACAGATTTAAGTGCAGCATTTAAGGTAAGAACCACTTTGCAGAATAAGCGTTTAGCCAATAAATCACTGGGTAGGGGGGCCACTTGAAGTGATAAAGAATAAGATGTATCACCAACAATTCTCTCTACACACATTCCTAAGTGATTTATCTAAATGACTTTTTTTTACTGTCAAGTCACAGCCAACTTATGGCAAACCTGTAGAGTTCCCAAAAGTAAGAGACATGTAGGGTGGTTTGCCACATTGCCTGCTTCTGCATAGTAAACCCTGGACTTCCTTGGTGGTCTCTAGTGGTGGGATTCAAATAATTTTACAACTGGTTCTGGTGGTGGGGTTTAAATAATTTAATAACTGTTTGTTTACAAGCACCATTTTAACAACCAGTTCTGCCGAAGTGGTGCGAACCTGCTGAATCCCACCTCTGGTGGTCTCCCATCCAGAGGTGGGATCCAGCAGGTTCTCACAGGTTCCCGAGAGTAGGTTACTAATTGTTTGTGTGTGCCGAGAGGGGGTTACTAATTGGTGATTTTGCCACGTGATTTTTGCCTTAGTTACGCCCCTCCTCTCAGCAGCAGCGTGCAGAACTTGAAGCAGTCTAGCAGGAGGTGCACCAGCGTGCATGGCAGCCTGCGCCTGCGTGCATTCGTTTCCCGCCCAAGGACCGGCGCAGCAGCTGCGTCCTTGCCACGGCCCTGCCCAGGAATGCCGTGCCCCCGGAATGCCCAGCCACGCCCCCATCGTGCCCCACCCAGCCCCATTGGCGCTACGCCACAGTTTGAATCCCACCACCATGGGAACCTGTTACTAAAATTTTTGGATCCCACCACTGCTACCTTCCAAATGCTAACCAGGGCTGAGCTGGCTTAGCTTCAGAGTTCTGATGACATGAGGCTATCCGGGTCTATCCACGTCGCATCCTTCTGAAATTGTTTATTTATTGAAATTATTTTCCTTCCACCTTTCCTCAAGGCAGCAAACATGAAGACATTAAAATATTTGGGCAGTTAAAAACAACATTTGAAATGATAAAATAATTCAGTAAAAATACACAAACATACAGCACCGGAACCAGGCAGAGGGCAAATAACCGTTACTGGAGGTATGCCAAATAAGATAAAACAGTCTTTGTTCTGTTTTCCAAGCAACACTGTTTCTGGTGCTCTGTGCCCGGCCAGAACAGAGTGGGAGAGTCACAAGCAAGGTTCAAAAGTTCAAACAAAAGGCTTAATATTTAGAAGAATGGAACTCCTCCCAGGGTCTGCCTAAAATAGAGTACTTGCTTGACTGGACAGTAGAAGCTGTAGACTTTTGTTCTTTCTTTGACTGCTTCCAGGAAAGTCCACTTCTTTAAGTTCCTTGAGTCTTTATCTGGCTACTATTCTCTGTAAACCTCAACTTTATGCTCTCTTAACACCTTTGACGTGACAAAATACTGCTGCCTCCTGACTCCCTAGGCACCTGTACTGAACTGAACTGACTGAACAGGGGGATTACTGGGTAATTTTTAAAAAAACTGCCTCTTGGGAAACTTATTAAAGATACAGGGGCTAACTAAAATTCCCTCCCTTTGGAGACTATACAGAGGACTAAACCCATGCTATCTATGGGAAACTGATACTTAATGAAAATAATAAAGGATTCGGTGGGGCATGACAGTCTTCACCTACTGACAGAAGAAATCAATAAAGGAAGACAGACTAATCTGTCTGCGGAGGGAGTTTCAGAGTTTTGATGCCTTAACCATCCATCTAAACTGTGATGGTGGGAAAACCAAAGCAGGGTCTTTGAAGGTGACTAGAGTGAACAGATAGGTTCACATGGTAGAAGGTGGTCCTTAAAGTATGTTGATCTCATGTCATACAAGGGTTTTAAGCCCCTGAAATTAAGCCCAGAATCAAATTGGAAGGCAGGTGAATGGAACAAGACTGGAGTGATAAGATCCCTACAAATCACACCAATGAACACTCTGGCTGCCCCATGTAGCATGCACTGCAGTAATCTAATCTAGATGTTACCATAGCATGCACCACATGGTAAGATGATCTTTCCTACCCAGGCCAGTCTTCTTACCCAGGCTGGGCTGTGGCTGGCTGGCAAGATAAAGCTAATGAAAGGCACCCATGACCACTACTGCTACCTGCTAATTCAACAGGAATTCCTGGTCCATGTACACCTCCAAGTATATCTAAAAATATGTTAGCTAAACATGATTTTCCCCCCTGTATTCAGCCTTCATTGCAAGGTGTGGTAGATAGAAGAAAGATGGCTATAGAATTCCTGTAGAACACTGGAAGATGGAAATGGTAGACAGCCAGCACGGTGTAGTGGTTAAGGTGTTTAATTAGGACCTGGGAACCTAGGTTCAAATGCCTGCTTATGCCATAGAGCACAGGTGTCAAATTCGCGGCCCTCCAGATGTTATGGACTACAGTTCCCATAATCCCCTGCCAGCATGCTGGCAGGGGATTATGGGAACTGTAGTCCATAACATCTGGAGGGCCGCGAATTTGACACCTATGCCATAGAGGCTTGCTGGATGACCTTGGGCCAGTCACAAACTCTCAGCCTTGACCTTGGCTAGTATTTGGATGGGAGTCCTCCAAGGAATACCAGGGTTGTGATGTGGAATAAGTTGTGACATGACAGTAAAATATTTGTGTGTCTGCATAGGTGTGCGGAACTGTTCGCTTGTTCACCCTCTTCTCACGCGTTCCCAACACTCCAAGGAACTCAGTCAGGGGATACGGCAGTTCAATTGCTGAGGACAAGCTGAAGGTCTCTCCTCCTCTAGTCCTCTTCGTTAAAGGGGTTCATAAAAAGGGACTTTGGCAAACACAAATCACAGCTCCAAACACTGTTGTCCAAACGAAGTTCACAGACTTATCAGCAAAATTCCCAAGGTTAAATCTTCAACTCTCCACGTAGCATATCAAATCTTAAAATATTTCACTAATACAAAAATAACACTCCCAGCCACAAAGGCTTAGGGAGGAACACAAGACAACCGGCTCTCGGTTAAAACACAGACTTCCTCCCTTACTTGCCAGCTGTCTTAAAAAGTTAATTACCCCGCTCAAGGACGGGCCACCCTTTTCATCACTGAAACCTGTGATAACTGTTTTCAGGTGTGATTTAGGCAAAGAGCAAGATTGCAAGAGACATTTCCTCAGGTAAAGTCAACCCTCATACAATAGGTCACCTATGTTAGCCCTTGCCAACACTCATTATGTTCACTGGTGTTTCCCTACATCCCCAGATACATCCAAAGAACAGTAGTGTGGTCTGTCTGTTTTTCCCTTCAGTCTGGCATGGAAGCAAGACAGCAAATGATTCAAGCATAGGAGATATCTCCACAAATGCAGGCAAAGGATCAAATGGATGAAAGGAATGAAGTAGTGGGAGAGCTGGACAAGGCGGTGTAGAGACAGGGGATGACTGTAGGAAGAAAATATAAGGCGGTAGAATATAGTTTCTCCCCTTCTTCAAAGATCCACAGCTGATATTTAAAAGACAGACAGTACAGTTCTAGTCAGAGTTACACTGTTCTAAGATTTCAGTAGATCTAGAAGGGTGCAACTCTGTTTGGGATTGTAGTACAACATTGTTTTTAGTGGTTTTAGACTGGAGTAACTCTGCGTAGAATTGCACTGCAAGATAAAAATACATCCTGTTGTACTGTAAGCACTAGCTATTGTCTCTAGAATAGCACAGTTCAAAAACTGTTCCAAGATACCAGGAGACTCCTGAGAAACTTACCAGGGGTTACTCAATTGGAAGGTCAGTAATGGTGGATAGTGCCTGAAAATTAACCTTCTATTTCTGATTCTCTTCTGCAAGATACAGAGGCAGGGAATGTGTTCCAGAACTGAATGTGTGAATGTCCTGCATGAACTGTGTGAATGTATCTCCGAGAATTCTCTATGATCTTCAGATGATGTAGGACAGGGGTCTCCAACCTTTTTCATCTTGTGGCCACCTCTCAAAACCTGACACAGCATGATGGGCACCACCACAAAATGGCTGCTATAGGAGGTAGAGCCAGTTGTGTAAAGGTCGCTATGGCTTACCTTCAGGCACACAATGAAGATCTGCATGCTGTGAGGATAGCTACTTTTGCACAGTCAGTCACATAAACATATGAAGCTACCTCAGTGATGGCGAACCTTTTCCAGACCGAGTGCCCAAATTGCAACCCAAAACCCACTTACTTATTGCAGTGCCAACACGGCAATTTAACCCGAATACTAAGGTTTTGGTTTAGAAAAATGGTTGGCTCCAAGGCACGCGTTACTCAGGAGTAAGCTTGGTGAAGCAACCATGCAATACTTTGAATGGGTGAATCATGACCCTAGGAGGCAACCGAGCTTACTCCCAGGTAAAGGATCATGCCCAGGGCAGCCTAGATGTGTGTGGGGGTGTGTGTGATTTTCCGCCACCCCACATGACAAACTCTGTGCATGCGTGCCCACAGAAAGGGCTCTGAGTGCCACCTCTGGCACCCATGCCATAGGTTCGCCACCACTGAGCTACCTTATGCTGAATCAGATCCTTGGTCCATCAAAGTCAGTATTGTCTACCCAGGCCGGCAGCAGCTCTCCCAGGTCTCAGATACAGTGGAGTTGGTAGAGATTGAACTGTACCAACTACAGTTGGTAGAGATTGAACCTGGGGACCTTTGCATGCCATGCAGGCGCTCTACCACTGAGCCAGAACCCCTTCCCAATCAAATCTTTAATGACCAATAAGAAGCCTTGTCAGGCAAATGCCTCACCTGGCCCCACCTACTGTCTCAAAATGCCAGGAAAGGTGTTTGGCACCCCCAGGCACCACGTTGGGATCCCTGACATATGAGATGTTTCCTTAAAGGTAGAAAGTTTGAACCAAGAACTTTTTGCCCACCTACTCCTGGGTATGAAACTGGGGGGATAAATCCTAGTAATGATATGAACATATAGTTTATAATGTTTTAAGCTACATATTTAATCATATAAAGTATATTAAAGGTAATTTATAAAAGATCAGTAAGATGCTGTTAGTTAAACAAAGAACTGTAATTTCATTAGTAAAGAGGCTTTGCTTAGAAGAAGGGGGGGTGGCGATTTCTGCACTTTTCAGTAAAGTCTGATACACATGCTGTGAAATTTGGGTACGGCCTCTCACCAGAAAGATAAAAGAGACAAAGCGTACAAAAAAACACAGATAAGGGCGAAGTAAAACTAAGTTGATATAGCAACCAAGATCTCTGAACGGGGCAAAATAACATAAAAAATACACGCCCAATTGTAGAAAGCAAGGTGGGCTTTAGAAAAAAGTAGAAACTCAAAATGGCTGATAATGTTCTTAACTACTGGGCTGATTGCTCTGTTTCACAAAAAGTTGCTGCCTGTTTGGGTTTACTTGCATAAGCATGTACAAAACTCTGGCTTCAATCCTATGTACACTTCCTAAGGCTGTCTTCAGAGGCCCAGCTTCAGGAGGCTAGAGTGACAGCTGGCAGTTTGGGGAAAGGACCGTCTTGGTTGTGGCACCACAACTGTGCAATTTCTCCCCTTCAGGGAAGATTTGCTTATTCCCTTGATCATTGTCTTCTAATAGTGTGTAAAGACTTTGTGCTTCGTGTGTAGTGTAACCCTGCTAACCTGGCTTAGTTGTATGAACCCATAAGCACTTTTCCTTTCCAATAACTGATTGTGACCCAGAGGCATCAGGGTCACAACACATTTTCCTGATATGACTTTTCCACCTTGAAATTGCTCCTGTGTGTTCTGCCAGAGCAAACCTACTGACTGTGTATCAGAACCAGTACGTTTAGTCCAGTGAGGCATGCAGCAACTCTGTACGGCAGTTCAGATTGGAAGAACAGCTCAGAAAGGAATTACATCAACCCTCATACACAGTTGCAGTCTGAATTGTATTTGCACATCCCTGCTATTTGGGTGGGGGGGGGGGTGCAGAATCCATTTAAATTTTCCATACACAAAATCCCAGTGTGGCATCTGGTTTGGTCTGAAAGCTCAGTGGCTCAGATCCAGCTAAGTGTGAGTAGAAAACAAAATGTGAATATTCCACTTGTGCAATCAACAGCATGCAGATTGCTGCAACACGTAACACTCTAATATAATTTTTAGCAAAATCAGAATACCTGGGTGTGTATCAATGGATTTTTAAAATCTGTTTTTAAAAATTGTTTCATAAGAGGTACCTTATGCTGTATGCTGCACATACAGACAATGGAGCTGCAGTTTGTCATATGCAAGGAATGCAAGGAATATATTTTCTGCTTTTGCTTGTGCAAGGACTGTTGCGCACGGGGAAATCTATGGGATCTAACCCTACATATTGCCAAACATTAAACCATATCTTTACCCACCTTCCTTCCTTTGTGTCCTTCCTAGGCTACAAGCTTTTGAGGGTTTGAGGGGATCAGTATGTATGTGAGGGTCTGAAGCCTGCATTCAGAGAAGTATGGTTTTATACCCCATGTTTGTCAACTGTAAGGAGTCTTAAAGCAGCTTACAAACTCATTCTTTTCCTCTCCCCAAAACAAACACCTTGTGAGGTAGGTGAAGCAGAGAGCATTCTGAGAGAACTGTGATTTGATAGGCTGTTGCAGCTGCCACCACTGTACAAGGATCAGCATTGTGTTACTGAAGATGGCTGTGGTAATCATTTTGTGGCTGGCTGTGCAGCTGCCATTTTGTGGCAGCCATTTTGTTACTTCACCCACCATGCCATGTCCGAATTCCAAATGTGCTTGCAGGCTCAAAAAAGTTCAGGGCCCCTTACATAGCAGAACAAGGCGACAGGTGCTACAGAAACTGAGGCTGATTCCGCATGGGCCAAAAACAGCGGCTCATTCCGCACACGCAAAATAATGCACTTTCAAGCTGCTTTCACAACTGTTTTTGCCATTCCGCACAGCTTCAAAGAGCCCTGAAAGCAGCTTGACAGTGCATTATTCTGCGTTTGCGGAATGAGCCAGCGGTGTGAAAATGGTGTGTAAACAGTACAAACCCTTTTACACCGTTTTAAACCTGTTTACACCATTTTCACACTGTTTTCTCACTGCTGTTTTTGGCCCATGCGGAATCAGCCTAGGAAAAGCGCCAAAAATAAGCTCTAACTCGATTTCTGTGGTCACTGATTTTACCTCAGCATCATCTTTCAGTTAAAGTTGGACCCTGAGTATAAAAAGGTTGAAAACTCCTGAGATAGCAACAGAAATATGTAGCTTCATGTGAGAAATTATCTTGGATATAGAAACAGATGAGTTCTGCCAATATTGCACTATCAGTAGCTCCATAAAATCTTATAATGCTGAATATACAATCTGAAACAGTATTTCAAAGTCAGATGAAGTACCTTGGGAATTGGATATGGCTTGGCCAGAGGCTTAGCAGGGGAAGAATTATGTTGCAGCCATTCGCGTATTGCCTATTACAGTCATATGCATCATGTTACATGCCAGTGGGCATCACTCTACAGATAAGGATTGGAGAAATTACACAGGACGTCGCTGCTGATTTGGTGGATAGGGGGAATAAGCATTGAATCCAATTTAATAAAAGAGATGGCCCTGCAGCATTATTATTTCCATTTCTTAAAAATTATTTACCACATCGATCGCCCATGTTTCTTCCAGGAAGCTCATGGGGTTAAGGTTTGTTCCAAAACAGCCTCAAACCAGCCCCATGAGGGGGACAACAGGTATTTAAGAAGAAGAATAGTTTGCATTTATATCCCCCCTTTCTCTCCTGTAAGAGACTCAACGGGGCTTACAATCTCCTTGCCCTTCCTCCCTCACAACAAACACCCTGTGAGGTGGGTGGGACTGAGAGAGCTCCAAAAAGCTGTGATTAGCCCAAGGTCACCCAGCTGGCATGTGTGGGAGTGCACAGGCTAATCTGAATTCCCCAGATAAGCCTCCACAGCTCAGGTGGCAGAGCGGGGAATCAAACCCGGTTCCTCCAGATTAGAATGCACCTGCTCTAAACCACTACGCCACTGCTGCTCCTTTGCGTTTGCCATTTAATGAGCTTCAGAGAGAATTTGTGTCTAGATCTTGGCTGTCCATTTCTGACATTATGTAGTACCAGGCGTTCTCACACTTTCTCCATTCAGGGGATATTGACATCCAACAGATGAAGACTAATGCAACAACAACAACAACAACAGACCTTTATTAGGTATAAATATCAAAATAAAATCATAAAACAATAATTATGACAGAACAGATTAGATTTCCCTTACAAGCACAGCCTGCAGCAGATATTGGGCTGTAATCCCAAACATCCAAGGATTATTGCTGTTAAGTAATTTAACAATATCAGTTTTAGGTGAGCAGTTATGTATGTACTGTGGCAAAAGGACTTCCCTAAGTGACTCATATTTTGGGCAATGGAACAGGATATGTTCCAGCGTTTCAAGAAGTCTAGTGCATTTGAAGAGAGTTGTGAGGAACAGACTAGAACAATAGTCCCCAATGTGGTTCTCATGGGCACCATGGCATTTGCCAACACCTTTTCGGGAGTCCCACAATTGCTTTTAGAATGTGGGTGGGGCTAGGTAGGATTTTTTGCCAGCAAGGCTTTTGATTGGCTGTGTATTTTTTAAAAATGTTGCTTTGGCAACAGCTGCCATCACAGCTGTGTGACTGAAGGTAAAACAGGGCCGCCATTTTGTAGTTGTATCCAGTTTTTCTCACACAAATAATTTATGACTGGAAATTCAGCACACTAGAAGCATATGCCTGGGATAGGCCTTCAACAAGGTATAAGAATGTGGTTAAGGTGATGCATAGAATATTTGAAGCATTTGTACAGCAAAAGCATTACAGGATTCTTCTTCAGCTTCATTTGGTTGTGTTAGATGTAATTTATTGGTACAGAAATGGCTACCTTGTGAGCTTGTTCTGTTTCAACTTGTTCCCTTCACTTTCATCAGCTCCATGTTAAAACATGAGTTGTTGACGTTTGTAACAACCAAAGAATTTCCACCCGAGACTTTTATTGAAAGAAAGCAGACCAGACAGTGAACACATTCCACTGTCTTCAGGTTCAAAGTAAAATTTACCTGTAATTCACAATGTATTAAAATATTCTCTTTTCCTTTTAGTTTACCCATTTTAAAACAGTCTCTATTGGTGCCAGACTGTCACATGTGTCCATAACATTAATGCAGTTGGAGGGATTTTTCCCTTCAAAACTGTCTAGCCCATTTAGAATGAAAAAGCTAACATCAGTCTAATTATCCCCTGCGAGTCTATTTTCTATCAATTTCCATTACAAAGATAAGAAGAGTGGCCATTATTTTTCTCTTCTAACTGCAGCTTCAAGCAGGGTTTCTTAGATTTCTGTAAAGCTTTTGCTTTTTATTTTCTAATTGAGTATCATGACAATAAATTGCTAATAAAACTCCCACCATGAACATACCTCTGCAAACTTTTTCAGTTGTTGTGTTAGGGATTTTTTCCCACCACCCAGTGATGAAGATTTTGTGGAGGGATGGTCATCACCTTACTGCCTTTCTTTTTAACTTACCAGGGCATTTGGTTGTTGGGTGGTCTGCTGACTGGGCTTTTGTTGACTCGTGTTGGTGGTGCAGTCAGGTAATTTTAGATTGGCCTATTAAGCACAAGGCATGGGGACAAATGTGTGTCCCTGCAAGATTTCTTCTACAGATGAATTTCCTCAAGCCCTGCTTTCACTTTCTATTCCCCCTGCGGCCACGTCTACCATGAATTAAATTTTGCTTCACAGCCAGAGCAGGCAGATTTGCCAGTGTGCAGTTTTGCCCTGTCCCTCTACCCTCAGCCATTTCACCTAGTTTCTTCCCCTTCAACTCCCTTGCGTTGCTTTGCCCACTCCCCCCTCGGCCTCCTCCCTGTTACTGACTCCTTCCTGCTTTTCTAAATGCTTGTATCAATACATCAATATGAAGCAGGGTCTCTTTCTGACTCCACCCCACCTCCCCCGCTCTGCTTCTGCTTCCTCAGTGATCAGGAGGACATTTTTAAAACTGTCTTTCAGACAAGCTTCTATTTTAAAAACAAGTCTCTCTCTTGCAGCAGCAGTGTGTTTGTGTGTGTGCACAGGGGAAGGGAGGGGAAAAGAATATCATTGAGATCTGGGCCTTTAAGGCTGTTGATGGGCAGAGTTAAGAGAAGCTGCAAAAGGAGAGGGTTGAGATTTCAGGAAGCAGCTGCATGGCAGGCAGTGGGCTGCCTCCTCACATGTAAACAGAAAAAAGTGAGGAGAGCCCTCTGCAAGCCTGCTGCACAGAAAAGAGCCCTGAGGTAGGCATTCCATGTGTAATTGGCCATCCTGGACTTAATGGTCTTAGGGGGTGGCAACATATACATCAAATGTGATGGTGTAGCTTACTTTTGGAGCCCCTCGCAATGAATCTGGGAGCAATGAAGCCTTAGGCTTCCACCCCTGAAGACCAGTACCAATGGCCCCACCAACAAAACAACTGTTATGACAAAGGGTCCCACCTTGCAGTCTGGGCTAGCAACCTTCTGTTTCCTTCTTACTCAGTGAACCATACTACTGGTCAGAGGTGGTGCTACCACAGGTTTGCCAGTGAAAACAGTCATCCTATGGTGCAGATACATAGGGTGGGCAAATGACGTCCAGGGCAACACCTGCCCAAAAGCGCCGGCTTCCTACAGCACCTGGCCCACCTCGAGCTCGCCTCACGTGCCATCCCTCAGTGAAGGAAGCAGGAAGGGCGGGGCCACTGCTGGGCCTTGATTTTCTGTCCCCCATGGCTTACGTCCAGGACATGTGACCCCACATGTCCTCGTGGCCCCTACGCCTCTGCTATGGGGAAGTGTTCCTTTTTCCAGCTATAGTGTCTGATCTAACCATAATTTTGTTATGTTGCTTGCATAACATTTTAGCTCTGTTGAGAGCTTCACCTGAGAGGCATGGAAAATGTGTTCTCATCACAACCTTGATTTCAGTGTGACTGGAACCTACTTTGCAGTTTCAGGATTACATCTATTAAGAAGTAAAAATAAGACCAGAATTTTGATCCAGGAATGCAGTTCCAAAATCTATCGTGCTTTGGCCCAATTGAGTTGCCACCTGCTTTGCTAGCTGGGCTTGCAGCCCTCTAACAGCTGTGCATAAAGAAAACCTGAGAATCCACAGGGAAAGCTTTTTTCTGCTTGTATGTGCATCTTCTCCTGCTGAACTTCTTCCCATAATGAGAAGGAATGGTATTGAAGCTGATGTTGAACCGTTACCTAGTAATAAGTGAAATACAGTCATGCAAATAAATGGATATTATGTATTTTAATGAGATTGAATTCTTCTGTTACAAACCATATGCATTTTCATGAGTGAAACACATACGTGAGAGCCAAACCATCAGAGGTCTCACAGTAGCTTAATGTTTTCATGCAAAACTGCATAGGTATGAACAAAATCCACATGCACAAACATGTGCATGCAGTCATTACAATACACATGGTGCAGCGTAATTACCAATAAGCCCACACGCTCAACAAGCACCAAGATATTTTTCTGCAGACAGCACTGAAAACATTTAAGGAATGACAATATAAATAAAAGAGAAAAAGTTTGGTAGATATATGTTGTACTTTTCAGAGGCCCAAAAACTGAGCTGGAAGAAATTGAATATTGCTGGGGGGGGGGGGATGGTTTTACATATATTTGTATAGCAGAGATGCCTGCCCTGAAGAGGAACCGGGGGGCACATTTTCCATCATGAATCTTTTACTCTAGGTAAGCAGACTCCACTTAAACTGGGGAAAATAGCTACAGAGCAGAGCGAGGGGGCAGTACCTGGTATAGATGGTATAGATAACCTGTGTATATCTGGATAAAAACTCTCAAATGAACAGGCAGTTGTACAATTAACAATGGTGTTTTATTAATAACATCACAAAATATATTTTTGATCAAAGAAACTTAAACACACAAGGCATACAAGAATTGACTAAGGCCGTTTCCACACGGCCAAAAAACAGCACCCCAGGGACCGGAAAAAAACGGTCCCTGGGGTGCTGTTCGCAAAGGTGGTGCTGCTGCATTGCAGCAGTGCCATCCTGGCTCCCCCCAAACGGCACGAATGCACCGCTTTTAAACCGCACTGCACTGGCATGAAGACACCGCTTTTCCCCTCCCCTCTTCTTCCAGAGTCGCTCTGGAGGGCTGGAGGGACACGCCCACGCTGCCATCTGACCCCTGGAAAGAGAAAGTTGGGGCTGCTCGCACGCTACAGTGCGAACAGTCCCCGAGCCTCCACTGGCATAATTTATACAACATAATTTTACAATTTATACAATTTCTTAATTTATGCCGGTGGAGGTTCGTTTCTGCCACTGTGCAGAAATAGCCTAAGAGAACCAGGAGGAAGTTAGATAGGGTTTCAGGGGTGGGAGATAGTTACTGTCTTAAAGGGACATCCAGAGAAAGCAGCACTGAAGAGGAAAATGACCAGTATTTCCAGGAGCAAGAGGCGGAGTTCACACTTAAGTGGGGGTGCACACATGGATCTAGAACACACACAGCACGAGCGGCCAAAAGACCAATATTTATACCCCAAAATGGGTCCTGAGGCTGTATGAGTTAAGTTGGCAGGGAAGCCACAGAGAAAGTATTGATTGCTTTTCCAAGGTTCCAGCAATAAGATAGGATAGGCTTGATGAGTTGCCAGGGCCCAAGAGAATGCCTATTCTCCTGAATACTGAACAATTTCTAGGATGGGTGCAATAGGATAATTAATGGTCTGCTCCAGTGGCGTAGCACCAAGGGAGTGGGTGGGCGATGTACCAGGTGTGCGTTGGTGCAGAGGCGTGGAAGGGGTGTGGAGGGGCAGGATGGGGGCAGGCAGGGGTTTGGCAGGGGTGCAGGGTTCACACATGCCCCTTGCGCAGTTCTCCCTCACTCCAGCCCTGGTTTGCTCAGAGTACTGATTAAATCACCTTAGGGTGATACAGTGGAGATTAGCTTGTCCCATTGTCCATCAAGGCACACTTTCAGACCAGAGGAAAAGTTTAGCTGCCAACTGACTTCCTGCCCAGGCTTGACGCCCAAGATGGACCCCAGAGTTAGAGAATCAGGCATCCATTTTGTGTGGAGCAATGTCTTGTACTAATGCAAGTCTTTGATCTCCATGCCTTTATTGCATCCCTTAACAGGAAGATAAATCCAGTTGATTATTTTTTTATTTAGTCATGACCTTCCCCCTAGCACTTTTGACTTTGTTCCTGACACACTTGCTACAATATCTTGTACAGAGATTGCAGTTTCAAGCAGAATAAAAGCCTTATTCAACAATGGAGTGGAGCAGCAGTGGAGCAGCAGTGGCGTAGTTGGTTAAGAGTAGGTGCATTCTAATCTGGAGGAACTGGGTTTGTTTCCCCCCTCCGCTGCCTGAGCTGTGGAGACTTATCTGGGGAATTCAGATTAGCCTGTACACTCCCACACATGCCAGCTGGGTGACCTTGGGCTGGTCACAGCTTT
This sequence comes from Sphaerodactylus townsendi, assembly GCF_021028975.2. Lineage (NCBI taxonomy): Eukaryota > Metazoa > Chordata > Lepidosauria > Squamata > Sphaerodactylidae > Sphaerodactylus > Sphaerodactylus townsendi. The sequence continues at coordinate 20,945,664 of NC_059434.1, forward strand.
TCGGAGCTCTCTCAGCCCCACCTACCTCACAGGGTGTTTGTTGTGAGTGGGGAAGGGCAAGGAGATTGTCAGCCCCTTTGAGTCTCCTACAGGAGAGAAAGGGGGGATATAAATCCAAACTCTTCTCTTCTCTACTCTTATTTGTACTGTTGCTTTTTGTCCAAATGAGAGAAATCAACTTCTTATTCAAATTGTCTGCTTAATTACCAGATTAGCATTGTCTGTGTTATGATATTCAATAAATGAACTGTACATAGGCCTTTTTTTGTCAAATCTGCCTTTTCTAAATGCCACAAATGCTGATTTTACAAATACAATACAAAATACTTCCTCAAGGAGTTAAGCTTTATGACCCATTCTCTTTAGCTTCCCAAGTCAAATCACAAAACATTCACAGATGGCCATATCAGATACTGAGAAAATATTTGTGTTTCTTCCCATCTTCAGATAGGATGAACAGATTGTGTACTTTACTAATAGGTCTCAACTTCAGCTGGCAAGCAGATCCGCACTGATATAAAGATCTGTCCAAGTGTTCTAAATTATTGTGAAGATGACTTATCTGTGGAATCTGTACAACAAATGTGAGATGCCAATATTGTTTCCCCTTATTAAAGATGTATCTATATATATATTTATCTATCTATTTATTTATAGCCCACATTTCTCACTGAGACTCATGAATATGAATTGATTCATGGAGATTTTTTAAATTAATTAAACTGCAGTCATAGACCAGTTATGGATACACTGTTTTTAGCAGGTGATTTTAATGCACGGATTGGGAAAGATGAGTGACTGTTCATGGATACAAATACAAATTTCATTTGTGACCAAAATTGTTGTCACTGATATTAAAATCATAGCCATATCTAATTATACATAAATATTGTCAGGGAGGGGCACCTAGTTTACTGAGATGAATTCTTAACTCAATGTAGTTGCTATATAATATATGGACGGTAATTGTATCTGGGTGATTGAGATACATTCTTGTCAATGTAACTGCTACAAGATATATGTTCTAAACCTGCTATATGTTACCACTGCTGTAATGGGACATTCTTCTTTGCATGCAGATAGGTAGAATTTGCTTTGGCAATCAATAACATAATTCCCAACTTGGAATAAATTGGGCCGCAGCCCGTTTATTAAACATAACATAACATGAACCGAAGCTGGGGGAGCAAGAGGACCCCATCCTGCATCGGGCCAGCATCCCCCTGCTAAACCTGGCACCGTCCCCAATCCATGATTGGTGATGGGACAGGAAGTTATTGGATGCCATGGGGTGGGGAGCCTGGCCAAGGCTATAAAATGCAACGTTCAGCAAGGAAAGAAACCATGGATATATAAACACTTTGATTAACAAGCACTATGCACATAAACAATGTTCATTCTAAGCATATATTTATAGTGTGCAGATAAACCAAAATGGTAATAGAACTAGTACATAATAAAGTACAAGTGCAAGTCATGAACACGCAGCCATATTCTACAAAGAGCCCAAAAGTCCAGCAGGTGTAAGCGATGAGGGTTAAACCACAACTCTTCTTTAAAGAGGTCTTACAAATTGAAAGTGGTCATTGGCAAGGGATGGCTGACAGTACTCACAAAAGGTCCGCAATCTCAGCCAGCTTTTAAATCCTTGAAACAGGTACGAAATTACGGAAAACCGCTGGCTTCCTGCCTTCATATCTAATTCTGTTTAGATATTCAAATATTAAACTTTTAATGAGTGCCTTCCCCTTGAGTTTTCTGTACATTCTACTATCCCTCAAGATATGTCCTTATTCAGTAAAATACCTGTGCATGCCATTTCAGAGACTGAGTAACACAGCTAATAGCAAGCCCCAACTCTCAGGAAGCCCCACCTCTCAGAAGCCTGGGGGAAGCACACGGCCAGGACAAAGAGACAAAAGAAAACAAAAGAAAACCCCTGTTGACCGCTGTTAAAAAAAACACTGTTAAAAAGATGTGGCTTTGAGAAAAGCCCTCCAAAAAGAAAACCCCTGTTAAAAAGACACTGTTAAAAAGATGAGAAAAGCCCTCCAAAAAGAAAACCAGAGCTCACACAGTCCTTTCTATCCCAGTCCTCTTCTCCACTGCTATTCCTCTCCCCTGCTTTCAGAGACTGCTCTCTTTTTTTTCTGCAAGAAAAATTTCTGTCAAGTAATTGTTCTGCACATACCCAATCCAAACAACCTGGCAGTTTTACTAATATGGGGGAGAGAGTCTTAGCCCGTAGTTCACTATAAAACGAACAATATAATAAGATATATGTCCTAGTGATCCCACCTCTCTTGGTGTCTTTTTATCCCTGCCATCCAAAACAGCTGATGGTATAGGTACATATCCTTTTAAAGTATGTGCTCTTCCAATAGGATGAACATTAAGGTGGAAAAGATGTGCAGCAGGAGCCATAATATATATGGTCTTCACAGAAGATGCATTAAAGCCAATCATGCAGATTGACAAACATGACATTTTCAGGCAGTTGGGAACACACCTATGTAGAGGGTCATGTGCAAAGTGCACATGAAGTGAAGCAGATTAGTGCTCTTATTGGGATTGAAATGCACCATGTTGTTACTGCCATTTACATATTCCAGAAAACCCATATGCCCATACAGGAGCCCAGGACTGCAGTGACTTCATAGGGAATAAAACACTAGACCTGTGTTTAAAGAGCCCCATTAGCTCCAAGCCTCCTAATGCACCCAGTTTCTGCAGGAAAACATGGAGGACAAGAACCTTCAAACATCTATCTTTAGAAATGTATTTTGGCTTGAACATGTGTTTCCAGCGTGCCGCTACAGCTGCAGCACAAAGTGAGGCCTCTTGTATATACAATCAGACATGGGTAAATTTGCATATTGTATAATGAATTTTTCCACTCCAGTCATAAGCCCTCAACTCCCCTTACAAACTGCTGATAAAATTGCTCGCTATGTATTGAGCAATCAGATTTTGGAGACAGCCTGATTGTTCCTACCATACTGACCTCGTTCTGCAGATGCTCAGATTCAGGAATTATTTTAATCCTTCCTTTCTATGTAACACAAACAAGCAATTTGCTTTACATCTTTTTATTATTCATGGATGTTATGAAGGCAGGAATTATGGACTCCAGGTGGAATCTAAAAAAAAAATGGTAGTGTTTTCACTTGATAAAGATGTCAAAAAGCTGTCTGATGACATCAACAGCCTAGAGTTCCAGATGCAGCGATACAACATCCACTTTAGGAAAAACACCACATGCATGTCTGCACAACACAAAAGTAAGAGTCTTTTCCTTTTCCCAGGTCACTTCACAGGGACCAGTAGGCTGGGGAGAAGAAGTTTGAGCACTGCCACCAAACTTGAGATGCCCATCTGTTGAAAGGTCTGATGTATCACTATTGTAAAACAAGTAAAATGACCATTCCCAGAATCCCGGGTGGGGAGTCATTTGTGGAGGACAAGTGGCAAAGGAATGGTGGTGAGGGCACTCCAAGTTATCTTCGAGACCGCATCACCCCATATGTCCCTACACGGCCTCTTCGTTCAGTGGAGGCCAATTTACTGGTGGTCCCTGGCCCCTCGATGATGCGGCTGGCCTCCACACGGGCCAGGGCCTTTACGGCTCTGGCCCTGGCCTGGTGGAATGCTCTCCCACCAACTGTCCAGGCCCTGCGGGATCTCGGTGAGTTCCGCAGGGCCTGCAAGACGGAGTTGTTCCGCCGGGCCTTTGGAGGGACCAGCTGCTGATGGTGCCCCCTCCTTTTTGGCTCCTACATCTGGGCCTTGTATCATCTGACGGGACTTGCTGTTCCTCCCTTGGGGAAAGGATTTAATATTAGGCTACAGGGCGCCACCTACATCTATACCTATACTTATAAGTATTAACGCTATAGTTAGTCTTTCACTGCTTTTACAGGTTTTAGCTAATTTATGATGGTTTTATGATTGTATTTTATTATATTTATTTATTTATTTATTTGTTTATTTGTTTGTTTATTTATTTATTTATTTATTTATTTATTTATTTATTTATTTATTGTTTCGATTTATAAACCGCCCCATCCCCTGGGGGCTCTGGGCGGTGAACAACATTCACATATACAATTAATTAAATCGATAACAACAATATAATACTAAAATCCATTAAAAGCTACTTAAAAACAGCGGTTTGTATCATAATAGGTGCCCTATTATGGCCAATTCAATTAAGATCACCCCAGTAAAAAGAAAAGGGAGGGGTCAGGTTCCTCTCTGGGAGGATGATAAGGTGGAAAAGTGCATCAGATGGTATGTGCACAGAAGCAGGCGAGGACGGAGAGGGGGAGGGGAGGGCGCGCCACTCAGCGCCTGGATACTCCAAAGGCCAGTGGAACAACTTCGGTCTTACAGGCCCTGTGGAACTCACCAAGGTCCCGCAGGGCCCGGACAGCTGGAGGAAGAGTGTTCCACCAGGCTGGGGCCAGGGCCGTAAAGGTCCTGGCCAGCCCGTGTGGAGGCCAGCCGCATCATCGAGGGGCCAGGAACCGCCAGCAAATTGGCCTCTGCTGATACGCAGAGGCGAGTAAAGGCATATGGGGGGTAATCGCGGTCTCTCAGAATCACGAGGGTCCCAGGCCGCGTAAGGCCTTAAAGGTTAAAACCCACACCTTGAAGATGATTCAGAATTCCACTGGAAGCCAGTGCAGCTGGCGCAGCACAGGTTGAATATGATCACAGAAGGCGCCCCCTGTGAGCAAACGCTCCGCTGCATGTTGGACCAGTTTCAGTTTCTGAATCAGGCACAAGGGAAGGCCCGCGTAGAGCGAGTTACAATAGTCAAGCCTGGAGGTGACCGTTGCATGTATCACAGTGGCCAGGTCTGCCTGAGAGAGGAAGGGGGCCAGCCGCCGGACCTGCCGAAGATGGAAAAATGCAGTCCGGGTTACAAGGGCCACCTGGGTCTCCATTGAAAGAGGCGAATCCAGGTGGACCCCCAGACTGCGGACAGAGGGGGCTGGCGCCAAAATGGTCCCCTCCCACTCCGGCGGCTGGAAATCCCCTGCCTCCCCCTTGCGGCCCAGCCAAAGGATCTCCGTCTTCGATGGATTCAGTTTCAGCCTGCTCTGCTGTAACCAACCAGCGACCGCCTCCAAACAATGCTGTAGAGCTGCAGGGGCCGTGACAGCTCCCGCCTCCATCAACAGAATGAGCTGAGTGTCATCAGCGTACTGGTGACAAATCAGCCCAAAGCTCCGTACCAGCTGAGCAAGTGGTCTCATATAGATGTTAAATAATAGCGAGGACAGCAGCGCTCCCTGAGGCACCCCACATTGAAGTGGGCACCTCCGAGAGGCTTGGTCCCCGCACCACACTTGCTGGCAACAGTCCCGGAGAAACGAGGCAATCCATTGAAGGACAGTGCCCCGTATCCCGGAAACGGCCAGGCGGTGGGTCAAAAGGTCATGATCGACCACATCAAACGCTGCGGTAAGATCTAACAAAACCAGCAGCGCCGATCCGCCTTGGTCAAGCTGCATACGAAGCGTATCTGTGACGGCGACGAGAACCGTCTCCGTCCCGTGCCCAGCACGGAAGCCGGACTGGAAGGGGTCAAAGGCCGATGTGTCATCCAGGAAGCCCTGAAGCTGCTCCAACACCACTCTCTCAATTACCTTCCCCAGAAACGAAAGATTCGAGATGGGGTGGTAATTGGCCAGATCCCCTGGATCTAACGATGGTCTTTTCAAGAGTGGGCGGACCACTGCCTCCTTCAACCCATCCGGAAAAACTCCTTGCTCAAGGGAGCTATTGATGATGTTCAACAGATGGGGTCGTAGCTCCGCCCGGCAGGTTTTAATAAGCCAGGAGGGGCACGGATCCAGAGGACAGGTTGTAGGTCTAACAGCAGCCAGGGCCCTGTCAACAGCGGCCTCGGAGAGCAGGGAGAACTGGGCCAAACAAGGGCCAGAAGACGGCAAGGGAGCCTCCAGTTCACTCATTGTAGTCAAAGTGGAGGGAAGATCCTGGCGGAGCGACGAGATTTTGTCTGCAAAAAAGCTCATAAATGCCTCACAGCTAATAGCTAATTGATGATTTACAGAACCTTCCGATAAGGAGGTCAGGGACCGAATTATACGAAACAATTGTGCTGAAGTGAGCTGGCAGATCGATAGAGGAGAAGAAAGTTCTCTTCGCCTCCTTCGTCGCCATCTCATGAGGCTTTCATAAAGCGTCCTATAAGATGTTCGCGCGGCTCCGTCCACGAGATTTCCTCCACACTTTCGCTCAAACCGTCTGAGTGCCCGTTTCATGTGGCGGAGCTCCTCCGTATACCATGGAGCCCACCGAATACGGGGATGCAGAGGGCGCCGGGGGCAACAACCTCGATGGCATCGGAAAGCCGGGAATACCAGTCATCCACCTGCTCATCGAATGTGCCGGCAGGGGCAGGATCCCGCAGAGCATTCAGGAAGCCAAGTGGATCCATAAGTCTCCGCGGGCGGGCATAAATCAGCCCATCGCCTAGACGGGAGTGTTGTGGCAGGTCCACCCGAACCCTCAGGGCGTAATGGTCGGACCATGGCACTCTATCGATAGAGGACACGACCATATCAATCCCCAGCCCGAAGACCAAATCTAGCCTGTGACCGGCTTCATGGGTGGGGCCAGAATTTACTAAGGAGAGGCCCAGTGTCGCCATGGATGACACTAGGTCCGCAGCAGCTGCACACGAGGTGGTGTCGACATGGACATTGAAGTCGCCCAAGACTATAAGTCTAGGGTACCGCAATGCCCAGTCTGCCACCACCTCCAGCAGCCATGGCAGGCTGTCTCCCGGTGCGCTAGGCGACCGGTACACCAGGAGAACAGCCAACCTCTCCAAGGCCAACCACTCAAAACCGACACATTCCATGCCAGAGATCTCCGGGACTGGGGCAGCCCTGAAGGGGATAGAATCACGGATGAACATTGCCACCCCACCCCCCCGGCCCTGGGTTCGTGACCGGTGGAGGCACGCGAAACCTGGGGGCGCGACCTCGCCCAAGGCGACGGTCTCACCTTCGCGCACCCAGGTCTCGGTGACACAAGCCAGGTCCATCTGCTGGCCTCCGAGAAAATCTCGGAGTATAGCGGTTTTATTATTAATGGACCTGGCATTTATCAACACCAGGGACGAAGCGGAGTATTCCTGAACCCTGCCATCCTCATATGCTGTACACCGCCCGGAGCCCTTTGGGGACGGGGCGGTATAAAAGCCCAAAGTACAAATAAATAAATAAAGTTAAGTGGAAAAACATGAGAGTAGGTGATTATGTTCTCTTTCCCACATTGAACTGCCAACACTAAACTTGATTGTAAACAGAAAAAGAAGTTTGGGAGTTGGTAGCACAGCCAGACTGGTACTGTGCAGTGAGGAACTCCATCACCCTTCCTGCATTGTTTGGAGGCTCCCTCAAACAGCTACAGCACTGTAGTTTGAAGATGGGGTGTGTGGGGGCAGCCCCCAACAAGATGCACATTGATGTTTGGGAGGACTGTCAAGAGTTCCTTGAGAGATTGCACCATGCCATCAAGGTTGAAGCCTCATTGTCAGAGGAGAGTAAGCAATCAATTCAGTCGCAAGGAGAAAAATCTACGGGAGGCCAAAAGGTCCATGTTCCAGAGGTAGCAGCAGCTAAACCGCAGATGGTGCCAAACTGTATGTGCCAGGCAAGAGTGGCAAGCTGGCCTTCAGTCTGGGAGGACGTCCTTATTAGGAAGCAAATTGCTTCAACCTGGTCTAGAGGGCCAACTGAATGAGCTGCCAAAAAGCTTAGAATGGTAGAATGGACTGTATCACTTCAGACGGCGTGATTTTTTCAGTATTCTCCAGCATTAATAATTCTTAGCATAAAACTAGCACAGAATATGAAAGGCTCTAGTAGACTTTGTCCCACTGATGTGCTCCATTTTTTATACTGGGAGATTTTTTACCTCAGGTAGCGGTAAGAACACGATTTCTCCACCCATCTATAGCCTGAAATGTTACAGCTCACCCCCGTTCCCACCTCAGAATTCTATCACATCACTGTACTGTATGTGCATGCCAGGCCTTAGACTTAAGAGTGGACAATTAATCTTTATCCAGTCTCATATGGAGACCAGACCTCACACTTCAGCACAGCCTCCCTCCTGTTGCCTGCCATCACTTGGTACAATGTCCTGACCTTCAACTGAAGAACACAGCCTTAAATATGTGCATGTTTGAACTGAACTGCAAGGAATGTATCTGCTCCATCCATACAGTCCACAACATCTGTTTTGACCTTGGCCCCTTCTGCACACGCAAAATAATGCATTTTCAAACCACTTTCACAACTGTTTGCAAGTGGATTTTGCTATTCCGCACAGCTTCAAAGAGCACTGAAAGCAGTTTGAAAGTGCATTATTCTGCATGTGCGGAATGAGCCCTTAATATGGCCTGAGATGCAAGTGCTGAGGAAGGGCTCCGTATTTCATTTCCCCACTGGAAAAAGACTCACCAGTTGGTTGGTTTTAGGGGAGATGCATTTCTCTTGTCTTCTACCCTATTTAACCAATAGCAACATTTACTAAGAGGCGAATGGCAGTGGGGAGTTAAATCCAGCATTTTTCGTCCCTGGCCTCAATCTGTTTCTCTCCCTTCATCCCTAGATGCCTTTCAGACATGCCAGGAGTTTACGTTTAGGAACTCAAGCATCATACGTACCTTGATCCTTTAGCGTGGTATTGTTTAATTAGGAGATGTTACTGGAGTCATACAGGAGAAAGTGGTGGGGAGTTTGGTATGCAACAGAGCTGGAATAGCTTTAGAGAGGTCCCTTCCACAATCAGAATAATGCACTTTCAATCCACTTTCACAATTGTTCGTAAGTGGATTTTGCTGTTCCACACGGTAAAATCCAGCTGCCAAGTGGATTGAAAGTGGATTGAAAGTGCATTATTCTGCATGTGCAGAAGTGGCCAGACAGGCTCCAGAGAACATAACCAGCCTGGGATGAGCTGCAGCTCCTAGAGCAAATGTGGAAGGGACTCCTTGCTCTCCTGCTATTTTGTTCCTCCTTCTTCTCCAGACTGGGAAGTGAGATGCCAGTTAGGCACTGCAACTTATAGGCTGGTGCAGAAGCACAAACCCTGATTGAAAAATCCAAAGCAGGCCCTCTGGCAGCACAAAGGGGCAGACTTGAGGAGGAACAAGCAAAGAGCTGACTGCGAACTGCTGGTAATAAAGAGAATATGAATAGGGCTTGTAGATGAATGCTTGTATCAAGTTATTGCTGACCATGCATAGTGGAAGTTATAACATTACACCATGAAAAATGGTCTACAGTAAACCGCAAGGGGAAAAAAATCTATCGGGGAACTTTACCAAGCAAGGACATTAATGCACAGAGTAATGTGTGTCATTCTGAGATTAGTTACGAAAGTGACATTCGATGGGAGAAAAAATTACAATTGAGTTCTAATGATTTCTGGCTTAGGGCTGCTATTGGTCCTAGGCTTGCAAGATGCCTTGTGTGTTAATGAGAGCAGAAAGATGGGGTATAAATAAACAAAATTACACTGCAAAGGTTCTGAGGCTTTCATGTCAAAGGGCTGGTTCATACAAGACCTCATGTAATGAGGTGAGGGTTGACCTCTCTCTCTCTCTCTCTCTCTCTCAAGAAATGCCTGGAGATTAGGAGAGGACAGAATTTAGGAAGGGGAGGGGGCTCCGTGGGGTTGCAATGACATCCAGTTCACTCTCTGAAGCTATGTCCTCCACACAGGGGTAATCCATGTCCCTGGGCGCACACCATTTCATCACGTGGGGGGGGGGGATGCCAGGTACTGGCCGAGTCCTGCCCCCAGCCTTCGGGTGGGGGGGCGTGCAGGAAGCCTGTCATGCCCCCCAGGCACCATATAGGCCCAGTATGGCACTGCCTCTGAAGGAACTGACGTCTGAAGTCAACAGATCAGTTGTCAATCTGGGAGAATACCAGATCCCAACGTGGAGGGTGGCAACCCTATTTGGGCCTCAGAGTGCTGGTAGGATCACCTAAAGGTCCTGAAGATATGAACCAGGACTTTTGAATGCTGGGCTGGGGGGGGTTGGGGAGGGTTTGCAGCTCTGATAAGAAGTGACCCAAGAAGGTTTCAGAATGGGTTTCAACGGTTTGGGGCAATCAGTGTTGCAAGACTAGCAAACATTTGTTACGCAAACTTCTCCTTGGCACACCGTTGTCATATTTTTAGCAGAAATGACACACAGCCCTGGCTAAGGTTAAAAAAAAAAGAGGAACATTTGATTAACCAGGCAGGAGGTATGCCTGGAGAGAGATTAATTTTAGTTATTCTCAGGTAGAGAATAGGCTTGACTCTGTTTAGACCATGAAATGAATGCTCACAGACTATTTTCACAGTGGTGATTACAAACATGCACACTGTGAAGCAGCGGTTGATGCCATAATGCAAGAGCCTTATTAGATAATGCTCATTGTCCCATAATAAAAAGATGGAGGCCCATCTCTGAACCTATCAAGTTATAAACAAGGAGTGTGGCGCTTGACAATCTTGAGGGTGGAATTGGCTGCCTTACTGTTAAACTGGAGGGGGGGGGGCAGCTATGTTTGTAAACTGACAGTCTTGAAAGTGAAGCATTCTCTGTTACGAACTTTTTTTGGAGAAAGTCCATCAAAACGACGAAACTCTGCAGTAATTCCCTTTTAAAAACATGGAAGTGGTTGAAAAGCGATTTAGGAGGTACAGCGACATTTTGATGTTTTGAATTCATGCAAGGATTTCTTAAAAAAATAAATTAAAATGTAGTTATGTGAATTATAATTTGTGCCATTTTAGACGGAGTTTTAGACATGCCGGATATAACCAAGAGAACAGAAACTGCAACAGTCAAAGGAGCTGGTTTGGATATTCCTTTTCCTGTATGAATGTTTAGCCCCACCTGCAGGCTCATAACCCAGGAAGTGAGAGCCAGCATTGTATAGTGGTGAGAAGTGGTGGACTCTAATCTGGAGAACCAAGTTTGATTCCCCATTCCTCCACATGAGCTGTGGGGATCTTATCTGGTGAACTGGATTGGTTTCCTCAACCCTACGCATGAAGCCTGCTGGGTGCTCTTGGGCTAGTCGCAGTTCTCTCAGAGCTCTCTCAACGCCACCTACCTCACAAGGTGTCCTTTGAGGGGAGAGGAAGGGAAATAGTTTGTAAGTCCTTTGAGACTCCTTACAGCTGAGAAAAGCAGGGTATAAATCCAAACTCTGCTTCTTCTGTGCACTACAAACTGCAGGCCTCATCCTGTCTTTCCCTACAAGGCACAGTATCTTGTATAATTCACATAATCTTGCTGGTGATCCAAGTACTTCCACCGGTCATAACTGGGAGCTGTTGAGCATCAAATCAGATCACAGTGGATTTTGCCCAAGGAGTTTAAAACTGAAACTGAGGTGAGGGTGGAGAGAGGGAGCCACAAAAGGTACAAATGGAGGGACAGGAAAGACTAAAAAGGAAATAGGTGAGGTGGAAATGGATAAAGTTTGAGGAGATAGATGTTCGCTAGATTACTGTCACCGGATAAATTCTGCAGCATGAGAGAAAGGAAGGACACAGCTTTCAGATGCAACAAAAAAACCCAGAAATGAAAACAGAGATAAGAAAAACCAACAAAATGGCAAAGCTTTGCTTTCAGGGAAGGTGGTCAGCCATTTTGTATCAAAGACCATCTCTGCATGGCCAGATTTGCGGGGCCCCACAGGCTGCACAGCTGGCGGAGCAGGCTCCGCACAGCCGCGCAGCCCCCCAAACACCTTCCTACCTAGTCCGGGCGTCTGCCGCTCTGAGGAGGCCAGGGGACATGCCCAGAGGTGGGATCCAACCAGTTATCACCACTTCTCTAGAAGTGGTTACTAATTTTTTCTGAGTGGTGAGAAGGGGTTACTAAAGCAACCTCCCTGCCCAATAGGGACTGGCGGTTCGTGTGTGCGGCGGCGCCACTGTTTGAATCCCACCACCATCGGAACCTGTTATTAAAATTTTTGGATCCCACCACTGGACATGCCCCCATGGCCAGTGTGATGGCTGAAGTGACAGAGGAAAGGAGGCGTGTCCCCTGGGCTCCTCAGAGCGCTGAAAGCCCAGACAAGGTAGGAAGGCGTTTGGGGCCAGCGAAGGGAATACGCCGGCTTCCACCCACTGCCGTTCACTCAGAAACGGGTAGAAGCCGGCGTATTCTGAAAACCTCACTCCCTGAGCGAGGTTGGAATACATCATTTGGGGAGGGAAAGAGCAGCGCTGCATCATAATTGCAGCATTGCCTGTGTGAAGTGTTTTACTGGGCCAGAATCGGTGATTCTGGCCCGTGCAGAAAGGGCCAAAGAGTATGATGACAATTCCCACAACCATTCCCAAAGGGGACTACTTGGTTTCTGAAGGTTTGAGGGAAAACAATAACAGCAAAGTGCAGTTAAACAATTAAGCAAAATGGCCCCATCATGGGATAGGCATGTGTTAGTTGTCAGTAGCCACGCACAGGTGCTAACCTATAGATCCCGCTAACACTTGTGCCAATGTGCTGCACACAACGATTCCACTCGCAACAGCAGGCAAACATAATATTTTATGTTATTTTATAATAACAAACACATAGTGGTGGTGGTGGTGGTTGGAAAGGTGCCATTTCGCTAGAGCAGACACACAAGCAAATAAAGTTTAAAAGTTTGGATATAATAATAATGTAGCAGCTGTGCACGGATTGTGCAATAAATAAAAAGAACCATCTGGAAAGGCCCTCTATGTTTATGTTAACTTTGAGATTCTGTTAGTGGGCTAACATTATTTGACAGCTGCTACTGGATATTATAAAGAGACCTTGGCCTGATTCTCTTGGATGCAGTAAACCTGTGTTTGGTCAAGCTTCAGGTGCACCATGGAACAGATCCAGATGAGACCATTGCATGGTTGCTATTTATGAAGGAAAATGTTCTAGAGATGTCACTGTAGAGTTTCCAGCACCTTGTTGGTTTGTCTATGTTTTTCTCTGCACTGTCTGAATAGACTAAGGCTGTGATTTCCAGTCATAATCTCTAACTTGCCATGAAACTCACTGATGTGTTTCCTGGTGCTTATTTGCATCTTCCCAAAAGCAAAGAAGCTCATCTTGGCTTTCTTCTATCTTATTGGAGGAAGAGTTGCTCTCTTCTGGTATGGGTCCAGAGGAGGGCAATCAAAATGGTAAAGGTCTGGAATCCATATCATACAAGGAGAGACTTAATGAGCTGGGTATGTTTATTTTGGTTAAGAGAAGGTTAAGAGGTGACATGATGGCCATGTTTAGATATTTGAAGGAATGGCATGTTGGTGAGGGAGCAAACTTGTTTTCTGCTGCTTCAGAGACTAGGACCAGAAATAAGGGGTTCAAGGAAAAGACATTCCACCTAAACATCAGGAAAAACTTCCTGACAGTAAGGGCTGTTCGACAGTAGAATGCACTACCTCGAAGTGTGGTTGTGTCTCTTTCTTTGGAGGTTTTTAAAGAGAGGCTGGATGGCCATCTGTCAGGAGTGCTTTGATTCTGTGTTCGTGCATTGCAAGGGGTTGGACTTGATGACCCTTGGGGTCTCTTCCAGCTTTATGATTCTATGATTCTAGGTGACTCCCAGAGGCATCGTCCTTTGGTCTGCAGGGGGGGGGGACACATTCAGAAATACTTTCCCACATCTCAAGAGGGTCCTTGGCTTGAAACCTTCCAACCTTTTGTAAGTACCCTCGTGGTAGCCATTTTGTGGTAGTATCCACTAGCGCTTCTCAACATCTCCAAAGTGCCCACAGGCTAAACACGGTTGAGATCCCTTGGTATTCGCAGAGTGCCTTTAACTTTGCCACTCAGCTACCATGGTTAGAATGAAGAGGATCTCATTCTGAAGAGGAATGTGTCAGGAGACACATTCAGATGTTGATATCCAGAGTCTCTCATCTTTTAGCTCAGGGGTGGGGAACCTGCGGCTCTCCAGATGTTCAGGAACTACAATTCCCATCAGCCTCTGTCAGCATGGCCAATTGGCCATCCTGGTAGGGGCTGATGGGAACTGTAGTTCCTGAACATCTGGAGAGCCGCAGGTTCCCTACCCCTGCTCTAGCTGGAAAGAGCACATCTTAGCATGTGCAGCACACTTTCCCTCATCCCTGTGGAATAGCTCCCAGGCATATGGAACTGAGCAAGGTTTCCTCCAGGCCAAAATGTCTGTCTCCCCTGGAGATGTGAGATCAGACAGTTACTTAAAAATATATTCTATAAGAGCTGTTAAGCACCACTTCTTCAACAGACATCGCTATGTAGTGTGCCACTGGTTTTTCATCTACTGACCTGTCATTTTGAAAGACGGCAGCTTGCCTGATCAATAATTTGCTCAGAAAAGGGGAAGAGGCAACACAGTTCTCATGAACGGATTCCTAATTCTGCATTTTCAGCAGGAACCACCAAACTGTCACGGTGGGAAAGAGGAAAATGTTATCACTTAGTCAGATTGCAGGTGACAGACCTTATCTGGAGACCGGAGGAAGCTTTTTGTGTGTGTATTTTGAGCTGCAATCTCCAAGTAGCAGACAAGATGCATAATATGTATGGATTTTTGCTGCTGTAATTCTGCATTCTTCTCACAACAAATAGACTGGCATTCCTTGCGGAAAGGTAGAATGTACACTTGGTAGCTTCTAGGGCCCTTTCCCCACTTACCTTAAGCCCCGCGCTACTCTCCTCAAGTAGCGCGGGGTCCCCCGGCACTCCCCACTACAGGGGCGGCGACAACGCCGCCTCCCTGATGCTGCCGCTCTCGCACCCCCTCAGCGCGCGGCATCCCTGACACTCCTCGAAACGGCGCCTTTTGATGACCCCACGCAGAGTGTGGGGTCATGGGGACGCCCGGGGATGCGCCAGAGATGCCGCGCACTGAGAGTAGCGTGCAGCAAACGGCAGCAAGGGTAAGTGGGGAAACACCCTAGGTCAAATACCCACTACAAAACATCTCTCCGTGCCACAGCATTCTCTTCCTCCTCCCTTCCACCACCGTCCCACCAAATCTTAACTAAGGGGTGGAAAAATCTCTCTCACAATTCCTTTCATAAGCACATATGTTGTAAGTGATTGATATCCCAGATTTTAAAATGTGTCTAGCGGTCTGGCTGGTCGCTGCTTAATTGTAGGGCCGTGACGGGGTCTGGTTTTGCTGCAAAATATGCAGAATTGTTCAGCAGGGTGTTTTCACAACGTGAGCAGATTTGTAGTAAATGGCACTGGTCAGAGGGGCACTATCATAAAGGAAATAGGGTTGAATCATAGTTTATGATCCTATTTATTGTAGGTCAAACATTGTTTATGGCATTGTTTTCCTAATTTTGCAATCCCGTTGCTTACGATATGCCCTTATATTGTTTTTTCCCCTCTTTTGCATTATTTGTTTTCCATTTAAAAAAAAATTGTCTTGAGTCTCAGCGAGTCGGCCAGAACATAAATAAGTCAGCAAACAAACATCTTTGTCCCCTGCAATAAAAACTGGAGAAAAAGAGTTCTCACTGACATATAGAAATTGGTCCTCCTTGACCTTCAATTTATAGTAATCCTATATAGGCTCACTGCAGTATAAGCCCCTACAAACGTTAGACAGGGACTCTCAAGGGCATTGCATTGTTGTTGTTGTTGTTGTTGTTAAATTTATTTATTTATTTAATTTAATATACCGCCCCATCCCCGAAGGGCTCTGGGCGGTGTACAACATAAAACCATAAAACCATCATAATGTAGCTTCCATAAATACAGTTAAAACCAGCAATTACTTCCTAGGATAGGCATCCCACGGAGACCTTATTTAACTTAAACTTAACTTAATTCTCCTAAAAAAGGAGGAGGGGGGAGACAATGGGTCTTGATGGTATTGAGAACCCATGAGATGGAATGGAATTGGGGGGAGGCACACTCAGCAGCTGGCCTCTCCAAAGGCCCGGTGGAACAACTCAGTCTTACAGGCCCTGCGGAAATCGCCAAGGTCCTGCAGGGCCCAGACAGCTGGAGGGAGAGTGCTCCACCAGGCAGGGGCCAGAGCCGTAAAGGCCCTGGACCGAGTGGAGGCCAGCCGCATCATTGTTAGTGATTCCCTTGGCTTTAACAAAAGAAATGGATTCACAGGTTCACTCATCATGCTTCGGTTGCCTTTTTTTCCTCATTTGGATGTGAAGGGAAACTCCTGCCCTGCTGGATCCAAATGCATCTCTTTTGGTCACACTCTTCTCTGGAGCACGTTGCTCTGATAATATGAACGAAGCCTGGCATGCATTATGGTTTGTGGTTGGTCCGGGATTGCCCTCATGCTAAGAAGGGGGAAACCTACTTCTGGAACGATCAGCGAAGTTGCCAAATCACTCATTATAATCCTGCTGTGTAGCTGTTCTGCAGGCCTGTCTTGATCTATTTGCTTCCTTGAGCACATAAGTCAAGGCAGGCAAGCTCATCCCTACATGTGTCGATGTTATGGAAATCCAAGGTCAGGGGGTGTGATGATGGAGTTGACACCTACAGCTAAAAATAAATAGGGAAGGAAAATTAAATTCCTTTTCATATCCTAAGGTGTGCTTAGCGGTGAGCCTCCACTGATGCACTCTTAGGGCAAAGGAAGGGGCTGAGTATCCAGGCAGTTCCAGCTGATTGCTTTTTGGCATGGGAGGGGGAAACTATGATGGTAGAGGCAGTGTCGAAGCAGAGAAGGCAGAGACAGGTTAGCAGTGCGCAAGATGAGAAGGTTCGCACGTTATTGCTTGCCGCCTCTCAGGAAAGGCAGAACTCTTAGGCTGGGCTCTCACCCCATTTCTTACTTAAATTGTCAGCTTCTTAACTTGTCGATCATTTCAATACATTTGCATGCTATCAAAACCTCATTACAACTGTGTTTAGCCATAGCCGAGGAAAGGCAATTGGCCTTTTATGGTAATGCTCAGAGGTCAAAGTAAACCGGCATAGATTAGTTTGGAGCGCTAGTAAGTAAGTGGCTGAGGTGCCAACTTCTACCCATGCACATAGGTAAGGGGGGGTTCTCGGGTTTGAAACCCCCCATTCA
The DNA here is from genome assembly GCF_021028975.2 of Sphaerodactylus townsendi. Classification (NCBI taxonomy): domain Eukaryota; kingdom Metazoa; phylum Chordata; class Lepidosauria; order Squamata; family Sphaerodactylidae; genus Sphaerodactylus; species Sphaerodactylus townsendi. The sequence continues at coordinate 20,962,763 of NC_059434.1, forward strand.
TGTCCGAAGCTCCGCCCACCCGTTTGTGGGTTTTAAACACATTTTAGTGCTTTTTTGGTTTTTGACCTGCAGGGGGCACATTGCTTGGGCTAGCAGCACCAAACTTTCAGGGATTGTTTGGGGGACTCTCCTGATGATACTACCCAGGTTTGGTGAGGTTTGGTTCAGGGGGTCCAAAGTTATGGACTCCATTGTTTCCAATGGGAGCTAATAGAAGGGGGTGCCCCCTTCTCCATTATAATAATATATTATTTTAATATATAATAATAAAAGGGGGTGCCCCATCCTCCATTGTTCAAATGGGAGCTAATAGAAGATGGGGGCTACACCTTTGAGGGTCCATAACTTTGGACCCCCTGAACCAAACTTCACCAAACCTGGGATATATTATCAGGAGAGTCTCATACTGATACCACCCAGATTTTGTGAAGTTTGGTCCAGGGGGTCCAAAGCTATGGACTCCCAAAGGGAGTGCCCCATCCTCCATTGTTTTCAATGGGAGCTATTAGAAGATGGGGGCTACACCTTTGAGGGTCCATAACTTTGGACCCCCTGAACCAAACTTCACCAAACCTGGGTGGTATCATTAGGAGAGACTCCTAAAGATACCCTGAAAGTTTGGTGCTTCTAGCTTAACAATTGCACCCCTGACAGCAGGCACCCCCAAAATTTTTCCAGATTCTCGTTTTAAATCCACCCTCTTTGGCATGGATTTAAAGGGAGAATCTGAGGTCCTCAGTTTAGAAGAAGAAGAAGAGTTTGGATTTATATCCTCCCTTTCTCTCCTGTAGGAGACTCAAAGGGGCTTACAATCTCCTTGCCCTTGCTCCCTCACAACAAACACCCTGTGAGGTGGGTGGGGCTGAGAGAGCTCCGAAAAGCTGTGACTAGCCCAAGGTCACCCAGCTGGCATGTGTGGGAGCGCACAGGCTAATCTGAATTCCCCAGATAAGTCTTCACAGTTCAAGTGGCAGAGCAAGGAAACCTGGTTCCTCCAGATTAGAATGCACCTGCTCTTAACCACTACACCACATTGAAAGTGATGCTGTTTCAGGGTAGGGGATAATCCACCCCAAAACAGCATCACTTTCAATGTTGTTTAACTAGGGGCCCCAGATTTTCCCTTTAAGGTGGATTTAAAAGGAGAATTTGGGCTCTCTAGTTTAAATGCCATTGAAAGTGATGCTGTTTGGGGGTGGATTGCAGCATTACAGCAGCTGCCCGCAGCCCCCCCCCCCCGCAAAACTCAGATTTTGAACCAGGCTCCATTTTCCCTCTATGCCTCTGCCCAGAGGGGAGGGGCAGGGCAAGGCAGGGGAGTCTGCCATCCCATCCCCGACCTCGGAGAGCTGCTTTTATAAGTGCTAGGCCAGGGGCGGGGCTTGGGGAGGCGTGGCCATGCGCTGGGGCAGGTGGGGGGTGGCCCCACCCCCGAACCTCCCCCATAAAAAATCTATACCTATGTCCCTGCTTCTACCCATCAGTTACCGGCCATCATTGTATCCCATGGGAAGCAGTTCCACATGTTCTGTATTGTGTAGGAAAAGTATGTAGGGCTCATTCCGCACACGCAGAATAATGCACTTTCAAGCTGCTTTCAGGGCTCTTTGAAGCTGTGCGGAATGGCAAAAACAGTTGTGAAAGCAGCTTGAAAGTGCATTATTTTGCGTGTGCGGAATGAGCCTAGGTTTCTTTTACCTATCCTGATCTTATTGCCCATCAATTTCTTTGGGCAACCCTGAGATCTTACTGGAAAGGGAGACAAAGCTTTCTCTTTCAATTTCCTCCATGACATATCTAATTATATTAATTATATTAATTATATTAATTTCTGTCATGCCCCTATGGGTTATTGGTGTGCAACGCCAACAAGTTGAGAGGGGTGGGGGAGGGGAATGAGTGTGCTGGTCCCACTCTCTACTTATAAATGACTGTGCTGTCATTTTCCACATGTTTACTGCATCATGTTCAGTACAGTTCTTATGATCAAATTCTGTCTCTGTAATTGGGGGGGGGGGCGTTGAGCATGGACATTTTGTGACCCTTTGCAAAGAAGATGCATCACAAGGGTGGAACGGGGGTTATTCCTTCTGTTCTGTGTGTATAAGTCCTAAAAACCAGTCAGTCATGTGTACAGGATTTTAGGGAGCCTACCAATAACGGTCACTATCATTTGATAATAATAAAGAAATGCACACAAATAAAAGTGAGTCCAAAGTTAATATTTTTTTGTTAGAAAAACTGCTTGCTCCTCTAATTTGTCCATCGCATCCCATGGAAACATCTGGAATATTTGGCTTCCTTCCCTGGAATGCTGTTGGCCATCTGGGTACTTTTGATGCTGTAAACTTCAGTCACGAATCATAAAGCAGTCAATAAATCTTCTGACCCCTTGGAAATCATTCCAGAAAAAAAGAAGTGCTCAGGCCAAGCATGTAGCTACTCAGGAGCAAGCACCCTCTGCCATCCCACAATCACGACACAACTTATGTTTGGTTATCATTAACCTTGTTGTGTGATATCTCAGAGCATGGCCTCTTTTTACATTCATGCATCATCAAATCAGGGACAGGAAGTCCCTCGTGGATCTCACTCAATGGCCCTCAAGCTGCTTCAAGCCTCATGAATTCCTCCATTTAGCTCACGAAGGTTTTGTGTGCTTCCTTCTTCTTTCCTCCCCATCTCTCCACTGCTCCTGACTTTCTAGACCCAGCTGCAATATATAGGTATGAACAGTGAATAAGTGAAACCCAGAAACTCAGCAGCACTGGGGATGCATCGGCAGCATAAGAACATAAGAACAAGCCTGCTGGATCAGGCCAAAGTCCATCTAGTCCAGCTCTCTGCTACTCGCAGTGGCCCACCAGGTGCCTTTGGGAGCTCACCTGCAGGAGGTGAAAGCAATGGCCTTCTGCGGCTGCTGTTCCTGATCACCTGGTCTGTTAAGGCATTTGCAATCTCAGATCAGAGAGGATCAAGATTGGTAGCCATAAATCGACTTCTCCTCCATAAATCTGTCCAAGCCCTTTTTAAAGCTATCCAGGTTAGTGGCCATCACCACCTCCTGTGGCAGCATATTCCAAACACCAATCACACGTTGAGTGAAGAAGTGTTTCCTTTTATTAGTCCTAATTCTTCCCCCCAGCACTTTCAATGAATGCCCCCTGGTTCTAGTATTGTGAGCAACAGGAATGCAGAAAAGCGTTGCCACATTTGAAATCTTTGCCCCCTCATTTTGTTCAAAACTTTGATGCAGGGGAAAGAGAGAAACAGTAACTCCAGATGTAATCTCCTTCTGCTCTTCTTTTCTTTCAGAGTAGTACCACTTTGTCCGCTCCGGAAAGTGCTGCGGGGAAGCACAGCTGCCACAGGGCCCGCATTTTCCCTCTCTCACCAAGCAAAAGCCAGAATAAATTGAAGTTCCTCCTGTATAACTCTGTTTAAAGGTCCCGTCTTGGCTGTCTTGCAAAATCCCTCAGCCTTTCTCATTCTACTTTCCCGGCACTGCTGCTAGAGAGAAATGGCAAATAATTCTCCTTACGAGAGGGGAAAGAACTCCTCTGCCCGGCACTTATTACTGTAGCCAAAGATGCTGTTGCCGCAGTGGGAAAACTCTTACTCAGTAGCGAAATATAATCAGAATTAAGGGGGCTGGAATAAGGAAGAGCAACAACAAGAAATAGGAAGCTAGTCAAGAAAGAGAGAGAGAGACTGGGAGAGCTAGGGTGTGCCTGCATGAGCAGAACTTGAGAAAGAACCGTTTGCTTTTTTTCCTTTTGTGTTATAGAAATTCAATAAACGTCTTGTTATACTAATACCAGAAGTCCCTGCCATTAATAAAATACACTCCTCTACTAATTCTTCTTGAGACCACAACAGCACCAGGGAAGGCAACTCTACCCAGCCAGTGCTCTTTTCTATGCATTCTCTAGTTTAAGTTCACAAGGAATTGGTACTGTTTTTCTCTCCAAAAGAATGGGCACCAAAGCTAGTCCTGCACTGAACAGCTTAGAATTCTCAAACAATTGAACACACAAGATCTGGAGGCCATTAATTTCCACACACATGCAAGGTGAAAAAGGCAAACTCAGCTGTGAAAAAGGCAAACTCTATGCTGGGGATCATTAGAAAAGGAATTGATCATAAAACTGCAAAGATTGTCATGCCCTTATATAAAGCAGTGGTGCGACCGCACTTGGAGTACTGTGTCCAGTTCTGGTCGCCGCATCTCAAAAAGGATATTAAGGAGATAGAAAAAGTGCAGAGAAGGGCAACAAGGATGATTGAGGGACTGGAGCACCTTCCCTATGAGGAGAGGCTGCAGCGTTTGGGACTCTTTAGTTTGGAGAGGAGGCGGCTGAGGGGGGATATGATTGAAGTCTACAAAATTATGCATGGGGTAGAAAATGTTGATAGAGAGAAATTTTTCTCTCTTTCTCACCATACTAGAACCAGGGGGCATTCATTGAAAATGCTGGGGGGAAGAATTAGGACTAATAAAAGGAAACACTTCTTCACGCAACGTGTGATGGGTGTTTGGAATATGCTGCCACAGGAGGTGGTGATGGCCACTAACCTGGCTAGCTTTAAAAGGGGCTTGGACAGATTTATGGAGGAGAAGTCGATTTATGGCTACCAATCTTGATCCTCTTTGATCTGAGATTGCAAATGCCTTAACAGACCAGGTGATCGGGAGCAACAGCCGCAGAAGGCCATTGCGTTCACATCCTACATGTGAGCTCCAAAAGGCACCTGGTGGGCCACTGCGAGTAGCAGAGAGCTGGACTAGATGGACTTTGGTCTGATCCAGCTGGCTTGTTCTTATGTTCTTATGTTCTTAAGGTGTCTTGTATGTCTGGTCTGGGGAGAACTTGGGAGACATAAATGGATGAAAATATCAGGTCAAGGTAATGATTAACTTGAACAGGTTTGTGAGGCTTTGCCTTTCCATCAGCTGTCTTTCTACCTTCCACGGTTGTACCTCACCACCTCCCATGGCTTCTCCAGGCCTCAGAACAGTAACAGGATGACATGTAGCAGCATTCAGGTCTATTCTTTTCCCCTCAGGAATGCTTACCTTGGCTACAGGCTCAGAGTCCTTTCTGTTCCTTCCTAACTTGATTGTGGAGCCCTCCTTTATTTCTCCCTAGTCTCCTGTATTCTACCTTTTTTGGCCTGGCCTGGCCTGGCCCAGTCCCAAAGTGATCCTGCCTTCCTAAATATCTGTCCCCCTGCCCACCCACATTTCCCTGATCCCTGGCCCAGCCTGAGATCCAGTGTGGTGAGGTGGTTAAGAACAGATGGACTCTAATCTGAAGAACTGAGTTTGATTCCCCACTCCTCCATATGAGCGGCAGAATTTTAGCTGGTGAACTAAATTTGTCTCACTACTCCAACATTCCTGCTGAGTGACCTTGGGCTAATTATGGTTCTCTCAGCCTCACCTACCTCACAAGGTGTCTGTTGTGGGGAAAGAAAGGGAAAAGGAGTTTGTAAGCCCCTTTGAGTCATCTTACAGGAGAGAAAGGTAGGGTATAAAGCCAAATTCCGGTCTCTTAAGAAACTGAAGTTCAATGCTATGGTTAGATCTTATGCAACATTTGCATTCATCCCATCCAAATTCTTTGACAGTGCCCCCGATAAGAAGGACTGAATTTGAAGCTATTCCCCTTCCTGAGCCCTTTTAGTCAAGGTGCTTTCCCTCTTTAAATAGGTGACTCGTTATTTCTTTGTTGTAAGTGTCTAGAAGAGCAATCACAGTGATACTCCTTTGTCAGTATTTAGAGTTGGTGTTATGTGTGATGTCTTGATGGGTACTGCCTGCTAAAGTGGTTTCCATTTTGGGATGCTGTACTGCTTTGTTTGCATTGCGTTGTTGTTGAACTGTTTGTTTTATGTCACTGAATTTTATGACACTGTTGTGATTGTGACATGAGCTTCTTTGAGAAGTGAAAGAAAAATGGAGTGTGTGTGTGTGTATTAAGCGCTGTCAAGTTGTAGCTAACTAATGGCAATCCAATAGAGCTTTCAAGGTAAGGGAATAACAGAAGTAATTTGCCATTGCCTTCATCTGCATAACAACCCTAGTATTCCTTGGTGGTTCTCCCATCCAAGAAGTAACCAGGACTGACCCTGCTTAGCTTCTGAGATCTGATGAGGTCAGGCTAGCCTGGGTCATCCAGTTCAGGGAAAGATGGAATATATATGCATTTAATTTTTTAAAAAATACATAAACACGTCTAAGGGTTTAGTAAGAGGGTGGCTAACTTGAAAGCATTTTCCAGTAGATAGGATATACTTTTAGGAACTGGGTAGATTATAATGTGTGTGTGTAAAGTGTTGTCAAGTTGCAGTGGACTGATGGTGACCCCATGGGGTTTTCAAGGCGAGTGGTTAAATGATGGTTTGCCATTGTCTTCCTCTGCAAAGTCTCCCTTGGTGGTCTCCCATCCTTATACCAAACTGCTCAGCTTCTGTGATCTGATGAGATCAGGCTGTATACCAGTGGTTCTCAACCTGGGGGTTGGGCCCCCTTTGGGGGTCGAACGACCCTTTCACAGGGGTCTCCTAAGACTCTCTGCATCAGTGTTCTCCATCTGTAAAATGGATAAATGTTAGGGTTGGGGGTCACCACAACATGAGGAACTGTATTAAAGGGTCACGGCATTAGGAAGGTTGAGAACCACTGCTATATACTATCCATTCCACATCCCATGAGTCATAATAGTACTTATCTTAAAATATATAACCTGGTTGGAAGCGGATGGCTAAATTAAAGGGTTCCAGGACCTTGGAGAGCTCCCAAGGAGCACAGGAGTTGATTGAACAAACAGCCTGCACAGCATCAAGCCAAGTCCTCTCGAGTCCAAATGCTCCTGCAATTGCTACGAATGTTCAAAGGTACAGCTCCTGCTTGGAGTCAAACGCTAGTTTTTAATATGTGTAGCACATTCAGCATGCTCCTAGTAGTTTGCATTACATTAGATATTCTTACAACAGTCCTGTGAGGTATTATCTCTGATTTGCAGGTGGGAGGCTGAACCAGAGAAACAGACTTGCTTAAGGCTACCTTGTGAGTTTATGGCAGAGGTGAGATTTCTGCTGGGAGCTTCCTCTATATTCGTTTCTGTGTTGGCACAGCAGAAGGATTCACAAATCCCTACCACAAAAGCTTCCACAATTTTTCATACAGAACTAAATCTCCAAAACAGGCGGCTTTACGCAGCTGACACAAATGCCAAATCATTCCAAACAGCAAGTGCCTCGGGTCTTGAAATTAATTTGTAGGTTGAGAAAGGAATATGAATTCAAAAACTTCATAAAAATCTATTCCTCTTTTATTCTCTCTCTCTCTCGCTCTCTCTCTCGCAAGCTGCGACTAATGGTCTGGCTTTAAACTTTAATTGAAGTTTGCAGAAGAGCAAAAACAGCATGAAACAATTTTGCTTCTCTGTGTGTGGGAAATGGATGTTTCTGCTGGCTAATTATGGTCCATGTCTGAAAGAAGGATGTGTTGTGGTATCAGCTATGATTCAGTAGTCTTCAACCGCACATGTTGCTCAGTGGACTGGGATTTTATTTTCCTATAAATTCAGGTGCAATCACTGTAAAAAGGGGAAAAAATGGTTGCAAGTTCCTTTTCTAAACTACCTTAACTGAGCAGCTGCTTGCTTTACAATACTTAAACCACAAATTTCCATAAGAGAAGCCTTCTAATGGGCTAGTTCCTTTCCAGTGGCCCGCTCGTTCTATGAGTACAAACTGATTCTTTGGAGCTTTTTTGTAAGTTAAGATCTACTGTACACATTTAAAGCAGTTTCAAGTCAGTGCAGCCGTCACAGCTACCAAGTAAGGAACTGGGAGACTCATGACCTTTTCTTCCATGACCACAAGTCTGTCTTCTTGATTTCATTGCTTTTATCAACAGAGCTGTTACTGTCTGGTTGAACTCTGTGTGCTCCATTCCTTTTATTGATCAGCCATGTTGCAAATTAATAAAGCAAAGGTTTGTTTTTTTTCTAGAAGTTCTGCTTTGCTGGAATCCCTTACCCTTAAAGGATGTTCCAGGCTTATGTGGTCAGTTTGTGCTGGCTTCCTTGCTTAAATGGGATGGTTCTACGTGCTCTGACTTTGTTTCTCTTATATGCAGGGTCTTTACTGTGTTCTGGATTTGACTTAGGTTGCTCAAAAAGGGAGGCAGCTGATGGATAGAGGTCAATGCACTTTTGACTAACTGCTCCCTCCTCTTCCTCTTTATCTTTTGGGCCCCTCACCATCTATGGGACCCATTTTCTTCCCCCTTTTGGGAGGTTTTTAATGAGGGTTATTGCGGACATTGTTTTACTGATCGCTGCGTTTTTAAACTGTTTTAATGTATTTAAGGGTTATTGTATATGCGATTTATGTGGTTCACTGCCCAGAGCCCTTCGGGGGTAGGGCGGCATAAAAAGCCAATAATAAACAAACAAACAAACAAACAAACAAACAAATAAAAACTGGTGCTGAGGGCGTCATCACTTCTTCTGGGAAGCCTTACTTTTGAGCTTCCCTGAAACGTCTGGTTGGCTACTACTAGGAAGATAATCCTAAAATTCATGGAATTTGTTCTGATCTTGCTGTATACTATAGAGGTTTGGTGTAATTGAACTCTTCTTATTATAACATTAAATAGAGGACCAGAGGACCAGCTACGCCTCTGGAGATCAGAAAGGCAGGCTGAGAGCTGGAGGTCATTACTTGGCTCCTCTAAGACAGGCATCAGGTTCTGCCTTGGCTTGCAGGGAAGGGCTTGGAGCTGGTTCTGCTGTCGGCATTTCCTCATGAGGAGCCATCTCTGGCTCCACAGTGTCTTCAGGTTCTACGTTAGGGTGCTCAGTATACAGGGACTGGATCATGACAGCATGTGAAGGCTCAGCTAGCTGCTGTGCAATCTTATATCTCTGTTATATTACCAAGAAGGTTATAAGATGCGTGAACTAAGCTCTTGCTCTGCTCCATTTTCAAGATCTGTTGGTGTCAAGAACTTCCTAATACCAGAGTTACACTGGTATAAAGTTGGAGAAATATAGATGAAGGGCCAAGAGTATTCCTCACCCCAGTGAAATGTCAAGACCAACAATAGCATGACTAGTGAACCTCCTACCTGCTCCACTAGGGTCATGCAACATTAAAAGAGTCAGGGCATTATTTATCCAGGCAGTTCGCAACCCTACTTGGAAGCAGCCCCCAACAGGGACCAGAACTATGCTGCTCAGATAACATACAAAGAAGACCTTGTTTCCCTGTTATTTGGAGGTGGAGAAAGTCTGGTTCTCAAATGGAAAATTCACGCCCTGCATTCTTGCCTTGCACCCCCCCCCCTTCCCCTATTATTATATTTTGTGTTCTGCAAATTGTTAGTTTTCTGTGGATGTATTGTTTCTTGTTGGTTGCCTCCCCATAGAATGGCTGAGATTTATACATTACATTTCCAGATTCAATTCTGGCTTTCAGCAGATGTATTTAGGAATTACCTTGGCTGGCAAAGGGCTGTTTCTGCTGTGACAGCAGGTGGTAGTTTAGTGGCAATTACAGACTCAAACATTGCTGTACATTACATACAGTACAGTGGAGTTATGCAGAGCCATCCCTCTTCAAAGAAACCTCAGCAGCCCAACCGGCCAAACTCCATCCTTTACCCATGTTGCATTTCGATAATGAGTTCCTGCTGTCTCGTTTCATTATGATCATTCTTCAGCATCATAATATTTTCATTTTTTCCGCACCGGAAAACTTCTTCTCATGAAGTGCCAAAACAAATTTCTGCTGTAATTGTTTAAAACTAGATATCTAGAGCAAGGACGTAGGTAAGGGTTTTTTTCCCCCGGGTTCAACCCCCCATTACATGTCTGAAGCTCCGCCCCCGCGTTTGTGGTTTTTTGATATTTTTAGGGTTTTTTTCCAGTTTTTGGCCTGTAGGAAGCTAGCTTTTAAGCTAGCAGCAGCAAAATTTCAGAGGTTGTTTGGGAGACTCTCCTGATGATACCACCCAAGTTTGGTTAGGTTTGGTTCAGGGGGTCCAAAGGTATGGATTCCCAAAGAGAGAGCCCCATCCTCCATTGTTTCCAATGGGAGCTAATAGAAGATGGGGTTACACGTTTGAGCATCCATAACTTTGGACCCCCTGAATCAAACTTCACCAAACCTCAGTGGTATCATCAGGAGAGTCTCCTAAAGATACCCTGAAAGTTTGGTGCTTCTAGCTTAACAATTGCACCCCTGACAGCAGGCACCCTCCAAACTCCCCCAGATTCTCCTTTTAAATCCACCCCCTTCGGCATGGATTTAAAGGGAGAATCTGAGGTCCCCAGTTTAAACATTGAAAGAGATGCTGTTTCAGGGTGGGGGATAATCCACCCCAAAACAGCATCACTTTCAACGATGTTTTAACTGGGGACCACAGATTGTCCCTTTAAGGTGGATTTAAAAGAAGAATCTGGGTTCCCTAATTTAAACACCATTGAAAGTGATGCTGTTTGGGGGTGGATTCCAGTATCACAACGGCTGTCAGTGGGTGGGGGCAGGGGAGTCTGCCATCCTTGGCCTCAGAGAGCTGCTTTTATAAGCAGCCCCACCCCCCAAACCCACCCCATAAAAAATCTATAGCTACACCACTGATCTAGAGGGAAAAACATGCACCAATGTTTGGGCAAGCCATTGCAATCAATATATCCAAAATATGGAATGCAAACACAAGCAATGATGGTTGGTGGGATTGTGCTGGGTAATAGACGTCCCTTATTTTGGTGAGTTTCAACCTTTCCAAACACAGGATTCACCGAGCTTGGGACCCACCCATTTTGTTGAAAGCCCATGATATCAGAGTCAGTTGACTTCAAAGACATGTGACTGGAAGAGGGGAGGTCCGGAAGAGGGGAGGTCCAGATACTAATGATATCTCATTAGTATCAAGGCCAGGACCATGGGCGGCAGCAGAAGAAACACAAGCAAAGTGCTGGAGGTGGACCACAGAAAGTAACAAGCCACAGTTCAGAGTCATGGAGGAATTCACACCATGGAGGGAACATACCTTGCCTTCGTGCTGCGTTGCTCCACAAGCCTACAAGAGAGGCATAGAACCCTTCATGTGAAAGACCCTTGTTCCTTTTGCTTTCCCCATGCTTTGTTATTTTACTGGTTATCTTTGCTTCTCCATTACTTTCTTCCTTCTCAGTCTCTCAGCATTTATATTGCAGATTCGTGAGAGTTCAGACCTTTCATTTTATTACTCTGCAGAGAGCTGTTGCAAGGAAGGATGTCCCTCCTGGGACCCCGTACATTTGCTCTCTCCGTGGAAGATGCTCTGGCTTGAATGCCAGAGGCCTGGATGAAATATCCAATTGGATATCAAAGTATTTATTTATTGACTTATTCATTTATGGGACTTATATCCTGCTTCATGTGGAGGTCTCAGGGCAGCTTACAAAATTAAAAACAATAATAAAAACATATAAAACAATCCTAAAAACACAATAAAACAAACTTCTGAAATATTACCACTCACCCTCCTGCACTCCAGAAACTAGACTCCAGTTTCCAGAGGGAGCATCAAGGGGGTCAAAGGCCAAACGCTTGGGTGAAGAGACAAGTCTTTGTCAGACACCATAATGGGTTGGTGCCTGACAAATTTTCACGTGAAAGCTATTCCATAGTCTAGGGCTCATTCCGCACCTGCAGAATAATGCACTTTCAAACTGCTTTCAGTGCTCTTTGAAGCTGTGCGGAATAGCAAAATCCACTTGCAAACAGTTGTGAAAATGGTTTGAAAACGCATTATTTTGCGTGTGCGGAAGGGGCCTTAGATTGGAGAAAGCCCTCACAAATACTCCCTTCCCCCACAGCTCAGTATAAACCAGCATCTCTAGGGAGGTCCTGCAAATGCAACGACACATATCCTACCATAGCACACTGAACTCCTCAGAGCTGTGGTGGGAAGTGCCCTCACGTTGCGCTGAATGATTGGAAGGACTGCCGTGAACTATAGACCGGGTATTTTCCTCAAAGAGGCAGGCTTGTGCTGTTTCTCCATTATGGCTGCAGCACAGCACCAAACCAGTAAGTTCCACCAGTAAGTTTTCCCCACAGTTCCCCAGTCCCAGTCCACCCTACCCACCCCATGTCGCCATGGCTTTTCAGGTCTCTCTCTCTCTCTCTTTTTTAAAATGGCAATTGAATAGCTACATATCATGATCTCTGAAGTTCTAACTTTTATTTTTTTTTAAGTAAGTCTCTAGACCCTTTCCCAGAGGTGGGATGCAGCCTATTCGCACCTATTCCGTAGAACCAGTTATTAAAATTTTCTCAGTTCGGAGAACCGGTTGTTAATGATTAACTCCACTAGGGACAAGGGGGTAATCTCTGTCCCTGGGTACAACAAATCTCGTCAAGTGGGGGGTGCAAAATTGCCCCCCATGGCACCCCCACCCCCTACCCCCGATGGCACTTACCCCCACACACTTACCTTCATTTCAGAGCAAGATAGGAATTGGCAGACAATCCCTAACTTAAGTCTCTTTTCTGCAGCAGATAGCTTTTGTTCTTAACAAAAATGGCTACAGTAATAGCCAAGTAAAACCCTAAATCGCTTCCACCCCTAACAAAAATGGCTACAGTAATGGTGACGAGATAGGTCTGAAAATTGTGGAGGTAGGTTTTAAAAGAAAATATGACCTTCTACTTTCAGTTATTTAGAGGCAAGTTCTACCTCATGAGGGAGGGGAGTGGGCTTGAAAACTAGCGAAAGGGCTGGGAATGGGATGGAGCCAAGGGGTGGTGGTGATGGAGTGGGGAAGAGATTTAGCACTTTAAAACTGCATTATGGAAACAGCATGGAAACAAGCAGCAATTTATAAAGCTTAGAGATTAAGAATCTGAAGTTTACAAATTAATCTCATAGATGCTAGAATGCATTCAGCCATGAACAATTGAACCTGCAATGTTTCAATTAGTAGTTTTTTATATGATGCTATTAAATGGAGTTGCATAACCCATTTAATTACAACAATTATGCAGGTACATGTATGTGATTTTACAATATTGTGTCTCTTAAAGTAAATTCATAGAAATTCATCGATTTTCACCAGAGAAAATGGCAACTTTATATGGTAGATTCTGCATGGTATAGGTGTGGGAAAAGGTAGTATGGATCCCTCAAGAGAAAGTGACAGTCTATTTTCAGGTAATTTACAAAATAATTCAGCAAAAAAATCGCTGGGGGTGATTTGTAAAAGATTTACATGTTTAATACCCACTTGGAGCTGTTTCTCAGACTAACAACCTACCTCATAGGGTTGGTGTGATAACAAAATTAGGAGAGAGAGTTGGTGGGCAGAAGCCCATGTAGTGGAAATGATCTATTAAAGTGGAAATTAACTTGTATTGTCGAAGGCTTTCACAGCCGGATTCAACTGGTTGTGGTGGGTTTTCCGGGCTGTATGGCTGGTGGATCTTGTTCCTAACATTTCACCTGCATCTGTGGCTGGCATCTTCAGAGGTGTATCACAGAGGGAAGTCTGTTACACACTGTGTCCAGTGAGAACGGAATGTTTTATTTAAAAAAAATTATACCCTTGCCGCAGCACTGCCCACCCAGCTCTGGAATGCCCCGCCCCAGATCGCCCAGGCCACGCCCCCACTGCATCATGCCCCACCAGGCCCCATTGGCCCCACCACCATTGGAACCTGTTGTTAAGTTTTTTGAATCCCACCACTGCCCTTTCCCCTTATATCTCAGCAACAAAAGGCCTAGATATTTTTTTAAAATAAAAGCTGGGAACTGAGGTCCCCTTTTCACAGAATAATGCACTTTCAATCCACTTTCAATGCACTTTGCAGTGGGATTATACTGTGCAGAATAGCAAAATCCACTTGCAAATCATTGTGAAAGTGGATTGAAAGTGCATTATTCTGTATGTGTAGAAGGGGCTTTAGAGAGTACAATGATATAAGAATAATTTATTTCTGGTTAAAAAACGGGGAGGGGGAAGGAAATTACTGCTGTGGATATGAGACTGGGAAAATCTGAACCTTTCCACCTCCACAGCCACCATCTAGGCCAGTGGTGGCGAACCTTTGGCACTCCAGATGTTATGGACTACAATTCCCACCAGCCCCTGCCAGCATAGACAATTGGCCATGCTGGCAGGGGCTGATGGGAATTGTAGTCCGTAACATCTGGAGTGCCAAAGGTTCACCACCACGGATCTAGGCTGTCCTGAGATCTCTCCCAACATTGCACAGCAAAGTAAGTCTGGGAGATATCAGATAAAAGCAGTGGGAACCCCAGTGGGTGCATGAATGTACCATGATTCTTTGGGGAAGCAAGAAAAAAAATTCCAGCATAAATATTTTTTAAATGGAAAAAAAACAACCCTGATCACCAGAATTGAAGAACTGCAAACCTCACACACTTGCACTTCAGATCAATGTGCTACAAATTGTGGGGTATGCTTTTTAATGTATTTTTCAAATAAGTTTTCAAGTGCTGTATATATATTACAGTCAGTTCAGCAAAATGCTTTTAAAAGCAAACATTTATAGCTTCATGCTTTTACTAAACAATTAATAACATTTCTCTTACTGGTTTTATTTCATTTCCATCCATTAAACAAATAAAATGTAAATCATATAATCTAATTTTGTTAATGGAGTATAATGCATTATCCGGGAAGGGGGGGGGGTGTATAGAAGCCATTAAGACTTGACTAGGATGACTGGAAAGTGACACATGTTTGCGTATGTAGACTCCCTTCCATGTTAGATCTTCTGCCATACACTGTCACATTCACATGGAACTTAGAAGGGTATAGTTTTGCCAGCAGTGGCGTAGGAGGTGAAGAGCTTGTGTATCTAATCTGGAGGAACCGGTTTGATTCCCTGCGCTGCCACTTGAGCTGTGGAGGCTTATCTGGGGAATTCAGATTAGCCTGTGCACTCCCACACATGCCAGCTGGGTGACCTTGGGCTAGTCACAGCTTCTCGGAGCTCTCTCAGCCCCACCCCCCTCACAGGGTGTTTGTTGCGAGGGGGGAAGGGCAAGGAGATTGTAAGCCCCTTTGAGTCTCCTGCAGGAGAGACAGGGGGGATATAAATCCAAACTCTTCTTCTTCTTCAAAGATGACACTGTTCATTACCACTGCATGTCTTAACTGTGGTTTTATGTGGTGCTCCAATACAGAGGTCCTGGCTCGTTCCCCATCATTGCATTGTTTGCAAGAACAGCAGCCAGTCTACACTGAGGTGGTAGGAGAAAGGCGAAGAGAAGACAATGAGCCTAGCTTTTGGAAATACACCAGCTGGTTTCACAAACTAACTGGAGTTCGATTAATCCCAGTTTTGTAATATGTCTGAACTGATGCGAGCACTATCTACTCATTTTTCTGCTGCACCCCTTCCAGCTAACAGCGTACAGTCTTACTTACTCCCATGCACAATATTCTCACAGCCTGTTTTTTAAAAGCAACTTTTGCACATTTGGAATATTTATAAACATTCCATAGTACCTCGTTAACTGAATCCGTGCCAGAGAGAGCTTGTTTCAGTACGATGACATCAGAGCTTTGTTAGCCAGTAACTACAGGTTTCCAAAGATTTCATCCTGGCTTTGCTCAAGACTTTTCTCTTTCTTTTCTCAAACCAGCTGGTTCAGGGAAGGCAAAATGGCATAATCACCCTTCTTCTTCAGCTGTTTGTCCTGAGTTTTCATTTGATCATTTCTCAGTCTACAGCTACTCTAAAAGATTTCCCAGAGATTTCAATCTTGCAATTAGAAATTATATGGACAGGGCAGACTAGGCAAATTGGGCTGTTTAGAAAACAGTCAGAAGTGCAAACAGGCCATACAGTAAAGCACAGGGGTAGGCCACCAGGAGTTGCTGGCCTTCCATAGCCAAAGCTGAAGTGAATATTTTGGAAGCTGACAGACTGCACCATCCAATAATGATCAGCGCTATCAATGTTCCTAGAGTGCCCCTGCAAGAAACAGCAGCAAAAGGGAAAATGTCAGTGATGAAGAGTGGAATCATGACAACGGTTCAGGCTTCTTGCTAATCAAGTCATACAATGACAGCCAGGGGACCACAGCAACTGACTGTTGCAGGTTTTCCAGGTTGTGTGACCATGGTGTGGGAGTATTTGCTCTTGGCAAAAGCTACCAGACCACAGCACCGCAGACTGGAAAACCCACAACAGCCAGTTGATTCTGGTTTTGCAAGCCTTTGGTGGATTCCTCACAGCATATTTATAACGAGTTGCAGTCGTTATAAATGCACTCATTTCCCCTTTTTAATAAATGGGAAATGAATTCATTTATAACAATTGCAACTTGTTATAAAATCTGCCGTGCAGAATCTACCTTTTACAATATGAGGATAGCAGCAAATGTACACAAGACAACATTAAGGCATACCAACCAAGAGATGTGGGGGACCGGCACCTTTTTGCTTTGGATGAAAAACAGTTTTATCATTTCAAAAGACTAAGTGGCAACACGTATTAAATTAGCAAGCTGCTATCTAATTTGCTAGGATCGCAAGATGAACAACCAGAAGCATGTGACAGGAGGGGTGGGAGACAATGTAAGCATCAATGTAAGCAAAGTAATTATACAGACTTGATACAGACAAATAAAAAATGCAGTACAAATCAAAACTGTGAGCAATGCACAAACAACAGCTAGAAGTCAGTAGGACTGAACAGCTTAACACTTTATTAAATCAATAGTGTAAACAAAATCTACAAACAGGGCTGTGGAACAGCAACCTCAGGGGTCTGCAACCTGCGGCTCTCGAGATGTTCATGGACTACAAATCCCATCAACCCCTGCCAGCATGGCAATTGGCCATGCTGGCAGGGGCTGATGGGATTTGTAGTCCATGAACATCTGGAGAGCCGCAGGTCGCAGATCCCTGAGATAGTGCCTTAGTCTCCACAAGTATATGTCAAAGCACACAATCATTCATAATTTCCAATCAACGTAAGCTTCTCTAAGCTAACTGGAAAACGCACAACGAGCTGCCAGTATCTGGCATTTATCTGGCTTTGATGAATCTTCAAGGCTCATAGGCATGTGGTGCTTTCAATATATGTAGGATGTGTCCCGTAGAAAGACGATTCGGTTCCGGCCGTGTTATTCTCCGTGTTGTTATCTCTTGGTGCAAAATGTCTTTTGGCATACTATTGCTGGATTCTGGCAGCTCATGAGTTTTCTAATTAACTTAGAGAAGCTTACGTTGATTGGAAGACGATATGAATGATGGTATGCTTGATATATACTTGTGGAGACTTTGTTCACACTATTGATGTAGTAAAGCGTTAAGCTGTCCAGTTCTACTGACTGCTAGCCATTGTTTGTGTATTGCTTCACAGTTTTGGTTACTAGGGCACAACCCCAGCCCAGCCCATCTTTGTGTTCTCTATGAATTCTGCACTACAGCCTTTGGGCTTGGTTGACATATGCAGTTGGTAAAAGACCGGGATGGGAGAAGAGGCACTACCATTGCCAAGTGCAGGCAGAAGACTGTGGAGCAAGCAGTGAGAGGGCATAGAATGTTTCCTCCTGCAGCTTTCTTTTTTTCCTATATGTACAACTTGATCACCCCCAGTTTGAAATGGTACATTCCATTCTACTTCCTGAATGTGTTCACCAGGCACTCTGGTTCATAACCTGGTCTCACTAACAGGGCTGCCAGTTCCAGAGTTTTCTGGAGCCTAGAGAGGAACCTTGCTAGGGAACAATGCCATAGAGTCCATCTTCCAAAGCACCCATTTTCTTCATGGTAACTGAGTCTAGAGATCGGTTATAATTCTGGGAGCTCTCCAGGACCCAGGTGGAGGTTGGCAACCCTATTAACTAAGCTGGTTCACCCAAAGAGTCCTGGGAATTGTAATTTGGACAGGCCACTGGTCATTCCTTTTTCAAAGCTCCCAACCCCCTTCCCCCAACAGGAGCATACTTGTGGGATCAAAGGACTAAGGAACTGACTTGGAGTCTTTCACATTAATATTCCCTAGGACTACTTTTGTAGAAGTAACAGGCTTGCTTCTATTTGTTTATTCATTAATTACCTGCATTCCCTTGCCCCCATGTCCCACAAGGAAGGAGCTAGCAGCAATTTCACCAATATCTAATGAGTATGGATGACTTTGGGGGGAAAAGGAAGGGAAATTACAAATAATTTATTTCTTGCATTTTCTTTTCCCTGGTGCTCCTTCTCACCCCTAAATGTAGTTCTCTCAGATACATGCTTTGTTCAAATTCCATTTCCTTTACTCGTCTTTATCTATCACACAAACATCACAGGGGCCTATGTACACATCACATGGAAAGTCTCACAGGGGACCCTACTTTTTTCCTTGCCAATGTAGTAGCTTCAGATGGATCCAATTTGGCATGGGGTATGAGGCAAGACAGTTCAAAGAGCCCCGTGGTGCAGATTGGTACACTGCCATACTGCAGACTCAGCCTTTCATCTTTCTGAGGTCAGTAAAATGATGATGAAGAAGAAGAAGAAGAAGAAGAAGAAGAAGAGGAGGAGGAGGAGGAGGAGGAGGAGGAGGAGGAGTTTGGATTTATATCCCCCCTTTCTCTCCTGTAGGAGACTCAAAGGCGCTTACAATCCCTTTGCCCTTCCACTCTCACAACAAACACCCTGTGAGGTGGGTGGGGCTGAGAGAGGTCCGAAAAGCTGTGACTAGCCCAAGGTCACCCAGCTGGCGTGTGTGGGAGTGCACAGGCTAATCTGAATTCCCCAGATAAGCCTCCACAGCTCAGGTGGCAGAGCGGGGAATCAAACCCGGTTCCTCCAGATTAGAATGCACCTGCTCTTAACCACTACGCCACTGCTGCTGAGTACCCAGTTTGCTGGGAGTAACATACTTTACCTAGTAAACATAATGATCGGCGTTTGCACAGGAGACTACCTTTACCTTTAGGACAGTTCGACCCTTTTGTCCACAATATTATTTCAACCTAAAATGGTCTCACTGTTGGAGAAACATCCAAAGTGCATGTATGTCCACAAGGGATTTATCAGATCAGAGATACAACCCAGTGATAGGGAAGGGTTATCAGTCCATCTGTTTCAAGCCTGCTAGTCACAAATAAAAAAGACACTGGGAAAATCTGGTTATGGAGCTCCCAGTGTCTTGACTTACAAGGCCCTAAGTCAATCTAAAAGGAAAATAATCCTGAGCACATCTCCTTCTTTCAGCCTCTTTAAAAACTTGAGTTTCAGGAAGGGATGCCATCCCAGCCAATGAACTAGCGACAGCTAGAAATGGCAATGCCAGTTTGTCACAGAAGCAACAAGGGAAAGAAAGCTGAACATCAGAACAAAGTGTTGTGAGACCCAATTTCATCAATATCTAATACAATAAAGGAATCCTGAGCACCTGCACTGACCCTGTACTTTACACATTCTAGGAAAAGACCCAATGCAAACTATTGCTTGGTTGTATAAGATTTATTGTCTCAAAGTGTTCATGTTTTCAGACCACTCCTTTTAAATTTTAATTTGTTACTAACTGTTGCTTTGTTTATACATGCACCAGATGATACCGTTGCATGTGTCTGAGTATTTACATATGATAGGTTCAGACTACTCTAAGGTAACTGGGCTCTTGGAGAGGGTTTTGATTTTAGAAGAGTGATTGTCTCAAAACAGAGATTTATCCTTGGTGGAATTTTTGCTTTATTCTGATTTTCAAACACTACTTTGATTAGGGGAAAAAACACCTTTTATAGGAACTTTCAAGAACAATGAATCCGCTGTACTTCAAGTTTGATGAATGGCTGCAGAAAGAGGCAGTTGCAGCTCCTTTAAAAAAACCTGTTGTGTAGTGGTTGCATCACTTTGTTTCAGTGACTTTCAACTCATGAATCAGCTCTGTCAGGTGTGTTCTGCCCGGCCACAAATGCAGATAGAGTTGCTACTTTGAAAGGTTGTGCTCCTTACCCTGCAGGTGTAAAGGAAAGGTGAGCAGGAAAGCAAGGTGCTCACTAGTGCAGTGATGGCGAACCTTTGGCACGGGGTGCCAGAAGTGGCACTCGGAGCCCTCTCTGTGGGCACGTGCACACAGAGTTCATCGTGAGGGGCAGAAAATCACCACCACCACTACCCCACACACATCTAGGCTGGCCTGGGCCACTGAGCACGACGTGCGCGCACCGCGGTGAGCAGGGAGGACTCGGCTGGCGGGCCTGGTGCCTGTGCTCTGGGTGGCTGCTGCCCGATGGTGGGGGGGGGCACAGAGGAGGCAGAGATGCTAGAGAGGTGCAGAGTGGTGCGTGCAGGACTTGCTGGAGGGTACTGCAGGCTGGCCCCTGCTCAAGCCAGTGGGGTGGAGGAAGAGGGAGCCAACCGTTTTTTTCTAAACTAAAACCTCAGCATTCAGGTTAAATTGCCAGGGTGGCACTTTGCAATAAATAAGTGGGGTTTGGGTTGCAATTTGGGCACTCGGTCTCAAAAAAGTTTGCCATCATTGCACTAGTGGAAGGATTCCTCCGTGGCTCTGGTCTTTTGCTTCTCCTGTTGCTTGACTAGTATTTTCTGTTCCCAGCTCTTTTAGTCTGCTGTCCATGGTCCTGGTCTTAATGCTGGTAAGGTTATAGTCCTGGCTCCCCTTCTTCCTGTCGCATATCCCCTTCTTCCTTTTATGCCACATGACTTCCTGTCCTGGATCTGGAGTGGCGGAAGACCACTAATCTATTCAACAGTAAGTATTGATTTGCAATGATGCACAAATGTTTGTAAAAATGTTCAGATTTTTTTTATTTCTTAAAGGACCTGTGATTTTTACGATGCTCTGGAAACATGAGTACAATAGGGTCAGCAGTACATATTGAAGAAGGAATTGTTTGAAAGGGTCTTTAGTCAGAAACCAGTTGTCTAAATGAGCATGCAAACAGAGTTTGTACTTATGATGTTCTTGTATTAAATATTATTGAATTGAATTTTGTACCCTTGTTCAGAATGCCTTCCTTTCTCTTCCTCTGCTCATCTGCTGCTCATAAGACAGTTTATTTGAAATGATGCACACTGTCTCTGTAAGACTTTATTTATATAAGTTATTCAACTAGAAAAGGCAGCTTTGCATAGTGGTTAAGAGAGGTGAAATCCAATCTGGAGAACCAGGTTTGATTCCCCACTTCTCCACTCCCGCACTCCTGCTGGGTGATCTTGGGCTAGCCACAGTTCTCTCAACCTATAGGGAGGCAGGCATTGACAAACCACCTCTGAACATCTCTTGTCTTGAAAACCCTGTGGAGTCACCACGAATCAGCTGTGGCTTAATGGCTGTTTCCATCACCATTCATCTGGAGCTATGAGATTTACAGTGTAACACGAGCAATAAAAGGGACCCTGTTCCAAGGATGTCAAAAATAAAATTGTAGTTAATTCACTGGATGGGTTCATTGCTTGGCCATTGGATTAAATCAGCAGCAGTTCTGAAGCCAGTCTGACAGCTGTCCTTTGGAATGAGTCCCATCTGTCTTTTAAACACACATAGACACCACTGTATAAATAAAAAATTATTAAGAAGAGTTTGTATTTATATCCCCCCCTTTCTCTCCTGTAGGAAACTCAAAGGGGCTTACAATCTACTTGCCCTTCCCCCCTCACAACAAACACCCTGTGAGGTGGGTGGGGCTGAGAGAGGTCCGAAAAGCTGTGGCTAGCTCAAGGTCAGCCAGCTGGTGTGTGTGGGAGTGCACAGGCTAATCTGAATTCCCCAGATAAGCCTCCACAACTCAAACAGCAAAGCTGGGAATCAAACCTGGTTCCTCCAGATCAGAGTGCACCTGCTCTTAGCCACTGCTCTTAGCGACTACGCCACTGCTGTGTTAATCCATTACACTTGCTGATTGCTGCCAAGGCAGGATAGAATTAATGGTTTCCGCAGCTAAACCACGGTCTGCCCTACAAAGGGAACAAGAAATCCTTTAGGGGCTTATTTATGGCCAAGAGTGGCTTGAACCATTCCATGGAAATGTGGAGTAAGGTACAAAGTCTTATTTTGCTTTTGGAACACCCTAAAAAATGAACACTTGTGACAGTGAAATGCATTTATATGCATCTTTTAAAAAAATAACAATGTTTTTTTTTCTCATTTCTGGCTGCAGTTTTCCAGAAACTACTATTTTGATGTGGGATAAAAGAGGAGGAGAAATGCAACAGGCAGAATGTCAAGCATAAGCAGAAGGTAAGGTGGGAGGTATTTCTTGGATTGTTCTAACATAACAGATTAGAGAGATTCATGGGCGATAAGTCTTTCCATAGCTACTAGCTATTATTAGCTATTATTTATTTAACTTTGCTGCGATAAGTCTCACATCTTTACTCACTATAAGCCTGTGTACGCGAGACTTGTAAAAGCGCACTTGTATAAAATGCTGTTCTTGTGACTTTGTTCCAGGGGATTGTCTGTAATTGTGGTCACTTGTACAGATGTTACCAATGACTATAGACACAATGTGGCAGCTGTTGTTGTTTTGTCTGGCTGTTATATTACTGCAACTCTCAATATTTTTAATAATTATGCATAAAGGGAGCATATCTTTGAGCACTGGATGGTGGGGACAGATAATGGGGATGGCCACTAATATCATATCTTGTTTGTGGGCTTGTGAGAACAGCTGGCTGGTCACTGTTGTGATATAATAATATTAACAACAAGAAGAACAATAAAGGGCCATCAAGTTACTTGACAAAAGTAACTTCCAAGACAAAAGTAACTTCCAAGGCAAAAGATAAGCAGAGGTGGTTTGCCATTGCCTTCATATTATATTATATTATATTATATTATATTATATTATATTATATTATATTATATTATATTATATTATAGTTATTATAGTTATTATATTATATTATATTATAGTATATTATATTATATTATATTATATTATATTATAGTTATTATAGTTATTATATTATATTATATTATAGTATATTATATTATATTATATTATATTATATTATAATATTATATTATAATGTATTGTAAAACGGTTTTGTTCCATCGGGCCCTTGGTGAGGCCGGCAACGGATTCCCCCTCCAGGATGGCCCTGTGTTGTGTGCTACTCCATCATTGGCACGCCCAATATAACATCAGATTAGCACTGCTGTCCCCTCCCAGCCTTGGGATCGGGCGTCACACTTCTTGCAATACTGTTGTACTTTATTGAACTATATTAATGCTGCTATGTTTTTATAGACTCTGTAAATTGTTTTAACTAAACTTAATTATTTATTGTGTATAATGTTGTTCCTGGTCTGTTGGGTGTAATGTTGTTCCTGGCCTACTGTACACCACCCAGAGCCCTTCGGGGGTGGGAGGTTTAAAATCTAATATATAAATAAAGAAATATAAATTATATTATGTTATAGGATTGGATCCATTAATATAATTCTTAAACATTTTAAACCCTTCCCCCTCATTTTCTTTCTCTGTCATTTTACTCAAACTTTGATGTGGGTTCTCAGTCCCAAATATACCCAGATTGAGAATATGATCGACCTGTCCCAACCAAAGGCATCCCAATATTTTGGTACCATTTGCAAATGATAATTTCTGTGAATTCCTCACATTCATTGTAGAGAAAAGAAGAGAAATCTAGCAGTAATACACCTACACACATTATGACATAAAATCACTTGGATCTAGTTGGGTGCCCCTTTCAATTCTGGTGTCCTAAGTGAATGCCTAGTTTACCTGTATGGTTGGGCCATCCCTGCCCCCAACCATTTAAAGCAACCTGCCATCATTCCAGATGATGCATTACTTACTGTAGAGAGAAAACCACTGCATAGCTGGACAGAATCACCATAGGCAGGAGGCAGTAACCAAGTACACTGGCCACACATCCGTATGAAACACTTGCAATGCTCATGAGGTTCAACAAAGCATGGACTGCGATGCATCCAATGGCACTCATGCCATACACATAACCAAAATGAACTTTTCCTGCCTATGGAAAGGAACAAAAATAAAGATAGTGTCACTGGGCCACCGATTGGCAGACTTGAAAGGAGATCGGGGAGGGGGTCTCTCTTTTATATCTCAGGCATTGTATTCTTTTTATGGGTTGGATCCTTTGGACCATGAATGGACGAAATTTGTGGCACCAATTGTTCCCTGTTCTCCTTGAGAAATGCTTCTGTGGATTGGCCACCCCTTTGGAACATAGTAGTTGTGGGGGCTGCAGATTGAAGAGAAATACACAGAATTAACCCCTCTCCTCTTTCTGAATTCAGTGAATGAAGCAAGAGTTCATATAAGAATTAGAAGCAAACGTCTATACATTCCCTCTTTTTTCTGCATTCTACCCCAATGTCCCCAAACCAAAGAAAAATTATTTCAAGAGGTATAAGAGAAAGGGAAGAGATATTTTCAGTAACCACCTTCTGTTCAGGTTCATAGTATTCAACCCCAAACATCTATTTAAATGAGACTGTCATGGAAGTAACTTTTTAAACTCAACAGCATATCAAACCCTGTGTAATCAAACACTATTCATTGTTTTTGAGTGTTCAAAAAAGGAGCAAAAAAGGAGTGTTCAAAAAAGGAGCAGCAGTGGCGTAGTGGCAAATTCTAATCTGGAGGAACTGGGTTTGATTCCCCGCTCTGCCGCCTGAGCTGTGGAGGCTTATCTGGGGAATTGAGATTAGCCTGTGCACTCCCACACATGCCAGCTGGGTGACCTTGGGCTAGTCACAGCTTTTCGGAGCTCTCTCAGCCCCACCCACCTCACGGGGGGGAAGGGCAAGGAGGGCGGAAGGGCAAGGAGATTGGTAAGCCCCTTTGAGTCTCCTACAGGAGAGAAAGGGGGGATATAAATCCAAACTCTTCTTCAAACTCTTATTTAACAGCATCTAATAAGACAGGGTAATGATCTGGGCATTGGTGTCTGACTGCATTTTGTTGAGGAACTCTAATATCACATTGTGATGTATAAGCAGAGGTGGGATCCAGCAGGTTCTCACAGGTTCCCAAGAGTAGGTAACTGATTATTTGTGTGTTCCGAGAGGGGGTTACTAATTGGTGATTTTTGCCTTAGTTACGCCCCTCCTCTCAGCAGTAGCATGCAGAACTCTTCAGCTAAGCAGTCTCTAGCAGGAGGTGCACCGGGCGCAGGTGGCAGCCTAGCATGCCTCTGCGCGATACCGCATTCCAAGTTTCCCTACCAAGGACCCGGCAATAATACCAGCGGTTGGGCGTCTCTTCTGCCACAGCCCCACCCAGGAATGCCCCGCCCCTGGAATGCCCTGCCACGCCCCCATCATGCCCCGCCCATCCCCATTGGTGCTACGCCACAGTTTGAATCCCACCACCATGGGAACCTGTTACTAAAATTTTCGGATCCCAACTCTGTATAAGCCTAAACCTATCTTCCTTACCCATAAAATAAAACTGATAGTCAGTACTGTATTGAACTGCCCCAAAATTCAATCACAACCAGTTGCACTAATAATTAACTGTAACTTGGCTGAAGTGAAGTGCCTGAGATGAGAGATGTACCCTTTAGTGAATCTCTGGGGGGTGCTTACAATACTCAAGGGATCCACAGAACACAGATTAAAGACTCTAAAAGGCAAATCAAAGATTTTTGAAGGCCAGCAACACACACACACACACACACACACGACACAAGAACAAATCAGAAATAAAAGTTGTGGGAAAACTACATTTCCGGATGAAAAATCTTCTGGACAGGATGTCTGCTGAGGGAAATTATCTTCCTCAAGATAGTTCTCTAATAACCGCACCATTTAAAACACCATTTAATAGGGTGGTGAGGGATGAATGGAACCAGCAGACTGAGTCAAGCCGTCATCAGCCTGGAGATGTAATAATATTTCTGTTTATTGATTGCTCCAAACCTCTGTGCCTAATGAAGAATGCATAATATGAATGTCTTAATTAAGGTTTTTAATTGAGGTTTAAATGATGATATTACTGTCACAACTTCTGAGGCACCTTGAGAGTCCTTTGCGTCTAAAGTGGGTTATAAATTGGGAAATAAATTTTTAGAAACATGTTGGCCCAATAAAAGATACTGGGTACAATATTCAGCAAAAGTTCATTATAACTAGTCTCATCAAACTTAACAAAACCTGGGCTGGTCTTTGTCAAGTCCCAGGAAAACCTGTGGTGTGCCGTCTGGGTCTGCATTTCCCTCCCAAACGATGTGCGTAGTTAAAGTAATGTTTAAATGGAACCTCAAAATTATCAATGTAAGGAATGCATTATGCATTTTAGTTTGTGTGTTGAATTAGTAGCAATGAATGCTGGTTCAGTAGCCAAGCAAATAGGCTTCCTCTCAGACTGCAAGTCACATTCCTGAAGTTCAAAGATGAAAGGTCAGAGGTGCACAACCTTGTTTGTCCACTAGCCTTAGGTAAAATCAACAAACACATGGGAGCAGTGGTGGGATCAAAAAAATTTAGTAACAGGTTCCCATGGTGGTGGGATTCAAACTGTGGCGTAGTGCTAATGGGGCTGAGCGGGGTACTACGGGGGCATGGCTGGGCATTCCGGGGGCGGGGCATTCCTGGGCGGGGCTGTGGCAAGGACGCAGCCACTGCACCAGTCCTTGGGCGGGAAACGAATGCACGCAGGCGCAGGCGGTGCGCCGGTGCACCTCCTGCTAGACTGCTTCAAGTTCTGCGTGCTACTGCTGAGAGGAGGGGCATAACTAAGGCAAAAATCACGTGGCAAAATCACCAATTAGTAACCCCCTCTCGGCACACACAAATAATTAGTAACCTACTCTCGGGAACCTGTGAGAACCTGCTGGATCCCACCTCTGCATGGGAGGCCCTAAACCTTGTGGTTGTTCGTCCCTCTCTCCGCTAGGGGGGATGGCAGGGGTTTCCGGGTGGAGTGCTGCGGAGCCGCAGTGTGCCCAGTTGCCCAGGTAAGTTTTCCTTCTGCCAGCTCACTTGCCCCTTGTGCCAGTGGAGTGGGCACCCATGCCAGCACAAGGGTATGCCAGCTTTAGAGGGGGATTTGGCCCTCCTCCCTCCAATAGGGCTGCCCTTATTCAAAGTCTATTACTACTGACTCCAGAAGGAAGGGTGTTGGAACACTGTCAGGTGGAACCTCTTCTCTCCAAGTGAACACGAACAGGCAGCAGCCTTTTGCAAACACTCATATTTCTAGCACTTCCAACATTGCTGCCAACATGACGGTATGCAATGCCATTAGTGTAACAGATTACTATCAACCACCTCGGCAGTCATTAAAGGTTTTCAATAGGTTTAGCATTTTCAATTTGGGCAGGGAGGTTTGATCTGCAATATTTCGTGCAGGGGCCGCGCATAAACACAATGCCTGCAATAATCAGCTAATATTTTAACTTGTTTGTTCCAGAGCGTTTGATTAATCGGCACGGCCCTGCTTAGCAGCTTAATCTAAGATTAACAAATTGCCGTGCCAGGAGAAGGAGGAGGCAGGACAGTCACTAAATGAAAACTCCCTGTGATATACTGCGGGATGTACAGGGGGAAACTCGGTGCAGCAAAAAGAAGGCTGGATCCAGGCAGTTTCTGCTCTCAGCATGGCCCAGTTCTCTTCTCTTCAGACCTTGTCCCACATGGGTTTTAACCATGGAGGTCCCATGTTTCATAAGAACATAAGAACATAAGAACAAGCCAGCTGGATCAGACCAGAGTCCATCTAGTCCAGCTCTCTGCTACTCGCAGTGGCCCACCAGGTGCCTTTGGGAACTCACATGCAGGAGGTGAAAGCAATGGCCTTCTGCGGCTGTTGCTCCTGAGCACCTGGACTGTTAAGGCATTTGCAATCTCAGATCAAAGAGGATCAAGATTGGTAGCCATAGATCTTCTTCTCCATAAATCTGTCCAAGCCCCTTTTAAAGCTATCCAGGTTAGTGGTCATCACCACCTCCTGTGGCAGCATATTCCAAACACCAATCACACGTTGCGTGAAGAAGTGTTTCCTTTTATTAGTCCTAATTCTTCCCCCCAGCATTTTCAATGAATGCCCCCTGGTTCTAGTATGGTGAGAAAGAGAGAAAAATTTATCTCTGTCAACATTTTCTACCCCATGCATAATTTTATAGACTTCAACCATATCCCTAGCACAGCCTTTTTTTAGGTGGTCAAGGGAATCCCCTCCTTTTTCACCTGTGGAAAAGATTATTTGTATCCATTCCACAGAGTGGAAGTGGATGTGGAGAAAGGGTAGAAGATGGAGTTGGAACAAATCAGGCCCAATTGCCTTGCCACGTGGCATATATCTCTATATATCCACTTCCCTTTCATTAGAGACATCATTTTGGACAATGTCAGAAACAGAATGAAAAAGGCATCTATATAATATGTGTGTCATAGTTCACGGATACTTTTCTCTTTTTTAGAATTCACTGAACTTTTCGTGACCCTATGGAAACATTTTTTGAGATGCATGCAAATGACTGAACAAGAACTCCTGCAATTTCTGGAAATCTGCCGGGAATAGTTGTGGGTCTCCATGAATCTGTGGAGAGACGGTTACTTCTCCATTAGGTTCAGCAGAACTATTTTGGATTTCCATTATGTGCTCATTTTCCTCTGTGCCTCTTTCTCTTTCTCCATCTCCCTCCTTGCAGTGGAGGAGGATCTCCTGAAATCTGGTGTATTTAGACCCCTTTCCCATACAAATTGAAGACATGGCTCAGCACCTTTGCAATCCCACAGACACTGACCTACAGATAAGGTGATGACTGGAATGCCTACGGTTTCTATTACACTATACCAGCAGTAGTGTGGCTCCGAGGGCCAAACAGAAAACCATCGGCCCCGTCACGTCCGTCTCATTCATAATGCTGGCCTCTGATGGCTTCATCGGGTTGAGGACTGTCAGAGTTTTTTGCCAGATGTGATCGAAGTTGATCCCCAGTTCTGCAATAGGAGGGGGGGGGGGGAAGTTTCAGAATTGTCCATTATCCCAAAATAAAATCTTGGTATAAGAGTTCATCAGGGAAACGTTTGGTCCCAGCATAATAAAACAGAGAATTGGGTGTAAGCAAATTACCCTAACGACTCATGCGCTAAAGCCAAGACTTAATTTGGACTCTAAATTGGGAAATATTGATTACTCGGTTATGAAAAGGAAAATGATACAAACCAGATGTCAACAGTGACTCCATGTGGATGGACTGCGTTTTTTAAAAAAATGTAAGAACTTTTCAAGCACACTTTCAATAACTGCAGCAGCAGCAAGCCTTTATTGGCATGGACAACAGTACAACAATTTTAAAAAACGGATTAAAAAGCATATACAATACAGGAAATAAATGTTAAGTCGAAGGAAATCTACTGGCATTTAGTAATTTCCAGGAGAAAGTCTGCCACTATCATACAGAGAGAAGGATCAGGATTGTCCAATTGTTGCAATATCTGGAAAAATAACCCTGAAGAGATTCAAAGATGCTGCTGTTTTATTTACCTGTTAGAAAAATATACATGAAACCAGGCTGGCCCCCAGAAGGACCATATTGATGGACACCAAGGGCTACTTATGGAATGGGAACTGCCATTATTCATGCCGTTCACAACCTGGCTTTAGCATTTTGTTGCACAAGAGGCTCCTTTATTTTTGCTGATGGCCAGTTTTCAAGGGGACAAACAAGAAAATGGTGACGCGCAGTGATCTTCAGGTCCTTGAGGAGACAACGGACTCACTTCTGGCACCAACATCAGAACAGGAAGTTGGGGTCTAGCACTGCCTAAAGCTGTGGTGGCAAACCTTTGGCACTCCAGATGTTATGGACTACAATTCCCATCAGCCGCTACCAGCATGGCCAATTGGCCATGCTGGCGGGAGACTGATAGGAAATATGAATCTAGCAACATCTGAGTGCCAAAGACTACCACCACTGGTGGAATGCTTATGACCCACCCTTATCAATTCAATGGGCCCCTGGAAGTGGGGAAAATATCCTGGGCTGGATCCAAATTAATGAAAAGGGAGAAGTAATTTATGGCAATTCCCCCTTCCTGCTGCAGACCCCCAGGTTAACCCTCATGCCATTCCTGAGGGTTCTCTGTCCCCCAGAAGCAGTGTTTGTGGGGTATCAGTGGAAGTGGGGGGGAGGAAAGTGATAGAAGTGCCTCCTGCTAGTGGAAATGTGCTCTGGGGCCAACTTCCTGGTTTTTCAGCTTTCTCATGAACTATTTATTTACCAACTGAGCATGCTGCAACTATGTACCATCCACACACCCTTCCCTTGACACCACTGGACATCATGTGAAGCCAGCAGCATAAGAACATAAGAACATAAGAACAAGCCAGCTGGATCAGACCAAAGGCCTCCTAGTCCAGCTCTCTGCAACTCGCAGTGGCCCACCAGGTTGGGAGCTCACATGCAGGATGGGAAAGCAATGGCCTTCTGCGGCTGTTGTTCCCGAGCACCTGGACTGTTAAGGCATTTGCAATCTCAGATCAAAGAGGATCAAGATTGGTAGCCATAAATCGACTTCTCCTCCATAAATCTGTCCAAGCCCCTTTTAAAGCTATCCAGGTTAGTGGCCATCACCACCTCCTGTGGCAGCATATTCCAAACACCAATCACACGTTGTGTGAAGAAGTGTTTCCTTTTATTAGTCCTAATTCTCCCCCCCCCCCCCAGCATTTTCAATGAATCCCTTCTGGTTCTAGTGGCAGGTGGACATGCAGCTCCACAAATGGTGGGGGGGGGGGAGGAGCCACAGGTGGGCAGCAGGGGAGAAGAACGACAGTTGGTTTTTATACTCTGCTTCTCTCTGGTAAAAGAAATCTCAAAGCGGCTTACAATCACCTTCCCTCCCCCTCACAACAGGCACCTTGTGAGGTAGGTGGGATCGAGAGAGTTCTAAGAGAACTGTGACTAGCCCAAGGTCACCCAACAGGCTTCATGTGCAGGAAAGCAGACAATTAAATCTGGTTCTCCAGATCCGAGTCTGCAGCACATGTGGAGAAATCAGACCTGTTTCTCCAGATTACAGCCTGCCACTGTGAATCACCACACTCTGCTGATGGTGGGGCCCACTGGAAGCCCTGGATCTGAGCAGCTGCCCCAGCTCGAGTATGCTGCTGGCAGTCCTGAAGAAGGGTGAAGTGCAGATATCCTCGTGTTAGTTTTATTTATGTCAGTGGGATCTTGTGAAGATATAAACCTTACTGGCATTTATGCAGTGTGATGAGGCTGAAGTTTATCTCCGCTAGGGGTTTCACAGACAGGGTTTTAAACATTTTTTTTAAAAAAAAATCTGACATAGTTGGTCGGATGCCATTTCAAAAATATAGACACAGCATGACTCCCAGGAACTTTCCTGTGTTTTTCTTTAGAATTAGAATAAGCCAGCTTAATATTCTTTTCAAAAAAAAAACTGGCAAATTTATTGCAAGATGTGTAAACAAGATTATAACAAGTGCTTATTAATTATAGGCACCTTAACATGATATCTGATTATGCAATATAAATACAGAGGGAAAGGCAATGCTATGAAATCTGAATGCAGAATTTATCATGACACTGTCAACCAGAGGCAGTAAAGTATATGATGCATGTGCCGTAAAAATGACTTAATGCCTTTATTTTCCATGCAAATTGTGGTGCTGCCCTTTCGAACGTAAACATGTGTCTGTGTTACAAATGCAAAACAACAAATCAATTTTTATCCCCTACCTTCTTTCTCTGATTTGGCAGACTAAGATAGAATATTTGTTTTCAGCATAGTTTTACTTAGGGTTTTGGCTGTGCTATATGACTGAGAGGCTGTTCTCTGGCCATTTTACTGAAGTGTCTGTTGGGGGTGCCAAAGGGAGAAAAACTCTCACGATCCACAGGAATTGCTTACTTCCAGCCATCAGTAGCACAAGCAGGGGACTGGCATCCTTCCCTGAGCCCATAGCATTTCCAGCAGGCAGCAGTACTGTAAGCCCTGGAGATGATGGGTATACCTTGCCTGGGACCATCGTATCTTCGAGACCGCATCACCCCATATGTCCCTGTACAGCCTCTTCGATCAGTTGAGGCCAACCTACTAGTGGTCCCTGGCCCCTCGGTGATGCGGCTGGCCTCCACACGGGCCAGGGCCTTTACAGCTCTGGCCCCAGCCTGGTGGAACGCTCTTCCTCCAACTGTCCGGGCCCTGCGGGACCTTGGTGAGTTCCGCAGGGCCTGTAAGACGGAGCTGTTCCGCCGGGCCTTTGGAGGAACCGGCTGCTGATGGTGCCCCCTTCCCCCCCCCCACTTTCATGGCCCTCTACATCTGGGCCGTTTGTCATTCAACGGGACCTGCCATTCCCTCCCTCTTAGGAAGAGGATTTTGAATATGGAGCTGCTGGACGCCCTTCTATTTTTTATGATAGTATTTTTATATTGTATTTTATGAGATCTTAGCTTTTTACTGTTTTATCGCTGTTTTTAAAGATTTAGCCATTTTATGTTATATTATGTTTACTGTTGTACACCGCCCGGAGCCCCTCGGGGATAGGGTGGTATAAAAATCTAATTAATAATAATAATAATAATAATAATAATAATATAATAATAATAATAATAATAATAATAATAATAATAATAATAATAATAATAATAATAATAATACCTTGAACAAACGCTGGTCCTATGATCTAAAAACAAGCTTTGCAGAAAAGGAGCCCATCTTGTAGGATTACCAGCCATTTGCTGGCACGCAGTAGGATGCGGGTTGGAGTGGGGACATCACACTCATGCTGTGATGTCACTTTTGGCGTAAACCCAGAAGTGATGTCACTGCCCCAGTGTGCTGCTCTAGGATCACCCCACCGATGTTGTGATGTCACTTTCTGGATAAGCCTGCTGTCTTGTTCTTATCAGTGCCTACATGGGAGCCCTCCCTTTTTAATGGTCCCTTGAGTTTCACAATGGAAGAAGAGTAATATATACGTTTAATAACATTCTCCTATGGGCCCTTTTCATAACAATCTCTCTCTTGAAATATTTGCAGCTAGTAGTTCTCAACAAGAGGGCTATCATATTCCATTTTTATTCCAGATAATATTATCCAGATAATAATATTCAATTTTTGTCCAACTCTTCCTCAAAGACCTCAGGACAATTTCTTGCAGCCGCCCTTTTATCTTCAAAACAACACTGCAAGTAAGCTACGTGAAGCAATAGGAATTGATTTAAAAGTTGAGAACTATTAGCTGTAAATATTTCAAGAGAGAGATTGTTATGAAGAGGAGAATTTTTGACTGTAAACTCAAATAATAAGAATTCTATTGAGGGGCCTGAGAAGGCATTACAAGGTTAACCAGCACCGGAGGTTAACTAGCCCCACCTTTTGTGTTTATTTTGAAACAGTTACTGATATATGAAATGCTATCTTGTACATTTGTGTACTTATTTCAAAATTGATCATAAATTCATGAAATTCTGTATATCATTATGTAATCTATATCTACCAGACCACAGCCACACAGCTTGGAAAACCCACCACAACCAGTATTCTTTATGAAATTGTTTATGAAATTGTTTATTTCACACTGTGGTTAAAATTACTCACGTTGTTGTGGTTTAAGTCATTGGGTACAGACTGTATTATTGCCATTGGTGATAATATGACATTACTTCTGACGTCAGCCATTTTTTACTTTATTTTCTCCCATTGCTGCTGTGAGTGGTGGCGGGAAACAGGAACGGGGGTGGGGGTGGGGATTTCCATCCTTGCCAGGGGACTGTCAAACCTATTGTGTAGGAAAATGTGGATTTCTCCAGTTGGGAGGAGGGAAAGGAACACATTCCAAGGGAAAGTGTTTGCTTTTGCAAGGTTATCATCAATGCAGAAAATGTATTTAAATATTCAATTTTTATCCAACTCTTCCTCAAGGACCTCAAGGCAATTTCTCACAGCCTCCCTTTTATCTTCAAAATAATACTGTGAGTCGGCTATGTGAAGCAATAGTGATTGACTTAAAAGTCTTCCAAGTGAGCTTCTTGACAGAGTAGAAAATAAGGGGTTTCTAGTCCCTCCCAGTTAATCAGTTGATCAGTCTGTCTGTCAGTCTGTCTGTCTTCCACCTGCCCCTGGAAATGTAAGACCACTTAAATAACTTCCTGTTAACAGCTTATATTTGAAAGCATGTTATTTAAATTGAAAATCCTTTGCCATTATACATGTAAGTTTACTCTATGAGAAAAATAAATCACTTTGCTGATGTCCCAGAAATCTGTGAGACGAGTGCATAGAAATTCTGTTTTATGCATAGCTGCTGGAACATGCAAAAAAAAAAGGGCAATTAAGTGATTTAATTTTGTACCTTCTAGCAAAGGAGGTTCTTCATCAAAGCTGTCAGGATAAGTGTTATTAGATGGGAATTCAGAACGGTGTGCTGGCTGGAAAATCTGGCCTGTGTAGGACTGTGGAGATGATAGCATTTCTGGGCGAGTGAATGCATCTTGTCGTTTCTCCCCTGTTTGCTCCCTGCAATATAGAGAACAATAACACAAGAACAGAGTACCTAACATGAATGACATTTTCCTAGAATCAGCCAGTGCTCTTGATTTAAATGAACTTAGAAAGGTGGCAAGGTCTTAGGGTGTCACTGAGGGATGTATATATTGGATCTCCAATCACTGGGCCTTACCAGCAAACATATCTTCAATACCAATTTGTGTTATTCAACGCTACCAAAATTAAGCTTCTTAGAAGTTGGGGAGATGTCACTTTTACACTGCTAGGCCCTATAACCTGAATGGAATAATTCCACTTTTTCAGTCTTCCTATATTATTATTTTTAATTAAAAGATCTGTTTTTAACCACCGATGGGCAAAATGATCACAACATTAAAACAGTCAGTTATAAAATTGAATACCACTGAAACATTTAATTCATGTTAATTCAAATGTATTTCAATATGAACAGTGATAACAAACACCAGAACTAAGCACACATGAAGTAAATAGTTTAAGTGCATTGTCAAAGGCTTTCACGGCTGGAATCACTGGGGTGCTGTGGTTTCCGGGCTGTATGGTCGTGTTCTAGCAGCATTCTCTCCTGATGTTTCACCTGCATCTGTGGCTGGCATCTTCAGAGGATCTGATAGTTGGAAAGGAAACCATGTAGGAATCCGCATACCATATAACTGTGGACAAGTCTACATAGGAACCACCAAACGCAACACTCAGACACGAATCAAAGAACACGAAAGGCACTGCAGACTATTTCAGCCAGAAAAATCAGCAATAGCAGAACACATAATAAACCAATCTGGACATAGAATATTATTTGAAAACACAGAAATTCTGGACCACTCTGACAACCACTACGTCAGACTACACAGAGAAACCATTGAAATCCACAAGCATTGGCATGGACAATTTCAACAGAAGGAAGAAACCATGAAAATGAACAGAATTTGGCTGCCAGTTTTGAAAAAACACTAGAGAGTCAGAGACAGTGACTAATCAGCTCCCCACAGACACAGGATGAGTACAGACAATCAAAGGGAACAAAGGCCAGACTACTTCTATTCAGACGCCTCACCTATTGACCTTGCAATCTCCTTTGTTACTCACATACTTACACTTCATTGTTGCCTCACTTGCCAGTTGCCACTCCTATTCTATTTAAGATGCCCTCACCTATTGGCCTTTACTCACACAGGTATATATATACTCCCCTTGCTTTCCTTTCCAACTATCAGATCCTCTGAAGATGCCAGCCACAGATGCAGGCGAAACGTCAGGAGAGAATGCTGCTAGAACATGGCCACACAGCCCGGAAACCACACAGCACCCAAAATGATTTAAGAATAAAATAGTATTCACTTGTTGCTTTAAGGACTACAGTGTAGCTGAGTCACCAAACACTGGGAGGATGTTCTACTACCAAAGAGACCTTATCTCTAGATCTGTCTGACAAGGCAGCTGCTGATAATCCTACTGGGTAGGATCTTATGGGAGAAGATCCTACCCAGTATATATCAAAATATATTGTTACAGACTGATTCACACTTAACTGCAATGGACCACACCTCTATCCCCTTCTCCCTGTGTTATTAACATTGCATGGAGTAAGCCCCTGAATGGGGACAGCCATCTAAACTCTTAATAAGCAGGTGTTGTCTAGTTTGGGGGAAGAAACCGTTTCATTTCTTGTGGTTTCTACATGGACATGTTAGTGTAACCCCCATGCTCAGAATGGGTTGACCCAGTAAGGGGTAGAGACTCAGAGCAGCACGAGGCAGCAGATCTCATGTAGTTGGAGGAGACAAGGCTACCAGACTTGGACCTTGATTTCTATAAGCCCTTAACACCTTGTTAAGGGTTTCTTTTTGTGGTTGTAATGGGTGAGAGTTCTTTTGGAAACCTTCATCATGTTGAGGCCTGTTCATCAAGCCCTTGGAGTCTTCAGGAGCCAACCCACTTGCAAAGAAGAAATGGACTTGGCATTATCAGTAGACTGTAAATATAAGGACTTGAAAATGTAACCTGAACAGGACCTTGAAGTGTCATGTTAAATGTTGATGTTATATGTTATGTGTTAAGGAAGTAAACCATTTTATTTTTAAAAATTGTTGATGCAAACTCATTCCAGGTTCTGCCCCACAGAACCCACAAGCTGAGGTTACATTAGCACAGTAGCACCTGGAAGAAGACAGGGAAAGTATCTGCAGGTGTGAGTTGGTCTGTGATTTATTTTTTTAAACGGTAATTTTTAAAATTTTTATTTCAAACGTATACCCTGTCCTCCCCTGGATCGCAAGGCTTGGGGCAGCTCACAACATTCAATAAACAATCTACCAATAGAGATAAGAAACAGTCGCAAAATCTTAAAGTACAACCCCTCCCTCCAAAAGATATATCCTAGCTCGGGAACCAGAATAAAGCATTATCATCTGGCACCCAACAACCAACATGGCAGACTGATGAAAAAAAAGAAGAAGATGACACTGCTAATAGGTGGAAGAAAACTGTCCTCAATTGAACACCTGGCAGAACAACCCCATCTTACAGACCCTATGGAATCTAGACAAATCCTGCTAATTATTTGATGTTGTGTGTATGTCTCACAGCTGTGTTAGTGTAACCCCTGTGTCAGAATGGGATGACCCAGAAAGGGGTGGAGTCTGAAATGAAGTAGAATGCTGCAGAACTCATGAGGTTGGAGGAAGTGAGACTACCAGGCTGGGACCTTGATTGGGGATTTTATTAAGCCCTTAACACCTTGTTTAAAGCTGTAACTGCAATGTTGTGGGGAACTAGTGGGAAGGGGAGCTTTATTTGTTTTTGCTATATTGTAAATGTTAGAATTCTATTGTTTCAGGGTTTTGTGTAGGTAAATGGTGAGAGTTTTCTAGGAACCTTCATCATCTTGAAGCCCATTCACCAAGCCTCCTGAAGTCTTCAAAACCAACCACCAGCAAAGAAGAGGTGGACTTAGCAATATCAGTAGACTGTAAATATAAGGACTTGAAAATGCAAACTTAACAGGACACCAAAGTGTAAAATGTTAAATGTTTTAAAAAGTGCTATTTGTAAAGAGAAGTAAACTGTTTTGTTTAAATTTGGTTCTTTGCAACTCCTTCCAAGTACTGCCCCACAGAACCCACAAGCTGAGGTTACATTAGCATAATACTTTCCCATGAGGAAAATCTGTAAGCTGTGAACGTGCATATTTTTAGAGACTGGGATGCATATCTATATCTTGGCAATGACTGTATTCAGATGTTACAGAGGTATACGCTCCTGGTGAAATGAACAGTAAACT
This sequence comes from Sphaerodactylus townsendi, assembly GCF_021028975.2. Lineage (NCBI taxonomy): Eukaryota > Metazoa > Chordata > Lepidosauria > Squamata > Sphaerodactylidae > Sphaerodactylus > Sphaerodactylus townsendi. The sequence continues at coordinate 21,000,549 of NC_059434.1, forward strand.
GTGCTGAATGTTGTGAAAAACAGTCCAAAGACCCAATCAAGAAAACTACTAGCAACAGAAGAATCTCAAATGATATGCTCGGAATAACCAATGCAGTTGGAGCTATAGATCAGTGGAACGGGTAATTGCAAAAACCTGGTCCCATTAAGGAGCCCATCAGCTAAAGTCGAGCATTGCTATCAATGTTTAAAGGAATCTCAATTGTCCTCTGATTTAAGCGCTTACCTTGTGCTTCCATAAACACTTCCAGGGGTTCCAGACCCACTGAAATCTTGTTCTTGATCATCAGCCGTATAGTTTGACTGGTAAAAGTCTATGTCAAATTGCTCAAAATCTGACATTCTGAGGAGAAGGAAATGCTCTTTAGTAATGATGACAGATTTAATGTGATTAATGTTTTGTTCACACGTCTTTTGGAGTGAAAGTTAGAAATCCCAGAACTCTGCAAATGAACAGCACAGCCCTTTGGAATAAGGTATATGGTTGTGTGTTGTTACGCCACCTATTCAATGAGAAGCTTTTGTCTGGCAGAGGGAGCCTTTCTCTGCTGCAAGACGCTCTTATGCTAGGATGGGATCCAATCTGTTGTCTGCTGGCACAGAGAGAAAGTTTATATAGCAGACGCTGCAGGCACAGCTGAATCATATAGTGTGGACCTGCTGAGCTCAAGCCACTCACAAGTGGTGATACATTTTTGTTCTGCCTCATCAAGTCACAGCTGACTTATGGCAACCCTGTAAGATTTTTGAGGCAAGAGACGTCAGAGGTGGTTTGCCATTGTCTGCCTCCATGTCAAGACCTTGGAGGTCACCCATCCAAATACTATGCAGGGCTGACCCTGCTTAGCTACTGAGATCTGATGAGATCAGGCTAGCCTGGGGGTTTTCAGGTCAGGGCTGGGTTTTTTCCTCCTACCTGAGTACAAACACTAGAGTTATGGACTACAATTCCCATCAGCCCTGCCAGCATGGCCAATTGTCCATGCTGGCAGGGGCTGATGGGAATTGTAGTCCATAACATCTGGAGTGCCAAAGGTTCACCACCACTGCACTAGAGTATGAATTGACCCTTTGTAAAACCATAGTTGATTTTTTACCTTTGAACCACAAATTTTAAACTAATCCCAGGAGAGAAGCCAACTGGTCTCTGGTTCAGGAGAGGTCTGTCCAAAGGGATGATAAATGTAAACCCTCGGGGTAATATTGGGTGTTTCCCCACTTACCTTTGTTGCCCTTTGCTGTGCGCTACTCTCTCAGCCTTGGCATCTCTAAGTGTGCCACAAGTCTGACAGAGGGTCATCAAAGCCATTTGAGGAGTGCCAGGGATGCCTTGTGAGGAGTGCAAGCGGCAGCGTCGGGGCAGCTAGTTATCGCCGCCCCTGTAGTGGGGAGTGCCGGGGGATCCCGCACTACTTGAGGAGAGTAGCGCGGGGCTTAAGGTAAGTGGGGAAAGGGCCATTGATAGGAGCACTATGCAACTCGGGAGTGAGGGTAGGATGACAAAGGAGGACCAAGGGAGTTGAGGGTTGTTGGAGATATGGGTGGAATTACTGGTCCTTAAGGTTTACTTAAAAGTGGAGGTGGACCTACCTGATCAAATCCTTGAGACTGATGAAGGAAATAAGGAAGATGACTGAAGTAGATAATGCTGTGGTACTGGGAGGCTTTAACTACCCTCATGTTGACTGGGTAAACCTGTGCTTGTGTCATACTTTGGAAATGAAATTCTTGGGCATCATAAATGACTGTGTGTTGGACCTGTTGGTCACAGAGTCGGTGAGAGGGGAAGTGATGTTGCACTTGGTTCTCAGTGGAGCTCAAGACCTGATGGGAGATGCAGAGGTTGTTGCACCAGTTGGGAACAGTGACTACAATGTATTGTCGAAGGCTTTCACGGCCGGAATCACTGGGGTGCTGTGTGGTTTCCGGGCTGTATGGCCGTGTTCTAGCAGCATTCTCTCCTGAGGTTCACCATCTGTGGCTGGCATCTTCAGAGGATCCTCTGAAGATGCCAGCCACAGATGCAGGCGAAACCTCAGGAGAGAATGCTGCTAGAACACGGCCATACAGCCCGGAAACCACACAGCACCCAAGTGACTACAATGCTATTAAGTTCAGCATTCACATCAATGGAAAGTTACCCCCCTGAAGTCCAAAACTGCAATATTTGATTTCACAAGAGGGGACTATACAAAAAGGAAGGGAATAGTTAAAAGGACACTTAAAGGGAAACAGAAAAGGGTAAAATCTACTTGGAAACTATTTAACTGATTTCAGGCATTGCCCAAGTTAGGAATTTGCCCAGATTTCAGGCATTGCCCAAGTTAGGAATATTCTGCCAAGTCTAAAAGAATGCCTGCGCAATTAACTACCCATGTCAAGAAATCCATAAAAAGTTTTTAAAAAGAGCTTCTTTTAAAAAGTGGAAGGCCTGCCCCACTGAAGTGAACCGAAGGGACCAAAGGCTTTGGGAAAAGAAGTGTTAACTTAATAATTAAGCATTAAAAAGAGAATTTGAAAGCAACAGTACAAACATTAATTTTTTTAAAATGTACTCAGGGCAGGAAACTTGGCCTTTGGTTGACCAAAGAATAAAAGAATTTCTAAAAGAAGATGGGCAGATGGCAGAGAAGCTCAATGAATTAATTACTCGTATGTTCATTGCGAAAGCATGGGGCATATGCCCACACCACAGCAACTATGTTCAGGAAGGCAGTCTGAAGAACTAAATCAAATTGAGGAGACAAGAGATGAAGTTCTAGACCTAGTGGGAAAATTAAAAACCATTAAGTGTCCAGGGCTCATAGGGAACTCAAATATGAGATTGTTGATCTATTAACCTGTGTATGTAACTTAGCAATAAATTCAACCACTGCACCTGAAGACTGTAGAGTATCAAATATTACATCTCTTTTTTAAAAAAGGGATCCAAACAGGAACCAGGAAATTACAGACCAGTTAGCCTAAGGTCTGTCCAAGGCAAATTAGAAGAAACTGTAATAAAAGGTAGTATGATTAGTCTCACAGAGGGACAAAGCCCACCAAGGGAAAATCAGCATGGCTTTTTCACAGGGAAGTTCTCTCTCACCAACCTTTGAGAAAGTGAGCAAGTATGTAGATAACAGTGACCCAGTAGACATTATATACTTGAACTTTCAATAGGTTTTTAAAAGGTTTTTCACCAAAGACCATTCTGAGTAAGTTCAGCAGTCATGGGATAGGAGAATAGGTTCTCTTATGTACTGAAAAAATGGCCATGACAGGAAGGTGTAGGAATAAATGTGCATTTCTCACAATGGTGGGGAAGTAAATAGTGTGGTCCCACAAGGATTGGTATTGGTGATGGACAGAGGTGGGATCCAGCAGGTTCTCACCAGTTCCTGAGAGTGGGTTACTAATTATTTGTGTGTGCTGAGAGGGGGTTACTAATTGGGTCCACTTTTCCATCTCCACGCCCTCGCCTCCCCGAGAGGCATACTGCCTTTGAAAGAGAAGGTTCCATATAGCAATTGTGGCTAATAATGTAACTCCCTGAACTGGGTTAATCCCTTTCAGGTACTGCAATTCATTGATTCTCAGCCTTTCGTACCTTTTATCTCACCAGTCTCTATCAAAGAACCTGTGTGTTTCACCATTGCTGTGTTCAGATTTGTGAATTGGGGCATTTTCTATAATGTGATGATGATTTAGAAATGACGTGGTGCAAAAATTTTGGGGGGGGGGTCATGGTGGGGTGGCTGCCCATGGGGGGGGCATCCAACTCAGGTTTTGCCCAGGGCTCAGGTTTGCCTAGGTATGCCTCTGCCCCCTTTGCTGGTGGGGGGCTAGCGAGGGAACCTGTTACTAAAATTTTTGGATCCCACCACTGGTGATGGAGCTATTCAATTTGTTCATAAATGATTTTGAGACAGGAGTGAGCAATGTAATGGCCAAGTTCGTAGGCGACACAAAATTAATCAGAATGGTGAAAAAAGGGACGATTGGGAAGAGGAGAATCTTCAACTATGGGTGAGTGGGCAACTATATGGCAAGTAAAAACAGTGCTACTAAGTGTTAGGAGATGTATATTGGAACAAAAAGTTCAAACTTCAAGAACATACTAATGAGGTCTGAACTTTCTGAGACCGAGAGGGAAAGAGACCTCGGGGTCACAGTAGATGAAAAGTGTCAACCCAGTGTGTTGCAGCAGTCAAACAAACTCTGTGTTGGGAAATATTAAGTAAGGGATTGAAAATAAAATGGCCAATATTATAACGCCCCTTTATAGATCTATGATGCAGCCTCTTTTGGAATACTGTGCACAATCCTGGTCACCATATCAACAGAAGGACCTCACGCAGCTGGAAGACAGTACAGAAAAGGGTAACCAAAATGATTTGGAGCTCAGAGCATCTTTTCTTTGAGGAGAGGTTGTAGAATCTGGAACTTTTCAATTTAGAAAAGGAAAGACTAAGGCAGAGTCTGCACGGGGCATAAACAGTGCCCCGAGGACGGTAAAAATGCTTTCCTTGGGGCGTTGTTTGCATGGCTGCTGCCTCCAAAATGAGGCAATGCCGTGCTTTTTCTGGGGAAATGATGTCTCCCTGCCTCACTCCATGAGTGAGGCATTTGGGAAACAGTGTTTCCCTCCAGGTGCTCAGTTGGAGGCGCCACTTTTTGGCGCCTCCATCTTCCCCTGGACTTACCTTCTCTCCCTGAGGAGCTCTGCAAGGATGGGGAGGCATGCCCACTGCCCTTCAACCCCCCAGGGGCACCTCCGTAGGCAGCGGCCGCTCTGGGGTCGCTCACACCTCAGCAGGCGAATGGCCACGGGGCTCCACCGGCATAATCTATGCCGGTGGAACACCATTGCCTCCGCTTATGCGGAATCCGCCTAAGGGGGAACATGGCAAGATTATTTACAGCATGGACAGTGACAAAAAGAACTTTTTCTTTCTCTTCCAAAATTCCAGAATTTGAGAGCAACCAATGAAGCTGATGGGCAGGGGATTCAGGCCAGACAAAAGGAAATACTTTTTCATACAATGAATGTTCAAAATGTATAATTTGCTGCCAGAAGTTGTGGTGATGGCCATAGGCATAGATGGCTTTAAAAAGGAATTAGACAGGTCTATCAGTGGCCACTAGCCACAATTGGAAGCAGTAAATCTCTGAATACCAGTGTCAAGAGGCAACAGCAGCGAAACCCCTCAGCCTCTATTTCCAGTTGTTGGACCTCCAGAGGAACTGGCTGGCCACTGTGTGAGACAGGATACTGGACTAAATGGACCACTGGTCTGATCTAGCAGGGTTCTGCTTATATTCTTAAATTATGGTTTGCTCTTCTCTCCAAAGCACAATTCCAAGGATTATACTCGAGTCTGGAATCCTAGTTTGGAACCCCAAACAAAGCAAGAAAGTCTTTACCTGTTGGGGGTAGACAATGATAGAGGGAGAAACACAAATCTCCCTAGTGAGGGAGTTGCAAAGTTTGGGTGCCCTGATCATGAAGGTCCTTTTTTGGTTGCAACTTATCTAGGCTCAGATGCCAGGGGTACCCAAAGCAGGGTCTATGAAAACAACTGGAGTGGTCAGGTAGGTTTATATGGAAGTAGGCAGGGTGGTATATCCATGTGTGTATGTTAAAATACAATGAACAGGAGTGGGGGGGACAGAAGAGAGCGTTATCACACAGAACCCCTTAGTTTTGGGTTTAGGTTTGCCTAGCTGTGGTGTCGAACCTTTGGCACTCCAGATGTTATGGACTACAATTCCCTTCAGCCCCTTACAGCATGGCCAATTGGCCATGCTCGCAGGGGCTAATGGGAATTGTAGTCCATAACATCTGGAGTGCCAAAGGTTCGCCACCACTAGCCTAGGCTGTGGACTGCCTCATTAACCTTTGCATCCATAAATTCATAACAAAAAAAATCATACATGGATTACTTCAACAAGTTTTAAAATCTGGGAAGTGTTTCTTACACAGATCTTTTAAGAAAACACCTGAAATTTGGAACAATATCCTATGATTGAATTAATTAGTTCTACTCTGATGCCTTCATGTTTCAAACACCAAATAGCAACTCAGTTTCATTCTAGTAAACAAATTTTACAAGTTTTCAAATTAAAAACAAACATCTGATTTATTTTTAGTAAACCAAGTCAATTAGGAAACTTTTATTAGAAAGCTGACTTTCTCAATGAATTATGCACATATAAAATGACAAACTGAAGCATAATCGTTCTTACAGCTTCTCTAGTTCATATTTTAAAATTTAATTTTCAGTTAAAATAATACTTTTTGATATTTCTCAGAAGCACAAAAAAACCCCTCTTAGTTACTACTATCAATTACTGCCATGTGAACAAAATAGTTATTTATTACTAACTAGAAGTTAAAACTAGGCCCCTTAAATAATATTTTTAATTTAAGGCCTGTACCTCTTAATATTGTAGATGAAAATTTCCTACCATCGGTGCAGCTTACATGTAGAGAAACAAGACAAGTGTGAGTTAAGTGGAGGGTGAGCATGTACTATATATAAAGTCCTAAATTTGGCCTTCCAACAGATGCGTGACGGAAATACTGTGTCATGGACAGTATTACAAACATGATTTATTTGGTAACAACATTAATAAATGAAACAGAAAGTAGCCATCTCACAAGGGGTAAAAACCCTGTGCTTTAAAATTGGATTATTTTAATTTTTAATGTGAAAACTTTGCTGTCGAAGGTAAAAAGATACAAAGGTAAATAAATAATAACTGAACAAAACATGGGATTTTGGAAGAGGGGGGTGACCTGTCCCCTTGCAGGCCTGAATTTTATTGCTCCTATTTGTCCACTGACTTCACAGAACAGGAATTTGTGGCGATGGAGAGTGTGTGTGTTTCAATTTGCTACAGTGGAATTGGGAAGTGGACACACACCAATGCAGGGACTCTCCGCCTTTTGTCTTAACATGCTTGAATTCCGGATTTTATTCAGGGTCAGAATAACAGTAATGCAATTCACTCTTTTTTGAACCTCTGATTTATCTCTGGGCCATGCTATAATACATCATACGCAAACTGTCTCTAAGACTCAGAACCTTCTTGAAAAATTAATGCGACCATGCGAGAAGGAAAACACACTTTCAAATGTCACATTACTATGCAGAGGGGGAAAAAAAGATTCATTAGCAGTAAAACTCCCCTCATCTATAACATTTAGTGCTTAAAAATTTCTTTCCATATGTGACGTGTTTAAACAATGCCACCTCCATTTTAAAGTTGCAAATGAAATTCACTACCATAAGGCATACAGCTCATTATCCATAAGAGAGCATCTTAGCCAATTCGCTGCCGGAAATATATCCTGGGAACAGCTGATAGTATTCCCTCCAAATTGCAGATGACACCACTGTTTAGTGTTTTACTTCCTGCTTTGGTTCCGGCAAAAGTGGAGCTCCTCACTGTGCGGTATCTGAAAAGCATCCAGTTCCAGTGTGCTGCTTGAAACTGACCCTCTTTAGCTTGACAAGTGAATGTTTCTGTTGCTGCGCTGGCAGATGGGCAACAATGTCAATGGATCCGCCACCTGGAGATGATGCCAGATGTGTTCAGGATTGTGAGGAGGGGGGACCATTATCAGCAGGTGTGTTCATGATCATCTCTGTGTACCATGTGAAACCTCTGTAAACAATACACAAACAAGATACTTGCTCTGGTACAAGCAAACAAACAACAACGCTGATTTGGGCTGCATCCAAATATCACGGTACTTCCTGGTTTATAGATGATTGAATGTGATGTTCCACTCTGGATGGTCCAACAAACAGCCATACGCTGGTTGACACCAAACTGAGATGTCAAATTAGGGTTTGTAGTTGGTTTGTTAACCACTGATCAGACTGGTGATGATTTGCAGTAGTATTTAAATTTGTTCTGTTTGTTGAATGGCGCCTGGCTCTTTGCGGCCACCTGGCTTCAGGGATAGCAAATATGAGGTTGTCAACAAGGGGTGGGGCCCAATTTAAGCTAAATTAAATAGCTTTAAAAAAATCAGCCTCTCTCCTATTCCCTCCACCATGAGGAAAAGTCATAATTGGGCAATCAAAAAGAAGAGAGAAATGGATTCTTCCAGTGGAAAACTGGCTTGTGGGCCACTTTAGCAGTATACAGAAAATGTCCTCCCTACTGGAAGGCAGAGAAGTGATAAGATATAGGCAGAAACTGAGATTTACACTCAAACAGGGATGGATTACTTTTGTCTGGTAGATGAACCAGAATTTGTTGCATGTACCCAGAGGTGGGATCCAGCAGGTTCTCACCAGTTCCCGAGAGGGTTACTAATTATTTGTGTGTGCCGACAGGGGGTTACTAATTGGGTCTGCTTTTCCGTTAGAAATTCCATTAGGTCCAAAAATCATAAAGTCCTGTTGTTTCCTATGTGGCTGGTTAGCGAAGGTAGAAAAAGGGATAATTCTCCCTGTTGGGCTGTTTTAAAAACATGTTTTAGAAATATGGTAAAGTTCCTTGTTTAAGGAAAGTATCCTTCTTTTGATTTCTAGAAACAAAATTAAGTATTTGAAAGTATTAAGTATTTGACAGGCAGTCAATTAGAGGAGAAGTAGTTGTTTCTGTTGGCAGTAGACAATAGGACTTGCTATAATGAGTTTAAATTATGGACAGAAAGATACCAGCTGGAAATTAGGAACTTTTTTTTACAGTAAGAATTTTTTACAGTAACAGAGAAATAATTAATGCCCCACCCCCGGAATACCCGGCCAGTGTGGAATCACCCTGTGGCATGTAGTCATTATAGGCATTTTTAAAATATATATTTACACCCCAATCCAGAGGAGAGGGGAACATCTTATGGAGGCGCCGCTGGGCTGTGCCGGTGGATTTGCCTTCCCTGAGGCACTTACCCTAGTGGAGGGGCAAATATGTTGTCAGGTGGCTGCCACAGCTCTCCACAGTGGCATAGCAGGGGCCCTCCACACAGGCATAGCAACATAGTGGAGGAGTTCTGGAGGCATGGCGAGGGGTGAAACCAACAGTTGTTTGCCCAACCTTTGCCTGCTGGAATGCCAGTGCTGGTGGCGACATAAACCCATAATAGAGAGGAGACTTCCTTTTGTTTTTCACCTCCCCTTGCTGCTGAGAAGCCCTCCTGGAGGTGGCGGGGCAGTGCTACAGCAGTGCTGTGTCCCACCACCAGGGCCTCTGGATTCGGCTGTAAGAGTAGTGCAGAGACATCAGCCTTGTTGATCCTCTGTGCACTTTTGGAAATTTCAGAACACTGCGTGGGAGCTACCACAAAATGGCTGCTGTGGGAGGGGCATTGCCAACCACAAAATGGTTGCTATGGGGGCTGGAGGCAATATTGGCAGATTCGAAACCAAATGTCTTCCTGTGATGGAGACAGCTGTTTCTAAATCGATGCTCTCAGCAAACGCTACATAATAACAGAGAGTTGGCTTTTGCAAGAAACTGCACAAGCAGGGGTTCTTTTGGGCTCAATCACACCTCCCCCACTCTACTTCCACCCTCCTTCTTTTGGAGGGAAGGGAATCATCTGTGGGATGGGCCACAATATTGATATAACTGCAATCATTGATATCATCAATACAACTGCAATTTATTGGGCTTTGCCTTGCAACCATAGGTGTGATGAGATTTGTACCTTTACCTGTTGGTTAAATTCCTCTGCATAGCCTCCCTTCATGAAACATAACATTTTCTTATACCACTGAACATTATTATTAGTATGCTAAAAATAAAACCTATACAATAGCCCTCTGTCTACTTTCTCCTTTTGGTTCTTCATTGCTCATTTTAAAAATTCATACATATTCCACCTTGAGAATCACATCAGAAAAATAATGCAAGATAGAAAACCAAGGCTAGGCTGAATATTGAATTGCATCTGAATATTATTTCATTAGCATAGTGGAATGCAAAGTTACATTTGGTGCAGCAGGTCATGCTTATGTAAATTCCCTCCTGCCACAGAAATAGGTGTCATGAGATGTGACTGCTCTTTAAAAAAAGGGGGAGATTGTGAGACTTTAACCCACAATCTATTAGCAGAGCAGGGTGCAAGATCGCAAGTCTTTGACGTGAAGATAGTTTTTTTTACCTGTCATTCAGGGTTATTTTGTCAAAAAAGATAGGAAAAAAGTCCAGATTGTCCAAAACAGAGTGCAATAAAATTCCTAATGTTGTGAGCAAAGGTCTCTTGGGGATGTGCTGTGCGTATTGCCCCTTTTAGAGATCTATATCAACAAAGCTAAACAGCCATTCTCTGCCCGTTCCTAAGACTAGCCAATTCAAGTTCTTGTTATGTGCAATGTTATATACTTTGCAATGGAAGCAAACAAAAGCTTACTAAAATTAGGAACATAGTAGAAATATTAAAAATCTAGTTGCAAAGGGTTTCCTTTCCAATCAGCAATAAAATTAAGAATGGTTCCTCAAAAATATTGTTGCATTATCAGTTTTAATTCTGCACTAATGTGGAACGAACAGTTCAGGGTTTCTTTTTTCTTTTTAGGAAGCTGGTATTCATGGTTGGGTTTGACTTGATCAGCTACGCAGGAAAATTCTTCTCACTTTATTTCAGGGGCCTGGTAATTTCTTTCTAGGATGCCTCTAAGCATCGACTCCATAATCTTACTATTCCAGTTTGGAGAATCTTTCAGATTCTGTCCTCGATAGTGCGTTAATTATGGATGTTGATGTTCAAGCACTGTAGTCTGTCTTCTGCCTTAAATAAAATAAAATTATACCTGTTGAAAGCAGTACTGATTATCTCCGCAATGTGCACTCTGGATTCCACAGAGTGTGCATGCTAATAATACAGCGGTGTTCCTACAGAACAAATGTTTGTTTTTGCATTTGACACATTGGAGTGCAATTTAGTTTCAGCCTGTACTCTGCCTGGATCTGGTTATGTTTGTGGGTAATTTTGTTGGTGATTAGCGTTAGTGAGGTATGTCAAATGCTGCTTTTTCCAATGAGAATTCAATCCAACTGGAAGGAAAGCTCTATATTCCAGTGTCTTGTGGAAACGAAAATCACAGCATTCAGTCAGAAGGAACACCTGCCTCCATCTGCTAAGTGCCAGTTATATGACTGCGATGGCAACAGAATTTTAGTTGATTGTCAATAATGTATAGAATTACTTCAGCTCTTGGATTCGTACAGGAAGTGATGTGGCTTTCAATATTCCATCAGTGTATAACATGGAGCACCTGCCTGACAAAAGATCGCAGAAACCAAATCAATGTGCATTTGCCTTATTGCAGCGTGGAGCTAGAGTGCCTGCTTTAAATTGCTTGTTTACCTCTCAGAATACTCAGCAAATGCCTAACATTTGTTTATAACATGGCACAGGTTTCTACTGGTGGTATGCTGTTTACAAAAACATGCAGGGGAAAAAACACATTGGAGTTTCTCCGCCCAGTAACCACATGACAGGATGCTGATTGTTATGCCATGGAAATGTTTATGATCAAGCCCTGAGCAAGAGGGTGAGCATCCCAAAAATCTCTGCTAGCTGGGGGTGACTGCCTGCAATTCACGTCCCTTATGCTGCTTTGCTATTCCAAATCCACATTTCACAAAATGGGGCCACTTCCCATGACATCAATAAAATGTATCTTATAGCTGGGGTGGTGGGGTAGCTGAAACTAACTGTATGTTGCTTGCTTAATATTCTCAGCAATGATTGGTTGCCTTAATGGGTAAAAGAACAACACTCCTTGTGCAGTGGTTCAAGCACCTGGAAGAACCAAGTTCATATCCTCCTTGAGAAAAGCCAGCTATAAAACAATCAAACAAATACATATTCTAGCAGGAAGCTCATTGGGTGAGCTGAGTCCAGTCATACTGAAACTAACCTATCTCCCAGGGTTGTGGTGAGGATGAAATGAAAGTGAGCCATGAGGCCCCTTCTGCACATGCAGAATAATGCACTTTCAATCCACTTTCACAATTGTTTGCAAGTGGATTTTGCTATTCCGCACAGCTGCAAAGTGCATTGAAAGTGGATTATTCTGCATGTGCGGAAAGGGCCTTAAGCTGTTGAGAGAAAAGGTGGGATAAAAATGAATATAATGTACTCAATTTGATTACAAGCTTAACAAATGTCGTTTCATAATATTATTTGTATCATTTGATGTCGAAGAAGAAGAAAGCCTTTACTGGCATATTAGATTAAAAACATTACATACAGAATTAAATTCTAAAATCTCAACAAAGGATAAACAAACAGTGTCTAAACATCATATGAGCTTGATATTGTTGTTATGAAATCAGCTACTATTTCATACATGCTTAAATCAGGACTATCTGACATCCCAGTGCATTTCAGAATTATGGGAGCTAAATATTTCTCCCTAGGTGCTTTGAATTTCGAACAATATAGGAAGGAATTGATTACCCTTGCTGTAGAAGAAGCAGGTTATTACATTTATGTTAATGTTAGCTGTTGCAATAGCATGTTTCTTATGAATAGACCATCTCAAATTATAGCTAAGCCAGACTCCCAAGTATTTAAGATGGTTCACTTGTTCAATAGAGTGCCCCTCTATTTCCCATTTATAAAATTTGGGTTTCTTAGTAAAAATTAATATTTTGGATTTCTCATAATTCAAGGTTAGTTTGTTGGTCTCACAACGTGAGAGTGTGATATTAATACTGCATCATCCGCATATAGCAGTGTATAAGGACATGTATTGTACCTAATTTTGGACTGTGGCCATCTATTTTCAAAAGCTCTGAGCCAAGATCATGGATAAAGATGTTAAATAACAATGGCGCTAGTACACAGCCCTGGTTTACTTCACAATTAATTGGTATATTACTGATCAAATGTCCCTCCTTCGAGCATTGGACCCAAAAGCTGGTATGGGAGTAAAGCTGTTGTGTTGAGAATAAAAGCTAAGTATCAATATTTAATTTTCCTAGTTTCTGCCATAATATGTTTCTAGACACTGAATCAAAAGCGCCTTTCAAATCCAGAAAGGCAACATAGCGTCTGGTGGAATGCTGGTAAACAAACATATTTGTTTGCCAAGTAAGTTAATATTGAAACATGATCTAGTGTAAATTTTCTTCTAGAGAAACCCACCTGCTCTGGTTCCAATATCTTATTTTGCTGTACCCAGGTTTCCAGCTTGACAAGAAGTTTGATATATAATTTGCCTATAATTAACAGTAGGCTAATGGATCGATAGCTGGATTACTGCAGTTACTCTTTTTATATATGGGTACTACCATTGCTTTTTTCCATGCTTCAGGAATCTTGCCAGAGTTGTTAATCTGGATGTCAACATTGCTAGAAGGTGAGTCCACCATTCTGGATTCATCTTAAGAACTTCAGGCGGAATCATGGCAGGGCCTGGGGCTTTTCTCGACTTTAATCCTGTTATTAAGTTTAGCACTTCTAGTGTCGAGACTGGTGGCCAATTTGCTTGCTTATCAAAGACAATTAGATCATCAGTATCATTAGTAGACCCATTATAGAATATCTCTCTGAGTATGCCATTCATTAGGTGAAATATATGCTGGGAAAGGGGCAAGAGAATGTTGTGATCTATTTACTATGGTTCACAAAGGGCCCAGAATCATTTGATAGAATAGCTTGTAGCAGACGTTCCCATTCCTGATTTATATAATCTATATGTTTCTTCCGCACAAAGTGGCATAGGTTGTTTTTTAGTTCTAGGAGTTTAACAGAGATGGCTTGTTCTCTATTCTTGTGACAGAGACTATAATACGATAGAATAAGTTTATTTATATTAATGCATTCATTATCAAACCAATCTCTGTGACATAGATTACTATTATTCCTTGGGGATATAACTCAGTGGTGGGATCCAAAAATGTTAGTAACAGGTTCCCATGGTGGTGGGATTCAAACTGTGGCATAGCGCCAATGGGGCTGAAAGGGGCACGATGGGGGTGTGGCCAGGCATTCCGGGAGAGGGGCATTCCTGGGCGGGGCTGTGGCAAGGACACAGCCGCTGCGCCGGTCCTTGGGCAGGAAACAAATGCACGCAGGCGCAGGCTGCCACGCACGCTGGTGCACCTCCTGCTAGACTGCTTCAAGTTCTGTGCGCTACTCCTGAGAGGAGGGGCGTAACTAAGGCAAAAATCACGTGGCAAAATCACCAATTAGTAACCCCCTCTCTGCACACACAAATAATTAGTAACCTACTCTCGGGAACCTGTGAGAACCTGCTGGATCCCACCTCTGATATAACTGCTTTAAGCATATCAGTTATTACGTATTGTCGAAGGCTTTCACAGCTGGCGTCACTGAGGTGCTGTTTGGTTTCCGGGTTGTATGGCCGAGGTTCTAGCAGCATTCTCTCCTGACGTTTTGTGGCCACAGATGCAGGTGAAACGTCAGGAGAGAATGCTGCTAGAACACGGCCATGCAGCCTAGAAACTACACAGCACCTCATAACAGTTATTGATGAGATCAACTTATAAAAAAGGATACCTCCTTCAGGGGATTCAGAGTTAATAATTAGATCTCTATAAACATCCATTGCCAAATAGAGTGTTTTGGCTGTTGATTGAAGGACTCCTGCAAACAGTCCTTCATTCAACTGGTCATTCGTGCAATTGTGCCGTATTTAAAGTGCACCCTTCTCACTTTCCCCTTTCTTCCTTCTCTTTTTTCTTTCCTTAATCTTTATTCTTAGCTTGTGTTTGCAGCTCTCACTTTGGGTTTTTTGTTGCTGTTGATGGGTTATGCTGGGGAAGAGGATGGGTGGTGGAGTTACCAGGCATTCGTTGTTATATTGGCGATTTTATGCAGAAATAAAAATCTGCACGATAAAAACATCTGCATTCAACAGAAATTTCAGGCCTTTAAAAAGAGAGAGCAGCTGCTGTAAACCGTACTGCTTCTTGGGTCTCTGGCGATTCTCCTAGGCAGACACTTTTTAATGCTTCCTTTCAGTTAATAATAGCAAAACGCCTCACTGAAAATCAGGGACTGTATATAGAATTTGGTGCAATACTTAATCTCAATCTACAAGTTCTGTTTATTTTGTTATATTATGCTACACATTATCTACAAAATATAATAAATGCATGAAGAGAGGTTTAAAGAATCCCTATGTTGGAGAAGAGATGCTTGCAAAGACCATTTTCAGCTACCTGGAAAAGATGCTCTTATGGAGGAAGAGAAGGGGGAAGGGGGCGCAGACAGGGGTTGGCGGCCAGGCAAAGTAGCAGCATGCAAAAAAGTCTCACTACCACACTCACAGCACCTGCGGCTCCCTGAAACACTGGCTTCCAATGCAAAAAAGTATAGAGGGTTTTCACCACAGACGTTTAGAGACCCAGAGAGGCACAATTCTGCACCCATAGACGGCCCAGAGACTGTTTTGGATTTTTATTTAAAACAATCTTTTTTTTATATAAAAAACCCACAACACTGTGAAGATTTAATTATTTGGTCATATATAAAGGAAGGATTTTTTATATAAACACTTCTGAATAATTATTTAAGAGTTGTGTGCAGGCATATGTATAACTAAAAATTCCAATAAAAATCGCATTCGATCCTCGCTTCCAATTTCCTGCAGCGCTCAGGTTCAGTTACTGGAGGACCGCTACCAACAAGTTAACTGCGCAGAGAGGACCCGTGTCCGTTTCCTTTCTCTCCCGTTCCGGTTTCTTTCCCCCTGCTCAGCTAGTTCCACTTACGTGATGCCCGAGTTTCTCAGGCGTGGTAGGTGAGCCCTTCTTCCCTTCGTGGAGGCTCGCGGCCGGTGAAGCCGGCTTTCCGTCCCCCTGCCTGTGCTCCTGCAACGGGCAGCTCGCCGGGCATGTCCTCCTGGCCTCGCTGCTTTGAAGAAGTCCTCCTTCCCCTTGCCGGAGTTGGAGATGGCGCTTGTTCTGCTTGCAGAGAGCCAGCGGGATGCCCTTGCTCTTCTTGACTCTTCAGTGTGATTTTTAGGGAAAGCAAACTTAAACAGGGAAACGTGAAATATCCTGAATCGCTGGGCTGTGGGGATGGAGGACCCTAAATAAACCCATGTCCCATTTGTTTCCTGCACCATGAGTGCTTTCTCTGCAACGTGCAAATCAAGCTAAATGGGCAGACCTGAGAGTCTGCAGCAGCGAAATAAAACAGAAGTCTTCGGGAGTTTTACAAGCTAACGAAATATATTCTAGCATGAGCTGTTGCATGGGGAAAGGTTGAAGAATATGGGCCTTCTCTGTTTAGAAAAAAAAAGTTGATAAAGTGATTCATGGGATGGAGCAAGTGAACTGAAATAACCTTTTCTCTCTTTTTTGTAAAAACGAAAGCTAATGGCCATTCACTTCTTACCCAACATGAAATTAGACTGTGGAATGTGTTCCCAGCTCTTCGTAGTGATGCCCAGGAGCATAGATGACTTTCAAGGGTTTAGATAGATTCATGGAGGCTAATGGGAACTTCCAAAAACCCAAGTAAGTAAACCTCTGAATAACATGCTAGGAGGCCACATCAGGACAAGGCATTATTGATTATATATTGTTTGTGGTTCAGAGTAATTGGTTGACTGCTGTGAGAAAGAGGGTTCTGGAGCAGGTGGGCTAGTGTACTGGTCCAGCGAAGCTATTCTTGTTTTTTGGAGAGTCAGAGTAGTCTTCATCAGAAGCAGGAAATGTTAATCTGTTAAGACAGTATATTTATACTCGAAGCTGCAGCGTATCTCGCTCACTGTTGCCTCTGTTGCTGGCTGCAGCTCAGAATATAAACACTTCTGCCTAATAGATGTACACTCAGTACATCTGATGAAGTCAGCTCTGACTCATGAAAACTTACACTGCAATACATTTTTGTAATGATGTTGCTGGATACTTCTTTTATCTGCTGCTACCTGCAAGTTGCTTATGGTTTGGACAAACTGGTTCCTGTTTTAGAAAATACATGTATTTTGGCTGAAACAGGGAAGGAAGCAAGAACTTTGAGAACAGGTTAGGTACATTTCTGAAAATTTAAGTGTAAACTTTCTGTTTCCACAGGACTCAATCAACCAGTGACCTCTGGTGTAAAAAATGCATTCTGAGATTTCGGGACCTTTCTGGCACCTATCAAAAGTACTCTTTTTTCCTAAGGAATGACTTTGCTCCATATTTGGAAATGTGTTTGTGTTAGGGACTCCTTTGGCTGCTTATATCAACAAGAGTTCCCTAAGATGAATCTGTCACTGAGTCTGCATAGTTCTGGAAACTTTGTGTGCTGCACCCCAGTTTGAATTGTAATTCATGCAGCTACTCTGCAATCATGTTAATACTTACAGAAAGGACATGGTGTCTGTTTGTCAGGCTGAAGAGTTCACGCCATGCCTCTGTAGCGTCGTATCTTTCTGTGTGGCCAAAGAAAGGTCCTGTCCGTTGTCCCACATTCGTCAGGCAATATGGTTCTGAAGCTGTCAAGGTGAGTGGAATGTTGGCTGTGCCCTTGGATGCTTTTAAAAGGGATTAGACCGATGTGTGGAAGATGGGTCAGTCGACATATCCACATTCAGAGGAAGGAAACCTCTGAAGCCCTAACCTGGATGGCCCAGGCTAACCTGATCTCATCAGATCTCAGAAGCTAAACAGGGTAACCCTAGTTGGTACTTAGATAAGAGACCATCACGGAATGCCAGAGTTGTTGGGCAACAGAAGGCAATGGCAAATCGTCTCTGTTAGTCTCTTGCCTTGAAAACCCTATGGGGGGTCATCAGAAGTCATCTGTGATTTGATGGCACTTTCCATTTATTAAACCCTATTTCCTATTTATGAAACCCAGTGCTAGGAGGCCACACTGAAGGAAGACCTTGGCCGCTGTGCCTTCTTTGTAGGCTCTCGACGGAACTCGTCTGCTGGGCAAAGCAGAGTGCTCGACTAGTAGGACCACTGATCTGATAATGAAGGACTCTTATGTTAATTTAAAAACTGCGAAGGACATTTCATTTTGATGACGTAGCTGAGAAACAAACATTATTAATAGAACCAGCTAATTTTTTTCTTAGCAAGTTGATGGACTTGATTAGCTGGGTGGTATTTGGAATCAGATTAGATCAGATCCGGATGAGAAGCTGTGTTGGTCTGAAGCAGTCCAGTGGCACCTTTAAGACCATCAGAGTTTTCATTCGGTATAAGCTTTCATATGCATGTTCATATCAAGGGTCACTTATACCAAGAGCAAAACTTTGTTCATCTTAAAAATGCCACTGGCTTCAAACTTTTTTCTTTAAATTAGATCAGGCAAACGATATCTACTATTACTTCCCAGTTACCAATATATGGTTTATGATCCATCAGGGGCTTTTCTCCTCTCTCAGCTCATATTTTTAGACCGTATAAGAAGAATGCAAGATTCATAGTAGCATCCCAGTGCTGTGCATATTTATTCAGAAAGAAATCCTATTGATTTCAAATGTGGCAGCCTGAAATATATCAGTTGAATTGCTATTAATGATTGCTTATTTGCAACCTGTTCCTTATGCAGATATGTTTGCCTGTATTAATGTAAACAAAACTGGTAGATTTTGTTAAGTCAAAACAGAATGGAGGTGGAAATCAAAGCTGACTTAAGATGTGTATGGCTGATTCTGCATGGGCCATTTTAAACTCTTACACCGTTTTCACACCACTGTTTTTGGCCCATGCGGAATCAGCCCATGTTTCCTTCTTGAATATGAACATAGAAGCCCTGTTGGGTCATATAATGTATATATAATCATATAATCAAGGTATTCACAGGTGTGCTTCCTTTGAACCAAAATCACTGGTCTGTCTACTCCTGTACTGTCTATTCTTGTACTGTTTTTTCTATTCTCAGGTGAAAGTCTCTCTAACCATGAGATTTTTCCTTTAAATGTGAAGATTCCAGGTATAGAATCTGGGACTTTATATACCACTGAGGCAGGGTCCTTCCCTTTCTTTTTGTATATGTTGGTATAGTGGTTAAGATCCAGTGACTCCTTTTTACTGTGTGAGGAGTCTTTGGTTTGTTGGGTGGAGTTATTAGAATGTCAGTCTAGAATCTGAGTTCAATTCTGTACTCAGCTATGAAGCTCACTAGATCAGGGATCTGCAACCTGCGGATCTCCAGATATTCATGGACTACAATTCCCATCAGCCCCTGGCAGGGGCTGATGGGATTTGTAGTCCTTGAACATCTGGAGAGTTGCAGGTTGCAGACCTCTGCACTAGATGATCTTGGGACAGTTGTCGTCTCTCAGTTTCACCTACCTCAGAGAGGAAGAAGAGGAGTTTGGATTTATACCCCACCTTTCTCTGCTGTAAGGGCGGCTGACAAACTCCTTTTCCTTCCTCTCCCCACAATAGACATCCTGTGAGGCAAGTGAAGCTGAGAGACTTCTGAGCCAACTGTGACTAGCCCAAAGTCATCCAGCAGGCTTCATGTGTATGAGCAGAGAAACAAATCCGCTTCATGAGATAAGAGTGCACCTCTCATGTGGGGGAGCAGGGAATCAAACCCAGTTCTCCAGATTAGAGTCCACTGCTCTTAGCTACTATGCCACGCTGGCTCTCAAAATCAAGAGAGGAGAATCGTGTATGCTGTCCTAAACTGTTTGGAGCAAGGGCAGGGTAAAGAGCAAAGATATTCAGAAGCTTTCCTCCAGTAGAGAAATACTTTTTTTGTTGAAGTGAGTCACTGCAATAAAGACCTCCTTTACAGTTCAGGGAAATTTGCTGTCAGTATTGTAGAAAGAAAATATAAAACCTGATCCTGTATGTGTTTTTCTGAATTGCCTTTCAGTGTATAGAATTGTAGGCTAAGAATGGGATCCAAAACTGATCAGCTTGCACAAATAAGTGTTCACCTAAACAGTTTACAGGGATAAGATATTATGTTGGGGTACTGAATGTATATGAAGCTCCAGCTCTCCCCTTTGGTTAACAGGAGAACTGCAACTTCGAAATGTATACCATCTTGGAGCTGTAAATATAAAATTCTATTTTTGTGTTTCATGAATGTATTTACAGCGCAGCATTGAATTTTTATATAGGGTTTGGCCTCCATTCAGGTTATTAATTACTGTTTACCTTTTTCCCTGTATATGTTCCAGGATGTCACAGATATGTCCCTGTTTCCTGCAGAGAATATTAGAAATTTCAGCATTATTGCTCATGTGGACCATGGCAAAAGTACTCTAGCGGACAGGCTGTTGGAAATAACAGGTGAGATGAGATTGCTATGTTATTTTTCGCACCACTATGCTTTATTTGACTTCATATAAACTCAGAGTTCTTTATGCTTCTTTAGAGATTAATATCCTGCTTTTGCCCTGACCGGTATGGCGTTGGAAGCGGAAATGGTCAGATCTCCGAAGCGGAACAGGGTCCGTCCCAGTTAGGATCTGGGCGCAAGGATGGATATTTAGGCACATGTGGGTCACAATGCAGAGGAAGGCAATGGGAAACCATCTCTGTTAATCACTTGCCTTGGAATTCCTACTCGGTTGCCAAAAGTCAGCTGCAACTTGATGGCATTTTTACACACTCACCCTGACTTCCCCCCCTTCCCATGGGAACCTGAGGCAGCTTATAACACTGTTTTCCTTCTGTTATATCTGCACAAAAACAGTCTGGTGAGGTAGGTTAGGCTTGTTTTGCCTTGATTATTGCTTGCTTACCTGGAATGACCATCTGGATTTGACAAGTTTTTGGCCTGGTGTATTTCCTTACTGTGCCATTAGCTGCACAGATGAATTACTGCCACCCCCTTTGGGGGTGAGGCGGTTTATAAATCACATAATAAATAAAATAATAATAAATAAATCTTGTAGAGATTGCAGTGTATTGGGCAGAGAGGAATGGAAAGGGGCTACATTCCAGTGACAGGGAACTGGCTGCAGGTTCAATTCCTGGCATCTCAATTTAAAGGGATCAGGTAGTAGGTGATGTGTCACACACACACACACACACACACACACACACACACCCCAGTATTTTTATATGGAAATCTTTATATGGAAATCCTTAAGGTGCAACTGGGCTGCAAACTTGCCCTTTTACATGACTGCAAATTTTCTATACTTTATTTATTTATTTATTTTATTAGGCTTTTATACCGCCCCATCCCCGGAGGGCTCTGGGCGGTGTACAGCATATAGGGATACAATATAAAATAAGTAAACGTTTAAAAGCAGCAATAAAAAATTACAAATTTTTGTTCCAAGAATTATATAAAAATCTCAACAAAATAGAGTGGCGTCCAGCATTCCAATAATAAAAAGTCCCTTCCCCCCAAAAAGGGAGGCATGGCGAGTCTCGTTAGGTGACAAGTGGCCCAGATGTCAAGGGCCACAGAAAGGGGGCACCATTAGCGGCTGGACACTCCAAAAGCCCGGCGGAACAGCTTGTCTTACAGGCCCTGCAGAACTCCCCGAGGTCCCGCAGGGCCCGGACAGCTGGAGGAAGAGGCCGGGGCCAGAGCCGTAAATGCCCTGGCCCGTGTGGAGGCCAGCCGCATCACCGACAACACTATAGTTGTCTTGATAAATGTAGAAAACATTTTGTAACCAGGGCAATGCAGTATGCCTTTGCATCTGTTTTTTATATATTCTTCCAATCTCTCTCCAAGTTTTCTCACTTAACAGTGTTATATTGTTGGCTGAAATGCATTCTCCCCTCTAGGAACGATTGCCAAAACTGCCCATAATAAACAAGTGCTGGATAAGTTGCAAGTGGAGCGAGAAAGAGGGATCACCGTCAAAGCTCAGACTGCCTCTCTTTTTTATAAGCAGGAAGGAACAAATTACCTTTTAAATCTCATCGACACGCCTGTAAGTTCCTCATCAGCTTTGCTTAAATAATGGGAGTCGGCCTGTATCCTAGCCCTACTGAACTGAAGCAATGGCTCTTAGCTAGTTCTGGTTTTCTTTCGTGCCTGGCTGCCCTGTTACAGTATGTTAGCAATGGTCAATCGTCATGCATGTGTGGGGTTTAGTTCAAGGTCCTTGACCATCCAGTTGATGGTCAGGCCTTGGTGCTGCCGTATTAAACCAGAGCTGCCCAGATGTGTTGAGCCTGTGAGAACAGGGAGGGGGCTTTTAAATGTGAGAACAGGGAGGGGGCTCTATCACAAAATGGCAGCCATTACGTGCTGCTGCTAATTCTACAATGAAGGCGGGGTTGAGGCTGAGCATCTCCCTGCAATGACGTTACCTGGGAGCTTCCTGCAGACGCAAAGGTGATGTCTCCTAGGTTTGTCTAAAATGCTTCCTGTTTCATTGAGGTGAGAGAAGACTGGGATTATCACTTTGCTGTGGGAACAGAGTCCCTAAGACCAAGCCATGAAAGCAGGCACCATGAAAGTTGTTGGTGGGTTCTGCACTGCAGATGACTATATTACCGTAAGTCATGTTGAATCTGTGCATCACAAGTTTCTTTTTTTTCCACATTTATGCAGGGCCATGTAGATTTTAGCTACGAAGTAGCACGATCATTGTCTGCTTGTCAAGGTGTCTTGCTTGTTGTGGATGCGAACGAGGTAGGCATCTTAAATACTTTCTTTTGCAGTTTCATATACGCAGAAGAAGGGGTTTCGTTGGTGGTTTCTACTCTCGGAGAAACGTGGAGTTTTGCTAGTGCAGAAAGAGATAATTGGTTCAGGATAAGATTGGCTTGTCATTCTACACAAGTTGCAGGGGAAAAGGTTCAATTTGGAGTGCGCTGCAGGCATTTCATTGTGAATCAGAAATTTTATGAAATTATGCTGGTCTTGAGAGGCTGATCTTTTCCTGCCAGACTTAGGGGTTAGATCTTGGATCTCCCAAGTCTGAAAAAACCTTTCTCCATTGGAGGAAATCTTTCTCCACCAAAGGAAAACAAAGGGGGAAGTGGCTGTACGATCCAATCTGACACATTTAGCACTCCTCTTCTTCTTCTTTATCTTGCTGGGTCCCTCACCATCTATGGGTCCCGTTTTCTTCCCCCTTTTGGGAGGTTTTTAATGAGGGTTATTGCGGTCATTGTTTGTTACTGATTGCTGCGTTTTAAATTGTTTTAATGTACTTAAGGGTTATTGTATCTACGTGTTTTATGTTGTTCACCGCCCAGAGCCCTTCAAGGGTAGGGCGGTATAAAAAACCCAATAATTAATTAATTAATTAATTAATTAATTAATTAATTAATACATACATACATACATAAATTATAGGTTCTTAACACTGCAGTTCTATGTAGAGTTATTGCAATTGGAACTAATTGAGTACAGTTGCGTTACTCTGCATGGAATTCCTGCGAATTTACAAGAATGTAAGTTTTGCTGGGCGTTGCTTACAACCACACATACAAGGTACTGAAATCCAAAATGGCTGAAAAGTGTGTAATTCAGTTTCAAAATTTAAATGTACTGTGAAGCTTGTTGCATTTAGACTGGTAGCATATTAAAATTAAGATTATTGCAGAACTGAGAAGAGCACATAAAATGCATAAGTTTTAAATTTCTTTTTGGACACAATAATAGCTCAGTTAATATGTAGGATTCCAGTATCTTTGGCCCAGGTGGCCTAGGTTGAGGGCAGTCGCAGTTTTTCCAGAACTGAAAGCTAGTTGCTGGAAAAGTCTATTTATTTCTCTTCCTCAGCTTGTGCCTGCATTGTAATTATGAGATACCAGTTTCTTGGTTAGCCATAGGCAAGTTTTTGTGATTTGCCCTGAGGGCCACATACAGAGGCATATCTAGGGAAAATGTAGCCCAATGCAAAATCTGAGTTTTCTGCCCCCCCACTCCACCCACCGTGGGCGGCCGCCCTCCCCTACCACAACTAAACAGTGTTTTTTTTGCAGCAGGTCTTGAAGTTAGTGTATGGACCTGAAGGGAAGAAGGAGCGGTGTGGGGGGCAATTCCCCCCCCCCACGTGACTAAATGGCTGCAACCTGGGGACATTTGACCCCATATTTCCCTCTGGGCAGTATATCCCTGGCCACATATCACAGTTCTTCCCTGCCAGTGTCTTTTTGTATGCTTAATTTTTCAATGTCTATCATTTGCATTCTAAATAGGACTACTTGTCTGTAAAATGGCAGAAATTACACCATGTATTGTCATATGAACAAGTTTCCTTTTGTCCTCTGTTTTTACCGTATTTTGAAAAATATGCTCAGAAGCTCAAGATGTTCGATATTTAATGTCTTCCTAGGGCATTCAAGCTCAAACCGTGGCAAACTTTTACCTTGCTTTCGAAGCGCAGCTCTCCATAATTCCTGTAATAAATAAGGTAATGCTTATGAAACTTCATATTACATCAATGAACTCCGAAGCACTGCAGCCTAGTATATCTTTGACTTGAGTCTAACACCATTGGGCCTGGATATTATGTCTAAGGCTTGAGGTTTCTCTTGGTAAATAAATAAATATCCTGTTCTTTGGCTGCAAAAGCGAGTTGGGCTTATTTTTGAAGATTGGAGGCATTTTCCAAATTGCTGGTAAAAGATGGTGAAAAAGATTTTTCTAATTGCTGGCGTGTGTGTGGCTGTCCTGTCATTTTGATGGCAGTTTCAAAACTCACTTCTCTGTCCTGGTGTGCTGTTCTGGTAGACAAACTCACATAACAGTAAGATTGTTTTACAGATTGATCTAAAGAATGCCGATCCTGAGAGGGTTGAAAAACAGATTGAAAAAGTGTTTGATATTCCCAAAGAAGACTGTATTAGGGTAAGGTGATTTTAAAACAAACAAACAACAGAGCTAGAAGAGAAGGCTGTTTTATATGAAAATTGCATAGGCTGTTTTTATAATAAAAAAATGAGGAATTTGATTCAACCAGGTTTTCTCGCTCAGTCCCCCTCCTTTTTGCAACCCTGTTCCGTGCACTCCCCACCGCCCCCCCACACCTCCCAGGATTCCCAGCACAATCTTTTGAGTGACCAAAAAGAACTGGGATCCATCCTGTACATTCTTACAGCTGAATCCACAAGCCCCCAGCACCCAGAGGTGATGCTGCCACTCTGCTGCCTCCAAAGGGCTTCCAGGCAGTATGGGGAAAAAACAAAGGCTCATTCCATACATGCAAAATAATGCACTTTCAAACTGCTTTCAGTGCTCTTTAAAGCTGTGCGGAATAGCAAAATCCACTTGCAAACAGTTGTGAAAGTGGTTTGAAAACGCATTATTTTGCGTGTGCGGAAGGGGCCAAAAACAGAGCTAGGTGACCTGAATGTCCAAGGTCCTGGCTGGGCCTGGTTTCTGGGTGGAAGCAAGGAACGCCCCGGCCGGCTCTCCACTTATTACCTCATGCTTTCCAGTGTCCACTTAGACGCCAGCATAGCTTACATCTAGGTTTTGCCACTGTGGAACTGTGGGCTCCTGGAGACTGGTATCTGTGCCCTCTCGGCAGGTCCCCCTTACGCTGGTGGATGGAACAAATCCATTGGTGTGGCCCCGCACCCACATCTGAGAGGTGCTTTGCTGACCCCGCCCCCCTTCCCCCCGATTGGGCCGTAAGTCTCATCTTAATCGAGCAAAGTGAATCAATTCTATGCTTAAGAAATGGCTGCATTCCCAGTACCTTGCCAGAAATGTGGAGTAGAAATTCTAGCCCACAGCTTCTGAAGTTAATGTGAGTCAGATTGTGCTAGTTTGCAAATTCCTTAATGAGTGGTTGGTATGACCATCTCCAGCAGCACCAGTGACTTGGTTGTCAGGGGGCTGAGTCCAAGATTTGTCTCTAAGAAAGCTGATTGTTCTGGTAAGGGATTCTAGCATAAAGTGGCATGTCTGGTTATGTGGGCGGAAGCCAGTGTTTATTCTACATGTGCTCAAGTATTATGTCAACTCCAATGCACAGTGTTCTGTACTTCGTTTTCTATGCACGTTCTCTCTGATTTGCCAAGGAGAATGCTAGTCATTTGGATGAAATCCTGCTTTTTGTTTAGTGTAGAAAGATGGTTAAAACATATGCAGTAATCTCTTAGAGATGATATTCAGTGCTTGCTTAACCATCTGTAAGTCTGAATAATGTATTCAATTTAATATGCATAGCTAAGATTTTCAAATTGGATGTTTTAATTAAGCCTAAATTTTTGAATGTGGCCTTTGTATTTCCCTAGCATCCTCTGAAATCAGGTCAACTTTCACTGTTAACATTTTTTTTTTTAGATTTCTGCTAAACTTGGAACAAATATTGACGGAATACTTCAAGCAATTATTGAAAGGATTCCCCCGTAAGTTTTGTTTTCTTGTCTACCGTATATACTCATGTATAAGTCAAATTTTTCAGCACATTTTTAATGCTGAAAAAGCTCCCCTCGACGTATATGCGGGTCATTAAAATTTTTTTTGTGTTTTTACTTTGCCGGCCAGCAGGGGGGGGGGGCAGTGCTAGCGGCACCAAACTTTCAGGGTACCCTCAGAAAACACTCCTGATGATACCAGCCAAGTTTGGTAAAGTTTGGCTTAGGGGGTCCAAAGTTATGGACCCCCAAAGGAGGTGCCCCCATTCCCCATTGTTTTCAATGGGAGCTATTAGTAGATGGGGCTACCCTTTTGAGGGTCCATAACTTTGGACCCTCTGAACCAAACTTCACCAAACCTGGCTGGTCTCATCAGGAGAGTCTCTTTTTAATACCAGCCAGGTTTGGTGAAGTTTGGGTCAGGGGATCCAAAGTTATTGACCCCCAAAGGGGGTGCCCCATCCCCCATTGTTTACAATAGAAGCTAATAGTAGATTTTCCATTTCTGATAATTTCCCTCTTAAAATCTAAGTTGGGTTACATTTAGCCATACAGATGATGATGAGGAATCCAGTTTTGAAGGATTTTAACTCTTGTGTTTTAGCTTGGTTGCTGGTTGAGCTAAGGTTTTTGTACTTTTGAAGTTATTGTTGATACCATATTGTTCTTGTTGACCCTCTTTTCCATTTACAGAGCCAGTTTACTGTTTTTCTTTGAAATAAATATTCAAAAACATTTAACCTACTGATGGCTCAATTGATGTAATTTTATTGGTATCTATTTTTATTTTTGAAATTTACCAACAGCTGCTGCATTTCCCACCCTCGACTTATACGCGAGTCAATAAGTTTTCCCAGTTTTTTGTGGTAAAATTAGGTGCCTCGACTTATATGCGGGTCGACTTATACACGAGTATATACGGTATTTTATACTGCTTGGATAACTTGTTTTATATCCAGTTTTCTACTTCATCCTGATTACATGTTATCACCCGAAGTCTATAAATAATACCCTTAATTTGCAGAACATTATTTTCAAAATTATTTTTTGGTAATCTAAATGTGATTAACAATCAGTGTGTGGAGAACTATGGTCATTTAAACACATTTTCTGTCCTGCTCTCCTTCTAAGAAGCTCATACAGGATTCTTCCTCCCCTATTTTTTCACAACATCCCTGCTAGGTAAGTTAGACTGAGACCATGTGACTGGTCCAAGACCACCCAGTGAGCCTTGCAAGTGAGTGGGCATCTGGATGTGGGCCTTCTTATTCCTTGTCCCAGATTGCCAGGGGTGACCAACCTATGGTGCTCCAGATGTTCATGGACTACAATTCTCATCATTCCCATGGCCAATTGGCCATGCTGGCAGGGGCTGATGGGAATTGTCGTCCATGAACATCCAGAGCACCATAGGTTGGCCACCCCTGCTCTGCATTGTGCCACACTGGCTCTCAGTTCCACAGTGTTCTACAGCCTATATGTGTGAATTTCATCTTTTATATGCTTTTTTAATTACTATTTTGGTCTAGCAATTGGGTCCCTAGACACAGGAGCCCTTTGAGAATATGCATCTAGTTTGGGATAGGTAATGCTGAGATTTTGCTTTGCGATCCTCCGACTGAGATTTGTTTTCTGCATCTACAACAGGCCCAGTGCTAGCACTCGTGATCCGCTGAAGGCTCTGGTGTTCGATTCTACCTTTGACCATTACCGAGGGGTCATCGCTAACATAGCGCTGTTTGGCGGGGAGGTCCACAAGGGCCATAAGATAACATCAGTTTACACAAAAAAGACTTATGAAGTTAATGAAGTAGGAATTTTGACACCCAGAGAACAACCAACCTATAAATTGTAAGGTTAATTTCTTCTTCAAAAAAAGACTTTTTGGGGTCTAAGATTGCCAGGTACCCCCAGCAACTGGCAAGGGAGAGGGTGTTGGGGAGAACATGCTAGCCTTCAAGTTGTCAATGACGTGTTGACGTCACTTCTGATATTCACCAGAAGTGACATCAGGTCTCCAGTGATGTGGGGATGCTCTGGAGTCTGGGCAAAAACTCTTTGGTAGCCGTTTTCACCATAGAGTTTTTGCCCAAATTCCAGAGCTTCCCCATATCATGGCAACACAACGACATCACTTCTGGTGAGCACTAGAGGTGATGTCAGTGTGTTGCCGGCGACATGGAGGCCTGGCCTCAGTTCACCATTGGTAAGACACCTGCTGGCCAGCTGAATGGCACCAGGGGAAGGGCCCAAGTTGGGAATCTCCTGGTGGGGGCATAACAATCCTATTGGAGCCTGTGGAGATGTTTGTATTCCTTCACTTTTAAAAAAAGAAACTGATATGTTACTGTGGCATTCTCCCCCCTCGCCCGGGCCCTTTGGGCGGTGTATCCTTCCCTCCTCCCTAACCTGGGGGTTGGTCTCCCCAGACGATGACTTTCCCAATTGGCCCAAGGGCCAAGAAACCACCGTGCCCACAAAGCGCTGGGTGTACGGGCAGCCCTCGCCCACACCACCCTCCTCCTAGTAGGTCTCCTTGCCTCCCTTCCCCTGTCTGGCTTGAGAGTTCACACCCTCCCTCTCTCTCTCCCTTGTTGCTTCATAGGGAGAGGAGTTTCCAGGGCTCTGTCTCTCCCCTGTGGCCTCACAGGGAGAGGTATTTACAGCTTGTGTGAACAACTACCACCCTGTTACTGCACAGGGTGGGGACCAGCTTGAACCGGGGTCTAGGTTCTCAAAGGAGGTCTGGGCTTCAGGGTCCTCTTCCGTCCTTCCCACTTCCCACCATTGAGCTGTCCCTTTCCCTTGTCTCTTCACACCATCACCCACATTCTCTGCTGCTGCGGCAGCTCCAGACTCGCCCTTTCCCACTCCCTTATATACCTTCTGCCCTCTCATGGTGCGGGACTCAGTGGGGTAAGTCCAGGCACTGCAGCCGAGCCCAGACAGTTACCTCTCCAGAGTCTTATCCAAAGTGGCTTGTCTTCTGAGACTGCCACTTGGCAAGGTTGCTTTGTTAACAGAGTTAATTCCCAACTTAAATCAGGCACACAGAAACCAAAATGCTCTTTAACCTTGTTGAAGCAACACATTGACCACTCAACCAGAAGGTGGTATGAAGAACGATCAGTCTCTTCAGTGATATAGTTCAGTAAGGGTATCAGCCTTTCGGCTGAAGGAAGCTCAGGAGTTTGTTTATTCCAGGTCTCGTTAAAAACTTTTTTCCCCAGTCAATGATCAATGTATTCTCTTTTAAGAACTTTATTTAAAACCATTAGTTTATTTAATCCGTTCAAGAATAACAAGGATCACAATTATACAAAAAACCAGTTTCAGAAGTTAGCCATGATGGTTTTCAGTAAAAAAGCTAGATTACAGTCCGGTAGCACTTTAAAGACCATCAAGATTTTTGGGAAGTTGACAAAGATTTGATTCTCAAAAGCTTATACCCCCTCTAAAATCTGTTTCCCTCTTAAGGTGCTACTAGACTTAAATACAGAAAACATTAACATATGTAATTGAAAATTACAAATAATAAACATACATGTTATCCCTTCTCTTACCTATATTCTGTCTAAGATAAAGATGTTAGCAAGATCAGTTGAGGCGCAGCCATGGAGAAAATTGTATGCTTCCTCATTAGAATATAATTCTGAATGAATATGAGAATTATCACTCATTTTTACGCACTGCCTTAGTCAAATCCATTATTTAGCGCATTATTGGACATGGCACTTTGACACAAGAGAATTTATAGTCCATTGTATTTTTATTTTCAAACAGTTGCAGAGAGCAGGGCTAGGTAGAAACTAGGACCCAGGCAGAACATTCTACAACAAAGAAGGTCCATCATGCTGAGTTCTTTGGCAAAAGAATATGTGACCTTACTAACATCTTTTTCTGAGACAGACTGCAGCTTGTGTTTAGTGAAAAAATGCAGTTTTGGAAAATTCTCCCACAAGCCTTTTCAGAAAATATAGTCTCACCACAATTCAGACCTGAAATACCTCGACAAAATTACACGAACTTCACATGACTTTATTAAACCTTCATTTTCTCTGAAAGATCTTAGACACCTCTAAGAATCCCAAAGAACAGCTGCTGGAAACTCTGTTTTGTTTGTTCTGAGATTTATCCTGGTTTTAAAGCCTTTGATTCATAAGTTATTCCCCTCAAGACTTAAAACTGTGTGTTAGCTAGACCAGTGAAAAAGATGTTTGCAGGTCGACACAGAAACCTACAAGCAAACTCACAGGCTTACTGTGTCAGAATATCCTAACAATAAAACTTGCACAGCTTTTCTTTCAGACATTGTCTTTCCTTTAACATGGAGGACAAACATACTAGAGCTAAGTCCAGTTGATAGAACTAACTATTCGCACCTGAGTTGTGCTTTTGTGCTTGCTGTTGTGTTAGGGCTTTGAGTCACTGCCTGTTGTCGGAAACATTTCAGCCAATAACCTTATGCTCCCCTTGAGTTGTCTGCAAAAAAGAGAAGCAGTTTCATAAAAAAAATAGGTGCCACAGCCCTGGAATCGCATGCATGACAGGAAAGATGCCAGTTAAGGAGTAAGGTGCTTGCTCTTCTTCATATTATACATATTTCCACATGATGCCAATTTTATTTAGATATGCGGGCCAGGTGGGCTATCTGATTGCTGGAATGAAAGAGATTACGGAAGCCCAAATAGGAGACACTCTCTATTTGCATGCTGTGGTGGGAGCCACTGCCCAGGTTTCAGTCCACATGAAGTAATGGTCTTTACCAGGTGGGAGTCACGCGCCTACTCCTTCAGAGGGGCCGGGGAAGGCCAATGGCCGGGAGGGGGGGGGGCTCAGACACTTATGAGGATTAGAAGAAAAGGTAAAGTTTCCCCTTCAGTCCTGTCCGACCCTGGGGTACCGCTGCAAGCAGTGATTTCATAGGCAAGCATCTTTTGTGGGATAGTTTGCCATTGCTTTTTAAGCTATTCTTTTTCTAGCTGTATGTGCTAGGTCAGAATTAAGGAACCTTTTGAGACTCAAAAGAGTATTTAGGCCCCATTTTGAAGAAAATTCCATGGAGCCACTTTTCCTGGGGGGGGGGGGGATTCCACTTCCTTCTCTCTCCCCAGCCTCTGTAAGTGAATGGAGGGGGAGCTAGCAGGAGGCAGCTTTTTTTCTCTCCTAGGGGGGGGGAGGCAGGGCTGTTGTTTGATAACTCTGCTGCTTCTGTTGCTGCCCGGCTGGTTTCACTTCCACGCTGTTGCAGCTCAGCCCCCCTCCCTTCTTGACCTGTCAAAATTCCCCTACGTTGCCAGCTCCAGGAGGCTGAGCTGTTTTAGGGATTTTTTTGGAGCGGCTAGTGCTAGCTTTTCTCACTTTGGGGGAGGGCAGAAGCGGTGGCCTTGGAGGCCACTTTCTTCTCTTCCCCTAGAGGCAGCACTCTCTGCCCTAAGAGTGGCAGGTGGCCAGTCGCAGGAGGCCATTTCTTCCCTCTCTCTCCCGAGTACAGGCCCTTTTTCTCTTAGGGGTGGTGGGCCTTTCTTCTCTGGGGGGGGTGGGGCCTTTCTTCTCGAAGTGGTGGGAGGCAGCTTTCTTCTCTCCCCGTCCGGGTGAAGCCGCAGTGACAGTCTCTGCAGCGGGGGGGAGGGAGGTCTGCCCAGGAAGGAGTGGAGCCGCCTGGGCCTCCTAAAGGGGCGTTTGCTGACTCGCCGAGCGCGGGTTCCGACCCTGTGCTGGGGGTACTCATTTTACGACCAAAGGGAAATGGATGGATGGCTGGAGGTTGAGCCATGGAGGCCAGCTACAGGATATCTGACCCACAGGGGGCTCAAACTCCTGACCGTGTGAGTGGCAGGTACAAGCCGCCCCAGCACTAAAAGCCACACAGCTCCTAGGATTAGAAGAACGGACACTACTAAAAAGAACGCCCGGGGGAATGGGTCCTATTTGCTTACAGGTGTTGATTTTCTGTACCTTATTCTAGCTGGAGGCCCACCCCCCTTCCCTCCCTTGCATGCCACCCCTCCCTCTCCCTCCGCTAGGGTGGGTGGGCCATGTCCAGATGCCGAGCCCCCTTCCCTCCCCTCCCTTGCATGCCACCTCTCCCCTCCCCCTCCTGTTTGGCTGCTGATGGGATCCTGAATAGAGTGGTTAGCTCATTGCCCGTGGTGACTGTCAGCCATGCCTCGCACAAGCAACTGTTTTCATGGCTCGGCATCCGTATGGTACTGGATCCGTAGGCATCCATATAGTACTGTTAGCAAGTGTGAGTTATATTCAAAATAGACAGTTCTCCAGCTAGAATATAATTTTCATTGGCAGAGGAGGGGAGGGTGGTTTTCATTGATTTATCTTCTGCAGGTGTCCACTTTACCTTCAGGACCATGACTGGGGGAGAGGGGTTGTGAGTTGGGGAAGTCTCACTCAGCCACCCTAAATCGGCTGGTGGAGTGGTGTGGAGTTTTGGAGACAACCCTATAGGGTGGTATAAATCAACCCAAATTAGCTTTGCAGGGGAAAAAAGCAGGGGAAAAAAGACTAAAGTCACACCATTTCAAGTCCACAGTATTTTTCATGAGCTAAATAAAAGATCAGTCCAGTGGCACCTTAAATACTTGTAGCATTTATTCTAGCACAATCTTGCATGAGTCAGAATTCATTTCATCAGACGTGTAGAAGTGTACATCTTTTTGCTTGATGCGTTTTATGTTCAAAACAGGAAGTCATTCCTGGGTAGGGGGAGATGTTACAAGAGCTTCCAGTTTAAAATGGAACTAAAATCACGAGAAGTAATCAGTTCGCTCCAGGAACATCCTAGGGGCTACCCTATTTCTATTTGTTAAGGTAAGAGGCAAAGTCTAGTGCACAATAAGCGGGTACAATAGAAAGTCATGGAGGGATATGCAAAATATTTATACCTATCATGAGTAAGGATTCTCAGGTCTTGAACTTGTTAATAAATTCTAATTCATCAATTTAACTTTGGATTCTTTTGAAATTCCTTTGTTCAGAAAAGAGATCCAGCGGGGTGTGGTAGTTAGAGTGTTGGACTAGGATCTGGGAAACCCAGTTTTGAACCCACATTCCACCATGGCTGCTTGGTGGGTGACCTTGGGCCAGTCACATATACTCAAAGAGCTAGTGTGGTGTAGTTAAGAGCAGGTAGACACTAATCTGGAGAACCGGGTTTGATTCCATTCTCCTCCACATGAGTGGCAGAGGCTTATCTGGTGGACCAGATTTGCTTCCACACTCTTACATTCCTGCTGGGTTAGTCACAGTGTGATGAAAAGATTCTATGGCTGAAACAGGGAAGTCACACCTGACTGTGAAAAGGATCTTTGATCTCCTGGATGGAGAACAGGAAAGCCTATGCAAAGGGTACACTTCAAAGGCCTAAATTACCTTGTGGCCGGAACAGAGTTTTCCTGGGAAGGTGAAAACAAAGGATTAGGGGATTCCATCTCAGGGGTTTGACTAGGAAGCATCTCTCTACCAGGTGCTCCTGGGAGAGAGGAAAATGAAATTTAAAAGGAACTTATTTTGCTAAGAGAACTGTACTAAGATTTTGTTATTTTCACTTGAAACAAAAGTTTGTGAAACTTAGCAGGCTGGAGTGCTGGATGGGAAAAGAATCCACAAACGATTGCCGGATTTCACCACCCAATCCAAGGGCAAGATCGTCACACACAGTTTGTTCAGAACTCTCAGCCCCACCTACCTCACAAGGTGTCTCTTGTGGGGTGAGGAAAGGAAAGGAGTTTGTAAGCCCCCTTGAATCTTCTTTTAGGAGAGAAAGAGAGGAGGTATAAATCCAAACTCTTCTTCTTCAATACATAAATAAAAAACAGTAACTTTTAGATTGGCAGCAGACTATCCTGGAAGCAGCAGCTGCTCCACTGGCTTCTGAAAACTGATTTTTTAATGTCAGATGTATAAGTGCAGTTGAAGAAAAAAAGACATCTGGTTGAAAAATGGGCTCTGAATTGTTGAATCAGTGTATGAGGATATGGATTAGCTGCCTATATCAGTCTTAATTCTTTATTTCTTGACAGGCATGTATCCAGTAGACCAGTCGGAATACAACAATCTGAAAAGCGCGATAGAAAAATTGACCCTTAACGATTCCAGCGTTACTGTTCACCGTGATAGTAGTGTCGCCTTAGGAGCTGGGTGGAGGTGAGCCATATTGCCTTCAGCTGACTGCTTTGGACACCGTTTGTTAATATGGTTATTTTTGGTGCAGGGCAGCGGGAAACATGCCTAGATTTCATTTGGCTGGGAAGTTTAATGTGCCTTGCCTGGCGTTTGCCGATAAATCATTCCTTTAACATTATGTAGTCTAGCATGCAGATTGATATCTTAAAATTATACAAGTGGAAGCATTCTGTTTACAGGTTGGGTTTTCTTGGCCTTTTGCATATGGAAGTTTTTAATCAGCGTTTGGAACAAGAATACAACGCATCCGTCATCTTGACAGCGCCCACAGTTCCCTATAAGGCAGTTCTTTCGTCAGCAAAATTGATAAAGGTAATGCAATATTTTTTAAAGAAACCTAAAGACACACAAGGGCATGGCAATCAGATAAAATGATGCTAGCGTTGTAGCTAAAGTTTATGCAGAAAATGTGCTTGGTTTAAAAGGCATCACCCCACAGTGCCACAGACTCCTTTATATATTTCATTGGGCCAGTTGTGAAATGCACAAGCACGTCCTCTTGCCCAGCTGTTGCACCTTCTTTCTCTGGTGTGCATTAATTGTGGCTTAGCATTATACTCAAAGTGGCCTATTTGCTGTTGCTGCTTACCACAGATACCAAGATACCTCAGATACCAAGGGAATCTGAGACTGAAGCCACAATTAGAAACTCATTTGAGTTTCAGTGTCATGGTCAACTTCTGCTTGTGGAAACCACGATTACTTTGATTCAAACATAATACTAAACCATCATTAACGTTAACCCAGAAGCTATGAAAATTAGCCCGGTATTACTTTGAACCAGACATTTGTCCTTGATTCGCTGCGATAACCATGAACTCCTGTTGTAATTCTCCATGTCTTTGGTTGATTCCAAGACGGGCCAAGAAACAGCCAGTGTAATGTGAAAATGGAGTCGGGAAAAGCAATTATAAACCCTTTACAATCCGTTTTAAACCTCTCTTTTTTTATACCATTTTCACACTGTTTTCACACTGCTGTTTTTGGCCCATGCAGAATCAGCCTTTGAAACCCAATCGAAAATACACCTTAAGCAGAATATAAAGCTTGGTTACTGTCTTCTTATAACTCTGCTGTATTAATCAAAGAACTGCTGGATTTGGTCATTGCTCACAAAATGGGCAGAATGTAGACTCTGAGCCCATGATATTTAACCTAATAATGCTATCTCAGTTTCCTGTGGCCTGCAGTTTTCCCACTTAGAAGAGAAGAAGAAGAGTTTGGATTTATATCCCCCCTTTCTCTCTTTCAGGAGACTCAAAGGGGCTTACAATCTCCTCACAACAAACACCCTGGGAGGTAGGTGGGGCTGAGAGAGCTCTGAGAAGCTGTGACTAGCCCAAGGTCACCCAGCTGGTGTGCGTGGGAGTGTACAGGCTAATCTGAATTCCCCAGATAAGCCTCCACAGCTCAGGCGGCAGAGCTGGGAATCAAACCCGGTTCCTCCAGATCAGATATACGAGCTCTTAACCTCCTACGCCACTGCTGCTCCTTACTTATATTCCCCACGGTAGAATATTCATTTGCAAAGACATGGGCTCCTCAGCACATGCAGAATAATGTACTTTCAATCCACTTTCAATGCACTGTGCAGCTGAATTTCACTGTGCGGAATAGCAAAATCCACTTTCAAACAATTGTGAAAGTGAGTTGAAAGTGCATTATTCTGCATGTGTGGGAGGGGCCAAAGTGGTAACAGGCACAATGGTGAGATTAAAAATTTTTTACCTTGTGGTTGTTGAGCTGTCATGAACACAATGTTAGAAGGTCTAAGAGTGGCTGCAGATGGAATACGTTTCCATATTTTCAGCTCTTCAGTGTTTTACAGCTGTCTTCAGCACCCAGACCTCTCCCTGATTATTTGCAGGCCCGCTCTCGCTGTTCCTGGAGAGGGCTGCTCAAAAGGATTGCCCAGTTTTGGAGCTGAATTGATTTGGGATCATTGGGAATCTGTCCTCAGATGACCTATTCTGAGACATTGTCCATCTGGGCTTAGTTTCCTTCTAGAAATGAGCAGTGGGGTCATCTCAAGCAGATCAGTTCTTACTCTTATTCACTTTAAAGGTAAAGCTTTCCAGATGGAAGAATCAATTGTGCCTCCAATTTTAATTCAGAAATAGGAGTGCTCCGTGGTTATCATAAGTTAGAGAAACAATGGCTGATTCCGCTTGGGCCAAAAACAGCAGTGTGAAAACAGTGTGAAAACAGTGTGAAAATGGTGTAAAAGGGTTTATTCTGTTTTCACACCATTTTCACACTGCTGTTTTTGGCCCATGCGGAATCAGCCATTGTTTCATAATCTGTTTCTTTTGCAGTACTGTGTCTGCAGTGAGCAGCAGTGGCGTAGGAGGTTAAGAGCTCATGTATCTAATCTGGAGGAATCGGGTTTGATTCCCAGCTCTGCTGCCTGAGCTGTGGATGCTTATCTGGGGAATTCAGATTAGCCTGTGCACTCCCACACATGCCAGCTGGGTGACCTTGGGCTAGTCACAGCTTCTCAGAGCTCTCTCAGCCCCACCTACCTCACAGGGTGTTTGTTGTGAGGGGGGAAGGGCAAGGAGATTGTAAGCCCCTTTGAGTCTCCTGCAGGAGAGAAAGGGGGGATATAAATCCAAACTCTTCTTCTTCTTCTTCTTCTTCTGTTGTTTTATGTGTTCGCTTTTGATAGGAAATGTGCTCAGCAGCCTGAATAAAACAGTGCAAAATGGCTTCCCTCCCTTTGTGTAGGCACACAGGAAAGAGGAAATAACCATCATAAATCCTACTGAGTTTCCTGATAAGTCAGCAGTGGCGGAATATTTGGAGCCTACTGTGACGGGCACCATCATAACACCGGAGGAACATATTGGCAAAATAATCACTCTGTGCCAGGTGCGTTGACAACTTACAATTGCTTACTTGCTTTGGGATAGAAGGCATTGAGGCAGTGTTCATTTTAAAGAATCAGCTACAGTTGTTTTCAAACTGTTCAGGAACACTTTAAGAAACGGGAAGATCCCTGCACACATCTCTGTCTCAGATAAAGATGTTAGTACAGTCAGTTGAAGTTTAGCAGTGGAAAAAATTCCGTGCTTCCGCATTAGAACATAGTCCTGAATATGAGAATTATCATTCAATTTTACATGCTGCCTTTGTCAAAACCATTATTGTGTGCATTATTCAACATGGTACTTTGGTACAAGAGCATTTATAGTTCATTGAACACCTATAATCAATACATGGCTTTTGCAAGCTGGTTGACGCGAGGACCCAGGCGTAGCATTCTACGACATAGTAGGTCAGACATGTTGAGTTTTGTGGCAGAGGAATATACAATCCTACTATCATCTTTTTTCTGTTATGGAGAATACCTTCATATTGCTGGGGATTTGGGACCATAGGTTACACATTTGGGATAGGAGGCACTTGCTCCTGTCCCAAATGTGTAACCGAAGATATGGTCCCAAATCCCCAGCAATATGCAGGTATTCTCTGTAACAGAAAAACATGATAGTAGGATTGTATATTCCTCTGCCACATGTTGGGCCTCATTAACCTGTGTGGAATGTGTGTGCACACATATGCCTATCAATCCTCTGCAGCTGTATTGCCCAATTCAGGAAGCTCACTGTGGAGTCCTTTTCTGAATTGTTTCCAGCTTGCCTGTTTTATTTTGGAACTGTACTTTCGAACTGAGTGAATTATTCCATTCACTGACTATGGGGGGTTTTCCAGGCTGTATGGTTGGAATCTTCGGAGACAGGATAAGATGAGTTTCTCTCTGTGGCACAGTGTGGCACGTCTTACCGTGACATGCCTCTGAAGATGCCAGCCATAGATGCAGGCAAAAAAATAGCTGCTGAAGCTACCAAACAGCTATACAGCCTGGAAAACGCACAACAGCCAATTGATTCTGGCTGTGAAAGCTTTTGACAATATATTCCATGAACGCTCATGAGGCACAGGCACTTCTTGTATTCTGACACGGGTGCTTCTGCTGCACCAAGCCAAAAGGTCTTTGGACTTTTTGAGTGACATCTTGCCTGATTTCGCAAACTGATCCACTCCTCGATGCCTTATTTGCTTCATCCATACTTGTAGCTGGGACAGAACAAGCAGAAAGATTATTTGAAATCACGTAATTCCTATAGGGCACAGTGTCTTTTTACAGTTCATAACATTATCGTTAATAACAACGGCTTGAATCTAAAGGTGCCATTTTGTTCAGACTTCCATTCATGGATATGCACCTTTTGGGTCTCACCCAGGGGTGCTGCTGCTGCACCATCAACGTAAATAGTACTTTACAACGTAAGCAAAAAGGAAGATCTCTGACCCAATAGCTTAGAATTGACATTACAATTTCTGTCTTTCAGTGTTACAGGATCCCTCAAAAAGCTGCTGTTACCCAGGAAGCAAAGATTTAGGTTGCCAATTGAAACTGTCATGTGATTTTCTTTCAAATATTGGTGCCAAAAAAATGTTAGAAATGTTGGCGATGAATCCAGAATAACCAGATATATCTTTCATTTTTAAAAAAAGCTGGTGTGCTGGTGGCTTTTTAAAAATGGCTATCAAAGCTTCAGCCTTGACTTATGATGACCCCTGTAGGGTTGTAGGGACCTTATATCTAGATAGCGGCTAATTAGCCCCGCCAGCATGACCAATTGGCAATGCTGGTAGGTGAACCTTTGGCACTCCAGATGTTATGGACTACAATTCCACCAGCCCTGCCAAGCCAATTGGCAATGCTGGCGGGGCTGATAAATTTGATAATGTAGTCCATAACATCTGGAGTGCCAAAGGTTTGCCACCACTGCTGTAGGGTTTTTAAGGCAAGAAACATTCAGAGATGGTTCTCCATTGGCTGCCTTCACATCAGGCCTCTGGAATCTCTTTGAGGTCTCCCATCCAAATTCTCGCCAGGATCGAGGCTGCGAATGTGCAACTGGCTCAAGTTCAAGTTCCCATGGCAGACTGGAGATTCAAACCTGAGTTTCCCAGATCCTAGTCTGCACCTTAACCACTACATTTTGCTGGCTCTCTGTGCAATGGCTTAGGTATAAGTTCATAACTGAGTCCACGAGGTTATAAACGGCCCATCCTGCTCAGAGTTTAACATTTCGCTGAAGTGTTCTACCAAGGAAAACATCACTTGTATCTCAAACTGTTGCTTTCACCTGATAGAGTCGAAGGGCTGTTCAGAAGGACTTGGTGTACATCGATGCTCACAGAGTCATGATGAAGTATCTCTTCCCACTGAATGAAATTGTAGTAGATTTCTACGATGCTTTGAAATCCCTCTCCTCAGGATATGCCAGGTAAGGTAGATATTCAGTGTCAATGGGACTTTTGAAATAACCACTGGAAATAATGTGCCAAATTACTGGGGACTTTCTAGGCTTTGGAGAAAATATTGGCTCTTTCTTTTCCCATGATACAGTAGTATTGGGGGTGTTACCTTACTTACATGGAGCAGGTAGGCTTAGTGAGGGAGATTCCTAGATCTGCTTATATGCCTGAGGACAAGCCAATGGTGCAGACTACCTCTGAGGTATTTCTATCCTAAACAAATGATTTCCTTTCTATATGTTTGCTGTATTTATTTTAAGTCCTCTACCAAACTCTAGTGGAACTGATGGAATATTTTAACAGGCTGGGGCACAGAAAAGGAAATCTTGCTTACAGAATAAGAACTGATGGAGCAATGACTGAAATTGTTCCTCACTTTTTAATTTGAATTACTTTTATGCCACCTTCCTGTATAAAGCTTGAAGAATGGTTCATGATTAAAGTGTTGAACAATGGCTGTTGATACAGATAATAAATCTTCAGTAGAAGAAGAAGAAGAAGAGTTTGGATTTATATCCCCCCTTTCTCACCTGCAGGAGACTCAAAGGGGCTTACATTCTCCTTGCCCTTCCCCCCTCACAACAAACACCCTGTGAGGTAGGTGGGGCTGAGAGAGCTCCGAGAATCTGTGACTAGCCCAAGGTCACCCAGCTGGCGTGTGTGGGAGTGTACAGGCTAATCTGAATTCCCCAGATAAACCTCCACAGCTCAGGCGGCAGAGCTGGGAATCAAACCCGGTTCCTCCAGATTAGATACACGAGCTCTTAACCTCCTACGCCACTGCGCCACTGCTGTAGCAATACAAGCATTAGTGATAACAAAAGCTCAGATACATTAAAATGATTTTGACTTGGTGCCTGGGCAACTCGTCATATCACATAATATATTGTATGGTGGGAATCACTACCACAGAAACTCAAGGTCTCTAGAGTCAATGCAGGTGTGTGTGTGTGGAGAAGCAAGAGAGCGCATGCAGGGAAAGAACCTTGAGACATTTGGAGAAGGTGAGTGTTGACAAACATGGTGGTAAAGGGTTTTTTAATGAAAACATTCTTGAAATGTTTTAAGCAACTTGTGTGGGAAAGGCCATGTTCAAATAGCATTCTGGTTGTTTTATTCTGAACCATCTGAAGTTTCTGAGCAGTCTTCAAAGGTAAAGTTTCCCCTTCAGTTGTGTCCGACCCTGGGGTATCACTGTGAGCAGTGATTTCATAGGCAAGCCTCTTTTTGTGGAGTAGTTTGCCATTTCTTTTCCCGGCTATTCTTTACCCCCTATCTATGAGCTAGGTACTCATTTACCGACCAAGGAATGGATGGATGGCTGAGTTGACCATGAGCTAGCTGCCAGGATATCTGACCCACAGGGGGCTCGAGCTCCTGACCGTGGAAGTGGCAGTGCAAGCACTTAACCACTATGCCACGCAGCTCTTTAAAGGCAGCCACACAGAAATTCATCATGGTAACTTAATCTGGAAGCTACTGGAACATGGATAACTGTGGGGACGGCTACTCATGATGTTGGGTAAATACCTTGCCTTGGTCTGTGACTGAACTATTGGTAACAGGAAAAAAACCTATTACATATGTCTGAATCAATATTTGAGAGGGCAACACTTTGCTGTAGGA
This sequence comes from Sphaerodactylus townsendi, assembly GCF_021028975.2. Taxonomy (NCBI): domain Eukaryota; kingdom Metazoa; phylum Chordata; class Lepidosauria; order Squamata; family Sphaerodactylidae; genus Sphaerodactylus; species Sphaerodactylus townsendi. The sequence continues at coordinate 21,041,882 of NC_059434.1, forward strand.
CAAACATTTTGCACTTCAGTTTCAAAAATTACAATACAAATGTTGTACCTGAAAAGCTAAAGGAATAAGCTGTTTGAAGTGGTGAATGCTCCGGTTCTCCCCCCTCCCCATTTTTAGTTTTGACTATGAAGATGCGGGATACCAGGCTGCAGATCTTGTCAAGATGGACATTCTTTTAAATGGAAAAGCTGTAGAAGAACTGATAACTATTGTTCACAAGTAAGTAAACTCAACAGTAATCCTTTCAGAGAATGATAAGTATCCATTAGAAACCTAATGCAAATAATATGAATTTTTTTCCGTATCAATTGCATGTCATTTTTTTCCGTATCAATTGCATGTTTATTTTTTTCCACATCTCTGTTTTATACAAACCAATTTGAATTGGAATATCAGAATGATGATGGAAAGCTTATCCAAGTATAATTTTCTGGTTTTGATTATGCTTGATCATTTTGCAATTGTGTTTTCAGTTTTATCGTGCACACATTTCCAAGCAGTATGCTAATTCTCTTTTCATTAGTGATTTGATTGCGTTGTGGCATCTTAATTAAGGCTTGTATCTACATTTTTTTGCTAATTATTAAGTACATTCTAAAATTGTTAGTGATGCGTTTAGATGATTATCTGAAGCTGCAAGGATTTATTTATTTATTTTTGTTTCAGCGAAAAAGTGTACAAAGTAGGTAAAGTTCTATGTGAACGCCTAAAAGATATTATTCCAAGACAAATGTTTGAAATTACAATTCAAGCAGCGGTTGGAAGCAAAATAATTGCAAGAGAAACGTGAGTTTAACCTTGCTCCTTTTTTGTTTGAAAAGTCACTGCTGACATACCACATCTCTATTTTAAACGTTATTTTCTAATGCTTTCTTGACACTCTTGACTGAAATTCCATTTTCTTAAGAGAATATAACTAAAGAAAAATTAAAATCATTCATGTACAAGTCACCCCTTCATTAACATAACATGTATTTTTTCTGGATTTTCCTTCTGGCCATAGACACAACACAGGTTTCACATTCTGGGTTAAAAGCGTTCTCCTCTTGAAAGATAATAAATCAGTGGAATCCTTTTATAGAGGAAGTGTGAAGCAGACGGAATATAGAATTCTCTCAGGCAAGCTGTCCCCCTATTGATGCGTGGATTTTGCTGACTCCCAGTGGCTTTCAAAAATAACTGCAGTTAAAACACACCAGAAATGTAGCCTGTTAAGAAGGTCTGGCCTTCATTTGAGACTAACAAGTTAGCTGGTCAATTATAGAGAACATTGGTCTTTAGAGGTCGCCTGTGTGCGATTGCGACAGATTTTCTGGGGGCTAGATGCTACCCCAGAAAGGATTTTGCCCTTTATCACGATATAATTCCCCACCTACCGCACTGCACCGGAGTTCCAAATGGGAAGAAAAATTCAAGGGGAATAGGGAACAGCCTGAGTGTAGCTTACCCAAGCCTGGATTGATAACTGAGATAAAATTAACAGGCATTAAATGATTTCTTTGCAACAGTGAACAAGTACCATGTTTGTTTTAGAAAAAACACACACAACTGAAGTAAACATTAACACTTAGCAAGCATTGAGAGATGTTAGGTTTTGCACAGTACACGTCTGAGGGAAATTCTCTCTCAAGCAGGTTTATAACATGTCACTACAGCACTTTTGCTGTAACTAAATTACATACCAGGCCTAGCAGAAAACCGCTGGCCTACAATAGGACTTCTGTCCCCTCAATAACGAACTTTCACTGAAAGATCTAAAATCTGCTTAGATCTTTTATTTCTGCTTGTCGGTCACTTTCAGAAGGCAACTCTTCTCGGGCTTCAAAACCTAACCTCTTCTGACCGATAACCTCTCCCCTCAGCTCAATTCAGAGCTGAGGCGGACGGGTACAATGCTGCTTGAGCGCCGCTCTGCCTGCTCCACAGGGCTTTTCTGCAGGGTGGGAAGCCCCCAAAAGAGTTGTTTTTTAAAACCCTCCAACTCCCCCATAGGGGCAAATAGCGATATGCTGCGAAAATCGCAGTATATCTCTGGCAGCAACTCCACTGGAGTGTGGGAGGTGAGAGGGGTTTGGAGGCTAAGATCGGCCCCACCCCCTGGAACGCTGGTGTAGCTGGTGGTGCTGTGCAAGTGCGCGGCTGGATGTTATGGCTGGGCCATGATGGATTTGCCCCTCCACCAACATAAGGGCTCCAGAGAGGCGGGCATTTATGCTGACAGAAGCCTGTGCCGCGTCCAGAGGGGGATTTTCCCCCTCCTCCCCCGGTGGATTGCACCGCGTGTCAGATTTTAACTTCTCCTGTACTGCTCCTATTTACTGGTTGAAACTGATTCTGTGGCAGGCTTCTGTGTCCCTGGGGTACCTGTCACACATGCTTCGCCCACTCTTTTATTTGCCTAGCCTGTCACTTACCGAGAAGCTACTAGAGTGATGGGTAAAGGATTCATTGAGGACTGTTAAAAAGAGTGCTAGAAGTAGAGCTGGAATTTGTGAAGGGGCCTTGATAAGTAAACAAGCCAAGTTTAGTTTCCTTTGATTTTGTACAAAATAAATCTTACTTATCTTGGTGATTGTAGATTTGCCTATTTCTGCTTAGTCACTTAGTGGCACATTTTGTAGGCACAGATTCATAGCCTTTGGGATAGCACTTTGGGTCACATTGCAAAGTATCTTGACACTCAGATTTTTTTTTAAGTGTTGAAATTGTCTCCACCTTCTTTCTGTCAGGGTGAAAGCATACAGGAAAAACGTCCTAGCAAAATGTGTAAGTATTTGTCTTTTACTTATGAAATAGGTTTTTCAGGAATAAACCAGCGTGGTGTAGTGGTTAAGAGCAGGTGGATTCTAACCTGGAGAACTGAGTTTGATTCCCCACTGCTCCACCTGAGTGGCAGTGGCTTATCTGGTGAACCAGATGTGTTTCCGCACTCCTACATTCCTGCTGGGCGACCTTGGGCTAGTCACAGTTCTCTCAGAACTCTCTCAGCCCCACCTACTTCACACGGTGTCTGTTGTGGAGAGAGGAAGGGAAAGGAGCTTGTCAGCCACCTTGAGTCTCCTTTCAGGAGAGAAAGGTGGGGTATAAATCCAAACTCTTCTTCTTTATCTATTGGCACCATTTCCCCCTCTTTAGAATATATTATAAGCTTAATCCCCCCCCCCCCCCCCCCCCCCCCCAAAAAAAAACTTATCGTGGGTTCCAGAAATTAGATATTTTGGAGTGCATGGATTTTTTTGGGTTCCTGTTGATGCAGAAACATTCAAGAAAGCCCAAAGGTTTGTCAGTTCAACATTTGCCCAACATGCTTCCCATGTTTCTTTTTACTATGAACATTCTCAAGTTCTGATTTTATAAAAGTTAGAGTATCCTTATTTAATGCAGACTAGCAACTAAGGCTAGCCTGCTTGAATCAGATCTCAGAAGCTAAGCAGGGTCGGCCCTGGCTAGTATTTGGATGGGAGACCTCCAAGGAATACCAGGTTACGATGCTGTGGCAGGCACTAGTAAACCACACCTGAACATCTCTTGACTTGAAAACCCTATAGGGCTGCCATAAAGTCAGCGGTGACTTGATGGCAAAAAGATTCTCGCATCAGTTCAAAACAATATGGAATTACAGATACACAGAATATCACAATTCTCCACTGATTGTCCAACTTTCCCTAAAGTCCTTGAAAGAATGGTAGAAAACTGTCAGTTTTATGTGTTGTTCATAGAGTCGGGAAAGACTAAAGTGTTTTCTTTCTCAAAACAGTACGGGGGAGACATTTCACGGAAAATGAAGCTGTTGAAGAGGCAAGCTGAAGGAAAGAAGAAGCTGAGGAAAATTGGGAACGTGGAAGTGCCCAAGGATGCATTCATCAGTGTTCTGAAGAGGCAGCCTGACACATAACGCATTTGCTGCGTCTGGCTACTTTGGCCTGAAGTGGTAGAATGGGCCCCACTGGTTGGTGCTTTTTGCAAACTGGGCAAGAAGTCTTGAATCTCACATGCAGTGTAAATGCACATGGACAAATGTCACAGAAGTGTTTTCAAATTGGAACTGACTGCATAATGAAACTTGATTCCGGGGACCTAGAGAGCCTGTCGTTTATTTTTCTTTATTATGGCACATTACGTATTGTGAGAGAGCTTGCAGACACTTCTGGCATTCTGAGGAATGTTAGTGGGGGCTGCCATGAATTGGGTGTGGGAAAAGCTTTTTTTGCTTTGGGAAAGTGATGCTGTTCATAGAAGGGAAAGGATCGGTAAGCCCAGAGATATAAGATTGACTGTGGCTAAGCGGAGGGTTTGAGGGCCAGGATGTGCCTGCCAGTCAGTAGGTCAGTGGTGGTGAACCTTTGGCACTCCAGATGTTATGGACTACAATTCCCATCAGCCCCTGCCAGCATGGTCAATTGGCCATGCTGGCAGGGGCTGATGGGAATTGTAATCCATAACATCTGGAGTGCCAAAGGTTCGCCACCACGGCAGTAGGTCAACTGGCAAGAAGCTACCCAAAGCCTCCTGTTCCTTACTTCTTTGTTCCAGACTCAAAAAGCAAGCTGCAGAATGCTGACATACTGTATGGGCTACCATTTATGAGACTGCTGCAGCCGCAAGACACTGTCTATTCCCTTATGTTAGTACTATGGCTACAGGAAGTTCCTTAAACCAATATATTTTGCCCCAGTGTGTGTGTATATTCAGTCCTGTAAGCCCTTTCCTCTTCACTTTTGTTTATGTTGGGTTAAACCCAAACAGCTGTAATTGATAGCTATTCTACTCCACCCTCAGGGGAGGGGAAACTGTTGCAGTGTTTATATAGTGCTGTGAGTAAGCTTTGAAAGTAGTTTGTCCTCTTCACGGTGCTTTGCCACAAGATGCAAAAGAGTACTTAAAAGAGCAGAGGAAACTTTCTGCTGATGGATAGATTTGTGCATTGATTGACAGTGCAGACTATAAGGATTCCGCACGCTCCTCCAGACAAGACTCTTCAGAAAGAAGGCTCGTCTTCTTCTGAAGAGTCTTGCCTGGAGGAGAGTGCGGCGATTCTTTCAGCCTGCACTGTCAATCAGTGCACAAATCTATCCAGCAGCAGAAAGTGCTCTATCTTGTGGCAAAGCACCATGACTTATTTTTTTTCAAAAGACACCTGTTTTTAGAGCCTAAATGCCAGGGGATGCTCCTGACTGTGTCCATCCATCCCCCCCCTCCCAACCGGGTGCTGGAGCATGGTGTTAAATGCTGCACCAGGGTCTCTGGTAGTGCTGTTGGGGGTGTGGCCAGGGGAGGAGCTGACCTTAGTTGGCTGCCTTCTAGCTCTCATATCAGATTTAAGTTCATTGGGGCCATAGAGGCTTCTTGGTGGTGGGGAGGCTTTTTGTCTTTTCAAGCCTCCCCATGCTGGAACATTCCATCCAGAAGAGGACCACAAGCTGTTCCTTAGATCTCCAATGTAGACCTCTCCTGGTAGGAAACCTGGGCTTCTTCCTGTGAACCCCTGCTACATTCTACAGGATTTCCCCCCCTGCTTTGCCTGCTCCCTTGAACATCTGCTGCAGTGACACCTGGATCTCTTCAAATCTCAAGCCCCTCTGCTTTGAGGTTGTATGCCCTTTCCTGGATCTTCCCAGTTTCCTCCCTTCTTCCTCTAATAAGGTGCACTCTCTTGCTGGCTGGTGTCTGTGTCTGTGGGGGCTCAGTTCTCCTGCTCCTAATGCAGCTTCTCTGCATCTCCCCCTTTTTGCATACAGTTCTCGCAACTAAGTCAAATGTCCTAAGTTTCTGTATTAGGCCTAGAAGAGACAAGAACATCAAACAGCAAAAGATTTATTAAGCTCCATAATGAGGTATGGTAGGATTAATTTCTCCTTCACAGACAAATGCCTTTAAGGAATTGACACGTTGCAGCAACCACAGTCCCTATTACAGAAAATACTGTTCTCAACAAAGAAACTGGCCTCCGACCTCAGACAGCATCTTGCCATCCAAAGCCAATTCATGGCTGAAGTAACAACAGGAAGAACTGCAGAAAGCAACACAGGCTTTACTTAAGCTCAAGTCAGAACTGTGTTTAGTGATGCTAAACACTCTCGGGAATTAAAGGCTGCACTAGAATTCAAAACGCGTAGAACTCATTCATACTCTGCCCACCCTCCATAACTCTATAAAATTTAGGCAGATGTGAGTCATGTGAAAACGGCAATTTGGGCAAGGTACGGGGAAAAAATTGCATGCACAAAGCTGTCGGGGTCAATGCCTACTATGCCAAAGTGGACTGTTCTCACCTCCTCTTCTCTTCTGCAGACACCTGCAAGCCTCCGAAAGGTAATTTGGGAGATGCACTGATAGGAAAAACAGCAGTTCCTTCACATGGATTCACAACTCGGCATCACTTTGGCAAGGTTCACAGAGAGCTGTCTGCCTCTTCCAATGGCACTGCAGAAAACCCAAGCCCTAGCTTTTAAGGTGCTAGAAGAGTCTTTGATTTTACCGCAACAACTAACTCACCTACCATTCTGGAAGCTCTGTGGTTGCAGGTACTGCTTTCAAACTAGGCTACTCTGGTGTTGCCCCAATGGATGTGTACAGTTTTAAGGCAGCCAACCATTGGGGTGTCCATGTGTAAACATTTCATAATAAAGTGCCTGATTAACTGGTTCTATGCAGACATTACAAAACCCAAGACCCGCCCTCCCACCCCCCAAAAAATAAGCATTGAGGCCATCTGAAATATTTTGTAACATTTTGTGGCACAGAATGTTGTTCTTCCTCTGTCGAAAGCTCAAACACGGCTGTGCTTTAAAGTCAGAACGGTTCCATTGGTTTCTAACAGCGTACAACAAATGTGCAACAGTCAACACAAATCTGGTTAGGAAAGCAGAGAGAACACAGCTTGCTACAGGGCTAGGAGGAATGTAAGAGAGAACAGGTTGGACCTTCTGATAAAGGAGGGAAGAAGCACAGTACTCAAAGATTTTCTATTTTCACCGGTTTCCAGCATATTGCATAGCAGTCAATTCATCTGCTACCCAACGCATTGCCAGGGACAGGCTGATTCCAGCTTTGGGTTTCTCCTTCAATCTTGCACTTTCATACTGTGCAGCGGATCCACAAGTTTGTTGTGCACATGCATTAAACCTTCAAAACAAGAGACAAAAACAACCTCATCAGTGCCAATATACAAGATTCTATCTTGTTACTCTAACCCATGCCGAAAAATTGCCACTTGAGGATTTTATACTTCTAATAATGACAACCTCCATTTTTACTAATAAGCATGCATAGAAAACAGTGTTGCTAGGGAATGAATAAAGGTAAGGCCCACAGTCATTTTTTAAAACTTCTGTTATCAGGTAGAGGGGCAGAGGAGAAGGGTTTAAAGCCCTCATATCCTTTTATGCATCCTTCTTGTCCTAGGGAACGGCTATTTGTCCAGTTGGGGGAAAACATATACTGTGTTTCCCCGAATATAAGACAGTGTCTTATATTAATTTTTGCTCCCAAAGATGTGCTATGTCTTATTTTCAGGGGATGTCTTATTTTTCCTGTGTTCTGTTCGTCGGGCATGCTTCCAAACAAAAACTTTGCTATGTCTTACTTTCGGGGGATGCCTTATATTTCGCACTTTAGCAAACCCTCTTCTACGTCTTATTTTTCGGGGATGTCTTATATTAGGGGAAACAGGGTAGCTATCTGCATGTTTGCCTCAGAAGCAAACAGAGATCCCTGGGGCCATTTTAAATCAGGAAACTGAAAGGGAGAAGAAAGGGTCCTTATTAGAATCAGACCCGTATGCCTGTTAAGAGGTTTTTTAAAATGTGGTAAATTTTTGTCAAAGAACTCTCAGCATCACTTTCAATGGTGTTTAAACTAGGGAGCCCAGAGTCTCCTTTTAAATCCACCTTAAAGGGAGAATCTGGGGTCCCCAGTTAACATTGAAAGTGATGCTGTTTTGGGGTTTACTGTTTAATTTAGGTGAACCCCAGCAAAATGATCAGCAAGTGAAAGGGGGGGGGAAAGGAAATGCTTTTACGGAAACATAAAAGGAATGGAAAGGGGCGAGAAAGAGGGAGGGGAAGGAAAGGGAAGAGGGGGGCTATTCAATTACATCTATCGTAGCGTAGTGTAGGAGCAGTGTAGTGTAGCGTTGGAGCAGATTTTAGCATAGGAGCAGCAGTGGCGTAGTGGTTAAGAGCAGGTGCATTCTAATCTGGAGGAACTGGGTTGCCTCAATCATATGTAGTATCTTGGTTGCCTCAACCATATGCCTGATGGAACAGTTCCGTCTTACAAGCCCGGCAGAATTGCATTAAGTCCTGCAGGTCTCTCCTGACAGAGCAGTCCACCAGGCAGAGGTCAGGGCTGAAAAGGCAACCCAGACTTCCCTTGGGCCACGGATCATCAACAGATTTTCATTTGCCAAATGTAGTGGCCTTTTAAGGACATAACAGAAGAGTCGGTCCCGTAGATACGCAGGTCCCAATTCATTTAGGGCTTTGAAGGCTAGCACCAAAACCTTGACAGACTGCATTTATCAGTGAGACACCACAGAAAGAACTTCCATATTCTCTCAACCACAATGCTTTGCAGGGGGGGAGTCAGTCGAGTCTGCTGCAAGAAACAGACTGTTAGAGATACATCTTCGACTGTGGGGGTGTCCTTGGGCCAGTCTTCCTCTCTCACCCTAACCTATTTTCAGCGAGTTGTGAGAAGAGACTGGAAGATGGGATAAAAATGCAATGAACGGAATGTGTGAGCTAGCTCTCGGCCTCTTAGGAAGGGTTTGCTCACCTTTAAAATATTTAACAGTTTTAACTCGCAGTTCTAACGTTGCATCTTCATCACAGACAAAGATGGTATGAGGATGCTGCTGAAAAGCCGACACTGTCCACATATGATTGACCCCTTCCTCAATCGCCTTGTACAGGGCAAACGCTTTGTGCGCTCCTGTGATTAGAATCATGACCTGGGAGGGGGGGCAAAAGCGAAATGTGCAATTGTTACAAAACACGACCGCTTCCTTGAGAGGATAAAATCAAAGTGGGGAGAATATTGTTGGAAAAAGTGTTGTATGAATATTTCATTAAATTAAATTACATTCCTCATGTCAGGACAAAAGCAAAAGTGATCTTACTTCTCTAGCATCCATCACTGTTCCCACACCAACTGTTAAGGCCATAGTTGGAACTTTAGATAGGTCTCCGTCAAAGTATTTTGCATTTGCCAGAATGGTGTCCATCGCTAGTGTCTTCAGTCTCGTTCTCGATACTAAACTGGAGCCTGGTTCATTAAAAGCAATGTGGCCATCTGGACCAATGCCTTTTAAGGGAACACAGAGAGTGAAGTCAATTAGTAGGTACTTCCAAGAACCTTGTAAAGTATTATTAAAGATAGCATACCTGAGACAAATTATACACTGAGATGGAACTGAAGACTAATACTAATTACAGATATCACTTAAGAGACTTTGCCTCGGAGTAACAGCACTGAACCTATGTCATGTTTCAAACAGCCTTCTGAAACAGTTTGGGTTGTAAGAAATATGTTTTAAATGGAACAGGAAAATACTGGAGATGGGAAGAAGAACTAAGCTGCAACGAAGAAACACAGAGGTCTGGAATAAACAAATCAAGCTTCACAGTTTCATCTGAAGTTGTACAATAGATACTCCATGTTGCCAAAAAACCTGGGGAAAATGTCCTGCTCTTCTGGTGGTGGACAGTGCTGTCAAGCTACAGCTAACTTATGGGGACCCAACTGGCTTTTCAAGGCAAAAGACAAACAGAGGTGGTTGCCATTGTCTGCCTCTGCATAGCAAGCCTTGGTGGACTCCCATCTAAGTCCTAACCAGGGATCACCCTGCTTAGCTTCTGAAGGGATCTGGCTAGCCTGGACCATCCAGGTCAGGGCCCTGTGCCTCTAACAGAGGCTTAATATATGGACATGGGTAGCTGAAGCTCTTCATGGCATAGAAGTAAATAACATCATCTAGCAAATAACATTACATTAAGGCAGGGGTGTCCAACCCTGGGGCTTCAGATGTTAATGAACTACAATTCCCAGCAGCCCCTGCTGGCATGGCCAATTGGAATTGGGAAATATAGTCCATGGACTGGGAATTGTAGTCCATGAACATCTGAAGCACCAGAGTTGGACACCCCTGCATTAAGGGATTGGACATTTGTATTCTAGGTAGGCAGCGACCCTGAAACTCCAAGTATAAAATAAGTATGCCTTGAGTGTAAGCCAGGGTCCCCAACCTTTGTGAGCCTGTGGGCACATCTGACATGGCATGGTGAGCACAGCAACCAAATGACTGCCGCAGGAGGCAGAGCCAGACAAAAAATGATTGCCACCGCTTAGCTTCAGTAGCACAGATCCCTCTACTGAGGTGGCAAAGCAACATTACACAGGCAGCCAAATCTCCAATAGACAGGCAGAAGCTGTGCTGGGCAAAGGCTCCATCTGGCCCCGCCCACTTCCTAAAAGCACTTGGCAGGCACCAGAAAAGGTATTAACGGGTGCCACGGTACCGAAGGTAACCACACTGGAGGCTCCTGGTGTAAACAGTGCAAGCAGAAGAAAGGGAAGCTAGATGGCCACCTTAATGTGCAATTAAATTTTCACCTCCCTGAATTTCCCTCTGATCTTTCTGCGTTAATCGCTCAGGCCTGGGGCTAATCACTCACTCTTTCTTTTAAAGAAAACATACATCAGAATGAAAAACAACACGATGTCACCTCCAACAAACAGATCGATCCCTCCAGCTTCTTCAATCTTTCTTTCAAACGCCTCGCACTCTGCCTTTAAGTCTGGAGCATTCCCATCCAGAATGTGAGCGTTGCCTGGATCTATATCAATATGCTTAAAAAAATTGTTCAACATGTAAGAATGGTAGCTCTCCGGATGATTTCTGGGAAGACCTGGAAACAAAGATTGGACAAAGAGGTTAGCTTTCCCCCCCCACTACTACAGTTCATCTCTGGAAGGAAACAAGTTTCACAGGCTCATTCCGCACATGCAGAATAATGCACTTTCAAACTGCTTTCAGTGCTCTTTGAAGCTGTGCGGAATGGCAAAATCCACTTGCAAACAGTTGTGAAAGTGGTTTGAAAACGCATTATTTTGTGTGTGCGGAAGGGGCCACAGATCTATAAATGTTCACATTAAACCAATCCTATCCTATTTTAGTTCCAGACATTGGTGGATTCCAGTAGTGAAGGACTGCTAACTTATGAAAAGTTTTGCTCTTGCGACCAAAGATCTATTGAAGATCTGGTCCATGTGACTTCAGTGCCCAAGGTTTACAGCAGATCGAAGAAGGTACCTTGGAAATATCTTGTTACAGTTAGCAGATTTAAATAAAACTGTCATGCTACTGCTGGGTAGAGATACATGGATAACACTGCAAATGCAAAGCTTATCGCCATGGTTAAGACTAAAAGAAAGTAAAGACCTTTTGAGGTCAGTCCCACTCATGAACAGTTTATTATAAGTAATTTTTATGGTGTAGTTCGTCATTAGGGAAAGTATTACCAAACAAATCTGCTATTATGGTTGTGAATTTTAAATTATAACTGGTAATGTAACTGGGATACAATCATAAAATCATAGCGCAAACAGACACAAACTCAGGCCCCTTCCGCACACGCAAAATAATGCATTTTCAAACCACTTTCACAACTGTTTGCAAGTGGATTTTGCCATTCCGGACAGCTTCAAAGAGCACTGAAAGCAGTTTGAAAGTGCATTATTCTGTATGTGCGGAATGAGCCTATGTTATAGTGCCAGTTTTTTTGCTATGACTTTGAGTCAATGCAATATGAAGAAGAGTTGGATTTATATCCCCCCTTTCTCTGCTGTAAGGAGACTCAAAGGGCTTACAAACTCCTTTCCCTTCCCCCCTCATAACAAACGCCCTGTGAGGTACGTGGGGCTGAGAGCTCCAAGGAACCGTGACTAACTCAAGGTCACCCAGCTGGCATGTGTTGGAGTGCATAAGCTAATCTAGTTCACCAGATAAACCTCCAAAGCTCAAGTGGCAGAGCGGGGAATCAAACCCGGTTCTCCAGATTAGAATGTACCTGCTGTTAACCACACCATGCGGAGTTTGTTTGCTGTGACTTTGAGTTAATGCAATTAAATGTTTTTGATTTGATAATCTACCACGAGTAAAGTGGATATCTGTGGAAAGAGAAAGAACCTACCTACATATTCATCCATATTGAATGTCTTCACATATTTGAAAGAGAGATCTCCTTTTTTATGATATTCAATCAGCTTCTGATAGCAGCCTAGAGGTGTACTTCCTGTGTTAAACAAAATATTTCATTATTGTTTCTGCAAGAAGATATGCCTTCATTGTGGTCACAAACATCTATTTATTTAGATTTTCTTCCTTCCTCCATTTTTTAATCCTCACAACAACTAACCAGTGAGGTAGATTAGGCTAAGTTAATGACTAGCTGAGTTCATCTTGGGCATGACATGTCACAACTCTCAGGCCCCTTCCGCACATGCAGAATAATGCACTTAATCCACTTTAACAATACTTTGCAAGTGGATTTTGCTATTTCACACAGTAAAATCCAGCTGCAAAGTGCACTGAAAGTGGACTGAAGGTATATTATTCTGCATAGGCGGTAGGGGCCCAAGTTCGCTATTATTTACTTCAGTCTCTTCATTTTCTCTCCCTTTGAATAAACTTTGTTCCTGTTCACTTTAAAAAGCAAACCTCCACAGATAGTCAGTCTGTACTTAGGTAGGAAAAGGCAGCCTTCTGTGCAAGAACTGAGTCATTACCAATGTTCCTTCTAAGTTGTGGAGTGTTGTGAGAAAAAATTCGACCTTGTGAGTCAAAAAAGCCACTTCCATTAATGTCACGAGGGAGTCTGCTTTTGACTATCATGCAGTGGTGGCAAACCTATGGCACTCTAGATGTTCATGAACTACAATTCCCGGGCTGATGTGAATTGTAGTCCATGAACATCTGGAGTGCCATAGGTTCGCCACCAATCATAGCATAAATTAATTTTTCAGTGGTTTGCCATTGCCCTCCCAGTCATCTTCACTTTACCCCCAGCATGCTGGATATTCCTTTTACCAACCTTGGAAGGATGGAAGGCTGAGTCACCCTTGAACCGACTACCAGAAACTGACTTCTATCAGGATCAAGCTCCAGATATGAGTGGAGCTTGGTCTGCAGTACTGCAACTTCACACTCTGTACCACAGGACTCCTGAATCTGTATTTACCATCAACCAAGACAGCCACAGCCACATTTACTTCATCTCTGGCTTGAAGCCTGTAACTCTGCAAGGCCATTTGCTTACCCGTTTCTCCGGAAGTTCACAGGACTTCTCCCTCCCTCCCTCCCACACACACACAGAGTATCAGGTGAAGAGTAAGCAACTCTATTGTTCTTACTCTGCTCCACACCCAAGCTTCTGAAGGCGCATTAATAAACTGACAAGCCTCCTTTTTACAATGAGAGGATTTTTTTAGGAAGAGAAGGAAAGCTAATGCACGCTAAAACATTTGAAAAGCAATGCCACAAGATAAATTGAAGACAGTAACTTCCTAGTGCTGGACATTAGAAAACAGGAACTCTTTTTGATAAGCTGGAACAGTACAAATGGTGTTGCTTACAATTCCAAACCAATTGTTACTCTCCCTGCCTGATCCTATACATAGTTAGGAGCAAATTCCATGCTATTCCACATAGCAGGCCAAGTTTAGATGCAGAGGAAACTGAGGCAGAAGACCCCCCCCCCTTGCAGAAAGTAGAACGGTCTGAACCAATTTCAAGAAGTGATAAATTCTAACACTGATGTTTCCTTTAAATTTAAAAATAAGATACTTGTTTCATGGGGCTTTACACACAGCCCAGGCTAGGCTGATCATCCTTGTCAGAGCTCAGAAATTAAGCAGGGAGACCACCAAGGAAGTCCACAGTTGCTACACAGAGGCAGGCAATTGTAAAATACCAGTACGTCTCTTGCTCTGAAAAACTTGTGGGGCTGCCTTAAGTTGGCTGCAAATGGATAGCACTTCCCACCACAACCTTACCTGCACATTGCATATTGGTCTCCAGCCAGACAACACCTGCCTGAATGAATCTCAGGGCCTTTCCCCACTCGCTTCCATCCCCCCTATGCCGCGCGCTGCTCTCAGCGCGCGGCATCCCAGGCGCGCGCCCAGGCGTCCCCACGACCCCGCGCTCTGTGCGGGGTCGTCAAAAGGTGCCGTTCAGAAGAGCGTCCGGGATGCCACGCGCTGAGGGGCGCAACAGCAGCAGCTTCGGGGCGGCTGCGCTGTTGCCGCCCCTCTCAGTGGGGAGTGCCAAGGGACCCCGCGCTACTCTCCTCGAGTAGCGCGGGGCTTAAGGGAAGTGGGGAAAGGGCCTCAGTTCTTAGAGAACTTTGTAAGCAACCTGCAGTTCCTTTTCTTTTCACCATAATTTGCTCGTTCTACAAGTGTTTCTTTTGGGAAACAAGGCAAGCCGACAGGGGTTATACCCAAAAGATCCATCAGGGAGACCAATCTACCGCTGTGTTTTAAATTTAAATTATTTTAATTTAATGGGGTTTTGTCTGTATATACTATATGTACTATATGTAGCCCTCCGGGGGTTGGGCGGTATAAAAATCCCATAAAATAAATAAATAAATAAATATATGAATAGACTCCTTTTTTGGCACAAAGAACTGTTCTGGACATGCAAAAGAATGGGGTGGCTGAAAACATAACATCACTTCAGAGTCAAAGTGACACCTCATGTTTATGAATTTGTGTTAAAAAAAATGAGCCCCTTCCTTTAAATAGAAAAACAATACACTAACTGGGGTATATCCTTTTCCCCCTTTACTTGAAAGTTCTTCCTGCAAATACAGGAAAAACAATAAAAAGGCATCCGCTTGACTCTGACAGTTACTATACTATCTGAGGATCTTACTTGTTCAGCTAAAGCTGAGGGTTAGCCCTCAGTCCCATTGAAGCCAATGGAAATGTGGTTCTCAGTGAACCTGGTTTTGAGGGGTTGTGAATAAATTCTAGCCTTGCCAGTTGATTGAAACTTTTCAAAACGTACCTCAGACCTCAAATACCTCTGCTGCAGAAATTCACACAATAGGAACCTAACAGTTTTGTCAGAGAGAAGTAAAAAGCAATGAATGAAAGGGAGCTTTCAGGCATTTGCTCCTTTTCCCAACTGGCTGTTTACCAACAAGAGTCTTAGGGATATCTGGTAAGGGAGAAAGAAGCTTAGGGACTGTAGTGTAAGGCCGGTAGGTAGGAAAAAGGATAAACATCTTCCTACCAGCGACTTCCCTGTTCCAAACAGCTCCTTCTCTGAATGGTTTTTCTCAACCACAAGTTGCCTTCTGGATTGTGGTAGTGTGTAACGTTTAGTACCACCCTAAGTCCATTAAACCAGTTGGGACACAAGTCAATCAAACATGGAACAGAAACTGGACTGTCAGGGGATGCGGAAAAATATAGCAATAGAAACGTCCCACTGTTACATTCAGCGAGCAGAAGTCAGGAAAGATTTGTTGAATCCAGCAGTTATTAAAGAAGGTGACGTGTGGGTCAGCTTGCTAGCTGAGACAAAAAATAAAAACAATCCACAGTCACCAAATGAGCGAACTGGAACATTGAGCTACTTTACAAAAATTTTCAGAATGGAAGACAAATATATATATGTATATATTACCTGTTGGTAAACCAAGAGTAAAATACCTGGCTTGGCTGGGCTTGGCTTGGATGATGCGATTGCAAATATACTTTGCAGCCCATTCACTTGCTAGATCGTAGTTATCAAGGATTACCAGCCTCATCTTCGTGAGAAAACGCGGCCGCGCCTAGGACGCAGCCGCCGTCGCGGGAGGGAGAGGGACCCGGCGAGGGACGTCTGCCCAATTGCGGCCAGCGTCAAGGTCCAGTCTGCGCATGAGCGGACGTTCCGCGCATGCGCAGAGGACCAGACAGTTCCTACCCCGTCTGCGCGTGCGCGGAGGGCCGGGCCACACTTGGCGACGTGCTGTCGCGGGCCACACTTGGCGACGTGCTGTCGCGTTGTCCGAGTGTACGTCATCAAAGAGGCCCCGAGGCAGAGCCTATAAAAGGCCCTGCCTCGTGGCTCAGGGTCCATTTGCAACTGCGGGAAGAGCTGCTTCAGTACGTTCAGCCTTTTCCCTAGGCAATTCTGGGGGCGAATAAACAAGAGACACACACACTTATTACAATAAGAATACAACGGGCATGCAACCTGTGACCTGCTGAGCCCAATGGAGCATACTACCTATGAACTGTAACCTGCAGTTTCTGCAGTTCCAAGCAGTTAGCAAAGACAAAACGTATGAACGAAGCCCTCTGGTATGCCATTTAATCCGGGTGGTGAGTTTCTCCCCGAAGCAGAAGTCCCGTGTCCGGTTACGTTTTCAGCAGACTTTAGATGCTTACTAGCTGTTAATAACAAATACTGTATTATTCAACTGACGCAGCATAATGTGGCCTCTTACATAGGAAACTAAGATCTTGCACACGTTCTGTATATGTGCAGTTTCATAATCTTCCTTTATTCTGATTATCAAGACCAGTCATAATGATGAACACGTTTTTTTACTAAGATATTTATATCCCGCTTCCCACCCACCAGTAGGGATCCAAAGGAGCTATAACACTACTGTATCCATCTTCATTTCCTCATAACATCTCCCCTATAAAATAAATCAGGCCTAGGTTACCTAGTAAGCTTCCATGGCAGAAAGGGGATTTGAGTTTGGGTCATCATTCTAACTACCATACTACACTAGCTCAGAACCACCACTCAGAAACTGGTAATTTTCTCTAACAGAAATAGAGAAGCAAAAGTCAGACAGGATTAGACTTTTTTCCTTCTAAATAGTTTAGATAGCTGTTGGGCAATAGAAAGGGTTGCCGCTCTAAGTTTGGGAAACATCTGGAGATATCTGGCTTCACAAGGTGCCTGTTGTGGGGAAAGAAGGAGATTGTTGTTTTGAAATTTATTATTAGAGAAAAGCAGGGTATAAAAACCAATTTTTCTTTTTACTGGCCTAACAGTTACAGCAAACGCAGGTTTATTTCTGACCATACATTCAGCACATGAATTTACACCTGTATATTACACTTGCGTAACACTTGTAACCTTGTCTAATTTTATTTTATGTTCTAGCATGGGCTACTACTGCATATTTTGGTAGAATTCAAGCCATAATGAAAATTGGTTTTGTTAATCAAGAAAGCCTTTCAAATACAGAGAACAGTTCGCAGCAGATCCCTGTGTAACTTTAGAGTTGGCTTATCTTTTTTCGGTGTGCAACTAACAGTTGATATAAAATCAAAACAGCATTCTAGGCTATAGAGCTAACAATGTTGCACAGTTGTGCCTTGTTGGGAGAGGTGGATGGTGGTGGGGGAGAAAGGAGGACGGAAAGGCCAGCTATTTAGCAAGGACGGTTCTAAAAAGGGTCAGCTGCCGGTGTTAGTTTATTATACCCACATTTCTGTTGTGCCTGCAGATGTGCTTTTTTGGTTGTGGAGGCTTGAAAAACGTCCTTAACGTTAAAGCGCCCCTCCGCTCTTGTTCTGTCATGGCTCTGGAGTAGCAAATCCCCAGCTAGGATGCATAAAAATGTGACCTTTACTTTTCTGTCTTAACCAGGAAGAGAAGCAATGGACTTTGAAGTACTAAATGCCCAGCTATGATGCATAAAAATGTGACCTTTACTTTTCTGTCTTAACCAGGAAGAGAAGCAAAGAGAAGTACTAAATGCCCAGCTAGGATGGTCAAAAGCAACATTTACTTCTGTATCTAAACCAGGAATTCCCAGTCTTTTTTAGGATGAAGGGATTAAAAAAATAGGATTGTTAGTGATTAATCTTTTTGGTGGGTGGTAGCTTCCTCTTATGGAGCGATGACGTGAAAACTGTCTTCCAAATGACTGTTCTATGACTACTTCGCAAGGACATAGGTATAGATTTTTTATGGGATGGGTTCTGTGAATGAGCAACTGGTTTGTTCAGGTATCTTATTCCCCCTCACCCTGGTATAGGTAAAACAAAATTGAAATGCTTTTCTGACAAACATAATGCACAGCCACGTAGTGATAGGATGTGGTTTGAAAAAAAATCAAAAGGAAAATCTATATCTATAAAAATCTATCAGTTCATTTTTCTGCTGACAGGTAATCTCCCAAACTACTGGACTGATTGCTTGGAAATTTTCATACAACGTCACATTCATGTGCGGCCAGGTTTCCATACTGTTTCCACACCTCCTGTTGTGTAAATGTCACAACTGTGCCAGTTATTGTGTACATGCTACACCTGTGACAGTTAGAACCACAGTTCTGTTCCGCAACAGCGCCATCTGCTGGCCGTCAAAGCAACACCCTCTGATACAAGGGAACCAACCATGCTTTCCTTGAAAACCACTGCCTTATGGAGTGCAAGGGATGGGGCGGGCTATCTGCACATGGCCCACCCACCCTAGCGGAGGAAGGGGAAGGTGAGGGAGGGTCCAGGGGTTTGCTGGACCAAACGCTCTGAAATTTGAACACAATGTACCTCATGCCTCCCAGCGTGTTTTACGCTAGATAATTTGCCTGCAAGGGAAGGGAGTGAAAGGGACAGGACCATCCCACCTGGACATGGCCCACCCACCCTAGCAGAGGAAGGGGAACATTAGGGAGGGACCTGCAGGGTTGCCATGCAAGGGAACGGGAAAGAGAGAGGGGAGCGAGGGGCCCCTTGCCTCTCCCCTCCCTTGCAATCATTGTGCAATGACACATGTTCGAACCTTTCGCTTCCCCTTTTCTTCCTTTTCCACTTCACCCGACTCAGCCACAGCAAAGCATGGCCGGGCCCGCTAGTTTAAAAATAAATTTGTTTAAAAACTATAAAATCAAATCCAGCCTTTCCAGCAAGAAGCAAGTTTATCAATTACTTCTGTTGAAGAAATGATGATGTCCCTGTGAGCTGCCATCAGAACTAGGCCCGTCAGTCTCTGCTGGCCGGTTCTGTTCCTTAAGTATGTCTTCATTCGTTTTAAAGATGAGAAAGTCTGTTCAGATGTTGCAGTTGTTGCTGGGATCTCCGCAAAAATTCCAAGTAATGTCTTAATATAAGGAAAGAAAAACTCATTGCATTCGCCCTAAGTCTCCAAAACACCCACAGCAGATTCAGCTGTCGCCCACTTCCTTTTCCACAAATCATACTCTGCTTTCAAGGTTTTGGATGTTACAAAATTTAAGTACAAATTTTGTAGTAGTTGTAAGTGACAGGCCATGCATGTGTGGGGATGGACCAGAATGTCTATAAATTTGTATTTGATTAAGTTGTATGAACCAAAGATATGAAGAATCAAAATGGAGTTTCTGTATAAGTGACTAGTAGGACTGCTTGTTTGCAGCAGGTCAAAAGTGCATGTTAGAAGCTTGTTAGTGATTATGCAGGCAAGCAAAGATTAACATCTTTAAGATCTTGTCACTAAAGGCCAACGTGACAGCAGACATATATTTTATAACTTTGTTTTTGGTTAGAACTAGCTATAGAATGTGATTAGTTAAATTAAAAAGTGTTTTTCTATGTATGTTACACAGAAATGATAATGAGAGATTCACATGTATTAGTATTTCACTATAATTCTATTGTGTTAAAATCAATAATTGTATAATCTTTTAAAAGTTAAAATCATGTTTTAACATTTCAAACTGGGAAAAGGAAAGTTTTATGATCTCAAAGAATGTAGATTCAAACCTGCATACCTTAAGGAAATATCTCTCTGAAGAAGCAAACTTAGAAAACAGGTTTTTCTTGGAGGCAGAGGCTAGTTTTATTGCAGCTGTTTGCATATGGGTAGAGGGACATGAGCTAACAGCATGCAGCATTTGAATAACAGAAGGAATGTGACATGTAGAATAGAGGTTGTCTTAATGTGAAAAGGAGACAGAAACCATCCAATGGGATTTTAAGGTTCATGCTTATAGCACGTGAAAGGGGTATGGATTATGTTCGTGAATAAGGGGATGAACTGTGACATATGTATCTTTGTATCTATAAAGACTAAGGTCCTTCCTATAGTGGGCGTGTCTCTCAGTTGAGAGCACCCAGGGCGTGTCTCTCCCTCAGGAGAGTTCACATTCTGTAACTTTCTATATTCTGCTAAGTAAAAACTGTCTGTTTGTTTCTGATGTCAGATGTCTTTTGCTTTTTTGGGAATTTGTTTCTAACCTATCTTTCTCAAAACAGCTGAGCAGGCTGGACTTGAGTTCTGGCCTCACACATGCAGGAAGATGTCCTAGAGGTTAGACTGTAATTTCTGTTGGGCCAAGAAAGTTGTTTGCTTCCTCGATAACATTGTAAAACACAGCATCGCTAGCATCACGCCTCCAGGGTTTCTATGTCCGTTTTAATGTGTTTGTATGCTTCATTTTTTTTAAAAAAATTTTTTGGTGCATTTCCTTTATTTGTGCCAAAATTAATTACATAACTTAAAATTGAAATCAACCATCTTTACAATTCCTTTTAATACATCTGTATAAGTAATTTATCAACTAAAATGATTAACTAGTTTTAAGTATACAATTCGACCTCTGTTAGTACATACTCTTCCTTTAAAAATCTAAAACGATTTTAGAGACAGAAAACAAATATACTTAGCATAAAAATTAAATTCCATGTAATATCGTATATTTTTATTGCGTTTCTCTTCTATAGAATTAATCCAGTGAGACCCATTGATCCATAAAGTTCTTGTTATCTTCTAAATCTTCATATCCCAATATTTTTGCAAGCTTAACTTGTTCTAATACTTTCCTTTGCCAATCTAGAATCGAAGGAATTTTTGTATCCTTCCAATTTTTAGCTAAGACCAATCTTGCCGCCGTTCCTAAATATTGAAATAAAGCTATATTGTTCTTCCTTTTATATCTTTGCACATCCCCAAAATATATATTTCTGGAGTACATTTTATCGAAATTCTTAAAATTTTTTGAACTTCTTCATGAATTCTTAACCATAATTTTTTGACCTTCTCACATAACCATCATTGATGATAGAATGTCCCCAATTCTTTCTCGCATTTCCTGCATGTGGCTGACAAATTTTCCTTTGTGAGGAAAATCCAGTCTTTTAGCCATCCTAAATAAGATGCTTCATAGTACATTTTAATATTGGGTGCCGTCAGACCTCCTCTACTTTTGAGATCTGACAGAACCATGTGTCTAACTCTGGGCTTTCTACCGCCCCTGAGAAATTTCAATATATCAGTTTGCCATAATTTAAATGGTTAGGGTTATATTTAATTGTCAAATTTAATTATAGGCAAGTTTTGAAATAAAAATTCAAGCAAAAAGTCAAGCAAGTTCAATTTTAAGTGCTGTAATTTTACCCAGTAATGATAATTGTAACCTGCTCCATATATTTATGTCTCTTTTAATTTTTCTCCAAATAATCTCGTAATTGTTTTGAAAAAGTTTTAAATTCAATGTTGTTAAATAAATATCTAAATATTTTACTTTTGTTTGGATCTGTCCCCCCATCTTTCTTCAAAATGCAACTTGTCTAGTCTATTAATATTTTTGAGTAGTATCTGGGATTTGTCTTTATTAACTTTTAAGCCTGAAATTAAATGAAACTCTTCCAAAACTTCTTTAACAAGATCTAAAGAACAAGGTATCAGCAGAGTATTTTTACAGCAATATTATTCTTGGCAAGAAGAGAATGATGTAGTCTACTTGCTAACACAGGAACCTTTAGTCACATATGGAATAGAACACTCTCCACACAGGATCTTCATTCCACAGGAAGGCTTTTACTTGAGTAGTTGCAAGTATACATACGACTACCTAAACAGACTAATAGAACTACACAGAACACTTCTAATCAAACATAACACTCTCTATCAGCTCTATACAGTATAGTTAAGCACATAGCTTATTACAGCCAGGAATCATCAAAAATAAGGATTTTTACCAACTCCAGGCTTAGATTCCATCTAATGGATACATTTTCCTGCCCAAGCAGCAAGCCTCTGGTCTAAAGTTCTCCACCAATCGTATTGAAGGTTAACACTTGCTACATTTCTGTTGCAGGCTAACTGACACTGGAATTTTCCATAGCTTTCAAATCGAGAAAGCACTTGTTGAGGATATTTGACCAACGAATCTTGAATGTTTCTGAATTGGTAAAAAGAGTGGGACCTTTTTGGACACTAAGTCCCCTGGGAATTCTGTTCAATTTAACATATTCAATTAAAGATGTTGCATGTTGATGAGTTCTAATTTTACGGTTCATGTATGATACCCAATCATTATCTAAACGCGAACGAGTGTCCGTATCATCAACCTGTACCCTTTTAAGTATGCGCTCAGGGTCTGCCAAATCATATGAAAAATGTTGCATGTTGATGAGTTCTAATTTTGGGACCTTTTCGGACACTAAGAGTGGGACCTTTTTGGACACTTTTTGGACACTAAGTCCCCTGGGAATTCTGTTCAATTTAACATATTCAATTAAAGATGTTGCATGTTGATGAGTTCTAATTTTACGGTTCATGTATGATACCCAATCATTATCTAAACGCGAACGAGTGTCCGTATCATCAACCTGTACCCTTTTAAGTATGCGCTCAGGGTCTGCCAAATCATATGAAAGATGTTGCATGTTGATGAGTTCTAATTTTATGGTTCATGTATGATACCCAATCATTATCTAAACACGAACGAGTGTCCGTATCATCAACCTGTACCCTTTTAAGTATGTGCTCAGGGTCTGCCAAATCATATGAAAAACTTTTTTGCCATTCAGCCATATTCATATATTAGGGACTCAGCAGATCTTAGTAATAAATTAGGGGGTCTCCAATGTCAGGAAGGAACTACTTTGGTTACATTAGATGTAGCATCATACAGTCATCCCCCATGAGGAAATTCGAATGATACTGTTTGATACGCTCTTGGCACGAACAGATCAACGACCTCCTACACATTTTTAATTAATTTGATTGAATTGATTTTGGACAATAATTACTTAAAATTTTTGGATTCCTGTTCACTGGCGCAATTTCAATCCGCCGCTTCAGCCTCTTGGCTTTGGTGTGACTTGCTGGGCCTGGCACTTTGCTCCCTGCATTGCTCCAGTTTGCAAGAGCTGT
Organism: Sphaerodactylus townsendi; assembly: GCF_021028975.2. Taxonomy (NCBI): domain Eukaryota; kingdom Metazoa; phylum Chordata; class Lepidosauria; order Squamata; family Sphaerodactylidae; genus Sphaerodactylus; species Sphaerodactylus townsendi. Next base: position 21,065,046 of record NC_059434.1, read on the forward strand.
CTAAATAATGTACACACAAAAACAAAGTTGCTATCTTGAGCTGTCTTGTGTTTCATCCTCCAAAACTGAGAAATACTCTGGTCCTTTATTTTTTATTCTCCTGATTACACTTTCTTGCACTGTTTACCACATAATTCAGCAATTTTGTTTTGAATAAAAGGAGATGTGTACATAGACCTATGATTTGAAGGCTGAGTTTGCAAATGGCTTTAAAAAGCCTTCATCGCCAGAGCGGGCTCGATACCGAAGAAGCGCTTTGAAATTGCCATCATTGTGAAGAGGCTCGGTGAGTCCGATAGGTTCATCTTTGCAGTCACCTCTCAAGGCAATTTCTTGATGACCACACAGAATAACTGTTTCCACTATGGCAGTGAGTTTCGTACGATTTTCTAGAGCAGTTTTTCGATTTTCTGTACTGATTGCTTCAATGACATTTTGATTTTTTCCTGACATCACAGAAAAAAATCCTTCAGCTTGTTCAATAGCAAATTGGTGATATTCTGCTTTTTCATGTTTCTCAAATGTTTCTTTCACGTGCTTCCAATTCGTGAACGGTTTCTTGACAGGAGCCCCAAGTTGTTGTTGACCACGACCACCAAAACCACTTCCAAACAGGACACAAACTTTGCAAAGTGTACCTTGTAAATCTGTGTAAACTAGCCAATTGTATTGTGCCATCCAATGGCGTTGAAATGACAAGTTTCTTTCTGTACTTATAGGAAATTGGAGGAATCCAAGGTTCACTGAGAACTTTAAACTTCTCGTCATTTTGAGGTGGTTGTTTTAAATATCTGCCAACATCATATTCATAGAGTATAGAAGCTTCTGGGTGAACTGGAAAATAAAGAAAAAATTAAAATTACCGGTATTTATGGTATTTGCAAGCCAGCTCTTTGAAAATGAAATCAAGGGGATACAGTAGTGCTAAGTGCATACTGCTTTGCATACAGATACGCGGAGGTTCGCTCCATTAACCATAGACACCTCTGATCAGTTGGAATATGTAATTGGCCGCAGCCCAATTTATTACATATAACTGCAACCTAGGAAGCTAGGCGAGCATAATGGAGCACATCCTGACCCCAGGCAGCAAACGCTGAGCCTGGTATAAGCAGCCACAGCTGACCCCTTCGGCCCTTCGGACAGCAACAACTGTCCGGCACATCCCCCAAGGGAACAGAAAGTTACTAGGTGCGACTTAAGCGCATACCCATTTAGTGGCACCCCTTCTTGCCTGGTAGCAAGGTATCCGCATGGCCCAAAGGCATGCACTATCAAGCTCTCCACTATCTCAGACCTCTTATTGAGGCCCCCAATGTGGGAAGGTCTGGCATGCAAGCTCTGCCTCCCCGGAAAGAATGTGCTCCTATGCCCCAACTGCCACAGCTTGCTGACCCCGGAATCACCAACTTATTGCATTCCGTGTAGCCACTGCAACAAAGCGTGTCTTATGGCAGGTAGCCAAATGTCCATTCCCCATTTGGACAGGTGAACTCTATCAGGCTGAAACAGCACCTCTAGCTCATGGGATATGTCAACGTGCGTGATAACTACTCCGCCCATATCCCTCTCCACCACCAGGGCGCAGCCTGGCAAGCCTTCCCTTTGGCTCGGTTAACTTTGCCAGGGGACACAGCTTTCCTCCATGTCCTTCATTCTAATAAACAAGACCAAAACCATTTGGACTTTGGCAACCGCCAATGCAGAACTTCTAGGTCAGCTTTTATTTGGTTCACCAACACCACACCCTTCTTGGCAGGGATGTTGTTCTCTCCCAATTGTAGGACCACAGCATTCGGGGGTCCATAACACAGTACTGACTTGCACATCAGGGGCAGCAGAGCGTTCCAGACCATGCCTCGATGTCCCAGCCATCGAGTGGTCACGACAGCGTCTAGTCCAGCCCATTCTGACCTTACCACATAACAACCAGTTTCTTTTCTCTATTAACGCTTTATTCTAGGTCTTTTACCATTCCAGATGAATTTTGAAATCTCTTTTTCCCATTTCATTAAATACTTTTTGTTTATGTCAATCAGAAGATTATTGAACAGATATATGAATTTTGACAGAACTGACATTTTTATTAGGGCCATCCTTCCTAGTAATGATAAATTTATTTGTTTCCAGTTTTCCAATTTCTTTTTTATGTTTTGCCATAAAGTTTCATAGTTGTCTTGAAATAGGCTACTGTTGTCTCTTCGGATGGGGCCGGAGCCAGGGTTCCGGCCCTGACAAAAGGGCTGCTGAGAGGTTCCCCTCATGCATTGAGCCTTGACATGTGAGCCAGAGCAACTCGAACCGACGTGCTCGTATTTGCACCTTGGCCGCTGACAGAAACCTCTGTTAAAATCCCAACATATCCCTTTTAACGGGACCTTTCCGGCCAGGGCACACTTCGGTGCTTTATCACTTAAGCTGTTGTCACCGGCTCCTTTTATGGAGGGGTGTACCACCACCATCCATGTCTGGTTGTGGATCAAGTCCCAACGGAAACGGCTTTTGTGTGAAGCGTTCTTTCTGACCGCCTCGACATAGGCCCGTGGTGGCGAATAGCTATGTAATTCCCCGTTCTTCTGGGAACCATAAAAAGACGAGAGTAAACTCCGCTTTTTCTTTGCTCCTGAGGTACCAGTTCAGTTGGCTGAATATTGATGAGGTGATGAACCACCTTGAGTGTTCTTTGACGCTTGGTCGAATTGTTGCTCAGTGGCGATGGAACGAATTGTTGACATGGAAACTCTTGGAATTCCAGCACATAACCGGAGAAAATTATCTCCTTTGTCCACTTGTCCATGATTGATATGTCCCAATGTGTTTAATACTGGGACAACCTGCCTCCCACTGGAAACTCTAGGTAGTCAGGAATGCTGACTTTTGTCTGGCTTGGCATTCCTATCAGACCTAGGAAAGGGCCTGTAACCACCCCTACACTTGTTTCTGCCCTGAAACTGCCATTGTTGTGCTTGCCATCGCACCCGGGGGAGGGAATGTTGTGTGCGAAAATTACGTTTAGGTGCAAATCGCTCTGATCTCACAAACCTCAGGAGGGCCTTCTTATCTTTGCCTTCAACTAGGATCTGCTCAAGCTTGTTGCCAAACAACTTGCAACCCTGAAATGCATAACTGGCAACAACAGTCTTGGAATAGACATCGACTGCCCATGGTCTGAACCACAGCACATGCCTGGTGGCTACAGAACATGCCATGGACCTTGCCGCAATTGTAAAGGCGTCCAAAGAACAGTCAGCAAGAGAAGATGTTGATATCATAATCCTATCCAAGCCTTCCCTAGCAGCCCTATCCTCTGGAGCCAAGAAGTCCATAACTCTCTTAATCCATACTATGGTGGCTCTCTTAATCCAGACTATGGTGATGGTAGTAGCAGATATGAGGACTTTCATAGTCAGAGTCAGCCATTCGTGTGCTCTTCTGTTGGTGAGATCTTTCCTCCTGTCCAGATTGTCCTTGATAGTGCCCTCCCCGTCCTTGAATACCAATCCTCGTGAATGTAATTCCACTATGGGGGCGTCAACTAGGGGCACTTGCTGCAACTGATTGACATATTCAGGCACTACGTAGTACTACTTAGCCAGAGGGGGAGCTGCCTTACTGGTACCTGGATTGGTCCATTCCCTTTTGATTTTCTGTTCAAAAGCCTGAGGTAAGGGGAAAACGATTTTACCTGACTCCTCTAAGGGAAAAAAAATCCGAACTGCCCTTGGGGCATCCCTTAATGGGTTTCAGTGGAATGGAACCTGAGTGGTCCTCCACATCTGCTGGATCCTGAAGATCCAGCGCCAAAATGGTCTTGGTTATCAAGAGGTTAAGATCCTCTGTCTTAAAGAGCCTGGGCGTTTGATCAGAGGAATCTGTCACTGGCTCCTCCTCATCGGAAAAATGTGGACCCTCTTCAGTGCACTTGCCTTCACCAATGTCTGCTGAGTCCTCCTTATACTCAAGGGAGGGCGTGCTGCCTCTGTGAACCCTGGGGGTCAGTTGTGAGGAGCTAGGACCCGGGGAGGCTTGTGGGTGGTCCTGCGAAAGGCGCTGAGTAGTAGACTCTGTGATTAGCTCAGCAAAATCCAAAGGTAATATGCTACTCGAAGCTTGCAGTGTATTGGGAAGGACTGCAAGCCCTTGTTCCCTGTCTTGGAATGGGGAGTTCTCTCCTTCAGCCCTTTGGGGGTTAACCTTGTGTTCCTGCAGCTCTGCGTCCTCTTGCTTCGAAGGAGGGTCTGGCCATCTCGTGCGCGAAGCATTCTTGCCCCTTTTTGCACTTAGTGATCTGGGGCACTTACGCGAGGAACCGTGTCCAGCCGAAACTGGTAACCCTGCCACCCATAGCTGGCTGCTGGGACTGACGCGCTCCGTCGGGCGTTCCAAACTGCTTCTAGGTTGGGTGGTGGAAGCCCTAGATGAAGCAGTTCTCGTAGCCTCGGTTGCGAAGCGCACAAACAATTCCCTCGCCTGGGAAAACGATCCATCGGTCATAGTGCTCGTTTACGTGCCTTTTTTCTGAGCCTAAAATGGCCGCCGGCAAGGTCAGCATCCACTGAGGCACTTAAAATAGCTGCTGATTATCTGGCCTCCTGAGAGACCCTTCTGCGGAGGGGCATTGACATTTTGGAGACCAACTTCTGTGATCCTTGCAGCATTACATTACTTATTAGATGTCGCGTTGTTAAGCAATGCTTGCTCTCTGCCTGCTTGCAGCGTAACGCAGAAGTGCCTCCTCCCTCTGTGAAGAACGCTATGAGACCGTTGTCTCCTTTCCCCTGGCATTGCTGGGGCCCAGGGAAGAGTGCCAGGGAAGAACATAGCGAAGCATATGTCAACCACAGGAGGTAAGTTAAAGGGACTTTGGAAACATGCGATGGAAACATTTTAGAAATGTTCTTTTTCTTTTTAAAAAATCGTAATTCTCAAGAGTCTAGAGATGGCAGGTTCCATGCTGTAAAAACCAAGTTTGGTGAGAGTGTCTCTGTGTTTGCACATTCCCTTACTTTCTCTGCACATATCTTCACATCACAGTGTATTGTCTTGTTATAATTTCACTTTCACTTCAAAAGGCATCCTTCAACACGAGGTGCAGAAGGTGGGCTGCACAGTAATTGTGTGGCCCAATGCTTTTGTCCAATTCTCTTGCTGCTGCCATCATGTTTGCTGTGCCGTCAGTCACCACGTAGCTCATGGTGAGGTCCCTGCCTACCCACTCCTGTAGCTGTGGTTGGACAGCCGCAGCAATGTTGTCCGACATATGTGCCTTGTTGAGAACCTCAGCGTGGAGCAAAGCACAGTGACTGCCGGTCCGTCGGCCCTGTCCCTGCCTGCCTCTGGAACCCTTCCCCCAACCCAGAAATTCATTGGGATGCCACCAGTGTGCTGTGAGCGCAAGGTAGGCACTCTCCGCATGCCTACAGGTTCAGATGTCCATAGTGAAATACACACTTCTCCCATGAGCGTGGGGCAATTGTTCCTTCACATAGGCGCTCACAGACCTGTATACCACAGGCAACATGGTCTCTCAGCCGGATCCGAGAGGGAGGCGAGTACCATGCGGCAAGCGATTGGAGAACCATGCGGAACTCAACGTGCTCTACTATTCTGTAGGACTGAGCATCTATGGCCACCATCAGGCCAATGGTGCGATCAGTCCTACGTGCTATCACCCTCCTCGCACTCCTTGACACACTAGTGTCTGTGAGAGTTGCTTGGTGTCACTCACCTACCGGAGCCGGAGCACGATGTGCACCAGGGAGACCATGAAGGGAGGTTGATGAACCACTCCCCTCAGGCCTGGCTGATGGCCTCCTGGCCACCTGACCAGCCTCTCCCTCCTCCTGAAGAAGCACACCCTGGTAGTGCTTCTTCAGATGATTCCGAAGCCCAGACATTGTGAGATGACGCAAGTCTCTTCCACGACTGGTCTGTGCCTTACACAGCTGGCACTGTGCATAGCGGGGATCATCTGCCGCCACCTGGAAGTGCTTCCAGGCTGCGGATGTTAAAGTGGACCTGTGCTGGCCACCAACTCTGGGTACACCTGGAGCCACCTTCTGTGAGCAGCTCTGGATAGACACGCTGTGTCTAGAGGGCTGAGGAATAAGTGCCTGAGGGAGAGGGGGTTGAGATGGTAGCACCGTGGAGTGCACCTCCATGTCTTCCTTGTTCTGCTCCCCAGGTGGTTATTTAGGTGCCCTGCACCCGGCCAAAGCAGAATGTAAGACTCACTGATTCAGTTAACAGTTCAATACTTAAAGCTTTAATTGTAACAATGTTGACAGACCCTGACTCCTCCCGGGTCTAACTAAATAAAGGTTACTTTGTTGCAGAAACTTTCTGGAGTCTGGAATTTATTGACGTAAATACTGTGAGACTATAACATCTATACTGTGAATCTATAACATCTTTGACTGTTTAACTTAAATACTGAGAGTCTATAACATCTTGGACTGTCTAACTTGTTGCTGTCACCCAGCTTCCGTTGGCACCTAACTGCCAAAACCAAACGGGTTGCTGGGTAATAACTGCCATAGAACACCAGCCCTAGGGCTTCTTAAAGGGACAGAACTAAATTCGGTTCCCTCCCACTGAATACTGTACAAAACATAGCTAAACCCATACTAACTGTGGGGAAACTAAATCTTAAAGGGTCTGTGGGGGCATGACACTCCCGCCTAAAACTTCCTCTGGAAGTTTTACCTTTATCAACTTCCATTAACTATACTTAACTATTCTTACTGTGCTACTCTTAATAACTATCTATCACTAATACATAATATCCACTATGCTAACTGTAAACATCTATGCTAACTATAACTATAAACTTCTAACAATCTTGATTGCAGAATTCAAACTGCTTGTGGTTCACTGAAGTTCAACGTTCAGGAACTCTGAATAAAGAAGAATCTCCATCTTCATTCTTAAAATCAGGGTTAAAGTCATTAAGTAGCAGAAAATGGACGTTTTCCACAAGACGATATCCACCTTCACAAAGAGCGGAGTCTCTCCTTTCATGTTTGTCTGTGTTGCCACTGACTTAGGTGTATGGTGATCTTACGTATTTGATCCGCTCTATTACTCACATATCACGATAAAGAATCCTAAGATGCTGACATATTGTTAATATATCCTAGCACTACTTTGCTATCTGTATAGAGCACTACTTCCTGAAAGGACAAAGTCCAATTCCCTTTGGATAATTTCTAAAAGTTGTGTGGCTAGCTTTCATGACACAAAGTTCAAAGCGAGGAAGGGTATGGTATGGCCCTGCCTCTGTGCTAACTTAACCTAAAATAAAACCTAAGTACACTTGATCACCTCGGATCACTCCTAAGATAGGCCACTGCAGCAGTCAGCTTGAACTGGAAGCATCTGAAAGAAATATATGGAGTTGCAGATGTTCTGAACTGGAGTGAAATGAGCACATAACTCCAGCAGGACACTGGCTTAATTTCGAAGCTGAAAGGACGGGCCTCCAGGAGTTTGTTTTGGACCTTTCAAGGTCTGACAAAGATTGATCCCAGTCTTTAATGTCCTGAGTTGGCTCTCTCAGCAAGCATTTGCCTTGGATAATGACTGGTGCTGCAACCCCAAGGGGATCGAAAGTACTGTTGATTGTGGATAGCATGCCTCCTACCGAGTGCAGCTCTTCTTTTGAGGTACAAGACTTGAAGGGTAAAGCTCATCCTTTTTGGCAGCTGGCACAGTAGCCAAACTTCGCTGTATTGTTGAGGACTCCTGTCCTGAATTCTAAAGTTTCTATTTCCTTTTACTTTATCTTCTTCGGGAAAGGCTTGCGGCACTTACGGACTTCTTCCGGAAACAATTTTTGTGTGATCTTATGTTGGTGTTGGCCAACATATGCTGAATTGTCCCCAGAAGATTGGTGCTTCTTCAGGGGTGGGTGTAGATTTTAAAAGCATCATCTACATAAAAGTCTCTGCTGTGAACAAATTGACTCACTTCTGATCCATATTGCTGCTCTAAGAGTTTTGCGATGTTCTTAAGTCCATAGTTTGCAATAGCTGAAGGTGAAGGGGCTGTTACAAAAAACATGAACACGCATTGCCATACTCTTGCACCTCTGGCATCTGATATGGATCCTTAGCAGGCACAGAAAGCGAAGATAATTTCTATGGTCTTTTCTGACCCAAAAGGAATAGAACATTTGTTAGATATCTGCCATAATTGCAGCAGCTTCCTTTCTAAAAGCGCAGCAATTACTCCAATAAGATTGTTAATTAAATCCGGTCCTGTCAGCAGAACTCTATTAAGAGATGTGCCACTAAAATAATGCACTAGAATCAAACACCACTCGTACACCTTATGTGGCTTCTGGGGAGGTGATAGACTCCAAAAAATGGTAAATACCAACATTCTTGGGTGAGTCTTCAGCCAAAGGAGCACCGGCATGGCCCTTCTCTATCATGAATTGTTAATGAAGGCAATAGCGTCCTCCTTTAACTGTGTTTTTTTTTTTCCCCATGTTTCTTTGGAGTGCTTTCCAAGCGTTGCAGTGCCATGACCACGATTATTTATGGTAACTTGTCTCTGGAGTTCTTAGCTGAAGGGTAAAGGTCGCGATCAATTTCCTTGCTCATCCTGCTGACACTCTCTTTCCGTTATGGCTAGGAAACGTTTGTCTTCTATGGACAAGGCTGGCTGGTCATCATGGACTGTAATTTTAAACACTGATGACCCCAACTCTTCTATGCTATGATGTTGTATCTGAATGTGATTTGGGCAGTCTAACATCTGTTATTATTGGGTACGTCCATTTTGCGCATAAAACCCATACAGAAGGTGTGTGCATGTTCAGAGTATTCTTTTTGTGGATTCGAAAACAAACTGGAGCCTAGAATGGTCCAGTTACCCAGCCCCTAACACCTCTGAGCAAATATATGGCATTTCCTGGGGGACCTTTTACTTGCTCTTTGACTTCACTGAACACCTCTGGGACAATCTGTGCCGATAAGCAGCAGAATCTTAGCATTTGGGTCAAGCTCTGGTATCGCTTGTCTGCTATGGACTCCAGGTGCTTGTGATGGTAGTGGCGATGCTTCTTGTTGGGATTTGTCTTTTAAGTCTTTACTAGGAATATGTTGACATTCAAAAGGAGAGTAGGTAGTTTAAATTGCTCTGTCCCATCAGTTGATTGCAGAACAAATCCTGAATTGCTGTTCTTCCTGTCATGATTTGATTTCCACTACATGTGGTCATGACATATTCTGCTATCTCTTCTGTAGTGTATGTTAAACATCTCCAAGAACTCTGGAGTGGCTAATGAAGTGATATGCGCTTTATTAATCGTCCTAATGCCACATATACATACGTTGGGCTTGATGTGGTGAAGCTTTTTTGAGTAAACATCTGCGAGACAAATCGTGGCGGATGGCGAGAATGCATTATCTTTTTTGTTCCATCGCGCCGATGAAGTGATAGTGCGTAATGTGTAAGCTGTTGCCCGTTCACAATGTCCACCTTTAGGTTGTGATGGTTTCTCAGGGATGGTTTCCTGCCTCTTTGGTCTCTTTCTTTGGTAACTTGGAAAGTGGTTTTGTCGCGATGTAATGCTGAACAATGCTGTTCACTGGAGCATTCTTGGCGCTACCTTTCTTTTGCATTCACTTGGCCCAATGGTTCTTGGAAGAGCAACATTTAAAACACAGTTTTCTGTTGCCTTATGTAGGACAAGTAGCTCTTCATAAGGCATTTCTCTGAACTCTTTGCAGTCATTTAAGAGAGGTTGGTGCGAGAATTTCTTATGAACTTGGACACATAATTTCCAATGGCTTAGCTTGAATTGTTTAGCTGAGTTTGTATTTGTCTCTCTGTCTTCCTAACCATAACTTGAGGGTTTTACAGCTTTAAACTCTTGGAATGACTTCTTCTCTTCTCTAACTTACCTTGGGTACAAAAGGAAGGGGAATCCTGTTTGAGGATCATTTCTTTCTTTAGCCATTCTTGATATAAGAATCTTACAAGATATGAATATGGTGGATACAGCTTTGCTGATCAGGTTCTCTTTGTAATTAAAAACTTCTTTACCCATTGTGCTCTTTCAGGGGAAGAGGCAACTTGTCGATAACTTCTCTTTGAGTCAAATGCTGAGAGTCCCAGAAACATGCAGAGTCCTGGCAGCTCGGGGTTTTCCTTTTTTTTGCACGAACTCCATCTCTGAAAGCAGATCCTGTCAAATCCCACAGTTTCTTACGGCAATCTTTCATTTTACCAAGTTTAGGGGAAAAAGGATTTTAAGAAAACGCTTTGTAGAAGTGCGAAGCTTCTATTTTGCTGAAGATGCTCCATATCTTTCGTCTAATCTACTCCATGCTTTCGTTCTAAAAGCCATGTGAGCGGGTTTCTTCGTGTGCTGCATAGACTCTTCTTGTAAATTAATGGCTGGCGATGTTGTTTCCCAACCAAGCTATAAGCAAAGGTCAGCTCTTCCTCGACATCTAGGATTTCCAGGTCCTTTGAGGAAGCTCTCTGGAATGTAATTTTCCAAAGTAAAAGTAGTCTTCTGAAGCTTATCAGAAAACTTCTGAGATGCCTCTGTCCGCTAAAAAATCTCTTCACTGGGATTTTCTTGGAAAGGAGTAGCTTTCAAAACATCTGACCAATTTGGGATGTCCAGGTTGCATAATGGGATTTGTTGCCCGATGATGCGAGATTAGAGTATACCTGTGAAGCTGATACTCCAGGTACAACTGTGTCTTGGCAGGAGCTTCTGCTCCTGTCTAAAAACTGTAGAGTCGAGAAATTGGGCATCCCAACTGGATTTGTAAAGGTTTTCCTCCCTCATTCTGTTCATTTTGCTAAACTGACTTTTGCTTACGTTGATTACTTGGGAGCAGCATCAGCTTTTGTGGTACTGTCTGCTGACTCACCACTACTAGGATTGCAACCATGCTATGCTGTGGTTGGAACTGGACCATGGATTGCTACACTCTGGACATCTGGGACATGTAGTTTCTGCTGATTCTGTAGCTGCCAGCTGTTCTGTCGCTCTGTATTCTTCGAATCAGCTTGAGTCACTTCTCCAGAAAGTTGGATGTCTGTTGGATTAAATAGGAAGATACCTTCATCATAGGGTCTTCTTCCTCTATTTCCTCAGGCCGAGAAGGTAAATAAACTCTCTTTAAGGCCTTGCTCCAAAACTTGAGCTCGTTATCAGCTTTTCTGCCTTTGCTCTTTGTTTTAGTGTTGACAAAGGCTGCTTCTACTTTTGCTTGTCGAGCCTCTTCCTGGAGCTTTCAACTGGAGCGATTAATGTGCCTGGGCGGGCCGCTTCCTGGGTTTTCAAATGAAGGCTTGTTCTTCAATGATTTCTTCTTTTCGTTTTAAAGAAATCTACTTGTTTCCTGCAGCCGCTTGCCGCTGCATCGGCTTTGGCTTCCAGGATCTTCATTTCCATAGCCAATCTTTGGGAGCGACAAGAGGCACTGTATATAATTTGAGCCTGACTTAGTGCTTCTTGCTCTGTGGGATGTGTGGGAAGACGAGGTTTTAGTTGCAGATTTACTGCCACACTTGCTTGGCACTTCAGGTGTAACCTTTCTTGGAATGTGAGGTGACATTCCTCTTCCTATGCCTCTGAATAGGGATGTAGTGTCTACAGTTGTTTTGGTGGATTGTTCTTCTTGTGCGTGCTGGATCTCTGATTGTTGATTTGCTTGCACCCGCTGCAACTTACTGGATAAACCACACATAATGTTGTTAAAGAAGTTTGCCTTTTCTCTCTGATCCTTCTCCGTCTTTGTCTTGATATTCAAGGCTTCTGATGTATTCATACGCTCTAGGAGGGAATGCATTATCTCTTAGCTGACCTTTCCATAAAAGGTACCGTTGTTGTAAGGTCTCCTTACAACTTAATATTTCTTCTTCTTGTACAAGGCATTTTCCAGATTGATAAATAGCTAGGAGGTCTTGCCATGCCTTAGAGCATTTGAGCTGCAATACATTCACCTGCTCTTGTAAAGATGCTAACATTTTGGTAGTGGGCTTTTTATTTCTAGTATTGCTTTGTGAAATAGAGCTTGTTGTCTCTGAGTGAGTTTCTTCTGTTTCTTGCATTGCCGGTGCTCCTAGCAAAGAAGACTTCAATTTTCCTATGCCCAGCTACTTTAGGGCTTGTAGGAACCAATCTCTCTCTTCTGCCAGTGCTCCTAGCAAAGAAGACTTCAACTTTCCTATGCCCAGCTACTTTAGGGCTTGTAGGAACCAATCTCTCTCTTCTGCCGGTGCTCCTAGCAAAGAAGACTTCAACTTTCCTATGCCCAGCTACTTTAGGAGAAACTGTGGGAACAAACTCTCTCTAGCCGGTGCTCCTAGCAAAGAAGACTTCAATTTTCCTATGCCCAGCTACTTTAGGGCTTATAGGGAACCATCTCTCTGCCAGTGCTCCTAGCAAAGACTTCAACTTTCTATGTAGCTACTTTAGAACTGTAGGAACCAAACTCTCTCTTCCGCCGGTGCTCCTAGCAAAGAAGACTTCAATTTTCCTATGCCCAGCTACTTTAGGGCTTATAGGAACCAATCTCTCTCTTCTGCCAGTGCTCCTAGCAAAGAAAACTTCAATTACTAGAGTTCTTTGAGGATGTAAACAGGCATGTGGATAAGGGGGAACCAGTGGACATTGTCTACTTGGATTTCCAAAAGGCTTTTGACAAAGTTCCTCACCAGAGACTATTGAGAAAACTCAGCAATGAAGGAATAAGAGGGGAAGTCCTCCTATGGATTAAAAACTGGTTGAGAAACAGGAAGCAAAGAGTGGGTGTAAATGGGAAATTCTCACAATGGAGAGATGTAGGGAGTGGTGTCCCCCAAGGATCCGTGTGGGACCAGTGCTCTTTAACCTATTCATAAATGACCTGGAAGTAGGGGTGGGTAGCGTGGTGGCCAAGTTTGCAGATGATACCAAATTATGTAGGGTGGTGAGAACCACAAAGGATTGCGAGGAGCTCCAAGCGGACCTTGATGATAGAATTAGGGTGAGTGGGCTAAGAAATGGCAAAATGCAGTTCAATGTAGCAAAATGCAAAGTGATGCACATAGGGGCAAAAAATCCAAACTTCACATACATGCTACAGGGGTCAGTGCTATCAGTCACAGACCAGGAAAGGGATTTAGGCGTCTTAGTTGATAGTTCCCATGGAAATATCAACTCAATGTATGGCAGCTGTGAAAAAAGGCAAAAACTCTATGCTGGGGATAATTAGGAAGAGGGTAGGGAATAAAAAGCTGCAAAGATTGTCATGCCCTTATAATAAAGCTGTGGTCGCGACGCGCACTTGGAGTACTGTGTTCAGTTCTGAGGTAGCCCACATCTCAAAAGGATATTGAAAGAGATAGAAAAAAAAAAAAAAGAAGAGATGCAGAGAAAGAGGCTGACGAGGATGATTGAGGGACTGCAGCACCTTCCTTATGAGGAAAAGGCTGCAGCGTTTGGGACTCTTTAGTTTGGAGAGGAGACGTCTGAGGGGGGGGATATGATTGAAGTCCTATAAAGAATTATGCATGGGGTAGAAAATGTTGACAACAGAGAATTTTCTCTCTTTCTCCTAACAATACCTAGAACCAGGGGGGGCATTCATTGAAAAATGCTGGGGGGGAAGAATTACAGGAACTAATAAAGGAAACACTTCTTCAACATATAGCGATGTGATTGGTGTTTTATGGAATATGCTGCCACAGGAGGTGGTGATGGCCACTAACCTGGATAGCTTTAAAAGGGGCTTGGACAGATTTATGGAGGAGAGAAGTCGATTTATGGCTACCAATCTTGATCCTCTTTGATCTGAGATTGCAAATGCCTTAACAGAATCCAGGTGCTTTCGGGGAGCAACAGCCACAGAAGGCCATTGCTTTCACATCCTACATGTGAACTCCCAAAGGCACCTGGTGGGCCACTGCGAGTAGCAGAGAGCTGGACTAGATGGACTCTGGTCTGATCCAGCTGGCTTGTTCTTATGTTCTTATGTTCTTATGTTCTTAATTTTCCTATGCCCAGCTACTTTAGGGCTTATAGGAACCAATCTCTTACTGTTGCGAGGCAGACTTTCTTTGTTCCTTTACTGCAAAGGCTCCCTGCCTTGCTTCTCTGACCAGAAACTGAAACTTTCGAATTAGGCCTTTTAGGAAGCTGGAAACATTCAAAGTTAAACTTTGTTCTGCTCCCCAGGTGGTTATTTAGGTGCCCTGCACCCGGCCAAAGCAGAATGTAAGACTCACTGATTCAGTTAACAGTTCAATACTTAAAGCTTTAATTGTAACAATGTTGACAGACCCTGACTCCTCCCGGGTCTAACTAAATAAATGTTACTTTGTTGCAGAAACTTTCTGGAGTCTGGAATTTATTGACGTAAATACTGTGAGACTATAACATCTATACTGTGAATCTATAACATCTTTGACTGTTTAACTTAAATACTGAGAGTCTATAACATCTTGGACTGTCTAACTTGTTGCTGTCACCCAGCTTCCGTTGGCACCTAACTGCCAAAACCAAACGGGTTGCTGGGTAATAACTGCCATAGAACACCAGCCCTAGGGCTTCTTAAAGGGACAGAACTAAATTCGGTTCCCTCCCACTGAATACTGTACAAAACATAGCTAAACCCATACTAATTGTGGGGAAACTAAATCTTAAAGGGTCTGTGGGGGCATGACATTCCTCCTCCAACTCTAGCCTCCACTCCTGAGTCCCCTCGGAGGGCTGGGCTCTGGAAGGCCCAGGAAGAAAGATGGTGTCCCCTCCACATCCCCACCTAGTTCCTACGCAGTGGCGTAGGAGGTTATGAGCTCATGTATCTAATCTGGAGGAACCGGGTTTGATTCCCAGCTCTGCTGCCTGAGCTGTGGTAGCTTATCTGGAGAATTCAGATTAGCCTGTACACTCCCACACATGCCAGCTGGGTGATCTTGGGCTAGTCACAGCTTCTCAGAGCTCTCTGAGCCCCACCTACCTCACAGGGTGTTTGTTGAGAGGGGGGAAGGGCAAGGAGATTATAAGCCCCTTTGAGCCTCTTACAGGAGAGAAAGGGGGGATATAAATCCAAACTCTTCTTCTTTTTCTTCTTCATCCAGCATTCTGTTAGTCTCCGGGATGAACAGCTCAGAGGAGTCATCCCTCTCCTCGACGGGCACCACCAGGATCAGCTCAGCCTCCTGCTGCTGCTGCTGGGAAGTGAGGGAACATCATCAGCTTGAGGAGGATCAGGCTGCGCAACAGGCTCCTGTGCGGTGCCAGATCCTGCCATCTCCTGTAAGGGTGGATCTGCCTTAGTAGCTGCCTCTGCATCAAAGTGCACTTTGCAAGGCACCCTCATGGTGCCACCAGTGTGGTGGAACAAGGTGGCTTTGAGGCAGGTCTCCTCACAGGCCCGGGGAAGACCAAAACACTCCCCCTCACCTTCACCCCTCTAGTTTTATTTGCTTTCCCCCCAGGGCCCCTGTGTTCCCTTCCTGCCACTCATTGTTTCCCCTTGGACAAAACCTCTCCAACTGAGGAGGAGGTATTTAATCACCCTGGCTACCTTACCTGAACTGGCACCTAACAGCAACTCTTAACAGCTTTTTAGGAACCCTCCCACCAGTTTTTTCCCCTGTAAAACAGAAAGGTTCTCTTAACTTGACTTGGCTAAATGAACAATGGCTTGTTTAAAAAAATTAGCTGGTGACCTGTCGCTGCATCTATCTGAGGTTAGCCTTCAATTATACTGACCTGGAGATGCAAGGTAAAACTTTCTAGAAGAGGAAAACTACAGTTTACTCTAAATTCTACTACTAGTGGTACTAAAAGCTTCCCAAAATTCCAAAGGAGCCTGGAAGGAGCTTATCATGAATAGCCAGGATCAGGGAGGTCAACTCCTGTGGTTCTGGATGGGTCCTTTTCTCCAAATACGCCAAGTCGCTGAGTTCTCAAAGATTTTATTGTAAAACTAGCCATACCTGGCCATGCGTTGCTGTGGGCCAGTGTGGTGAAATGGGAAAGAAAGAAAAGTGAAAGCGCACGTTTCTAAAATGTTTGAGGTAACAATGCTTGTGGGTATGCAATATTTTTGTTGTTACACTATCTGTGCAGATATAGAAAGTGTGAGGTTTGCTGACTTATATGCAACATATAATTTTTTTAATAATATACTTTATTGAGGATTTTTTAAAAAGAGAGTTACAGAAAGTAAAAAAAGGGTTAAAGGACAAGATAGGGTGATAGTAGTAGAAGAAAAAAGAACAATACAACAGCATCAATAACAATATGTATACAATACAATATATATATGTATCTTAATTTGACTTCTCCTTCAACTATTAATCCAAGATCTGTAATATTTATAATCTATCGTTATATATAAGCTAACTGTCATTTCTTTGTCTCTTGAATGACAGTTATTGTTACCTTGATTTTTCTTTTTGCACTTTGTTTTGTATACCCTTGTAGAAGTTACCTTCTATTCCTACATATTTCATAGTGGTTTGGAGAAAACCCCAATTTACTCTATCAAATGCCTTCTCTGCGTCAAGCCATTTCCAATTGTGGGTTATAATTCAAAATTTCTATGATATCGATTACCGCTATCACATTTTGGCATATCAGTCTGTTCGGTAAAAAACCTGTCTGGTCATCATTTATATATTTATTTAGTATTTCAGCCTCTCTACCATTATTAAAGTATGTATTTTATAATCTACGTTTAGTAGAGAGATTGGCCTGAAAACTTTCACTTCCGGGATGCCTTCTGTTAATTTCGGTATCAATATAATCATGGCTTGTGTCCATGATTCTGGTAGTATTTTGCCTTCTAACACTTCATTCATGATTTCATTCAGCATGCAGCAATCCCATCATTGCCAGGTGATTTATTTTTTTATTTTAGAAATGGCTTCCTTTACCTCTTCTATTGTTATTTTAGTATTTAGCATATCTTGATCTTTTGGGGATATTTTGAACATTGAGCATGACTCCAGATATTTAAATATATCTTCCTTAACCAAAAGCTTCCTCTCATTATTATTTCCATATAATTGTCTATAATATTCTTGAATCAAAAGTTTTTCTTCGTTCGTTATTAGTAATTATTTGTTCACCATATAAAATCCGAGTTATCATATTTTTTTCTTTTTGTTGCTTAAGTTTGACTGCCAACCATTTACTGGGTTTATTTCCCAGAGCATAATTTTTCTGTTTCAAATATATTAAGTTTTTTGTAACCTCCTCTGTTACTAATAAATTTAACTGTTCCTTATAATATTTAATTCAATTTTTGATTTTTCTATTATCAGGTTTAAGTGTTAATTCTTTTTCTAATTTTGTCAGCGCTTCTTGTAATAGTCCTTTCTTCTGTTCTCTTTGTTTCTTCATTTTAATTTCTACACTTAGACAACATCCCCTAATCACCGCTTTATGGGCATCCCAAATTACTCCTTCATCTGCTATTGAGTTTGTATTTAGGTCCCAGTATTGTTGTATTTCTTTACTTATTTCTTTTACACATGCTGTTTTTCTTAATATCCAATCCTTTATTTTTAAGTTAATATTTCTTTTCCTACTTCTTAAGTTCCAACAAATGGGATTATGGTCAGAGATAGTTCTACAGTTAATTGTAATTTTATTGGTATAGATGTTAAGTAGTTTAGACGCCCATATCATGTCTATTCTGGAGTGGGACTTGTGCCTACCAGAATAGAAAATGAATTCCAAGGAGTTACCTGCTTTCCCCCTCCATACATCTTGTAAGTCCAATTCATTCATCATATTAAAAAAAGTTTTTGGTAACTTACCTTCCTTCATCAGCTCATTTTTCTTTTTTGTTCCTTTTTTATACTTGTGGGTCAACCACTCCATTATAATCTCCTAATATCATCCAATTGGATGGATGTAATCGAATTAATTGTTTGTGCAGACTTTGGTAACATTGTGCTTTATTGGTGTTTGGGGCATATACCCCCAACTACCAATATTTTTTCATTATTCAGATTAATTTCTACAATTAAGTACCTGGCATTTCTGTCTGCAATTATTAACTTCGGTTCCAAATTTTTACTACATTCTTTTTTTTTCATTGCCAGCATAAAATAATTTGCCAATTTTTGGATTTTCAAGGTATTTTATTTCCTTTTGTTTAACATGAGTCTCTTGGATACAAATAATATCATATTTACCCTTCCTGAGCTGATGAAAGACATTTTTTCTTTTTACTGGGTTATTAAGCCCGTTTACATTCCACGATATTATTTTACAGGACATTCTTACCACTTAGGTTTAGTTAGCAGAAGCTTTCAGTTGTTTCTTGTCATGAAGTCTTGGGCTTTAGGGACGCTGGTAATGTTGTAATTTTTTGAGTTAAACTGAAAAAAAGTCCTTCCGGAATATTCCACCTAAAGTTAATATTCCTCTGACGCAACAAGTCTACTAATTCCATATAGTCTTAATGCGTAGATAGGTTTCTTTTGTCTATATTCCATCACTGCCATGGCATCTGATTGTTTTTCGTACTGTTCCTTTAATGTTTCAAGTTTACCATCAACTTCTTTAATCTGTTCAGAATTGTCTTTTAATGACTTCCTTATTTTGTTTAGTGTTTCATCTGTTCTTTTGAATTGGGTCATGTCTTTTTTAATTTCAATCAGTTCTTGTCTCATTTCTGTCCTAGTATCTGATAATTCCTGTCTCATTTCTTGTCTCATTTTTTCCAGTTGCTCCTTAGTCTCACTTTGGAAATTTCTCACAATATCAATCAATTGTTCAGTTCTGGAGTCACTTTCATTTTGTCTATCCGGTGTACTCATGGTTAAATTTGTTGTCACTTTAGAGATTTTATTTTCCACTGCGTTTTTTCGCGTTGTCATTTCCAGTCCTTTACTTTCTCTTTTGTCTCCTTTGATTTAAGTAATAATCTGATAAGAAGGGCTTTCCACTTCCCTTGCTTCTTTGGGGTATAAAGTTTGTAATGTACCTGTTTTATTAACATCGTTTTTCCCCAGTCAGTTAGTTAAAGTCCACCATTTCTAGGAGGTATAACTTGTTCTTTATGTTTCACTGCCCTTATATCTTCTAAACTCGTGAGTTTCTTCTTCCTGTTACTATTCAACCCTTGACCTCTCTCTCGTTCTCAGAGACGTAGCAGTATTTCCTGTCTTTTTCTAGCGTTTAATTGGCTCTTGCTAGAAGCTCTTCCTGTTTAGTGCGGTCTCAGGGTTGAGGGGATTCATAACCTTAAAGGAGCTACTCAATTGGCACTGCTTCAGCTCCTTCCAACATGGCTCACCCCTCCTTCTCCCACCTCTGCTCGCACTCACCGGCTTTCACATCGACCTCGTCTCTGCTCGTCACTCTGGTCCAGCTGACATTGTTCTCCCGCTTGCGGCTGTGGTTGCGGTTGCTTTCTCTGCGGCGATCAAGTGCCGCTCTTCTACCCGCTGTCCACCTCTCTGCAACGCGCCGGCATCAGTTTCACACCAATTGACGGTAATGTTATTTATTTCGTTTCATTCAGTTAGCGATTTTTTAGTTGAAGGACCATCTGCTAGTAGTTCTTCCTTTCCACGTTCAGTTTTTTGGCAGTTCTAATGGTGCTTTCTCCATTATCATGGCTTACCCTCTCTTGCTGGTAAGACGGGTTAGGGGAAACCACACTCAGTAATTTTCCCTCCAGCCTGCAGCTCACGCTCTCCGCTTCCACATGAGTGAAGATTTCTTTCCCCCGTTTCAGGGATTGTAAAGATTGGGTAAGATTTCTCCAGATGACTTCTAGAGACGTCCAGCAGCCACCATTCTGGAACCGGAAGTCCTACCTCTCACCTTCTTGAAGCCCACTGGCACTCATGCAACATATAATTGACCATGTGAGAAGCAATGCGTGTCTAGATGTAAACTGCACAATTGTAAAGATTGGCCCTGAGCTTTGCTGATGATGATTGAAAATGGCAATTGAATTGGGAATTGCAGTCTCTCAAATTGAAATGGCATATCCCTTGGAATCCTGGTTTGTCGGCACTAAATTGCACGGTGGTCACAAAAGAACATTGGGAGAAGCAAGGATGTTGCGTCGTTGGAACTGACCGGGCCTTGGGCAACGTGAGGTGCTTTAACCCCCCAGATTTCCCCAGCTACATCTTGGGGGGGCTGAAGGAAACACAGTTGGGGACAGTGGGCTTCCTGACCAGGCAGGCGAAAACTTATTGTCCAAGAGATATCAAGAAGCTGCAGGTCTCCATGGAGTTTGAAACAGATACCCATTTGCATTCGCTGTGCCCGTTCGACTTCTCCCTGCCAGATTTCCCAGTCTGCATTGGCGAGGCTTCAAAACGAAGATCTGTGATTATACTGTGTGTCAGAGAAAGTTGTTTAATATGGTCAGTTGAGGTGTAGATGTTGAGAAAACTGCCCACGTTAGAATATAGTCCCAAACGAATATGAGCACAGGCAACCAGAGCACAGGCAACATCGGAATTTATGAAAAATAACTGTAACAATGCAATTGGAAACATTGAAGTGGAAGTGTAAAAGTGGAAATTTGGGAATCATACATGGATCGTAAATCAGAAACATTGAGATGGAATCATAAGGTAGTGAGTACATCGTTTGTTGCTGTAACGTCCACCAGATGGCACTTTTTTAAAAAAGCATGGTATTACCTCTGTGACACCTGTATCATAGTATAATAGTAGGTATATAAGAACACGCGCATATTCGAATGCGACGTGTCAAAATTTCAAACCAATCGGTGAAGAACTTTTGGAGATTTAAGATTTTGAACAAACGAACATTTACATTTTTATTTATATAGATTGAAAACAAAGAAAGTAAACACATTCCTATTTCACTCAGGATGCTTTCCGTGGTCTTCTGCTTACTGTCATACTGCCTGGCACTCCGTCCCTCCGTTCGTTCCACCAAGCGAGGTAATGTATGTGTAACCTACTTATCCTTGGCCACATCAATCAACATTGGAGACTTAGGAAATAATATATGACAGCACCCTGTGGCTTAACAAACCAGTATGAAATTGCTTGAACAAATGAACAAACTTTTAATCTTAACACAATTTTCTATCATTTAAGAATAAATAATAGTGAATATATAGTGAGTATATATATATACAGCACAACTCAATTGTACAAAATCTTCAGTGCTGTTTTAAGAAAAAAGCACTCTGAACAGTTACCACCACTAACAGTGTCCAGTAATGAAAGAATAGCAATAAAGTCCAAACTATTCATCAAGCAGGGCTTCTTTCTCCCATCTGGCCTTCTGCATCTGATGTAGCTGCTGCAGGTCTTCCCTCAATTTAGGCCTGTAAAAAAACAAGTCATTCCTTCAATTAAGCTGTAGGCCTTCCTTCTCCTACTGCAAGCCAGATCAATTTAGGAGGGTTACATGGTTAACAAGCTAATATTTCCATGACATTGGGGAAATTCTGATATATTTTCCTTTCTTATTGGGCCCAGCACATACCTGTAAAAAGATAAGTCATTCCCTCAATTAAGCTGTAGGCCTTCCTTCTCCTACTGCAGGCCAGATCAATTGAGGAGGGTGGAGCTCTTGCAGTTGGTAATAAGTAAGCAAGCTTACCAACTGCACATGCTCAGTGAGCTCTTATCCCCTGGGCCCTAAGATCCAACAAAACCAAAAAATACTAAAATGGCATGGGTTACATATGCAAGTTTCTTTTACTTACAGCTAGTTTTCGTTTCAGGAGATGAAGGACCTAGCTGTAATGTTAATATTTTCGGTAATTCATTCTTCTATGGCAGCAAGTATGGCGCTGGCTAATCCCGACTTGCAGTGGTTCCTTTCTTGTTGGCCGTCTGAGACGAGAGTAGAGATCGGCTACCCAGTCGATTTGCTCTCCGCCACTTTTCCACCACTCTGGCTGTTCCAGCTCAGGAAAGGTAAGCCCTTTGCTGCTCAGGAAAGTTTTTACCTCTCCCAGACATGCAACAAAGCGTTTCAACACTTCTCCTCTGAACAGCCACCGGACTCTGTTATGCAGCAGGAGATCAGAGTACGTGCTCTCCACCTCATCCACTAACCAACGGAACTGATGGTGATTTAAACCTTTTGTGATTATTTTATTGATAATCTGAATGGCAACATTCATGACCTCTGTGCATTCTGGAGGAAAAGTTTGCGCGCACAATGCCTCTTGGTGCAGGACGCAGTGAAACGGCAGCAGCTTTCCATCCAGTGACTTCTGCAGCAAGGCCTCAAAAGCCCCTGTGCACTCCAGTCATACTCGGTGCCCCATCAGTAGCCACTGACACTAGGCAGGTTGTGTTTATTTCTTTGGCTCTGAAACAAATCAAGCACAGCCTCACAGATGTCCTCCCTCTGTGTCTGGCATTTTAGTGGTATCAGCTCAACCATTTCTTCCTGTGGTCCAGCAGAGTTCACATATCGGCAGAACAGTGCTATTTGTTCAGTGTCACTTTTGTCTTTGGACTCATCACAGGTGATTGAGTACACTGCAGCTGAACTGATGTCTTTAGTTTGATGTTTTGTTATATTTTCTGCCATTTTTATACTTCTTTCTTTGACAGTCTTCACAGACAGAGGCATCTCTCTGATTTTCTGCACAATTTCTCTCTTGTTTTTAAAGTCCGCAAATAGGTGTTCTGAAATCTTAATGAATGACTCTTTCATATATTCTCCATCTGTGAATGGCTTCCCATGCCTGACTGAAGTTTCCTGAGCGGCCACAAAACTTGCATATGTAGTTGAATTTGCAGACTTCATCCACTTCTTGAATTGATTTTTCCTCAGATGAGCCTTCTGTATCAGCTCCGAAACAGCTTTTTTTCTCTCTTCTCCCTCTGGATATTTTTCAGCAAAGGCTGTGTGTTTAGTTTGGAAATGTCTTGCGACATTTGACCTTTTATTGTTAGCCAGTCTTTCTCCACAAATTAGGCATACTGGTAGGCCACTCTTGTCAGAGGTAAATGCAAATTAATCTGTCCAGGTATCATTAAAAGTTCTGTTTTCTTCAGATATTTTTCTTTTCCTACATTTCTTCATACTTGGCCTACCTGGGGTTGAAAGTCTTCATAAATGCATGGCGTTTTGGACCTGCTTTGGACCTTCACGTGTTTCTCGCCTTTGTGAGGGCTGGGACAAATGAATCTCTCCAGGCATCAATAAATGTTCTATTTTCTTCAGATATTTTTCTTTTCTTTAATTTCTGCAAGAGGGAGGAGCAGGAGCAGTCAACAGGTTTGCCCAACTATGGGCATCCAAACCCACCCTCCAGTCTGCCCCATGTGAATCCATTAGTACAGTACTCTAATACCCTCAAGTACAGCACACTATGAAGGTGCTGCGAGAATAGAGTATGCAGCAGTGGCATTCCCTCCCTACTTGCCATCTTACATCTTCATCAAATACAGAAAGCGAATTCTGCCACAAGGCAATATGGAAGGCTTCCATTTATGCCCTGTTGGTTCTGATACTGTTTTATACTGTGTCACACCACAGAGTGCTTTGACACAATATTGTGTTGGTACTGTCTTTGAGTGAAGCTGCCTTATGGGCTCATACCAAGAGACTGCTGAAGGCCCCCCTTAGTTCTTCCACACACAGCCCCCTCCGATACCTTCATTGCGATGTCGTCAGGCTTCTCAGGCCTCAGCCAGCTGCACCCTGCCTCTTCACCGTCACCCGAAGGGTCCCTCTCACTGTCACCAATATCCAGCTTGGGCACCTAAGGCGAGTCAGGCGGCACAATGATGTATTTGTCCATGGTGGGGTGTGGGGGGGTCTCTTTAATGGTCGGCAGTGTGAGGAAGGCAGGAGGGCGCCTTCAAGCGAGTGGCGCAACCAGCAAATGAAGCACGCGCACAACGTTCAGCAGACCTTCCTGCACAAATAAAAATGCGTCATCGTCAGGGGCAGGAAGGGGCAGCCACGCCGGGAGCTTTCTCCCCACCCCTTCGCCTCAGCTTAAATTACCTCCCTGCCTTGGCTTAAATTGCCTCCCAGGCGGCGTGGCTGGGCTGCTAAGTCCGGGGCGGGGACTCCCGACCGCACCTGGACAAGCAAATGGGAGGTTGCAAGGCCCCAGGAAGGGGCAGCAGAGGTTTAGCTAGGGAAAATAAAGCCCAGGACAAAATCTGAGTTTTCCGCCCCAATTGGGCGGCCACCCTCCCACTCACGACCAAAGAATGATCTTTGTACCAGGTCATCTCAAGGTCACAATCACATATATGCCCCAACTCACAAATCTGGGTTAAAGCCGGATCAAGATGATTTTAAATGGATCCTCGTGAATTCATATGATTCTTGCATTGGAATGAACTGAAACCACCATGAAACTATAGAACATGTCTTAGTCTACAGACAGCACCAAAACAATCATGCATCCCATGCTCTGTGGTGCCACAGTGGCACAAAAACCTGCTTGGAAAACACAGATCCTTATGGATCCTCATAATTTTTGCACTAAGTCACCCCCAAATCCCCAGCACATCACAGCTGAAGTCCCTGACCACATATCTGAACACAACAATCACACATCCCATGCTCTGTGGCACTGCAGTGGCACAAAAAAGCTGCTTGGAAAATACGGATCCTCATTAAGCCTCTGGCCCTAAAAATGAAATCAGGTGATGACAATTAAACTTCCGTAACGTGCTTCTTGTTAAATAGCTTTTTGGTATTAATAAAAGTTTTAAAACACAAGCTTCCACCAAAAACAAGTGTCCCTTTGTCATTTCTCCCCCCTCCCCACCAAAAAATGCTGGATGCATCCCTGAAACAAGCAGGGTTGGAGAACTCATTTTAACCCTGAATAAATCAGAAGAGGGGGGAGCGAAGAGACAGGAACTGCAGACGAACAGATGAAGCAACCAGAAGACTATGTAGATAGCCTCAATCCCAAAAGGGGGACACAGGACTATTTTTCCCACACTTAGGGAAGCTGAAGACTTCACAACCCAAAGAAGGGGCCCGTTTATGAGCAATATGTAAAGGCAAGAGCAAGGGACTTCAAGCCAGTGATCTAATGTCTCAGACACCCCAGATATCATAATACCACAGTCTCAAAAAGCCCACCCACCCCCATCATGTCATCCCCTGAAAAATCAACAGCCAAGGACAGCAGGCATTCATAGCGGGGAAGGGGAACAGAAAATAGATCATCCCCTTGAACTGCCCCTCTACATTAGAGAGAGAAAAGCTCTGCTCCCCTTTTTCTTAGAAAGCAAGTGTCTCTCCCCCACCCCAATTTCATGTGTTTTTATCAGTTAAGGGGTGGTTGGGAGACGGCAGAAAGGCATGCCTAGATCATGGTAAGGAGGGAGCCTGTGTAGCCCCCTCTTTTCTTCTCCCAAAGGGACACCCAGCTGAGCTCCCAGAAAACTGTAGGATAGCCAGGGGCACCCTTCTCTTGTTCCACGCCCCCCAACCCAGTTTCCCAGCCTTCCTCCCTCTTCCCTGCCACCTTTAACTCTACCTTCCTGGAGACAGCCAGAGGATCACCAGCGATCCCAGCTCCAAGGGTATTGTACAGATCTCAAAGCAGGGAGCGGGAGAGAAGCAACTGGGATCTTCCTTTCTCTTCTTGTTCCCCCACTCGCTAGCCACAATGGGAGTGGTTCCCCCCCCCCACCTGCTTCCCACCGACTTTAATTGCTTCCCGGGCTTGCTTCAGGCCTCGCCTCCCTGCCTTGGCTTAAAATTTAAATTGTTCCCTGGGCAATGCGGCTGGGCCACTAAGTCCGGGCCAGGGACTCCCAGCCACCCCTGGACAAGCCAATGGGAGGTCGCAAGGCCCCAGGAAGGGGCAGCCAGAACGGGAGCCGTTTCCCCGTCGGCTGCTGCCACCACCACCACAACGGGAACCGTTTCCTGCCGGCTTCCACTGCCACCGCCACAACAGGAGCCGTTTTCCCCGCCTGCCTTGCCTCACCTCGCCTTGCCTCGCACCTTGCCTCACGGCCTTTAATTGCTTCCCCGGCTTGCTTCAGACCTTGCCTCACCTCCCTGCCTTGTCTTAAAATTTAAATTGCTTCCTGGGCGAGGCGGCTGGGCTGCTAAGTCCAGGGCGGGGACTCCTGGCCACCCTCGGACAAGCCAATGGGAGGTTGCAAAATCCCAGGAAGGGGCAGCCACAACAGGAGCTGTCTCCGCGCCTCCCTCGCCTGCCCGCATGCCTCACCCGCCTCGCCTCGCTTGCTTTTAATTGCTTCCTGGGCTTCCTTCAGGCCTCGCTTGCTTGCTTCAGGCCTGCTCGCTCGCTTGCTTGAGAAAGGGGCAGCTGCACCAGGAGCCGCACTACAAGCCAGGGGGAGCCGCTTGCAGCTCGCAAGCCGTGGGTTGCCGACCCCCATTCTGGAGGTACCGTAGTTTGCCTCTCTACTACTTCTCTCTGTCACTGGAAATTAGCATCAAAGCCTTCTTTCCCCTCTGTCACTCTCGGCATTAATTTTCTACTTTTCTTTTCCTTATAGGGCACTCACTTTTTTCTTTTCTACTAGGTAATTTTCTGATATTTACTAAAGTTACACAAAGATAGTGTTACCCAGCTTAACAGTTATGAACTATATTTTTACAGAGCAATGGGGAATTACTCGGTTTGGCAATACGAGAGGCAGGTTGGGAGGGGATCTTTTTAGACTGTATACCAGAAACGGCTTGAAACATATCTGCAGAGAATTCACAAAAGACCAAATTGTAGTTTAAATATTTTTATATAAATTCTTGAAATCATCCTGATCATAATCATACCCACCGGGTTCAGTGGACGGGACACACTGGGCCATTACAGCAAGGAATTGTTTCCGGGCACCATAGGCCAGTGGGCTTTCGCCTGGAGCCTGTGTTTCCAAAATATAGAGACCCTCTAGGGTGCGGTCGTGCCAAACGTAGGGGGTCACTATCCTGGCCCATTGTACTATAAAGAGGTTCTCCAGGTCCTGATTAATGAGAGCCTCATTAATGGCATGAATCTCAGGTCCTTTAATGCAGAGTCGGGCTAACTGGTGGAGATCAGTGCCAGTAGCTGAAGGGTAGTTTAGAAAAACCTGGAGAATCCAAGAAATGCCTGTGGTCTGATTCAGGGGTCCTAGCCTCGTAGCTACGGCTTGTACTTCAGCTTCTGACCAAGGGATTCTTTCCAAAACTTCCTTGCGCACTACGGTATTCCTAGGACTAGTAGTCTCTACCTGCCTAACTCTAATGGGGTTCACAGGAGCTGCTTCCTCTCACTCAGGGTTAAGAGGGGAGGTTGCCATGGCGTCCTCGGGAACTTCAGGTTCTATTGGGGACTCATATGCAAAGAAATCTAAGAGACTGTCGGGGTGAATTGAGGCAACAGCAGCCTTCTGCAGGGCCAACTTTTGTTTTAAGACTGCAATTTCACTGAGACAGGGGGAATGATCAGCGTCCTGTTTTGTTGCTTTCTTTTCTTGGGCCATAAAACGTGCCACAGGCTGGGTATCAGTTAACTGCTTAGTTAGATTGGAAACTTCCTGATCACGCTCCTGGAGGAGTTGTCAAGTTTTTGTCAGCTTGTCTGCGGCTGCTTGATGGGTGTGGGAGGTTACAAGGAGGGTCATATTATCTCAGTTAAAGGCTGCTATTTCATGGGCTTGAGTTTGAATCTCCTTGTCGTGCTTCTTTTAAAGAGTTTCAATTTCCATATCTTTTCCCCTGATTTTCTGGTCATGGTCTTTGTGGCGAAACAGGCTTGCCTATGGCTTGCAGGCCCTATTTCACCCTCTGACCTCTCCCAGAGTTGCCAACCTTCCCTGGAGAGGGCTATCTTATTTCCAGGGTTCGCTGCCACCACCTGGTCAGTTTTTGGATTGTCCACTGGGAAGGACCAGGACTTCCCAGTCTCCTCTCCCACTAGCGTGTTCAAAACGGGGGGTGGGGGGGGTGGTACACGTGGTACAGAGAACGGTCCACTCCTGGTAAAGATTTAACAAAGTCAATTCTTTAATAACAGAAGAATAATTTAGAGAGCTTTTCTGGCACAGCACCCCAAAGAAAACAAGGAACACAACAAACTAAAGAAAAGCAAACTGCAAGGCCCTGTCGCTACCACATACCCTGCCTACTAGTTGTTGCCCAGCAGAGTAGGTCCTTGGCTTAAGTAGGTATTGCTTATGAGGAAGCTCCCATCACTGGGCCTAGCACACGGCCTGCGGGGAAAATGGCCGCTGCCTTCCCTCCCAGGCAGAGCCTTCCTCTTCCCAGAGCCCAGCAAAACAAGAAGAACCCACCCACAGGGTTCTGGCTGGTTTTATCTCTCCTTTTTTCCCTCCCTTTTTTTGGCTCCCCCTGATGTTGTTACCAGGCTCACTGCAACTTCTGCCCACCCGCTCTATGGTGCCTGGTTGGGGACAAAAGGAAGGGCGGGGGAAAAAAACATTTCTCCACAGTCTTTATTAAGGGTCTGAATCTCTATATCTTTCATTTCTTGGAGGGCCGCCAGCTCTTTATCATGGGCCTTACTAAGGGTTTGAATCTCAGTGTCTTGGGCTTCTCTGAGGGCAGCGAGCTCTCTATCATGGTCTTCCTGCATTGTTTTAATGGTGTGGCAGGCTTGTCTAAATTGGTCGGTGGAAGCCTGAAGGGCATTGAAGAGACCCCATGCTGCAGTAGCAGCCTTGTTTGGGTGACTCCGTTTTTTTTGAGTTACACACAATAGTAAAATTTTCGAGGAAAGCTGCTAGTAGGTCTGGGCAGTTAAATGCATCTGCCGCCCAAGGGTCGGGTCCCTGTTGTGCAATCCACTTATGGGCTTTGGTGCCAAAGCGCAGCTCCTCTTTAAGGGGGTCTTTGGTGCTACAAGAAGGTGCCTTAGTGGACGTTTTGTTGCTGGTGTTGCTTTAATGCTGACAACAGTGAACTAGTTGAGCGGGCTGGATGTCTCTGACAGACAGCTCAGAGAACACTAAAATAAGAAGCAAGCAAACTATTTCTTTCTCGGAATTTTACAGTTGTCCAGACTATCGGACCTTGTTTATCGGGCTAAACTAAAAAGATTCTCGGAACAAACAAACTATTTTTTCTCGGAATTTTACAGTCCAGACGACTGTACTTCGCCTTTTGGGCGGAATTTAAAAGATTCATGGACTTTCGGACTCTCGGATTTTCAAATTTTAAAGTTAAGCACAGCTCGCGGTTTTCTCTTTCTATTGTGTACTTCGCCTTTCGGGCGGAAATTACAGGCAACCATGAAATAAAACAAGCACTATGGATCCTTTCTCAAAATGGGGAGGGGAAGGGAGGACAAGTTAGCTGTAACACAAAAAAAAGGGTCCCTAACCGTATGATTGTCCCTTCCGCGCGCAACCCCCTAGACTAAAGTATGGTTTTCTACCACCCACGGCAGAGATTGCCAGGATACGATCTGTGACTCGCCCACTTGCAATACGGACTGGCTCATTGTCGGAGCTAGTGGCCAGCTGTGGGCGTCTTGACAAGGCAGATCAGGAGATGAAGGAAAAACCACACAGAATTCCCTTTTTGCGTCTCTAGACGCACACACACACACAGAGTTCAATAAAGCTCTTGCAGAGGTTTCAAAGCCAATTTCTTACATCTGATTCCCAGGGGAGTCGTGCGTCCACTTACTCCAACTGGTGAACCAGGTCTTTCCCGCTGAATTCTCCACCAAATCTGTTACCCAGCTTAACAGTTATGAACTATATTTTTACAGAGCAATGGGGAATTACTCGGCTTGGCAATACGAGAGGCAGGCTGGGAGGGGATCTTTTTAGACTATGTATACCAGAAACAGCTTGAAACGTATCTGCAGAGAATTCACAAAAGACCAAATTGTAGTTTAAATATTTTATATAAATATTGTGTGCAAGCAATCACACAGTAAGAAGTCAATGCACATACACACAGTTCCTAGGATATAAACAGGGAGGAGAAGATAGGTTGGATGATAGCGCAGGGAGTTGGGGAAGCGGGGATCATACATTACGTAGATTCAGCTGAAGAAGATCTTGTAGAAGGCAAGGATTCAAATGACCAGCATCTGAATCCAGGCGAAGGACGATATCGTGTCTCAACCTAACTAGACCAAGAGAGGTGCAAGCCAGTATTGAGCACTGAGCTTAAGGTGTGTAGCTCTTTTATAGGGTGGATCGCTGGTTTGGCGGGAACTTCAAGCTTAGGTTTCGTTTTACTTTGAATTTCCATGCTGGACTTGCTGGCTTGAGCTAATCAAAAAGCTCTATTATTCTAAGTACCAGGACAATGGAGTCAATTGCTCTTAGATTGAATCAGGAAGCACAGAATGGCTTTATGCAGAGTAACTCTTTGGAGCCTCCACTGAGGTTATTCAAATTTGGCTGAGGCATCAGATTAGGAAGGGATTGATTGATATTAGGGAAATTATATCAGTAGGTTGAGGACATGCAGGGAGAAAGCAATGGTATGGAGACACGTTTTCTCAAAAGCACAGTATCAGGGAGCTTCCAAAAACAGCTTAGCGAGGTGTGGTGTTCAGGAGATGTGCAGATTCCATTATGTCAATGAAGTATTCTGGTAGGGTAAGATAATCAAAGATGCATGTCCTTGTTATGAGACGTAATTGTAAAATAAGGACAATGTGTGTAACGTTAGTAGCTTGTTATGAGACGTCCAGATAATCGACTGGAGTAACTCATAGATTAACTTTCTGAAAACAGGCTGTTTTGCCTTAGGCTTGCTCTTGGCTGGGACACTCTGCTATCCACCCATACAAACATGGAAACTGGCATTTAGCAGCACATAGTATTGAGAGATAATATGAACTTCAATATTTTATAAGGCAGGGGATGAAGGCTAGGGTTACAGTAGTCAGTAACTAGAAACACTGAAACAGCTTTTTACATTTCTCTGTTTACAGCTTTCACCCAACCCCCAAATCATCCACTTTTGTCTTACTTGCTTGCCTCTCAACTGTGCCTAGGCTGCCGGCTCTCCTCCAGAGTCTTGGTGGCTCAGTGAAACAGAAAACGTCACTGATGGTTAGTTTCCCACTAAGTTCATGTTCAATTGGTTGTATTTCTCTTAAAGGTTGGAGTGAGTTTTCGTATTTTGCAGCTTTGTTCTTGTATCACTCAGTTTGGCTTTCGTTCCTTGCTTTACCCCTTCCAATGTGTTCATATGGAAAGCTGTTCCTCGGCCCTTCGCACTTCTCGCACCTCGGAACTAGACTCTTCCACCTTTTATCGTAGTTCTCCCCCCTATTATGGGGTCAAAGTGAACCCCAAATCTCTCGGATTGTTCTGATAATTGAAGGGTTTTACAGCAGCCCTACTGGATGCATCTTATCGGAACTCTAGCCAAACTGGAAGTCCCAAGAGTTACTTACTTTAATAGCCAGGCAGGAACCAGCTCAATAATCTCCTTGTGTTCTTCATAACCTCTGCCTCTGACCACTTCAGCATGAAACATGCCCACTTTCCCCTGTTAGCCCAGGCGCAGACCCACTCCTCTCGCTACTGAGGTGCTGTATGCCCCTTCCCCATTCCAAACGGGATTTCATTGGATATTCAGTTTAAAAATGTGTCTCATGCCACTAACGGGCAACGGCACACACAAAAAAATTGGTCGGACAGGTGAGATTAACAACCGGTTCGCCGAACTGAGAAAAATTTAACAACCAGTTCAACAGAACTGTTGTGAACCGGCTGAATCCTACCTCTGAGAACAATGTAAAATCACAAAATCACAGTGTTTCCATAGTAAGGCAGGTCTGTGGCCTAGGCCTAAGGCCTAAGCTCACCTCTCCCTCCACACACACACACACACAGAGAAACCAGAACAGTGAAACAATGAATGAAACAACTTACAGGGTGAACTCTAATAAGCCTTTGGTGGTTTAACCTCCCTCCTCCCCACCCCACAGCACCTCCCCCATACCAAGGCAAGCATCAACAAGAAAACAATAAGTTTTTAAGTCAACTGTTAGTAAAAGCAGAACAATCAAATTGGTTTGGTTTGTTAAGTCAAACTCTTCGCTGTCTTCTCCCAGATGTCCTTCTCTGCCGGATTGGCTGGCATGTCCCATGAAGGCAAGCTTTCCAGTCACCAGATAGGAGGAGGAAACAATTTCAAGGCTGTCTTGAACTGTCTCTATAAGTTGTTTGGCACAGAATGAGCTAGATGGGCCAGCACCCATGCAATTGTTTTGGCCAGGGTGGTTAGGCAGGCTACCAGAATCCCAGGGAATAAAAACGTTCCCTGATTGGCCAAGGAGCAGTGTTGAGCAGTTACACTCACGCTTCATTGGCTGGTTTAAACTTTTCCCCTCCTACTGTGTTCTACGTTTTCCTGGCAACAAATTAAAAACAACAACAAAAGCAATGGAATGGACTGAGTCTGCGACCTGCTGAAGCCAGGTCAATAGAACAAGCAGAGTTGGGAAATTTCCCCACTCCCTTCTCTCCTGTAAGGAGGAGTCTTGACACAGGAGAATCAAGTCTTAAAGTTATCTTTTCCCCTTCATCCACAGCTTTCCTGCTTCAGACTGAAGCACAGCAGAGAACCACCTAAGCAGAGCGCCAATCACACAAGAGAGTCCTCACACACATACAGCAATGTAAACAAGGTAGATATTGAGGAAGATTCTTGTTGGGGCAAGGTGGGGAATCCCAGGGAGTGGGGATTCCTTGTTTAGGAGGGCCCCATGTAGCCCGAATATGTCAGAATAGGCCAGATTCGGGCCAAATCAGAGATTCGGGTTACCCAAAACTCCAAGCCTAATGGCAAGGTAAATTCCACTGTTGCTGCTGAGCACTTGGTTAGCCCATAATCATCGCAAGTGGGTGTGTGAACCAGGTTTGGCTGTATACCCTTGTCACTTGGTAAAGGGGAAAGCACAAGTTACTCTCTGGGAAAAGGGCGACACTGATTCCTACTGTGGTCAGAGGCTTTCTTAGATTAGAGTTTTTCAGGTGGTTTGGGTAAACAGGGCCCCACCAAGGAGATAAGGAATTAGCAGAAGCTCACAAATACAGATAAAGGTAAAATAGAAACCAGTAGTTGTTATAGAAACCTTTTACATAAGGTTTTTTTACTTAAGTTTCACCAAATATGGGAATGGGCAAGGTGTGGTAAAAGGTGGGATGAGATGACCAGGTCTGTACGTCTTCTTGACTCAAACCAATGGTCAGAAGACAAGGAAGGATGTTTGTAAGAGGGTATAAATTTTGTAACGCAAGCAACAGCCCCTTGAAGCTCCTCCCTGTTGCTAACAGAGGAGAGTTCCCTCTTCTGCGCAGAATTGAAAGAAAACAATAAATCTCTGAACACTGAAGAAGCTTTTGGATGGTTATTTTTGTAACCGGTCAGAGCTTTTGCTCTGTGGACAGGACCTTGCCCTGTGCCAATCAAGATCAGCAAGGGTTTCCAAAACAAATTAGATATAAACGCAAATCCTCCATCCCTTAATCTAAACATACCCTAGCAGTTGTTAAAATTGGGGAGGGGGGCTCTTAAAGCTTAGAAAGTTACAATTCTCACAGAGTTTTCATAACCTGGAAGGCCGAGTGAGCTTCTTGGGCGAGCACATGGTCCAAAAATGGCTGCTATCTCCATAGTCTGGGCAAGAGGTCTGCTCCCTTCAGTGACCCAGCAGAAAGAATGTTTGCCCCTCTGTTCCCATCAGTTTTATCAATTCCCAGGCCCCACCCCCCTGATGGGGTCAGTCTGAGTTATCTTTTCCTCCTAGGTCAGATTCCTCTTGTCAGGACCAGGTTTAATTTCCTGTAACCCCCAGTATGTTTCAGTTTCGTTTTCCCCAACAACCCTAGTTTCCGCCACTAGCTCAGACCGCCCACGGCACACTCTACATATACTGGAACTGAGGGCAAGAACCCTCAGGTCGATTCCGCACTTGTGTTATCGACCTAAGTTCGAACTGCATGCGACCTACGTGCTCCGCACAACCACTGGGAACATGGTTTTGTACCAGCTTCGCCCCGTGTAACGGTCAAATTTCCGACTCCAGTTGGGAACTATTACATTTTCAGGGAACCACGCTCGAACTCAGCTCGATTCCAGTAAAGTGCGGGGATAGACTAAAACTATAGTCATGAAGACACTTTCTTGGATAACAAACAGTTCTGGTGTAATGGTGTTTCACTCATGTTGAGCCTTTGAGTGCTCTTAGACTACGCATTCATAATAGGGGCTATTTTTGCCGGCTACAGAGCAAGTTTTTCTTAGCTCTCGGCTCCCCAGATATCGGGGACCTTCATATTTGGCAGGGGCACTGGAAGGATCTGGATTTTAGACCCACTAGTTTTGAAAACCCCCAGAATCAGCAGTGTGAGTGTGGCATTGAGCTCTTGGAAACAGCTTCTCCTCTATCTTTGCTTTTCTTTTCGTTAGTCTTTTTGCTTTTTTAATCTTTTATTATTGTTAACATCATTATGTTTGCCCACGTTTATTCATTTTTTATTTTAACTTTCTTTTCCATTTCTGTAACTTTATTGATCAAATAATTTTAAAGCCTCATTGAAGAACATGAGACTTACTCCTGAGTAGACCTTCTTAGGCTTGCTCCCTAAATGCAGAGGTGTAGCTCCAAAGGGGTGGGGGGGACGCACCGGACGTGCGCACTTGTGGGGGCGTGGCGAGGGCATGACGGGCAGACATTGGCGTGGCAGGGGCGGAGGATGCACCAGTGCACTGGGCACTTTTCCCCCTTGCTACGCCTCTGCCTAAATGATAGGGGAAAGGCAAGCTTTAGCAGGACCAAGACTGTCATATTGGGTAGGCTATGGTTGAAAAAGAACTAATTAATTTCTGCAGTGAACAGTGAGGATTACAAAATAAAAGCCAGAATGGTGGCAACTCCTTGATCTTCTGTATTCAATTCTGCATTTCAAAAATAGGAATGCTGGCCAAATATAGGACAACAATGCAGAATGCAGGCAACAGCTGAATACTTGGAGCTGCTATAGGGTGCCCACTAGGTGGTACTATCTTGTTTCTGAGAAGAAACCAAATAATCGTGTCACGCACCGAATAAGTGAAGGCACTAGTTATATACACGTATATTCTTTCCCTCTTATTATGTATTCCAACAAACACATTTCATACAAATTAATTATATTTTCAAGTAAATTCATCCGATAATGTAATCCAATATCAAATTCAATAGTGCATGAAAAATGCTTCAACCAAATAAATAGTCCGTATCTTCAATACTTTTAAACTTTATGCGTAGAGCATGGTCAAATGATGAGCTTCAAATTTCATTCCATTAATGTTTCGTAAAGAACAATCATTCTCCATATTATAAATACTTCCCAAACGCCTCGCACATTTCAAAGTGCGTTTTCAGAGTAGTCTTCCTCGGGAGAAGTAATGTTTTTTTTCTTTCAAAGCAAATATATTCATTGAGTTTCTGGAAACCAGATAAAACGTGGTGGGTTGGAAGTCCCTCTTAGCTGGTGCAGAACTCTTATAAAGCAGCGAACCTGAGAGAAGACTTTTGACATAATTATTGTTCTAGTGTCTTTAGTTAGCTCTGCCTTTAAAAATGGGGTGGATGGGGCTGGTTTGTTTTATTTACCCTTGTTCTTAATGGGAGCTGCTGCAGGCTTGTCTAGCTGCAAAACACCCATAAATACTTCTGTGTCAATAGGAGCAATGTGGACCGACCCCGCCCCCCTTTACTATACACTGGTCCACATAAAAATATGAGCAGATAGCATATTCCTCCACCACAGAATAAAGCATGCTGGACCTTCTTTGCTGTAGAATTCTCCACCTGGGTACCCCCCCCCCCCCCGCCCAAGTCCATTTGAAAGTTAAAATACGTTTGGGCATAAATGCTTTTGTATCAAAGTACCATGCTCAATAATGCACAAAAGTAATGGTTTTGACAGCAGCAGTGTGTAAAAATGAATGATAATATTCATTTGGAACTATATAATGCGGAAGTGTACGATTTTCTCAACCGCTGCACCTCAATTGACCAACTGTGAAACAGAATATAGCAGTTGTTACTTTCGAACATTCACAGATCCAACATCAGCAAGAAAGACACTGCATTTTGAGAGGCAAGAAGAGGTTTATTCGTGTGATGTCTTCAGTAATTCACAGCAACTGAAACTTGGGAGGCACAAGTCAAATAAGCCCCATGGAAAGTGTTCTTGAATGCATTAGAAGTCGAGAGCCTCAACGTCTGATGCAGCTGAAGTGTGGAAAATTTTGAGCGTAACCTTTAGGACAAGAGCCACAGAAGCTGCTACTGTGTGTGTGTGTGGAGGGGTGCTAACAGTTTCAGCAAGAGAATTTTTAAACTGGACCAAGAACAGCTGTCATGGGACAAGTACTAAAGCTTTGAAAGGTTTTATCTGCTTTTCGGGTTGGGCTACAAGACTAGTTCTTCTCAGCTTCTTCACGCGGACTTGCACAAGGCTACAGCAGAGAAGCGGACCTCTCCTTGCTCACGCTCTGTGAATTGCCGGCAGATCTTTGCAGAGGCCTGAGAGGGAACATAGAATTAGAAACTTGGTGTTCCATGCAGGAGATTAAGCAGTCATTGTGACCTTGGAGCACAGGACGTTTTGGGGAGCCACTTGGCAAAGTGAGCTACCTGGTTAAAACACCAACATGCATGTGTGTAAAGTCTCATCAAGTCAGGGAGCAGCAGCAGTGGTGTAGTGGTTAAGAGCAGGTGCATTCTAATCTGGAGGAACCGGGTTTGATTCCCCGCTCTGCCGCCTGAGCTGTGGAGGCTTATCTGGGGAATTCAGATTAGCCTGTGCACTCCCATACACGCCAGCTGGGTGACCTTGGGCTAGGCACAGCTTTTCAGAGCTCTCTCAGCCCCACCCACCTCACAGGGTGTTTGTTGTGAGGGGGGAAGGGCAAGGAGATTGTAAGCCCCTTTGAGTTTCCTACAGGAGAGAAAGGGGGGATATAAATCCAAACTCCTCCTCTTCTTCTTCAGGAGGGCTTTCAAGGCAAAAGATGTTAAGAGGTAGTTTGCTTTTGCCTTCCTCCGCATGACAAAGATCTGGAGACATCAGGCTAGCCTCAGTCACCCAAGTGAAGGTAAAACACTGATTTAGCTACGTAGATTAATATGAAGCCTGAAGCACAGAGTTCTCACAAGTGGCTGTGGAAAGTGCCATCACGTCATAGCTGACTTATCCTGACCCCGAAAAGTTTTCAAGGTGAGAGATGTTTGTAGGTGCTTTGCCATTGCCTGCCTCCATGTGGACTGAGAGAATCCTGAGAGAACTGTGACTGGCTCAAGGCTACCCAGCAGTCTTCAGGTGGAGGAGTGAGAAATCAAACCCAGTTCTCTAGATTAGAGTCCACAGCTCTTAGCCACTACACCATGCTGGCTCTCTGACTATCCCTTCACTGAAGATGTGTGTTCATTTTAACAAAACAGAAAGGGAAAGAAAAACTTCAGCTCAGAAAAGCCAGATAACTAGAAAGGTTAACAAAAAGCCTAATAACAGAATGAATACTTAATGGCTACATGTGATAAATTAGCATAACTAATACATTACAAACGATTTTTAAAACGCCATTAAAACCAAACACATTTTGGCCAATGAGCCTTCTCCAGTGGTACAAAACTGTTAAAATGCACACCATAAAGTTATTTAAAATGTAAAATACAACATTTCTGACGAAGTTATTAATGCAAACAAGAAGTAGAGCTGGCTCATTAACTAGATAATCCCCTTTCATTGTCAGAACAGGTAGGACCTTGAAGAATAATTTTTCAGAACGTGGTTGTGCCTGGTATGAATTTCAGTAAGCAAGGTCAGAGTGAATTCTAGCTCTAATGAAGCAAGACCCAACATGTTTGGTTTTAGTGGAACTTTTCAACTATTCGTAGTAAAAGTGTGGAAGTACAGGTGGCTGCGGGACCCATCTGGCATAGAATTGTATGCTGACAGAGAAGGGGGCATTCCAGAGGTTGACCCAGGGATGGAGATGACTGCAGGCAGCTTTCGCCCTTGGACGCCACGGCAGCTGGCTCTAGACTTGTGCCATAGTTTTTGTAGCACAACTTCCTTTCACCTATGGCAGGAGTCTGCAACCTGCAGCTCTCCAGATGTTCATGAACTACAATTCCCAACAGCCTGTGCCAGCATGGCCAATTGGGATTTGTAGTCCATGAACATCTGGAGAGCCGCAGGTTCCAGACCTCTGTCCTATGGGGTTTCTCAAGGGCAGAAGGATTTCACAGTTTTCCTCCTGCCTGTGCCTCACTTCCCTGCCCCTGTCTGGATTGGGTTGCCTGACTGCAAACCTAAATATAGGGCGTTTTCCCACTTACCAGTAGCTGTGCGCTACTGTAGGCAAGTAGCGCTGGGTCCCCCGGCACTCCCCACTACAGGGACGGCAACAACGCAGCCGCCCCGACGCTGCCGCCATTGCGCCCCCTCAGTGCGCGTCATTCCTGCCGCTCTTCCAAACTGTGCCTTTTGATGACCCCGTGCTCGTGGGGAAGCCCGGGCGCGTGCCAGAAATGACGCACGCTGAGAGTAGCGCGCGGCATAGGGGGGTCGTGGCAAGTGGGGAAACGCCCATAGTTTCGTGGGATTCATTGAATAAAGTGGGACTTTGTTCCACGTAGACTTGATGGGAATTACTCCCTCAGTTTTAAAGCTCTCTGACTCCATCTCTCTCTGATGAAACGACATATTCTCCCATTTGTTTTCAGAAGGGAAATATATGAGCAAAATATGGAGATCAAAGGAATGATACAATCACAGTTTGGAACTTAGCTGTTGGCCAGGAAATAAAATTGACTAGTGATGCATTCACTTAGAAAAAAGAACTTACCTTCAGCAGGGTACTATCTGAACTAGCTCCATGGTCTATGGGGAAAGGCAGTCGTCCATCTGAAAGGAATATGTGGAGCAGGTTTATACCAGTGAACCATAAGAATTTGCTGTAGAGAGGGTTTCTTGTTAAGTGGTTGGCAGAAGAAAAGCCTACATTTAGTCAGCATCTGAGAGGGGAAGATTGTGGGACTGCTTCACAGCAGAGCAACAGGTGAACTCTGCATTTTCCAGCTTGGATACTCCATTACCACCCAATCGTCTCATCCCACCTGGCTACCAGATGTTCCAGTCAGAAGAAAAGGCTTCTAATTTAACTTGCTGCTCTCTCGTAGTATATGTCCTTTTACCCCCTCCCCCCCTATTTCTTGTAATTCTGTGGCTATTGAGCAGGGAATTGGGAGTGAAAAATTGTAAGCAATAAAAGAAAAGGAAGAAGAATTTGGATTTATACTCCACCTTTCTCTCCTGTAAGGTGGCTTTTAAATTCATTTCCCTTCCCCTCATTGAGGTGGCTTTTAAATTCATTTCCCTTCCCCTCCCCACAACAGACACCTTGTGAGGTAGGTGGGGATGGGAGAGTTCTGAACCAGCTGTGACTAGTCTAAGGTCACCCAGCAGGATTTTTGTGGAGGAGTGGGAAACAAACCCAGTTCACTAGATAAAAGTCTGCTAAGCGTGTGGAGGAGTGGGGAATCAAACCCAATTCTCCAGATTAGAGTCCACCTGCTCTAAACCACTACGCTACACTGGTTCTTGAAGATAAAAGGATCTTAACTGCTACACTATGCTGGCTTTCAATTACAAAAGGATTAGTCCCTTACCCCCTTCTTGCAACTTTAGCTTGCTGCAAAAAATATGTGGAACAAGTTTGAAATGTGGGTGTCTGTATTCGCATTCTGCAAAATCACATTGCCATTCTCCGAGTAGCCTGTCAAGAAGTCATTTAATTTTTAACAAATGTTCATACTGGGAACCAGATGATAACAATGTAGGACCATATTCTGAACACAGGATGTGGAGAGCTTCAGAGAAAATCTCTTTCACCCCAAAGGGGTTGGCCTGAATCTTTTGGCTGCTTGAATCAAGGACTGTTTTAGAGGGTATAGGCTCACTCGATACCTTTTTCAACATAAAGATGACAGAAGATTTGAGAATTCATCTGCCATTGTCTTGGCTGTCTTTGTTCTAGAATACTCTGTTTGAATCCTGGGGCCTCCCTACTTCTCTCCCCAAGGCTCTAGGACTCAAATGGAACATTCTAGATAGAACAAAGATGGTCCAGGAAATGGCAGATGAATTATCAGATCTCCTGTCGTCTTTATGTTGAAAAAGGTATGCTCAAGGGAGTTGGCTCTTTGGGTGGGGGGTATTAAAGAGAGCTACCGGAAGGCCACCGACTTTGGAACCTACTCATGCAAAATACAGATCATGGAAGTATTGCTGCCTCTAAGGCAGAAGGAAATTCCTCTTTTACTCAGACTGCTACTACCAACACAGATTCAGGCTGCAATTCTAAAGACACTTTCCTGGGAGTAAGCCCCATTGAATAGCATGGTATTTACTTCTGAGTAGGCCTGCTTAGGATTGCTCCGTCTCACAACACACATTCAGGACACACCTTTGTTGACTGATTTATGGGCACGGACAAGGCCTAAACTTCAGATATGTTGGTTGAAGATCTGGCTCCTGAAATCGGGCTGACATGCCAATGATTGCCAAAATTCTGGTGACTCCAAAGCTGCCATTGTGTATGTAGAAGCTTAGCTTCTTTAAAAAGTACATTATGGAACTGCTTATTATTAAGCACATGAGGAAGAACTGCTGACTCCTAAGCCCCATAGCTTAGGGCAGAGGTGACCAACTTTGGCTCTTCAGATGTTCATGGACTAGGATTCCCATCAACTCCTGCTAGAGTTGGTTTGGGAGAACAATCCTAGCAGCCGTAGCAAAACTTCTCATTTGATTTCCTATCAAAAGTGCATCTCCAGGCAGGAAGAAGCAGCCCACTGGCTTTAAAAGAATGACATTTAACAGTTGCTCTTGGTTTTTTTGCAGTTGTTTCTAAGTGAAAAGCTCTCCCTGAATATAAGCATGGAACTGTACTATGAGTCATTCACACTTATAAAAATGTTACCCAGGGCTGTTATATTATAATAATCCCACCTCATTTTTAAGAGACATAACCTTTAACTGTTGTTAATGATCTATGTATAAAACCTTTCCAATATTTTTTAATGTTCTCATAGACCCTCAGTCCTCCCAGGCCAACATTTAACCATATTTGGCTGGCCAGTTGGACAGCTCTTTTGACCATTCACATAGACAATATGAAGCAGACCTCCCATTGACTGCAATTTAGCAGTTGAGGGATACACCGAGTATCCAGGATTTAGTCCTGTGAGAAACAAAGCTGTTACTGTTAGCCAAAAATAAATTTTAGACAAACCTACCCAGTTCATAGAGGTGGCCATCAACACTTGCAAAAAGAACGAAATGGAAGTTCACTTTATCATCTTCAACCTAAGGGAAGAGAAAATTGAGGAGTGTAGTTACACCAGCACAGAACGTATACAGGTGACTTTTTTTGGCTGTTCTTTTGCGGTATTTCCACGCTAGTAAGTAGCATGATTACCACACTTCTTTGCTTATACAGCGTCAACATGCAACTTTTCCTCATATTCTGAATGTGAGCTTGAGATATCTCCCACTCATACATTTTGTGAATTCCTCCAACCATGACACATCTTGACAGCAGATGTGTTTTTCTACTCTTTTCAAAAAAACTGTTCATGTTACCCTTAGCACAGATTAAAGACAATACGGAATCTAGAGACAAGGAGTATTATGATCCATTTTCTTTGCAAGCACCCTTGGTAGGCATGGCATCATGTTTATTTCTCTGATTGAGGGTTCATTTACCCGGCATTGTCCTTCCTGTGCTACTGCATTGTGGACTTCTTGAATGGCCTGGAGAAGAGAGAGAAGGAAAGTGTAAAGTATATCAGTGCAATGTATCACCAAAGGCTTCCATGGCCAAAATCAACTGGTTGGTGTGGGTTTTCTGGGCTGAGTGTCTGAGGCCTTCACACTGGGCCACAGAGAGAAACACATCTTACCATGACCTGCCTCTGAAGATGTCAAGCATAGATGCCGGAGAAATGTTAAGGGGAAAAACCTACCAGACCATGGCCACACAGCCTGGATATCAGAGAATGCCACAACAGCCTATAATTAAGGAATTTAGAATTAAAGCAGGGGCTAGATCAGGGGTGGGCAATTATTTTTTCCATGGAGCCGCATAAGAAACAGAAAATATTGTGGAGGGCCGGGCCAAAAGGCTGAACTCAATTCTGCATAATAGGGGCTGATAAGTGACAGACAGGTGCACAGATCAACTTGGAATCAGTGGCAACAGTTCTGCATACAACACTATTTGGCACAAAGAATCACAGGCTTAACCTACCTGCATAGTTGTCCAATGTGACAATCAAGCAAGTGGGGAGACTTAAGTCCCTTGACCTACTTTTTTCATCGACTGGTGCTTTTGAAAGCCCCACAGAAGCCGGTTGCCTTGGTTGCTGGCTTCTGTGGGGCTTTCAAAGGCGCCTCGCTCTCCAGCAAGGCGGGGGGGGGGGGCAGTCAGGGTCATCCGGCGGGCCGGATGTGGCCCGCGGGCCGTATAATGCCCAGGTCTGGGCTAGATGCTATTAACGTTCTACCACCCAAGTCATCCAGGTGCGTACCTTGTTATTCTCAAGTCGTTTTGCCCTCTCATCTGGAGAAAGATCTGCTGTTGCACTGAGGAACTCCTTTAGGGCAGAGCCTTTGTCTGGAAATAATGAAACAAATGTACATAAGTGCAGTAATACAGGAGGCGGGAACAGACTTCTGATACCTTTGCAAGCCTCCAATACATCTGTATTTTTCATCTTTTATTATACAATCTACAGTCAGCATTGTTGCATAGATGCTGCACAGATCTTTGCAAGGTTCTGTGCACTAGTCATTCCACCTAAGTTCTTCTCAAACACAAGAATTATTAGTTCATAAAACTTGCATGAAGCTCTTCTGGGTTGCCAGTGACTTAGGGGGTGTATGGCAACCTTGTCCATTCTTTATGCAAGGTTTATTTTGAAGCTAGAGGTAAAAATTTAATTCTTTCTATTTGTGACCCAAGCATAATGCCCCCTCAGTTTACTCCCATTCTACCACAACGCTTCAAGTTTGTATCATTCTTCCTCCTCTAAGCCAAGCCCTCTTTGCAGCCCATAACTACATCTCTGCAGTATGATAGATAAGTTTGCCAACTCTGGCTCAGGAAATTCCTGAAGATTTTGGGATATGTGATGCCACGGAGTCTGCTCTTTGAAACTGCCATTTCTCCTGAGGGAGTGATCTCTCTATTCCAGAAGAGCGCTAGACCCACCTGGAAGACGGCTAACTTAGAGTCTTTCTATTTCTCGCTACTCAGGTAGTCATATTAGAAAATTCTCAGCCTCTTCATCTTGAGCAGACAATCTCTGGAAGTGGGGAAGAGCCTACTAGCTGGCTAGCATCAGCTGGATAAGATCTGGCTGAACTTGTTTCTGCTCTGCTTACAGGTATTTAAGTCCTCAGCACGCCCAGAAACACAAACTTTGGGAATCTTGTCCTTTGGGCTCAGCTGGAGGATTGAAGCCTAGAACTGGAGGAGGGGAGGGATCGAAGAGAATTTCCACACAGAATTTCCCCCCTTGTCTTGTTTCTTTTTGCGAGGGGAGTGGTATTGTAAACTGCTTTGGGTCCCCATTGGGGGCAAAAGTGGGATATAAATAAGTAAATACCTGGTCTGGGCAGCCTAGCTTAGTTCAGATGCAGTACTTAGCAAGAGCAAAAAAAAAAGGAACCTTATCTCCCACACTGGGGACCCAGGACCTATTAAGGCTTGTCTCCGGAAACTGCCCCCCCCCCCCCCGGGGTGGAATTCAGCAGGTTTGCACTACTTTGGCAGAACCGGTTGTTTAAATGGTGCTTGTATACAACCAGTTGTTAAATTATTTGAATCCCACCACCAGAACCAGTTGTTAAATTATTTGAATCCCCCCTCCCCCCCCCCATCTGGCATCTGTCTAAAGTCCAGCAGCTTTGTACTGGTTTGCAGACAGTACTTACCAAATGATATTTTATCTTGATTGTTGGCTATCGCATGTATAAGGCCAACTGT
Organism: Sphaerodactylus townsendi; assembly: GCF_021028975.2. Lineage (NCBI taxonomy): Eukaryota > Metazoa > Chordata > Lepidosauria > Squamata > Sphaerodactylidae > Sphaerodactylus > Sphaerodactylus townsendi. The sequence goes on from NC_059434.1 coordinate 21,109,027, forward strand.
GCCGCAAGAATTGCTGGCAGTCTGCTTCAGGAAATAGACTTTGGAGTTCACTTCTTGACCTTTAGTTTCTTCAATCTGCTTTTTTCTGAAGTTCTCATGCTAAATAAATCCAAAAACATAGTTGTGTAGTATTTCCAAGCAAACTGAAACAGTTAACAGGTTAGCACGCCGCATGTTTTGTATGCAGGAATTTCCCCCTAATGTGGTTGGGAAACCTGCAACCCATTCATGCCATGCATGGATCCACATATCCATGACAGTGCATTTGTTTGCCCCTAAGAAGAGGGGATCCCTGACCTGGATGGCCCAGTCTGGTCTGATTTCATCAGTTCTCAGATGCTAAGCCGGGGCTGCCCTAGTTGGTATATGGCTGGGAGACCACCAAGGAAGAGTCACCGTGCAGAGGCTGCCAATAGCAAACCTGTTAGGATTTTGCAAGTGCCGGCTTCGTTCAGTCAAGCAAGAGTCAACTGTTGAAGTCACATGACTAGAATCACATGAGCTTATCTGCCAGTTGGGATAATTGAAGCTTGAAGGATACATTTTCACACCTCGTCTCTGCTTTAGGTCACTTCACACTGGAATTCTTGATGTTACAAAGCCGCCTTCATGTCCTAGACCAGCGATGGCAAACCTTTTTGAGACCGAGTGCCCAAATTGCAACCCAAAACCCACTGATTTATCACAAAGTGCCAACATGGCAATTTAACCTGAATACTGAGGTTTTCGTTTAGAAAAAAACGGTTGGCTCCAAGGTGTGCGATACTCAGGCGTAAGCTTGGTGGTAGTCGGTGGCTTTGCTTTGAAGCAACTGTGCAACTCTTCCAACGGGTGAATCATGACCCTAGGAGGGTTTACTCCGAAGCAAGCCCCATTGCCAGCAACTGAGCTTACTCCCAGGTAAAGGATCGTGCTTTAGTTCTTTGCATGAAAATCAGTGGGGTTTAACAGCGCTTAACAGGGTTACCTACACTACTTCCCCAAAACTAGGTCTTAGGCTTAATGCTAATAATCAAGCCCAGCGGCCCAGGTCAGCCTAGATGTGGGGGGGGGGGGCACTCTGTTTGCGTGTGCCCACAGAGAGGGCTCTGAGTGCCACCTCTGGCACCCGTGCCATAGGTTTGCCATCGCTGTCCTAGACTGAAGGAATTAGGCCATCCCACTCCAGCTTTTTGACCATTATGCATAATTCTGGGGTGATGCCCCCACTCCCAAGCAAGTGAGCTCATCCTAAGCTTAATGTTTATGTTGGGAAACTATATTGATTGCTTTGAGATTCAAAGCAGCTTTCAAACTCCTTCCCTTCCTCTCCCCACAACAAACACCTTGTGGGGTAGACAGGACTTAAAGAGTTCTGAGAGAACTGTGCCTAGCCCAAGGTCACCCAATAGGCTTTATGTGTAAAAGTGGGGAAACAAACCTGGTTCAACTCTGTTCATGTGGAGGAGTTAGGAATCATGGTTCTTCAGATTAGAGTCCATGTGCTCTTAACCGCTACCCCACACTGGCTCACCATCATAGAAACTTACTTGGTGACCTTAGACCAGTCACACAAACTCAGCCTCCCTTGTCTCACAAGGTGGTTTTCAGGGTGAAATGGGTGGGAATTTCTTTAAGCCACGTGGGGTGAAAAGAGGGCTATAAATGTTATCTAGTGGGTTGTTCAGGACTTTATACTCACCTGAGCAGTAAGGGGAAAGAGCAGCAACAGTGCACAAGTAGGGTTGGGCACCGAGTTCAAGGAATCTTCCTCAAACCCTAGCACATCCACAAACCGCCAGTTCGGACTCACTCCTAGACGAGTCAGCACCTGCAAGGTAGGAGAAAGACACTGTGCTGAGCCCAGAAACATAAGAGCATCATTCCCAAACATGGCTATCATTCCTGTGGATCAGAACCACATCTCGTGGAAAGATTTTGTCCAAGGAAGTGTTGATAGTCCTGAGCCACCTTGATTCATTTGTCCTCGAAGGCAAGTAATCGACATTGTGAACTTGACCTGTCTTGGATTGGAGGCTGTGTTTGTGTATGACTGGACTCCAAAGTGTCTTTTCAGCCTCTGACGTTATACCAAGCAGGTGTCAAGGCCATTTGAAGCCTGTGAGCAATTGCAAAATATCCCAGCTATGTACCAAACCCCAACAGCTACAGGGAAAAGCTGGTACTCCACCACACCCAGTTAACAGTAAGATACTGAACCTTTGTTTTTCCCCACAAGGTAAACTATTGGAAAACATGTGGCCTGTAGGCAGATGAGTGGTTGTGGTACTGGAGGGGCTGGAAATAGCACTCATATAGAAAGGGGGGTATGTTTAAGGAGGAGACTCTGCCCACATTGTCAGTAGGTTCTTATGGGAAAGAGTCAGGTCCTATCCACAGGACAAAGGATGCAATTCTTCTGTCTTCCAGCAGTGAAGGGCAAAAGCCCCTCTACTCCTGTAGGAAAGAAAGGAGGAGACACACAGAAGAGGCTTTTCCAGCCAGACCTTCCATCATCCTCAGACCCTCTTTCGAGCAATAGCTCCAGTGTGACACAGCACAAAACGTGCGGCAGCACCGCCACCTGCTGCCCGTCCCGAGAACAGCCAGACAGCTTCCTAAGGCTTCCCGGGGGGAGAGGCGTCACCCCCAACCGTCTCCCCTTTTCCCAAGTCACCAATCCGCCCACTTCCAACACTGGGAAGGAGTTGAGCAAGATGAGCAAGAGTCCAAAATGCAGTCGCTTCCTCGACACCCCCTTTGCAGCTCTGCAGGAGCTTTGTGGAAAAGGAGCAGAAGGCAACGGAGAGCGAGGAAACGCCCATCTAGCAGAAGAGCATCTGATTCTTCCCGGAGTCTGGATAGCCACTCACTTTGTTCAGCATCTGGAACAGAGAAGCATAAGAGCGGTCAGCCTATCTAAGGGCGGGGCCCTCTCCCATCTTGTGGCCAGCATATCTCCCATTGTCAGGATCGGCTTCAAATCCATACTTTTAAAAGAGAGATTTTCCCCCCCATTCTCTTATTTCCAGGGGAGTCATAACCCAGAACCCTTTTCAGTCCTCCTCTTCTGTTAGCAGCCCCCACCCCTCATTGCTAGGGCACCTCAAACCATCACAGCTGAAAGCAGACGCTTACCCCTGAAGAGCAGTTAAGAGTCCTAGGATTTCTGTTGTTCTCCTCTCCCCAACACGTGAGCACCTCCCTTTTAGAAAAATACCTGCCTCCTCCCCAGTTATACTGACTTCCAAAGAATTGCCATTTGCCTTACCTCTGGGTTGATCTCCATGGGTTGCCACACCATTGTTCCGAGAAGCTCTGATGCTTAACAAAACACAGCGAGAGGAAACTGCAAAGGACGCCGTGCTCGAAGCTGAGTTGCCACCCGCCTACTGCTATATAATGCCGCCAGGCTGACTCATTGCCAGGAAGGAGGGGGGAAGAGCTGGGGCAAAACCACTCCAGGAGAAATCAGTTCCTTGCAGTTCACCCCCTGACTTTTGGGAATGGTTCGTCCTTTCCCCTTCCCCTTATTTCTCCTTGAAAAAGCCAGCAACCTATGCACTTGCAACTTTTGCGTTAATTTTCGCATTGGAGGGGAGCAGAGTGCTCACCAGAACAGAGCTGAGGCTTAGTACGGTCCTGAGTCTGCTGATCCTTTAGGTAGAAGTTGCTAGTAAACCACATGGGGAGTCTGTCGAGATCAACAGGAGCAGAATGTGATAGCAAGCAGCGTCCCTGGTGCTTAAAGCAGGAATCAGCAAAATACGAAGCAGACTCTTCTGTATAGTTAATAAGTGATTCTCCAACAGTTCAGGGAAGTTTGCTCAACCTTCAGGGGCATTTGCAAACCATGCGTTGCTTTTGGAGATGAGCAAGTTTTTATCCCACAGGAACAAGCTGGCTAAAAGGAGCTGCATTTATAAAATGACTTGACCAAACCCTGTTGCAAATGCTGTCTGCTGTTCCTTGGAAAATAAACAGATGGGGGTTGTAAGTTACTATTGTGGAGTTCCTGCGGATTCAAAAGCTGCTGGGGAAGGGGGATGCAGAAACTCTGCTGATAAAGTTTTTCTTCTAGAAAACATGCTGAAGAAAATGTTACTTTTTGAATTTCAGTCAGCCACAAAAAAAGCATAGGAGGTCAGGAAAAATAATAGGCCCTTCTAGAGATAGATGGGTCAGCCACCTTCGGCAAGAAGGAGGGCAGGCTTGCAAATACAGACTGGCTAGCCCAGCTGCTCCAGCAAGCCATATTTTTCAGGGCACCATCAAAGCAATGTAATGCCCAAGAAGCATATTCCAGTATTGTATTGTCAGAGACTTTCACAGCCGGAATTAACTGACTATTGTGTGCTTTCTGGTAGCTTTTGCCATAGATGCGGGAGAAACGTTAGGAGTAAATAGGCAGTTTGGAAAACTCATAACACACCCCGGTATTCTCTGCCCAGGATCACGAGGGGCAATTCTTAAGAGGCCGGTGTAGGCTCTTGGCCAAACAGACTCTGGTGAACTCATATGATTTCCCCCGCTCTCAGATTGACTCAGAAGCTGCAGCCCTAACACTTCCATGTGAGTAAGGCCATGGATTAAATTAGGATGTACTCCAGAGGAGATCTGCTTAAGGTTTATCCCAAAATCACCATTGTGTTTTGATCTTTTTTTCTCCTTGAATCTGGGACTTGAATCTGGATAACTTACTGTTAGACACTGAAAGTTTTGTGAAGATTGCAGACTTCGGACTCTGCAAGGAAGGGATGGGCTATGCCAGTGATGGCGAACCTTTTTGAGACTGAGTGCCCAAATTGCAACCCAAACCCCACTTATTTATCGCAAAGGGCCAACCCGGCAATTTAACCTGAATGCTGCGGTTTTAGCTTAGAAAAAACTGGTTGGCTCCCTCTTCCTCTGCCCCACCTGCTCAAGCAAGGGCCAGCCTGCTCTAGCCTCCAGCAAGTCCCGCGCACACAACTCTGTGCCTCTCTAGCATCTCTGCCTCTTCTGCGCCCCCCCCCCAGGCAACAGCCACCCGGTGCACGCACATCATGCTCAGTGGCCCAGGCCAGCCTAGATGTGTGTGTGGGGTGTGTGTTTCCACCCTCCACATGACAAACTCTGTGTGCGCGTGCTCTTGTGAAGGTGGTGGAAATCCGAATTGTGAGAGTGTTTTCCCGGACATGGCTATGACCATATCCTCAAGAAGGATAAGGGTTTGATTGTGAGCTATTTCAAGGACCAATTGAGCATCTCCGCACTCTCTCTCCATTTGCCTTCTGACATCTTCTCCAAGGTTGTCTCGATATTTCTCCCACAGTTTCAGAGGATCTCCTGCTTGGCAAAACAGTAACATGATGGCAAACAGCCCACAAATTTTTTTTAGGAAATTTGGAGATTGAAGCTTCTTCCAAAGTGCGGTCCCAGTGAGCATTGTCCTCTAACAAGCCAAGTGCTCTACATGCAGATTGGAATGTCTGGTGGATTAACCCTGCCATAGTTCTTAGAGCAGTGAATGACATGGGTCCCTGAATTTTGTGTAGAAGGAGGTGTAAGTAGTAGCACTCAGCATGGCTGTAGTAATGCACTGCTGACCCAGCAGCACCGTGGTAGAACGTTGGAACGCCAACGGACCTACGGCCTTCTGGTCGCACCGCACCCCCACTCCTCATCCCCCTATGAGTCACGGGTCATGAACTGTCTGGCTCAGTCACCGGGCGCAGGGACAATGGTCTTGCCCCCAGGTGAGGATTAGGCTCAGACGCTTACGCTCCTCTCCGCACGTAGCCAGGTGAGATCATGCATCACATGATGATCTCCAGGTCTCCCGGTCTCCCGCTCATCTCCCTACCCACCTCCTTTACACGCCCACAATGAAACCCTAATAAAAGGTGCCAGAGACCAGCACAGGGCAGAGTTGTCAGGATCACGAAATCCCGCGCTTCCTGTTGCTGACGCTCTCCACCAGATGAAACCTCCTCCGCGTCTCGCCTATTCCTTAGCGACGACCCTGCGGGGATGACTACAATGGCCATGATGAACAGTGTACACCCTGCCCAAAACCTGATCTTTCTTCACCCCTGGATAACATGGTACAGGTTTCCCTTGTTTCCTCTTGCAGAATTGGTTTTCTCTCAATACGTAGAAAGTTGGAACTTCACAATATAGAAGAGTCCTTGCAAAGGCATCGACTGTGCACAACTCAAAAAAGGCTAGAAGTGTGGTTTTCTGAGGGTTGCTGATCCATTCAGTAACGTTGTCCGAAGTGAAATAAACTCTCTGTCCTTTTTTGAGATGTATGGCAAGATGCATAACAGAGGGAAACCTTTACTGAATGGGGAAGCAGAGAATACGCCAAGCTGCCTCAGAGCTGCTTATGTATCGTCCTGCCTCATACCTTGTCACCTCGTCCAGATCTTCAATGGTGAACGCCGCCTGGTCAGACCCTTTGTTAACATACTTGCAAATGTATTTTATGGATTTTACTGAAGTGCAGCACTCAACGTTTATATGGGCTTTGAAGGTTCGAGACAACAGGATTGTATGGCACGACCCAGCGATTGTCGATATCAACTCCACTAATGTTGACAGTGAACCCACCGTCTGCCGGTGACCTACTACGATACTGAGGATAGCCGTCCTGTTTGAGTGTCCTTCAAAAAGGGCCAGGGGTATTTCTTGGTGCAGGCGCCATCCACCATGCAAGATGAATTCTTGTTGAGGGACCCACATGGGCCCTGGATTATTGTCGTTTTGATAATCTCACAGAGGGCTGGGTCTAGGTGGGGATCGGGTACTTCAGCACTTATGACTTTGTCAGTAGACTCGGGTCTCATCTTCTCCTGCAGCCACAGAACAATGTGAACATGGGGGAGTCCACGTTTCTGCCATTCCACGGAGTTCGGCCAAAGATGCAACCTTTAGTGAGAAGCTTCATCATATGTTTAACTTTCACATGGAAAACCCTAGCAATTATGTCATGCCTATCATGAGATTTTTGACCTTGCTTCAAGACTTCCACAATGTCTGGCCACTTCGGATTGCAGGTGAATGTAATGAACAAATCAGGTCGTCCAAAGTGACGCACCTATGTCATAGCATCTTGAGATCGCTCATGCATGTAATGGGGCCTTCCAGTGAAAGAAGACAGTAAGACAACCATTTTGCCAAGCTCTGATGACTGGGCATCAGTTCTTGTGATGGTGCACATATTCCTCACTTTGCAGCGTCGTCTGGTTTTGACGAATCCAGGTTAGTCTTTCAGCCTCAATTTTCACATACATATCAATCAGGAATTGATTGAAAAGGCTGCGGAACAGGTGCAGGTAGCAATCTTCACCGTCACGCTCCATTATTCTGTAGCTGTAGAACTCAGCAGCTGATATGGTTTTCTTGAGAGGAGCCTTGCTTTTCACGTCACGCTTAGGTATGTTGATGCAATACCCATCTTCTCCACTACAAAACATCAGAGGATACTGAAGAGTGTCGTATGAGCGGTGCACTGATCCGCATCAACTTGCCGTCTCTACTGTGGAGAATGATGTCTCTTTTCTCGAAAAGCTGGCCGACAATGAGAGCAGCAGCTTCTTTAGTCATGGAGGCATTGAAACGACCTCGGTGCTCTCCAGAAGGCTTTTGATTGGCATTGATCACTACTTGGAAATCCTTCTGGTCTTTAGGGACAGAATCAATCGCAGCCTTGAATTCCAGAATGTATTTGTTGAGTTCGTGTAGGAGCTTCTGCAGCTGACTAACCAGTTTGGGCTTAACACCTGGGTAGATTCCACATTGAATGTCCCTCTCATTGTTGTCATCCCCAGCAAAGCATATCTGAAGAAATGATGGCTGCTGAGGTCCCTCCATGAGGCTTCCTAGCCATAGGTAGACCTGTCCGTGTACTTTGAATGTTGGCATGAAATTGCTCTCTTTCACCTGTCAGGCTCCAAAAGACGTCATTTGGAAGCAGCTGTTGTATTTCCGGGAAGCAGAAAGAAAATGTTCTGCCATTGGATACTGATGAGTGAGAAGGCTGTGAAGAGGTTCAGGGTAGGGTTGAAGGGCAGGGAGCTGGACTGTACCGCCACTGCAGCACATTCCTAGGGACTCATCCCACCACTTCAGAGCACAACACCAAGCACAGGATCATCAAAGGCCGAGATCAATAACCTTGTCTCCACAGTAATCAATCTGATGTCCATATTCAAAACCCGACAAATGTTTCTTAGTCCAAGGTGATAATGTGGTCTGTAATCTGTTTTGATTGTATTTGGCTGTAGCGGTCTGGTTAACGTGAGGGTTGGTCAAGGAATACTTTTTCACAGCCTGTTTGTTAACTTCGGGGTGACATTCAGCATACTTCTTTACAGCCTGTTTGCGAACTTTGGGGTGACATGCAGCATATTTCCTCACAGCCTGTATGTGGACTGGCCGGTTGGTTTTCGCATATTTTGCAGCAGCTTCCTGTAGTTGTCTCTTTCTAATGCAATGTGTAAATCGCTTTCTGCGTTTAATTCCTATTCTCCCTTTAGCGGTTTCAGCAGAAGGAACAGGTTCGTATGCGTTGAGTAGGGCAGAATGCAGTTGGCGCACCATTGGATCCTGGGACCCTCAAAGGGGATCCGGAAACCCTCAGAAAAACCTTTAGCTAAGTAAACTGCTTCAGAGCATTGTGGGTAATCCCGTAACTAGTGACATAGGAGGGAAACATGCACTGGGGAAGGAGCCAAGGAGCATAAGACTGGGGGAACTTCAAACTTTCTGCGCTATGGCTGCTCCTCCCTGGCTGCTGCCGTCTTTCTGCAGACTACCGGAGCCAGGGTTCTGGCCAGAGCAAAAAGGCTGCCGAGATTACCCTTTGGTGCATTGTCCCCGTGTGTGTGTGAGGGCCAAAACAGCCGCTGCAAACATGCTCATATTTGCATTTACTCCTGTGACAGGCTCCTTTGTTGAAATCCCAGCAGGGCCACCTAACTGGGACCTTGCTGCTTCCCGAAGGTCTGCGACCCCCTTCTGCCTGAAGACCAATTTCGTCCTGTCTTTTTATTGTGGGGTGAACCATGACCATCCAAGTTTGGTCATGGATCAGATCCCAACAAAAGACACTTTTGTGGTACGCGCTCCACCTGACCGCATCATTGCAAGATATGGCATCTGCCTCTCCTGCCAATGACCTGACTCTTAACACATGATTCATGTGTGCTGTTAAATGCCAAGGTCTTAACAGGTACGCTGCCGCAATCAGTGCTAAGTACTCTCCAAACCCCCTCTGCCAGTTCTCAAAGGTGCGTTCAGCACCCTTTTTGACGCCTTTCTTTTTATCTGTTTGGGAATCGGTCACTCCTTGGTCCCCCTCTGGCTTAAGGCATCTTATATAATACCCATCTAAAGCTCGTTCCCTGATCTTTCTGGGGAGATGGGACCCTGGGGGATCCCTGGAATCCCATCCTGCTGGAATACCCGCGGATGAATCTGGGAGAGATGACCGCTTGTAACCCGTGACCCTGTGTCTCTTGGCCAGCCAGCTGGGCAAAGTTGGCACCCCTTCGCCTTGTACCCATAACTCCCCGGCGGCCTGAGCTGAATCCTCGTCCGACGACTCACCCGTAGATGATGTAGTAGGTGATCACCTGGATGAGCGGGACCGCCGCAAGGACCTATGCCTCCTCCGGCCCCACTTTCTGCTGGGGTTACTGAACTGGGGATGGTTGAACCTGCAGCAGCACCAGGGGCGGGAGCCCCCGCTTCAGCTGGTGGGTTATAAACTGGTCCGAGGGTAGGGGCTTGAATTATCCTAGACCCTATGGTGTTTGACAGCTGCAAGAGGGTGCCGGAGAGGCCCCGAAGAAAGGTGTCACTCCCAGCCAGCCCAGGCCCTGCGCCCATGGTGGGGTTTTCTGCCGCTAAATTCCCTGGTCCACCAGCCCACATATTCCTGGGGGCAATACCCTTCTTGTGCTGGGTGTCCGGCTGGCACATTCTACCCCCCCCCCTTCCTGGCCTGCAGCAATGTTCAGTAAACACCCATCCCTGCATCCATTGTCCTGAATCCCAACTGTTTGAAAGCAATGTATGTACCTTAGCTCGGGGTCTTGCTTTCTAAGACTGCCTTCACACTAACATTCTTCAGGCTTTGTGTAGCAGTGAACTGGTTTCAGCCTCTTGCAATGACCTCAGGACCTGGGCTCTGGTGGGAAGTGATGTTAGCATCCAGGGCATGGCAGCACAACACTGAGCAGGACAGCCAGCATTATAGCATATCTGTCACTGTGGCAACAAGACCTGCTAAATGATGTCATAATCAATCCAACACATGATCTGTCACTGCTGGTTGTCCTGCTAAATGATGTCACAATCAATCCTACACATATAAAATGTATGCCTACAAAGGTCTGCTTTACAGTATGGAGCTTTCTACCATGCCTCATTTCTATTAGTGGCTTAGGATCCTACTGGTGCCCTTTGCAGGTAGATGTAAGGCCTTTCCCGCTCAGCTACCCTTTCCAAAATAGCACACCAACACAATTTAAGTGGATAAGAAAATTGGCCATAGTCAAAGAACTTTATTCACAGAAAGCATAGGATAAACTATATGGCGCAGCATGGGGGGGTGATCCAAGCATCTGGGCAGCATTAGTGCTGTTCCCCAGAGCAAACCAATTCATCAGCCCAGCTGCTGGTGGAATAAACCAAGCGAAAGATTGGAGTGAGACAAAGACCAGACCGGTGAAGTGGCCATGACTGGAGGCTCCCCCAGCTCCCCCTACCAGCGGATCATCCCCCATGCGCAACCCACCACGGAGCAAGGACGGAAGGGAAAACCCTTCCCCTTGCTCCCACCATCACCTCCTAAACTTTCAGCCAATCATACAAAGCCATTCTAAGGCTATGGAGCCACCGATCCATACCCAAAAGTGACAAGTGCACCCCATCCCGCCTGTACAGAACTTCCAGCTTACAAGAGATGTCCCCATGTGGAATCCCCCGACCCCCAAAATTATGAACAGAACGCAACACCGTCTGACATATACTTGCTCTGGCTCCATTCACCCGACGTGGATCCACCGCTCCTTTCCAGACACGTCTCTGCAACATGTGAGACCAGAATATCATCGTGTCAGGCAACAGACGGTGAATGGAGTCCAAGTCCGATAACATATCTGCACACTCTTCACTGCAGGGATGTCGTTCTCTCCCAGCTGAATCACCAGTGCGTGGGGAGGGCTGAAGGTCTCCAGCTTGATCCTCAGGATGGGTAGAAGGTCATGCCAGCGCATGCCTCAGTAGGGAAGGAGAACATTTTCTTTTCCCCCTTCACAATTCACACTTAAGCCCACAATGATCACTTGCTTCTTCTTTTTTGCACAGGTACTGGTGGGTTCCTGGCCCCATGGTATCAGTTTTGTAAAGGAAATATACAACATATTTGCGGGTGCAGTTCTGTGATCGAGGAAGTGCCACATTTTGATCAATTCATTTTGGACATTCTAATAATTTCTCACTGAGTTCCTTATGAGTGGCTATTTAGACTTGATCACAAAGACATGTTTTGAATCCAGAGACTTCATCATGGTTGACCTGTCCATTTTTAAGGGCCACATCTGTATTTCTGTAGTACTTCAAGGTCTTGCAGCCAATGTTTTTGTGTTCCAATGTCTTGTATCCCACTGAATGATATTTGGGAAATTCAGCTTTGAGCATTGATTGCCAGTAGGATGTATTCCCATTGAGAAAAAAATGAATATGACGCATAATAATAAAGACTTCCTGCCATCCCAGATGTATCATTTTTACACATGAGCTGTAAGGCCTTGCTTGAATACAAGTCTGAAGCTATATAAACAATGTAGCCAACATTCCTGGGCTTTGATTTCTTCTCCATTAACTTTCCTGCAGCACAGATAATGAGTAAGACTGTATGATCGGTCTGTGGCAGCTAAAACAAGATAGTGAAAATGTGGACTAATGCAGGACCAGATTGTCTAGGGAATAAGTGTTCAGTGCTTGCACCTTGCTATCATGATCTCGAGCACTGAGCATGCACATATGAACACAAAAAAGGCACCACTAGAGTGTCTGTAAGAAATCTTACAAAAGCCTTCTGACTCATTCTGAACACTCTGTACTTCAATAGGAACACCATATTTAGTACATTTGGTTATTTTTTCAAGATGATGAAATCTGAGAACCAGTGCATCCTATGCACATTTTCTGAGTGATTAAAATTCTTAATCATCTCCTATTTTCCCTTGAAACTCTAACAGAAAATAACATTGCAACTGGAACAACAAGAGCATCCATTAACAGGAAATTTCTTCCATCTAAATTAATCTTTGGGAATGAAGGCAGCATGGTTTAGTTCAGTCTTGTCAATACTTGGATGGGAGATCCCAAAGAAAGAGCAGGCGAAACCACCTGAGTTTTTCACTTGTCTTGAAAAGTCCCTCGCTAGGGGTTTTGTAAATCTGTTGTGACTTGATGGTTTTCATGTGCGTAACTTAATCTTTAAGTGTTTCACTTAAAATTTACACTGCTGGTTCCTGCAGAGTCCTTCTTAATGACTCAGTTACTGATTTGTAATAAAATTGACTGTAGGTCTAGGATGTTAATCTTCGGCTGTTCTAGCAAGCCATCACTGATAACATTTCATAGTATTCCTTTTCTTATTTGAAATCAAGGCAAATCATGTCCTCCACCTGGTCCTTCCTGAAATCTACAGAATGCAACAGAAAACATATAGTGAATATGGAGTTATCCTTCAAAAGTAACATTTTTGATTACCAAAAGTGAGAAATGACAGTAACCAAATATATAGATGCAGTATCCAGATTGGACACAGTGGCTACAATTATGGACTTTTGTGTTATCTCTCCTGTCCAAAGGAAACTATTGTGAGTATATGATATTTCTAAGGTAGTAATGAATCTGGATGATAAATGGGAATATTTTATCTTTCAGTTTATCATTTCATTATACAATAAAGTCCGTTTTCCACAGAGGTGTCCAAATATTCCTCAGGTTTTTTTTGGCTGCTCTACGTGTTTCATTAAATAAGCGACATTCCAAACTCTGCTGAACCAGTCTGTAATGCCTAGAGGGTCATTTTATTTCTTCGCATAATATGACCAAAGTATGAATTTAATCATCTTAGCTTCCAGGGAGACATCAGGCTGGATTTGATTTAGAACCCACTAGTTTGTCTTTTTGGTGGCCCATGGTATCAGTAAAACCTTCCTCCAACACCACATTTCAAATGAATCTTCTTCTTGGTAGCTTTCATCATTGTCTAATTTTCTTCATTGTCCAGTTTTTACACCCATACATTGCAATGGAAAGTACTAATGAAACAAACTCCCCAAAACACCTTATGAGTACAGTGTAAAGGTTACCAAATACAGAACAAGTGACACTGTACCCCAGCTGCTACGGCAATAGTACAAACAGGAATGCAAGTGCACGGTGAAGTTTAATAACTGATTACTCCTGGTTTATAGGGTTTTTTGCCATCTGGAAATTGTTTTTAGGTATATGTAATGTAACGTGTTCATGGTCTTAAATGACTTTTATGATGTATTTTATTTGACGCATTATCCTGTAAACTGCTCAGAGCCCTTTGGGGGTGGGCGGTATAGTAAATTTGAAAAATATAAACAAACGAACAGGTTAAATAACAATAAATGTGAAGCAATTTTCAAAAAGATAGTTGAACAATAAATGTAAACAACACTAAATGTAAACAACACTCTGCATCCACAAGTAACTTCAATAGCATATGTTGTCAAGAACGTCAGTATCACAAGCCAGTATTCACACAGCATATCTGGCACAATTAAATTCTAGTGCCGTAGGTGCAAGTTCTTTGGCTCCGAGATGTGCTGGATAAAGTCAATACCATGGCCTCAATTATGACCTGTCTCACAATAGTTTATAAGAAATTGCACTGCAGTGTAACTTTTTATTTTACATAACGATCCAGTGAGGCATCGTTGCATTATCTTTAAAAGAAAAAGGATTTTTGATTAATCCAAAATGTTACGGATAAAATGCAGAATTATGTATTCGTAGTCATGCAGCATTGTCATTATACAGTGACATCACTTTCAATTTGCATGCAGATGTGTGGAGACTCGTTCGTTGATGCCCATGACACATGTTTGTTGGAAAAGAAATTGGCCGCAGCCCAAATTTATTTAACATATAACATATAACAAAACTTTGAAGCTGGGCAAGCATAGCAGAGCACATCCTGGCCCCCAGGCAGTGAACCACTGACCTGGTTATAGGGCAGCCCCAGCTGACCCCTTAGGCCCTTCAGACAGAACCCCTGTCCGGCACATCCCCCAAGGGAACCGGAACAGGAAGTTACTAGGTGCCACATGGACGCAAACCCAAGTTGTGACACCCCTCCCTGCCAGGCAGCGAGCTCTTTGCGCAGCCCCAAGGCTTGCCTTCAAGAGCTCTATCGCCACCACGGACCTCATATGGAGGCCCCCGAGGTGGGAAGGTCCGACATGCAAGCTACTGCCTTCCCAAAATAGGATGTGCTCTTATGCCCGAACCGCCACCGGGCTGTTAAACCAACAGCTCTCGTCCCAGCTTCAGCAGCCCAGAATCACACAGCTCAGTGTGTGCCGTAAAGTCACTGCCTCTGAGCATATTGGATTTGCGCAGCTCAGTGCGTGCCACAAAGCCACTGCAACAGAGCATGACGGACATCATGTAACCAGATGTCCTAGCCCCAATCCGATTGCAGACACCCGAGCCAAAAAGAAGTGCAAATTGCGGGTGTACAGGGGAGCTTTGCACCTGAGGAAGCCAAATACAGGGGGGAACCTGCTGGCTTCCCATAAAACCCCCTGACCATTGCCCAAAGCCAGGGGTGGGGGTGGACTGACCTGACCACCCCAAGGCCGGGTTCATGAGCATGCCCATATATGGGGAGTATGGGTTGGGGCATGGCATAAAAACAGAACTTGCAGGAGCGAGAATGCCTCTTTGAGCAAGAGGTGGCATAGAAACTGCCGGAGTGCTCATCCCGCACCGTGCGGAAGGTGGCTGGTCCGGTCCTGGAGTACTAGGCACTGGTTGAGAAGGCAACTCCATGCTGAGCACCTGTCCCATCCTAACTGGTTCTGGCAGGCTTACTGCAGGTGTGACCTGCACCTCATAGCTGGAAGAGGCGGCCGGCACTCTTGATTGGGCAGGAGTGGCAGGCACCCCCAGGTTGGCCTGGGTTATTTCTGCCTCAGCACCGCAGGTGACCCCCAAAGTGGGTCCCACCTGGCCCTGCTCTGAAGCCCTGGGAGTTGGCACCCTTCCCTTCTTTTTTGTGCCTTTTGGCTTTGGAGCCATGGCCTAATTGTTTCTAAACTATTATTAGTTGATGAAAACAAGTTGTCCCTGGCTGGAATTGAATCAGCAGCCCTTTGGATCAGCAGGTGAACCCTCAAATGACTGTACTGTAGAATTAATTAATCAGAATAATAATATTTTTTTAATATATGACCAATCACTCAGTGCGTGCCGCAAAGCAGGATCTTAAGAGGCACAACGTGCTTAAGCTGGCACTGAAATTGCCCCTCAGATCTCTGCTGCCTTAAAACACCCTTGAAAAGGCACCTTGAATGTCACCTCAGATAGGCGGGCCTATTGCCTTGGAGACAAAATGGCTGTTTGCCTTCTTCCCTCCGGCCCGCCTAAAATGGCCGCCGGGATAGTCCTGCTCCCCACTTAAAATGCCACCCTTCTGCTTTCCTGGGCACCAGCTGAAATGCCGTCATTTCGCCTTGCGTTACCCTAGCTCTCAGCCTAGACTCGCCCCCACGGCCGTTGGAAGAAGGAGGGGGTGGGCGGGCTAAACAACCAAGGCTGAAATGGCCGCCGTACTACTCCCCCCGCTAAATTCTGCTGTCCCCTTGCGCCCCCAGGCACTGGACGAGAGCCCGTCACTTCGGGCTTGCTTGCCACCCACCCACCAGGCCGTGGACGAGACCCCGTCACGTTGGGCTGCCCCGTCGAAGACGCGATGCCCAACGGACGGCTCTCAGAACGTCCGCTCGGCCTCGCCTAACGGAACACGCTCTCCTCGGCTCCGGGGAAGAACGGGGCGGGAAGGGGGTGGAGGGTTCCCCGGCTGACGGTTCCTGCCTCCGCCCATGGTGAGGTGACCGTCCCGGAGCCCTTGAGGGTCTTGGCAAAGGCCGAGTCACCCCGCTCTGCACGAGGCCGCCAGGGAAAGCCACGTAAAAGGCTTCCTCCCTTCAAAAGCTGCTGGCCTCAAAAGAGGCTGGGGCCCTGCCGACGCAGCCTTTTGTAGGCTGCCCAGGCCCCTGTCACGTGCCGGTACCCGGCCACGTGCCAGGCTCATGCCGGCCAGCAGGGGGAGGAGGCTTTCCCTCGTTCCTCCCCTGCTGCAACGGGCCGCCAGGCTGAAGCCTGGGGCGCGATTTCTCACTATCTCTGGACATTTAAAACAGTGTGGTTTCCTTTGCATTTAGTGTACATTTCCTGCAGGTTGGATTTTTGGTTATGCACACTTTTACTCCTCTTCGAAACTCACCTGTCTCATGGTGCCAGTTCTGGGTAAAGAAAGTGAAGTTCTTTCTCAGCTGTTGAGAATCGTTACACTGGAAACTGTTCTGTTGCATGTCCCAGCTCATCATCCTATCTAGTTCGTGCTAGCTAGGTGTTTTGCATGGTGTAGGTGGTGTTCAACAAAGAACAGCAAGAACAGGTGTCACTGTGCAACATAACATAACTTTATTAACTGATTAACGGAACAGTATTGTATTAACAACTATGTACAGATGGAGCACCGGAAAATTGGAAATGTGGGACCACTGCGGAATGTCAGTCAGTGGTCAAGGCTCCCATCAAGGAACCCCGCAAGTGCCTCCCTCACCACTTTACCCACAATGAGGTTTCGTTCATCGTGGGGATCATACTCCATTATTATTATTATTATTATTATTATTATTATTATTATTATTATTATTATTATTATTATTATTATTATTATTATTATTATTATTATTATTTATTAATTGTATTTATAAACTGCCCTCCCCCGAAGGGCTCAGGGCGGTGAACAAAACAAATAGATAGAGCACAGATAAAATCAGTAAATAATCATTAAATTAATAATCATTAAATTAAATTATCCTGGGGTGGGAGAACAATGTCCTCTTGCTGTGCCAGTTCGGTGAGGAGTGGACCAGCTGCTCCATCAATCTCTGGAGGATCATGGCCATTGCTCTCACAGATGTTGCGGAGAACAACACAGGTGGTAACTATGGCATTGACATGCTCAGGCATGACCTCCAATGGGGCCAGAAGGCACCTCCACCTTGTTTTAAGTCACCCAAAAGCACGGTCAACAACACACCTGGCCCGCGACAGTCTGCGGTTAAAGTTCCTTTCTCGTGTGTTGTTGGGTGGAGCGTATGGCTTCGCCAGCCACCTTCGCGTGGGGAAGGCACTGCCCGCCAGGACAATGGGGGGAGGGACCTGCAACACCATCCAGAAGCAGTGTAGGTGCCAGGTGGAAAAAGGACCCCCTATCCATAGCGTGAGTGAAGTGGAACCCACAGAAAATGTGGGCATCATGGCTTTTGCCTGGGTGACCAATCTCCACTGCGTAGAATTGGCCCTTGTGGTTACAACAGGCCATGAGCACATTGGAGGGAAAGTTCTTCCTGTTTATATACTCCCCTGCAGAGTCCGAAGGACTGAGGATGTGAATGTGACATCCATCAACTGCCCCGACGCACTGTGGGAACCTCAGCTGTGCGAATCCTGCCGTCACCTGTTGTGAAAATGTAAGCAGAGGTTGAAGGAAATGTGGTTACATCATCCCATTGATAGACACTGTAAGCTCAGTGATGGTTTTCAAAACGGAATTCTGAAAAGCATAGATTCCACCCTAGGCCAAAATATGAGCCCTTCCGCATTGTCGTGGTCGACTTGAGGTCGACTAGAGTCCGACACGAGTCCTCCTCACAGACGTAGCGTCGGACTCGTGTCTGACTCGACTCACCTCCGCCGCTGATTTTCTCGACCCTGTTGAGGTCGAGTCGACCAAGCGGACTCGGGTTATGCTCGGAAGCCGAAAATGGCATGAATGCGGAATCTCACCACTCGACGCTGGCCAATCCAGCCAATCAACGTATTAGTATGTTCGCGCATGCGCAGAAGCGGGAGACTCGTGGCGGCGGCGAAAAGCTTTGGACATGCGCAGACCGAGGGTCGGGCGACGGCGCAGAAGCGCCGCTTGTAGCAAAATCCGGCTGCGGCGCGGAAATGAGCTGACAGCTTTGGACAGCGCAGATCGGGTGAGTCACGGAACGCCGCTTTAATTGTAGAAAAATTGTTTTTCACGGCAACGGGCAGAAATTGCAACATTTATCCTAATTGTTGGCCAATCAAATGTTCCCTCCTGTCACCTACTCTCCCTCCTTTGTATAGCTTGCTCTGACGGATTTGTGGTGTTGGTAGTGCTAGGTGTCAGTGGTGTTTGAGTGTTGTGGCTGCGTGTTTTGTGGATTTTGTGGGTTTAGTCTATTTTGTGATGAATTCAAGTGATGAAGCGTGTGTCTGCTGTGGAAGCTCCTGCTGGGGCTACAGGGGGCCAGCTAGAGGGATTCTGTGGAGGGAGGAGGAGACGCTGGACTTGATCGGTATTTGGGGAGAAATGGAGATCCATAAAGATCAAAACTGCCAGCCAACCTTCTCTTTGAAAAGGTTGCGGCTGAGATGCAGAAGAGGGGGCATCGTAGGAGTCCTTTGGAGTGCCGCAACAAGTTCAAGGCACTTAAAAGAGATTACAAGAAGGTGGTGCAGCACAATGCCATCTCAGGCAGCAGTCCGAAAACATGTGCCTTTTACGAGGAACTGGACATGTTGTTGGGCAGCAGTGCTACCATCAGGCCGAGGAATTGGATAATGCGGAGTGTTCGCTGTATCACCGCCTCTTGTGAACACAGAGCATCAGTCTCCTCTCACCACCATCGAGAGGAAGACATCCGCCTTCCAGCCCTGTTGCAGGGTCTCCAGGTAAAATTTTCAATTACCCGAGGGAACAGAGACTGTGCTCTGAGGTGACACATGCTGGAATGTTTTATCGGGCTGGAAACTTAATACCGTGTAGAGTTTGACATTTGACTTTTACATTTTGCAGTTCTTCCAGGAACTTCCTGTGACCTCTGCAGCCATGAGGAACATGCGTCCAGAGGCATGAGACAGTACAGCTGGGTGAGTGCTTGCACACCTGTGGAACGCTTCTGTACAAACTCTAATCAAACCCTTCGAATTTCAATGTACTAGTGTATGCTTATGTGTGTGTGTGTGATGCATGTGTGTGCATGTTGCAAACCTCTCCGCGCAGCTTGGATGACACACTCACACAGGGACATAATGAGACAAACTGTACTCAATGTAGTCACTCCAGATGGTACCCTGTCACTTAAAATGCTGGTTTTTTTTGTGGGACCCGGCAGGCTTCATGTGCAGGAGCAGTGAAACACAAAACCAGCATTTAAAGTTAGTAATATCTTGAGATTGCCCTGATGATAATTAGCCATTTCATGATTCAGGGGTGCAAGGTTGCGGACCCTCAAAGGTGCAGCCCTTAGCAAAGAATGTGGGATGGGTACCCTTTGAGGGTCCATAAACCTTGCACCCCTGAACCAAACTTCATGAAACTTGGCTGGTATCATCAGGGCAGTCTCAAGATGGTACCCTGAAATCTTGGTGCTGATACCTCCAAAATGCCATGCAGGAACATCCCAGAAATTTGCCCAAGAATCTCTGTTCTGCATTGAGTTGGTTCTGCATTGCTGTCAATGGGTGGTTGCATAACAAATATTCTGCTTCCCTCCCCCATTCTTTGCAAATCTGATCCACTGAATGACATATGCTGCTTGAAAGTGAGAATTTGTGTGTCTAGGGTGAGGTCTTCAAGTACAGTACACAGAATGGATAAGGAGTTTCAGTCTGGCATGTTATGAAACTACTCCTTCAACCATACTCCCCATTTCCCATTCCCAAAACAGCATCAGACATTGGCCTAATCCAAACAGCGGTGCCTTCTCATGATTTCTGTGTTGGGACTCTGCAGGTTCCAGCCTGCTGGATACCTGAGGAGACCAGGAGAACGCGAGGGCAACACTGCAGGATGGTTCGTGTCCTCTCCAGGAAATCGGGCAGCGGATGCTGCAAAACAGTGAGGAGATGAGGCAGGAGAACGGGGAAGAATTCAGAACCTGACCAGGCATATGGAAACGATAGCGGGGGGATTGCAGCCACCCAGGCTAGTATTGCCTCTCTGGTAGAACTGCTTAGAGAATCGTTCTGCTGCACGACACATCCAGCCACAACAGTCATCCGTCGCCACCAGCACTGATGCTGTTCCTGCCGCAGATGCGGAGGAGGAATTGCCTGCCATGCTGGCTGAAGTTCCTCCAGTTCCTTGTGAACTGGAGGAGCCAAGACAGGTGGTAGGGAAACGGAGAAGAAAAGAAAAACACATTTTTGATTTGTAATTTTTATGTGTCCATCTGAATTTGTTACTCAAAGTTGTGGATCCCACCACCATCTGAATGTGTTACTAAAAGTTGTGGATCCCACCACCATCTGAATGTGTTACTAAAAGTTGTGGATCCCACCACCATCTGAATGTGTTACTAAAAGTTGTGGATCCCACCACCATCTGAATGTGTTACTAAAAGTTGTGGATCCCACCACCATCTGAAAGTTGTGGATCCCACCACCATCTGAATGTGTTACTAAAAGTTGTGGATCCCACCACTGGCTGGGTCCATCTGATCTTGCTAACAGTTCAAAGTGTTCAATAAAGTTATGTTTCAAACTTTGAAAGGTGTTGTTCCTTCCTCTCCCTATGGTGGCCTTGCCTGCAACCCAGTAAACAAACAGGTAACACCTTAATGTTTGGTAAAACTGCACAGGCCTACAGTGTGGAAACATACCTTATAGTTCAAGCCCAGAGCCCAGTCTCTGCTCCGTCCATGCAGGTTGGGGTTTGCTATTAACATGGATTTAAAGAATCTTGGTAGCCTAATAGGTAAACACGACTGAAAGTGATGCTGTTTGGGGGTGGGGGAAGGAAGGGGATAATCCACCCCAAAACAGCATCACAGTCAATGTTTTCGCTACTGTGGACACCAGATTCTTCTTGTAAGTTCGAGGCAGCCCTGGCCAAACTGTAGCCCTGGGCACAACCTGAGTTGGATGCCCTCCCACCCCCCCCGGGTGGCCACTACACCAAGACCAAATTGTTTTGCACCAGGACATTGGTGCCTGCAGGGGCGGCAGTTTTTAGGTTGGTGGCACCAAACTTTCAGGGTATCACCCGGTGACTGTCCTTATGTTCTCCCTGTTTGGAGGATTGGTTCAAGGTGTCCTAAGTTATGGACACTCTGAACCAAACTGCACCACACCTGGAATGCGTTATCAGGAGAGTCTTCTGATGAGAACATGGAAAGTTTTGAGACTGTGCATTCCGAAATGTGCCCCCCCAGCCTGCTTTGGGCATCGGATTTGTCTTCTACCAGGCTGCATTAAAAGGTGGAAACCTCCTTCGAGTTTCAAATGAGTACCTGTGATAAAGGACAAGTGAGATATGGAGGAAGGTTTAAGAAGGCACAACCTTATTACAATAAAGTACCTACAGCCCACTCCCCCCCAATGCATTTAACAACCCTCTTCCTGAAATAACAACAGCAACTATAAACAGAACTATAACAACAACAACGCACAGAACTATAACAACAACAACGACAGAACTATAACAACTATAACAACAACAGCATGCACTCGAGATGAGCTTTGAGCTCCCTGAGCAGCTGGAGCTCATCGATGAATGGCTGAGGGCTCGAGGTGGGCTGGTTCCTGCTGGTGGTGTCCTCCTTCGCTGGTGGTTTTATGCAGAGGCGGGCGTCCTCGGAGCTCCCACCGCTCTCCCCTTCAGCCACCACGGGTTCGTTGTAACTATGGGTGGCCAGGGCTCCTCCAGTTCACAAGCACCCCTGGCTCCCAGGCACACCGCCCTTCAGCCTACTCAGGCTTCGTCCATTCTTGGTTACTGTAATGGTGTGGAAACACATTAGCAAGCCGTCACTGGCATTGTCAGAAGTACAGCAGTAATAATAGAACAACAAATAAAAAGCATTTCTGATAAGGATAAGGAATGGTAGGGATAAGGACATCTACTGCCGTTCAGTGATGTCCAAGATAAAAATCTGCCCACAGACGACACAGAGAAGGATCAGGAGGACCAATAAGTTGTGCAATCTCATTCAATCGAGCGAAGCATGTGGTGGGCTAAGATTCACATACTTGGATCTGATTTCCTTGAATCTGAGAGAGTGTAGCAATTGGTGGGCCAGGAGATTAAAAAGAGCCATCGCTACATGGGCACAATCTTTTTTTCAGTTGTAAGGCAGGAAAACCTGTTTACGTATAAATGCACTTAGTTGTGTGAACTAAAACAGCTCCAGGTGTGCCCCAGTGCAAAAAACTTAATGAGGGACATGCAATCCCCAGAGAAGGTTTACTCCCCTTTCTCCTCCTCCTCGACAAGTGGGTGCTGGGTGCTCAGGAAACAGGAAAGGATCAAAATTGGTAAGGTGAGAGGGACAGGTGTGTTTGGCCCACAAGACACTTGGCAAACACCACGGTGTCTCTTCTGTGCAGGGACGAGATATGGATTTCTCATGGGGATCAGGGTGGGACACCCCACCCCTAGGGCATGGACAAGCCTCCCCAAAGTCCAGCCCCTGGCCTAGCACTTATGATACCAGGCCTCGAGGCCAGGGATGAAAGATTGACCCCCCCAGCATCACTGTCAATGTGACATAGTAGTTAAGAGCAGGTGCACTCTAATTTGGAGAACCAGGTTTGATTCCCAGCTCTGCCACCTGAGCTGTGGAGGCTTATCTGGGGAATTCAGATTAGCCTGAGCACTCCCACACACGCCAGCCGGGTGACTTTGGGCTAGTCAGCGTTCTTGAGCTTCACCCACCCAGGGTGTTTGTTGTGAGGAGCAAGGGCAAGGAGATTGTCAGCTCCCTTTGAGTCTCCTGAAGGAGAGAAAGGGGGATATAAATCTAAACTCTTCTTCTTCTTCTAAACAGACTCAGATTTCTCCCTTTAAATCCATGCCGAAGGGGTGGATTTAAAAGAAGAATCTGGGAAATTTCAGGGTGCCTGCTGTCAGGGCGCATTGTTTGCTAGCAGCACCAAACTTTCAGGGTATCTGTATGAGTATCTCCCAATGATACCTCCCAGGTTTGGTGTGGTTTGGTTCAGGGTCCAAAGTTATGGACCCTCAGCTGTGTATGCCCGTTCGTATTGGATCACATTGAAAACAATTAGGATGGGGCCACCCTCTTTGGGAGTCCATAACTTTGGACCCCATGAACCAAACCACACCAAACCTGGGAGGTATCATTAGGAGATACTCATACAGATACCCCTGAAAGTTTGGTGCTGCTAGCTCCAAACAATGCGCCCCCTGCAGTGCAGAAGCCGGAAAAGCACTGAAAAGTTTTCAAAACCCACAGACGGGTGGGCGGAGCGTCGGGGATGAATTGGGAGGGGGGTGTCAAGGGATGAGGAAGAATTCTGTGTTTGTAGTACATGTGCAGATATTCCTCACCTTCAGCGGGGCTGCTGTCACTTGTATGGCTGGCTTCGTCAGCCTCTTGCTCAAGCCACGGCACGACGCGTCAGCCACACGCCGACTCCCTGCTGGTCCATTCTCCTCGGAGCTCTCAGCCGGATCTTCTGGCTGTGCAGAACCTGCAGAAGCAATTGCATGCACTCAATTAAACGTTTCCCCATTCCAGTCGTCGAAGACCCATTCCGACGTTCCCGAACAATGAAGGCACTTACTCCTTGGCCGCCGGTCCGCAGTTGCATGGCCCGCGTACGACTAAAGCGTGAAGGGACGAGTATTCCGCTGGCCAGGAACTCTCCCTCGGCACGCCGCCCCAGACCTGGACGACGCTAAAAAATTCTTTTTTGAGCGCCTTCCACTTGGTCCTCACTTGCTCTGTAGTGCGGACATATCCCGCACGGCTCAATGCCCGCACAATGGCACGATAGGCGTGCACATTGGGTAGGTAGAGGCTCCCCATTAACAGGGCAGCGTAGCCCCTGTTCCGAATGGTGCTGAACATAATTTGGAGTTCTTCCGGCTGCCAGGCAATTCCATGTCTGGCACCCTCCATTGCAGACCGGATAGTAAAGGGGAACAGGAAGGGGGGCTTTGGTCAGTTAAGATCTGAGAAACTCCATTGGCCCATTTGAACCCAAACCGGGAAACATCCACACGCAAAGGAGCTACGCGGCCACGTGAGAAACGTGCCGCCATTTGCGGGGCCGACAACTGGACTCGAGTCTCCGACGACCCACTCTGCATGCGAAGGACAGTTGCATTTGTTCCCATATATATTTCAGTCATTTCAAAATAGTCCGTTTTTTCTTATCTTTCCATCCCACGCTACTACTGCGTGCAGCTCTTAACATCCCTATACATTAGATCATTTTTAATCTACTTTTGTCCCTCAATTATTCCTGTAAACAGCAAACCTGCACAAAAAAAATAATGGTTTTTTCCAAAAAAAATTTAATCTCTTTGCATGTAATCCACATATGAGTGTAATAGGCCCCTGGTTCTCCGGCGAGTGCCAACATTTTGACTAAGCATAGCCATATATGAGATGGTTGTTTGACTACTAGCCATATTAGCTAGTTGCATTGGAGTTCTGTACCATTTAAGCATTATTTTCTTTCCATCTATGCATACTTGTCTTTCTTATAATTTAACATTATTTATGCTTCCAGTATGCACTTTTTTTTCACTACCACTTCTTCCTACTTCCATTCTTTTCATGAATTCTTCTTCCTCTACCATACTTCTAGCCTACATCCCTGCAGTGTTGCATTGATCCCAAAGGATCCATCCTATGCTGTGCAACGGCGAGGGGCAATTTAAAGGGGACCAATAGCAAAACAGCAAATTGCCTAAACTAAGCTCAGCCCCTAACTGTTTCCCACCCGTTATTGCTGCCATGGGAGGAGGGTGAGACATGGAGTGTTCTGGCAGGAGGAGGAGATCAATGTCCTCCTCCAGACAATTAGGGACCGGGGTACAGCTCCCTGTTGATGGGCAGCACCCGGTTGCCTAACCGGAAAGGCATACTGGCAATTGTAAGGGGCCTTGAGGCAGCGGGCTATAGGCGATTCCCAAAACAGGTCTGCATCGGCGGGAAGTCCCTGAAAGGGGACTTTTCCGCGTCGCAGGCCTGGGGAAAGTCCTCTCTCCAGTCCAGCTGGCCGAGAACTTTTCAGTCCTGCAGATTTGGCGGAAACGAGGGCGCTTCACGCTTTGGCCGACACTGCGGTAAGTAACTTTTCGCCTTTAATAAAGTTTATGCTAAGCTGGGTATTTAACTTTAAGTGCTGCTGCGCACATGCATCCCTGTGTAGTGACGATATATTTCTATGTTTCTGCTTCCACAGGTAGGGCTGGCCCGAGACAGAACAGGAGGAGAGCCAAAGAGCATTTGAGGGTGAGGACTCCTCCCAAACGGACGATGCGCCCAGGTAAAAGCTTGTGTGTGTGGGATGCTCTGTCCCTCTTCCCTGCGAACCGACGCTGGAGCTTATTTGAAATTTTAAATTTTCCTTTCTCCTCTCAAGGGAAAAAAATGCCCACCTGGCCACTTTCCTACAATATGCAATTTCTTACATGAAATGTCTACAATTTAGGTGAATTATTCATGAATTCAGTTCTAAGTTCTCAGCCTCCTCCCTCTGGACTGAGAAACTATTGGGACTGAGGTCACCCATAGGTTGTGAGGTTTAACTTGCTTTAGTTCCCTATGCACTTTTAAAGCATTCCCTACAGTATCCCAATACACCAATACTTTCATTCTTTATTGAGTCAAATATTTTGACCAAAACCATAATTTCCACTGCATCATTATAATGACCAGGCTGACCTCCTCAAGGAATGGTTAGGCTTCAGGTAAACTCATGGAAGTTCACAGTGGTTTTGCATTAAATGCAGTATACTTTAGATAATGAAAAGAGTAGATTATATACCCCAAAAAATTAATTCCAAATGGCATGCTACTTACTACTATTACCATGACTGCTTTTGAAAAGTGTGATATGCATCCTGAATTTATTTATTTGTTTAGAACATCCTATCTGAGTTCTCCTCAAGGTGGCTTACAAACGTTCCCCTTTGTTTCCCTGTAGGCACATCACAAGCTCCTGCTGCTGCTGCTGCTGCTGCTGCTGCTGGCACAGAACAACTCCAAGTGTCAGTGCCCATGCTGCTTGGCACAATTCTGGCCATGTGAAGTAAGGAGGCACAGCCCTGGATGAAGAGAAATAATGTAATGTAATGTATAATTTATACATTGTATAATGTATAATATTATAATTATAATATATAATGTATAATGTATAATATAGTAAGGTATAATTACTGTTGCACCAGATGTCCAACTGCTCACAAACTTTTTCTGTCCTGCCTTCTTCCAGTGACTTCCATTGACCAGAGAGGCCGCGGAGGGTGGAGGCTTCGCCTGGACCACCTAGGAGCAGCCCCACCCACAGAGGCCAGCTGAGCCAGCAGCAGCTGCAGCAGCGCATACCCCACCTCTAGTTCAGACAGCCAGTCCCCACGGACTAGTAATCGATGAGGGAGCAGTGGTGCAGCTGAGTCTCGGGTGGCCACCCACTTAGTTTTGTACATAGTTGATACTGTTTGTTGGTTTGTTTCTTCAAGTAAGTTATTAAAAGTTCCTTGTTAAATTATTAAAAGTTATTAAAAGTTCCTTGTTAAATTATTAAAAAGTTATTAAAAGTTCTGAAGCTAAATTTATATACTGTGTCGACTCTTTCTCTTGAACAGTTACCAGCCCAAGGTAACCCAGCAGATATATGTGTGCCACTCAGGCTTCAGTCTGAAACTGCTAAGGCCAGGCTTGGATCCAGCTCTAAGCTGCAGGCTGCAGCTTAGGAGCTGATCCTGCCTAGGCTCAAATGGGCCCTGCTGCTCCCCATCTTCCCACACTTGACCTTCTGCCAAGATTCCCCGTGGTTCCTCTGCACTCTCTGCAGCTTTGGCCTTTTAATAGTAGCAGAGAGGGGCACTGTGAGAGGCTCAGAATTGGAGCCTGGATTGCTTAGCAGACCCAGGTCAGGGAGAGTGCTGGCAGGCGGTGTGTGTGTTTTGGGAAGGGGCCTTCAGAGCCAGGGGCTAGGGCCAGCCTCACTGCCTGCCTTCTGGCCTGGAGGAAGACGGTGGCTGAGCATCTGCTTGGCATCCAGAAGGTCCCGGGTCATTCCCTGACATCGCCAGCTAAATGGACCAGGCGGAGGTGATGTGTAAGATCTCTAGGGGAGACTCCCGGAGAGCTACTGCCTGCAGTCTGAGTAGACAGTAGTGACTGTGATGGATGCATGCTCTGATTCAGTATCAAGAGGCGCTCAGGTGTTCAAGACGTGTTGCGCAGACACAAGCGGTTGGCTCTCATCCTCAATAGGCAAGGAGCAAATGCAGCTCACCTGATGGCAACAGCTAAAAACAGGATCTAAACCAGGGGTCTGTAGAAGCCTGCGATTCTTCCAGAGATGATCATGGGATCACAAATCCCATCAGCCCTGCTACAATTGGGCCATGCTGGCAGGGGCTGGTGGGATTTTGTAGTCCATGATCATCTGGAGAAGAAGAAAAGAAGAAGAAGGAAGAAAGTTTGGATTTATATTCCAACCCTCAAGGGGCTCATATGTGGTACCTTGTTAGATCATGTTAAGAGTATGGCAGAGGAATGCCAGGTGGCGAAGCAGCCATGTGAATCGGAAGCATTCTCTTTTTCCAACTCTCAGCCCTAAACTTAGGATACTGTTGCCAAGGAATTTCATATTTGTTTCCAGCCTCTGCTCCCCTGAGAAATAGCCCCTGTTTTGGAGCAAACACATTCTGAAATCCCTGAAACATCTAACAGTCTGCTCATCCTGCAGACAATCCCTGTTGTAGAGGTAGGTGGGGCTGAGAGAGTTCAGAGAGAACTGTCACTTCAGCCCAAGGTCACTCTGCAGCAGGCTTTCCAAGGTGTATAGGAGTGGGGAAACAAACCCAGTTCACCAGGTAAGAGTCCACCACTGCTCATGTGGGAGGAGTGGGGAATCAGACCCAAATCTAGAGAGTGCACCTGCTCTTAACTATTACACCATGTTGATGAGATTTCTGCAATGTGTTCTAGAAGACTATCCAGAAATTACAATTGGAATAGAATAACTGTTTGGAGTGAATTAGAAGGAGGAGGAGGGAGGAAGAAGAAGAGTAGTTTGGATTTATATCCTCCCTTTCTCTCCTGTAAGGAGAGACTTGCAAAGGGGCTGACAATCTCCTTTCTCCTCCCTCCCTCCCCCCCCTCACAATAAACACCTCCTGTGAGGTGGGTGGGGCTGAGAGAGCTCCAAAGAACTGTGGCAAGATTCTAGCCCAGCAGTCACCCAGCTTGGCGCAGTGTGGGAGTGCACAAACTAGTCTGGTTCCCCAGATAAGCCTCCATTCAAACGGGCGAAAGCAGGAATCAAAACCTGGTTTCTTCAGATTAGGAATGCACCTGCTCTTAACCTCCTACGGCCACTGCTGCTGCTGTTGGGGCCCGTGAAGCCTTTTGGGGCCCATAAAAATGAAGCAAGTCCTTTTTCCTGCTGTTGACTTGCACTGATATCTTGTTGCTCATCATATTTGAAATAAACCATGTGTCTTAGCACTTATTTATAATACAGTTTCAAAACAGCAATGTATTCACTAGGTTAAGAAAACATAATACTTTTAATCAAAACATTTCTCAACTTTAATGCAACATTTCATAACTTAAATGCAAACACTTCACTGCTGCGGGAGAGAACTGTAAACATTTTAAAACATTTTATAACCTGTGTGCTCCTAGCCGCATTACGTACCTTGCCAGAGCATCCCTGACCTTCTTTTCCCTCTTCCAGGTTGCTGTCAGCTCTGGGGTCATACCCTTCCCCTCGCAGGTCCAACTACAATGTCCTGCTGGCATTCCATTTCCTGTGAGGAGGGAGGAGGCCTCTCCTCAAGTTCTGGTGCTCTGTGCCCACGTGGTCTCACAAATGTTGTGGAGCACAACGAGGCCCCAACAAGTGTAGACACACTGTCCAGTTTTATTTGTAATGGGGCAAGGAGGCACTCTCCACCGTGCCTTCAGTCGGGCCAAAGGCACGCCACATTGTGCATCTCGCCCGCGACAACCTCGATTAAACTGCTCTCTTGCATTGTGGGCTGGCTTGTACGACGTCACCAGCCACTTACGCATGGGAAAGGCCCCATCACCAAGGACCAGGGGGGGACAGTTACCCCATCCACAACCAGAGATGGAGTTGCTGGAGTTAGAAGGCCCCCACGATCAATGGCGCGGTGAAGTGGCACCGTTGAAGATGTAGGCGCCATGGCTTTTCCAGATTCTCCAGCCTCTGTAGCATAGAACCGCCCTCTGTGGTCGCAGAGATGGCCATGAGGACGATTGATGCTAACTTTTTCTGTTAATGTATTCTCCCATTTGAGTCAGCTGGACTTCTGAATGGGGATGTGGCAGCCACTCGACAGCAGCCAACACACTGAGGGAATCCACTTCAGTGAACGCCAGCACCCATCTGTTAAGAGAAATTGCACAGGTGTGTTAGAACAAAACAGGGCAGGATTGCTGATGTGGTAACTGCTGTCTGGCACACACACTATGAAACAGTATGCTTGGGAACCACCCCCACCCCCCCCCGACAGTTTTGTGCCCTGAACCCCCCCCCCCCCCATGGGCTTCTCATTGTGATGTTGGAATCCACTTCAAAGTCAGAAGAGTCACTTTCAGTGGTGGGTTTATCCAGGAGCCCAGATTCTTCTTGTAAGTCCACCTTTAAAGAGAGAGAATCTGGGGGTCCAAGGAGTAGCGAAAACAATAAAAGTGATGCTGTTTTTGGAATGGCTTAGATCCAGAAAGTGTCAAGCCACAAAAGACCCTGGTTTTTTTTAGTAGAAGAGGGAGCTTGATTGGATATCCCATTTTTTTCAACTGTCAGGTTTGCTCTCATTCAGAACTATGCTTTTGTCAAAATGATCCATGCACCATTCAGAGTAGACTGCAGCAGTCCATTCTATTTGGGGCTTTGGAAGTTGGTGGGCCCTCGGAAAAGGACAATTCCCCTATCCCCCCCATTCCAAATGGGAGCTAATAGGAGATGGGGTAACCTTTGCACCCTGAATCCAAACTTCATGGCGAAACTTGGCTGGTATCATCAGGATGTGCCAACAGTACCCTGAAAGTGTGAATTGCCACTAGGGCTAAAAACTGCAGGCCAAAAAAAGCATCTGCTGGCTGGTGGAGCAAGAAGCACAAGTACTATTGAAAAAAAGGGGAGTTTATGTAACAGCTGCACCTACCTTGCTCCATTGGGTCTGTTTCAGTTTGACGACCAACCTGGGAAATCCAGGGACCTCCTCCACTACCATGCAGAACTTCGTGGACGCAAGGCCAGCAACAGTAGTCAGCTCCAATCCTCAACTGCTCCTGCACCTCCTTGGACCGAATGAGCCCTTGCTAGCCAGGTACCAGAGAGACACATGGGCTTTTAACTCTTTAAGATCCACTGGGCCACGATGACGCATCTGTGTGTCCTGGTGGTGCAGGTGTGGCTTCAGGATGTCAACAAGCCACATGAAGGTCCTTCCAAGGGACATCCTAAAATTTCAAGACTCCACCGGGCATTGTCTTCCCAATGGGCCAACACACAGTTTTTTTTCCACCAGTGTCCATGGATTCCTGCGCGGGTATACCACCAGTAAAGCGTACGGCGGCTGGGGAGCCTAATACACAACAAGCGGGCCATCCAGTCAGTATAAGTGTTGTAATTATTCTGGCTAATTCAAATGTAGACATCTGGTGGCAGCTTGCAATACAGCAGCCTCCAGGAGGCTGCTTGAGATGTGGGATAGGAGGTGCTAAAATGGTGACCAATATCTCCTCCTCCGCAATCAAATCACCAATGCGATCCATTATTATTCAGCTCAGCTCGTGATCTGTCAGAAATGGAAGCCTTGCAGAAATGGATTCTTCACCTAGTTTCAGATACAGTGCTAAAACTGTCAGCTCTATCATTGGCCAGCTTCCGCGCTTGTGCTTCATCAGTGAGCAACGTGAGCTCTCTACTTGGCAAACTTAAAACAAAACAAACGCGATACTCACGCTTTCCCGCTTCCCGCCACAGAACGGCAGCCAACTCGGAATGAGGAGTGGGAAAGTACGTGGCGAGGGTGGATCTTCGCTCTCTGAGCTCAGCTCAGCTCGTAAGCTGAGTCGAGCTCAACAAACCAATCGGAAAGCAACGCTTAGAGGGAGGTGGTCCCGCCTCTGAGTTTCCTCGAACACCGGAGACATCGGGCCGGGTTGCTGAAATGCGGAGGAACGGGAGGACTCGAGTCAAGGTAAGACTCCGCCGACACGAGTCAAACCTGAGTCGACTCGTGTGTCCGGAAGGGGCCTATAAGTGCTCTCCTGGATCTGACCAAAGAACAGTCCTGTGTCACACAGTATTGAATAAGCCAGGCATTAAAGTCAAGCCTCCCGCTTTCATTCAGTTAGGGTGGAGAAATGACTGAAAGCAAAATGGCATCATTTTGCCTGGCTTGCTGCCCTTTCCAAGCCTCCTGGCAAACTGATATTTACCTTTTCAGCTATTATTTGAACTATTCCAAGTCTAAACAGAAAACACTGTAATTCAAGGTCGTTTTAACAATAACAAATTCTGTATTGATAAGAGTTGTCTACCAGAGCCGTAGCTCCCCATGATCCATTATAATTACACTGCTCTTGGCACTATGACTGATCCACTCTCTAATCACTAATGAAAAGGAGGGGTGTTTTGACATGCACACCTACTTGTGCAACTGAATCTGTGAGCTGGACCACCCTGGAGAAGAGCGTGGTGCTCACTGCCTTGCAGAATTCATGGACTGCATATGCAGCACTTCTCCCGAACTGCTGCTTCACCATACGAAATGAGCAGCTGTTGGCCAGATACCACAGTGCCATTCCGACTCTCATATCCACTGGCAGTGCTGGATGCATGGGGGTGTCCTGGTGTTGCAGGTGTGGCTTGAGAGAGTTGACCAGGCTCAGAAAGGTGCCCCTGGTCATTCTAAAGTTGTTCAGCCACTCCTGGTTCATCCCAGTAGGGCAGGACACAGTTCTGCCACCAATCCCGAGATCTGTGTGGGTACACCCAGTGCTGTGGGCACTGGGGTACTGCCGCGAGGGCCATCCATTCCTGACTACTGCGATGAGCTGTGGACACAGGAGAAGGGACACTCTCGCGCTCCCGATTCAGCAGGTCCAGAAAGCTGGTGCTACAGGAAAGCGCAGCCTCAACAAGGCTGACCAAAGTAGTCAGCATTGTCAGGATCATATGCAGCATCTCCTCCATCTCAGCATCCATACTGACAGTAATACAACACCACAGTAATAAGACCACTGTGACAAAGGATCGCAGAATGCCGTTTCAAGACAAAGTCACTGCCTTGAACTGACGTATCTATGTTTTGGCGCCAATTCTACGTAGCTGCAACGTATAAAAACAAAAGATGCACGCTCGCGTTTTCCCACTGTAAAACGTGAGCCAATCGGGAATGAGGAGCGAAAGAGGTACCGAAGATGATCCCGTCCTCTGAGCTCGGTTCAAGATGGATGAACTGAGTTGAACTCTGTTGCCGTGGGGAGTGACGAGGGTCACTACCAAGTTAAAGAAACCGGATCGAACCTATGTAGACTCTGCAGTGGGGAATCACCCCAGTACTCCCATTTGCCACTTCCCTATATGGTGTTTGTACACAATAAGGATCTTCGCCATAGGCACTTCGAATTGGGGTCCGTGTGTGCCCCTGATTCGGTACTGCCTGTTGGGCACAAATTGTTCTGGCTTGACCAGCTTGGCCTGGATGAGGGTGATCTCTGCACCTGTGTCCCTCAATCCCATAACTGCCCCTTCATTTATGGTGACTGCCTCCATAAAGTCACGGCTTATGTCTTCCTCTACCTTCCAGACTTTTAATACGTTGGCAGCACTGTCTGAGGGGTTTTTGTCACAAACAGGCTGTTCTGCCTGTTGGACAAGTTTGACAGATTTTGGAGGGGTGGCTGGTCTCTTTGGGTTTGTCAGTTTAGGGCACCCTGATTATACATGACCCTCTTCCTGACAATGGAAGCATGTGATACTTCTTGGGCTTCTTAAAGTGGGAGATGCCCACCTTGCTGGGCTGGCGTTGGTGCTCGCCACTTTTTCTTTTGGGTGCCACTCTCGGGGTTTCTTATACAGAACTGGAAACTGACTCCCCTCAAAGTCTCTTTCCTGTTCATCCAACAAGGTGGCAACTCCTGAAACAGTTTTTATTTTTTTGTCTTTGACAAACCAACGCATTTGGTGGGGGATTAGCCTGTAAAATTGTTCTCGGCTAAACAGCTGTTTAAGCTCTTCAAATGTGGTCACTTTACTACCTTCCACCTGTCTGTCCAATGCTTTGTCTTAACAACTGCCCAGTTGTGAATACGTTTCACTTGGCTTTCGCTTGATTTCTCTAAAGGCTTTCCGGCTTTGCTCTGCCATTAAGCCAAACCTGACTTTAACTCGCTCTTTGAAAAGCCTATAGTCAGAAGTTTCATTATCTCGCATTTTTGCGTACACTTCACTCAAAACTCCACACAGTAGTGGACGTAAGCATGCCATTTTCCTCCCTTCAGGGATCTCCAAATCTTGGCAAGTTCTCTCAAAGCTAGCCAGATAGGCCTCCACACTATCTCCCTTTTGATACTTGGGAAAGCGTTTTGTATTACCTGAGGTAAAATCTACTGAAACGGGGGATGGGCATCCCTGCTCTCTGTTTCCCTCTTTTTCAACTCAAACATGTCCTTCTCATGGATCATCTGACCTAGCTTGTAATTCTCTCTCCTCCTTTTCTCTTTCACTTTCTCTTTCCTCCCCGCACTTTCCCCCTTTCTCTTTGCTCTGCCTGGAGCTTAACCATTTGTAAATCTGCCACTATCCTGGCTTTTTCATTCTTCTTTGCAAAAGCAATCCTAACTTTTTTGATTTCCAATTTTTCCATTTCTAGTTTCAGTTTCATCATTTCTAATTCCCGACAGGGAAGTTCTTCAGGTGTTTTCATAGACCCTGTCTCTGGGATCCTCCCTTCAACAGCTGTTTTCTGTGTCTTTGAGGGTGCCATTGTGTGAGGAAAATTATTCAGCTTTACTTAAGGTGACCAGATTTTAACATTGGTAAAGTGGGACACCATTGACTGGGGAGGAAGGGAGGTTCTTCATTAAATTTTTTGTCTATATGGAGCAACAAAAATGTTCATAGAACGCAAAAATAGTATTGTAATGTATATTTTTAAATTTCAACATAAGTACAATTTACAAATATAATACATTACAAAAATTATGCATAGTATTATTTTATTCTTTGGCATATTTCTCATTTGAGTGAATTTTTTTTAGTAGATTGCTGTCGTTGTTTAAAAGGTCATGAAATTTTTCACAAGAATTTGTTAAATTATATTTCACACATAAAATGGCTTTCAAAGTCTCAACACTTAATTGTGATTTTTCTGATGTCCACACTTTATTTACCGTAGAAAAAACGCGTTCAGTCGCAGCATTAGTTCCTGGTAAGGACAGTGCATATTCCACAATTTTTAGTGCATTATTGTATGGAACATGGTTTGTTTCAAAATGATGAAATATTTCTAACCATTTGTTCTCTATTGTGATTTTTGCTGATGCCCAAGATTTAACCTTTTCCTTATCAATATATATTTTTAATAATGATACTTCATTAAAAATATCATTTTTGGAAATATTACTATATGGGAAATTTTGAGTAATATGATTGAATGATTTTTGCACATCATTCCAATTAAGTTCTTGTTTTAATGTAACCCAATGAAAATGTTCAATATCATTGTAATGTACCGTTCACTCTTCCAAATAATCTATGCAGTTACTATATTTATTTATTTTATTTATTTATTTATTAAACTTTTATACCGCCCCATCCTCTAGGGGCTCATCCTCTAGGGGCCCATCCTCTATAGAGCTTTTTAACGTGATTCATGAAATCTGCACGATTTATTGCACCTTGTTCTTCTAGCTGGCTTATACTCTTACGGATAGTTAACGGAAGAAAATTATTTTCTAACCGCTCTTGACACTGAACTTTTAAATTATTAACTTCATTTGCTACTTCAATTACTGAAATTTTGTCATCTTCAATAATTTTTATAGCATTTTGAAAAACAGCTGCTTGATTGTGTACAAACTCTAGCCAAATTTTTGAAGATTCTTTTTCAAAAAACTCTTCTAAAATCCTAGGACATTTATCCTGTGATAGAAAGTAGGATTTCAAAGGATCGTATACTTTCAAAAAAATTTCGACAGCTGGCAAAAGAGCTAACCAGCGCGTTTTACAGTATCCAAGTATTTTATGATATTCAACTTCTGCAGCTTCACAAAATTCTTTAAGCATTTCAACGTGCACAGTGTATATATAAAAATAAGAATATATTTTAATAACAATATTTTCCACATCTATGGGCAACAAGTCAGCAGCTGTTTGAATGGCGTTATGTATTATGTGCGCTGCACAACCAACACCAATAATGTTTTGATTAAGGTTTTTGTTTAATGTATAAAAAGTATTATTTGTACCTCTTCTCGCTTTTCCTCCAAAATTTGTGTTCGTGTTGTCTGCACAATATGCAGTCATTTTATGTTTTAAATTGTTTTTTTTTCAAAATTTTAATAATGGAATTGAGAATTATTTCAGAAGTTTCACCGGGCAGAGACACGAAATCTAAAATTCTAATTTTTATTCCAGTTTCCGAAAATGGAGCCCTGGGCAAAATTTGAGTTTTGTGCTCCCCCCAATGGGCGGCCACCTTCCCCCACCACTACTGAAGGCCACCCTCCCCCACTATGACCAAAGAACTATTTTTTGCACCAGGTCATCTCCCAGTTACCATCACATTATAGAACATGCCCCAACACAACAATGGTCCATGCCACACAGCAGAAATAATTTTTTTTAAAAAATGTAAAGTATCTTTATTATATATTTTTAAATCCTGAAAGCAGTTTGCTGTGAAGTTCGGGGAGTGGGGGCTGCTCACTGAGAAAAATTCAAATTCCTTTGTGTTCACTGATTAAGGGACATGGTTTTTTGGATCCTTGCCAGTAATAAGAATCTCAGGAAACTAGACCAGTAGGCCTTCCACATTTTGTTCAGTCTGAATTCCTGTCCTATGCTTTTCTATGGCTGTATATGTTGGAAGTGAAAGTCTTTGCGCTGTCTCTTAGCCTCAGGCTTCAGAAGGGAACTATAAGCCCGAGGTCAGAAGAGAGATAAAATAGGTCAGGGCACTGAAATATCCTTCCCTACAGCTCTGATGCTATCCCTCTGATGTCTAGGATTGCTTCACAGCCCTGGAGCATCTCCCTTTGGCAACTTTACACCACCTCTCCCTGCTTTTCTCCATCTTGATACCATAAGGACCGGACACATCTCCTGCATCTCTATCCACCCTGGACTAGATTAGAATCCTTTTCTGCTCTTATTCTGTCTAGGACAGAGTTTCTTACAATAAACGACTCATATTAGTTTTACAAACATAAAGAAACTTCATGTAGAACTTGTTTCTCCATGGCACACAACCAGATAGACTCTGCTGCATTTTGTGCCTTGAGTACTCTGCTAATCTAATATTCCTTCAGTGGGACAGGCAAAAATTCACTGAATGCCGTTCAGCCCATTCCTGCATCTCTTGGGAAGTTTGGGCAGGAGGAGAGATGGTGGTGGGTTTTAACCTGCTGAATTTCCACTTGCTCTGCAACTAGACACATGACTACAACTGTTCATTTTCACTGTAGAAGCAATCCACCTGTCTTGCAGATACTCAAAGCTTATTACAAAAATTAAAAATGAACACTGCAATAAAAATATGTTCAATAAAAACTCTCTAGAAAACTTGCACAGGCATTAAAAGTTCTTAAATTCCTAATAAAAACATCCTCTGAAACAGTTATATTTTCCACATAGTACAGAATGATAGAATCATGGGAACCTTCCTGACCTCTTTGAGAAGACCATTCTATCAAGTGAGGCCCACAACAAAGAGTGCTCAGGTATGGGCAGCTGTTGAGCTTACCTGTTCGCAGGGTGCTGCCTTCAAAAGGTCTCACTCATCTCATACTTAAAGCTACTTCTGAACAGATAGTCACCTAGGATGATCAGATTCACTCTAGGGTGACCTTTGGAAAAAATTGTTGGTCTTTAATGTGCTACTGGACTCAAACTACATGAATCAAGTGTTCTACATTAAGTCAGACTGGTTGGTGTGTTCATGCTTGCTGCTTGGGAACTGTAGGTCAATCACTCCCACACACACACACACTGAACCGGCTCAGGAGGAGGAGAATCCTAGGATTGGGATGATTCAAGTCTCTCCCAAGCTTTGAATATCAGAAGGTGGAGAGATGTTGGCGGCAGGGCGGCAAGCTCACACCCCCACGA
Source organism: Sphaerodactylus townsendi (assembly GCF_021028975.2). Classification (NCBI taxonomy): domain Eukaryota; kingdom Metazoa; phylum Chordata; class Lepidosauria; order Squamata; family Sphaerodactylidae; genus Sphaerodactylus; species Sphaerodactylus townsendi. Next base: position 21,146,680 of record NC_059434.1, read on the forward strand.
AGCAGCAAGCAGCGGCAGCCTGAAAGCTGGTGGCAAAGTCCTCAGAAGGGGATGGGGCAGCCAGCCGATGGAGGCTAGAGATGCTGTGGCAACCGGCCCCTGAGGCCACCGGCAGCCCTGCCCAAGCCAGAGAGGCTGGCGGGAGGCAGGGCCAGGCAGGCTCTGCTGGGCTAGGCTTTTAAATTTGCACAGCCCTCCCCCCCCGCACTTCTCTACCTAACTCAGGGCAGTTGCACACCCCACAAAATCAGATAATGCCCACCTCCCTTGGCTCTGCAGTCCACAAGCATGCCCACAGAGTAACTCATCTGTTGTGTGTTTCCCCCGGCCGAAAGTGTGGGGCGAGCTGGTTTACAGGCGTGCTATTTTTAAAGAGGCAGGCCGGCCTTCCAGTCATCTGAGCAGCTCACTCTGAAATTTAAGGAGGAGATAAAGATAGTTCCGGGGAAAACCGGAGTGAGCTTCGGGGGTGGGGGTGGTACCCATCTTCTTCCGTAGCAGCTGGAATGTTTGCAGATCAAGAAGGGAGGGTGTCAGCTATTTGGGCGGCAGGAGCTCCACAGAGAGAGGGGCTGCAACCAGAGCGTGAGGGGAAGGATGGGTGCAGGGATGGGCGTGCAAAGCATCTCACCCCCACCCCAGTAACAACAGTCGAGGGAAAAGGTCAGCAGCAGCAGGCAGCACAGCAGAGCCCCACCCAGAGGTGTTTTGCAAACCCACACAAAACCTTGAACAGTGCGGGGGGGGGGGAGCCAGGCCTGTCCCGCCTGTTTATCAGTTGCCTCCTTCGGCTCTCACCTCGAGGGACAACGCAAGGCTCCTGCTGTGACATTTCTCCGGCCGCTCTTCTCCTGGTTTGCCCCCGCCCCCTCTGCCTCCCCGCCCCTCAGGCAGCAATCTGAGCACACCCACCAGGCCTGCCGACTGGAGGCTTGCTTGGGCCGCACGCAGCACACATCCGCCCAGGGCTAGGCAGGCGCCAGTCAGGCAAGAAGTGTGGGGGGGAGCAATTTTCCGCCCCCCACATGACTCCACGGGGTGCCGCCCGGGACATTCGTCCCCGAATGTCCCTGTGGGCCCTATGCCTCTGGCGCTCTGGGGCGGGAAACGGGAGCGCCCCAGAAGGCTGTGCGGCAGCCCAAAAATCGGGACTTTTTACAACCCCCTCGGGACGTGAGACAAATTGTTCAAAAGCGTGACGGTCCCGCTAATAGCGGGACTTCTGGTCACCATAGCTTTACCTCACAAAATTAGGAAAAAAATTATTTTTGTCTGCTCTCACGATACTGGATGTATGTGTTACTCGTATCCCGATGCTTGCCACCAATATATGCACCAACACCCCCCACCCCCCTCACAGTTGCTGAGGAGAAAACAGAACCTCTTTAACAATGGAGGGAAATTCTGTTTGTGGGGCCTGGATTTAAAATGTATAGGCACTAGCCTGTTCAGACTATCAGAAGACACACTGGCAGACTTGGTCACTCTCAGGTGGCCCACTGAGGGTACTCTTCCCTCTACTAGTGTCTCCAGCTATTTAGTTCTTAACACACCCACTGTTCCTCACTCCCAGTCTAAGCCTGGAGGACTTTGGCTCTCTCTCACCTTCCTCCCACTGTCCCTACTGGGTCTCAGCCCCTGCACTCAATTTCCCAGACTGGATGGAACTGGTGTTGACAGACACTCTGTCCAGATACTGAGCTGCAAGTCCCTTTTCACAGACTCAGATCCACTGAGCTCAATAGTTTTCTTAACTCAGAGCTCCCCTTTGGCTGCTTCCAGAGCTCTCCTTTGATCGCTTCCAGAGCTCCCCTTTGACCGCTTCCAGAAGGCTCCGTCAGAATCAAAAGGCCCCTTCTGACAGGCTTTCTCCTGTTTTATGGGGTGATTCCCCACTGGCAGAGTTGACTCAGTTTAGTACTAGGTTCAACCCAGCAACTCCCCACTACCACTGAGTTCGTCCTTGTTCTGTCCCAGTTTTGTCCCCCTCAGAACTGGAATATCAGATTGCAGTTATGAACTACTACTTTTTCCCTGTAACTGAGTTGAACTCAGTTGTAGAAAGTCAGTGGGGAATCGTCAACTGAGGCAACTCTCCTGTTAGCCAATCAAATACTGGTTTGTGAGCATGTGCAGAACGAGGGGTTGCAAAGGGCAAAAATGCGCCTTTTTTTGCCCGCCATTTTCGAAGCTACATTGCTACGTAACGAAAATACCTTCCAGCCAATCAAGGCCTGCGGTTTGCGCAAGCACACTAGAATCTCGGAGGAGAAACGCGGGTCCTGTTCGTGTTTTCAAAGCTTTGATGTGATCATTCATCCAGTTCAAATTGCGGAGTAAAGCGCGCCTTGTTCGTCTTTTTGAAGCTTTGATCATTCGTCCAGTTTTAATTGCGGTAGTGTGAAAAATTGAAGTTTCAATCGTTCGTTACTGCGATACGGTCAATTTCTTGCTTTCCCTCCTTTTTACTCCTTTCCGTCATTTTGTCATTTTATTCTCCTGACCCGTAGCAAACATGTCTCATGCTACTTATTCTGCCTGTTCTGTCAGCTCAGGTGACAAAATGCCAGTGAGAGGTGTTTCCTGGAGGGAAGCAGAAACAGCTTCCTTGATTGCAATTTGGGGTGAGTATCAACTCCATCGCACCCTCTCAGACTGCAAAAGAAACCTTCACGTTTTTGAGAAGGTTGCAGCAGAAATGTCTGCAAGGGGCCACAGGAGGACTGCAGTAGAGTGCAGGAATAAATTTAAAACTCTAAAAAGAGATTTCAAACGAGTTGTTCAGCTGAACCAGGTGTCTGGAAATAGCCGTAAAACCTGCCAATTCTACAAAGAGCTGAACAACCTGTTGGGCAGTAATCCTAACATCAGGCCCCGAAACATAATGAGGAGTGTCACCTGCATTGCAACACCTCAGGGTGCAACTTCCAGCCCACCTCTGGACACCATCGCTGATCAGGACATCAGGGCTTCCAGCCCCTTTGCAGAAGTAGCAGGTGAGAATGGAGGTTATTGATGTTTTGAAAAGCAGTGTCGCATATTGGTCACAGCAGTCCTCAACTTTTCAGGTACAGGTGTCATCCTGTGCATTTGCACTACGATGTCATCCTGTGCATGTGACACTGTGATGCTCCAGAAACTCCACGACAGTTGCTTGCTGGTGGAGTTCAGTGTGCCTTACAGCTCTCTAGTTAAGAAAATAAGCTGCAGTTTTTGAAAATGTTGCTGATGCTGATAAAGTTGGAACATTTAGCCAAGTCCCAAGGCAAGGCCAAGATTTACAGCCCACCTCCTACCTACCTGACCATTATGCAACCCCACATTTCAGATTCACTGACCAGCAATCACCTTCAGAATCTTTCATGTAGAGTCACAATCAGTACATTAGAAATGCTGTCTTAAAGCCATCTTGTGATCTGTTTAGATATCAACAAATCTTAAATTTAGGAATGACTATAAAATAGCAATGTTTATTTTTCAGATTTAAAATTTCTGTGCATTGTGCATGTTTCTACTCATACAACATAGTACTTTTAATGCAATAGGCCAGGGAATAACAGCTGCTATAATTTCCCAACTAGAACAAGCTTCCTACACCTATTTATTTAAAAGGAATAGAAGTTGCATGTCCTGATAGGGGCATAAGAACCCTGTAGGATCGGTGATACAGTGAAATGTTACTCAACTGTGGGAGCAGATTAATCGGCAAGTGATGAGACACAGCATGGCTATTGATGGTGTGCAAGAGCTTTATCATATCTAGCAAGGTGTGCAGTACAGTTACCTTTCTGAAAACATACCCTGACAAAGGTACATTTTCATGAGGAAAGGGCTGTTGTGGGTTTCAGGGGAAATGTGTGACTGTGGTGCACTTGATTGTTCCTCTAATGTATCACCTGCATTTGCGGCTGGTGTCTTCACACTGGACAAGGTAGTGTGGTGTGGTCCTCCCCGCAATGATAGAGCTGTGAACATGCTTGGTCACTAACATGGAGTCAGCATTAACTTCTCCATTGTTCACTTTGCAGGTCCAACTTTCCAGGCACCCATTGAAGAATCTCCTGAGCGTGCAGCTACACTCCAGCGGAGAAGGCTTTGCCGTGTTGGCCTGCTAGCTGACATTGGCCAACGGCTTTTAGATCGCTGTGAAAATGAGGCTAACCGTCAGAAGATTCCATAGCATCGAAGAATTGCTTCTTCAATGCTTTCCATTTCGTTCGGGTTTGAAGCATTGACCGTTCAAAGCCTCGGTCAGTTAGAATTCTTGCGATATCCCTAAACACATTTTCATTTGGGAGGTGGGTACCCCGCATTAGCAGTTCCTCCACCCCCATGTCCTGTATAGAGGACAGCAGCAGGGCCACCTCCTCTTTCTGCCAGAACACCCCCTTCCTTCTGTTTGGCATTGCTGGGTGTTCTGGACAAAAACGGAAGTTCAGTTGGTTTTTTAGCCAGAAAAGTTTTGCTGAGCAATGCCCCCCCCCCCAAAAGGAGCCCTGGACCAACCAGAGAGCAGTTTACTTTCTCTATCAAAAAGAGTGACCTATAGGTAATCTGTGACCCTAATTGTGAAACACTGAATGTCATTGGCCAGTTTCCCACTTTTGAATGCAACCACAACCAACACAACAAAAAAATCAACCAAATACAAAAAAGTACTAATCAGTGTTGTTAAAGCTTACCAGGACAGTTGTGCTGGAGAGTCGTATGTTGAAAATATTGTACAAGGGAATTACATTTTGCACTTATGGCTACTATTTTTGCGCGATCCTGCGAAGGAGCATATGGCTTCACCAGCCACCTTCGCATGGGGAAGGCTCCGTCTCCAAGAATAACAGGGGGGACTGCCACACCACCCAGAAGCATTGTGGGTGCTGGGTTGAAAAAGGCACCCCGTCCATGGCGTGAGTAAAATGACAGCCACAGAAAATGTGGCTGTCGTGGCTTTTGCCAGGGTGACCAATCTCCGCAGCGTAGAATCGACCCTTGTGGTCACAACAGGCCATGAGGACGATGGACGGGAAGCCTTTCCGATTTATGTACTCCCCTGCTGAGTGAGATGGGTTCAGCATGCGAATGTGGCATCCGTCCACTGCCCCAACGCACTGTGGAAAACCAAGTTGGGCAAATCCTTCCATCACCTATTGTAAAAATGTAAGAAGGTTGTAGGTAAATTGTTTGACTCATACCATTGATGGAGTCTTTGAACTCAATGACAGTATTGTAAATTGAATTCTAATAAGCATGAACTCTCCCCCCCCCTCCGGCCAAAATATGACAGGCAAAAAAGCAATCCTGTGTCACACAGTACTGAATAAGACAGGCATTACAGTCATCTCTCCAACTATCTGTCCATTAGCGTACAGAAGTTACTGAAACCAAAATCACAGCACTGTTCCTTGCTTGCTGCCCTTTTGTAAGCCTCCATTCAAACTGATGTTTAGCTGTTAATGTAGTAATCCTTTGAACAATTGCAAGTCTACACAGAAAGCAGTACAAATAAGTCAAGGTCATTTCAACAGTAACATTCAGCTCCCCAAGATCCATCACACTTATGAATCCACTTTTGGAACTGAACCAATGTGTAATCATAAATGACAGGGGGAATGTTTTGACATGTACTCCTACCTGTGCCACAGGCTCTGCTAGCCGGACCACCCTGTTGAAGAGCGTGGTGCTCACCGCCTTGCAGAACTCGTGGACCGCATCTGCAGCACTAGTCCCACCGACACCAAACTGCTGCTTCACGAGACGAAAGGTGGTGCGGTTGGCAAGGTACCACACCCCCATTCCCACTCTCAGATCCACAGGCAGCGCTGGACGCATGGGGGTTTCCTGATGTTGTAGGTGTGGCCTCAGCAAGTTGACCAGGCTCATGAAGGTGCTCCTGGTCATTCTGAAATTTTTCAGCCATTCCCGATCATCCCAGCAGTTCAGGACAAGGTTTTGCCACTAGTCACGGGATCTGTGAGGATACACCCAGTACCTGGGGTGCTGATGCAAGGGCCATCCACTCTTGGCTGTCATGATGAGCGGTGGCCACAGGAGAAGGGTCGCTCTCCTCATATTCCTGACTCATCAGGTCCAGCATGCTGGTGCTGCAGGAAATTGCAGCCTCAACCAAGCTGACCAGATTTGTCAGCAGAGTCAGGAGCAAGTGGAGTATCTCCTCAGAAACCGGATCCATAATGATAGCGCAAAGGCCAAGAATTTCGAAGCGTCAATTCACGATAAGCACACTACCGTGAACTAACGTAACTGCCGTTTCGGCAAATGCTACGTAGCTACGTAGCTGCGACGTACAAAAACGTAAAAAGAAAAGGACGCACGCTCCGTTTCCCGCCATAAAACAGGAGCCAATGGGAAACGAGGAGCAGAACCGGTACCACAGACGATCCACCCTCTTGTCACAGTTATTGTCACAGTTATTGGAGAACTGGAGTCGAACACAGTGGCTGTGGGGAGTGACTGGAGTCGACTCTTATGTACAGGAACTGAGTCGAACCTAGCTGAAATCGGGCCAGTGGGGAATCACCCATATAGAACTTTAGCTCCCCTACCTGTGGCTGTAGGCAAACTGTACCTCTGCTAGGCAATCAGGTGGTGTTTCCTTAAAAGGAGCATGTTTACACTTTCATCGTTGTTGCTAAGGCCAGCTTTTCTGCACCTTAACAAACTCATTAGCCCTTTAACTTGGGCTAATCCGTCACACCATCACAATTAAGGAGGCTGACAAGGGATTAACCATAGTTAATTGAGGATTACTTGAAGGATGTTTACAGGGAACTGGATAGCACAAGCTACGCCTTCAGGACCATCTGATCCCATATGTCCCAAAATAGGCCTCTGTGTGTTCTGCAGAGGTGAATCTACTGGTAGTCCCTCACTCCTCAATGATGCAACTAGCCTCTACCCAGTCCATGTCTTTTATGGCCCTGGCCCTGCCTGGTGTAACACTTCCTCCAACTGTTAGGGCCCTGCGGGACCTTGGGAGTTCCACAGGACCTGTAAAACTGAGTTGTACCACTGGGTCTTTGGGGAGGCTGGTCGTGGATCTGCTGCTGCCTCCTGTGATACCTAAGGTGACCAGATTTTAACATTGGTAAAGCGGGACACCATTGACCGGCGTGTGCGTGTGTGTGTCTTGATTAACAATTTGGTCTATATGGAGCAACAAGAATTTTCATAGAACGCAAAAATAGTATTGTAATATATTTTTTAAATTTCAACATAAGTACAATTTACAAATATAGTACATTAAAAATTATGTATAGTATTATTTTATTCTTTGGCATATTTCTCATTTGAGTGAATTTTTTTAGAAGATTGCTGTCGTTGTTTAAAGGGTCATGAAATGTTTCACAAGAATTTGTTAAATTATGTTTCACTAGCACTAGCACGCAGTATGATGTGTATCGCCTGAGAGACAGTTACAAAATGTTTTCGCTGTTGCCAATGCCAAAAATGCCATTGTTCATTAAGTCCAAACAATGGTGGTCAATTCTAACAACTGATCAACAATGCGGACTTTGATAAGCAGTTCTCGATAATCAGTTCTCTACAATTATTTGTTATTATTAAAGTTCAACATTATAAAATTAACAAAAATAATATAAAACTCATATCCTGGCAAAATAGCCACATGGCCGCTGAAAACCGTATATTCCAGTGATGGCGAACCTTTCTAAATTCCTTCCAAAGCCGCCTGCCCATTCGCCCCTCCAATTTCACACCCTGCCGCCAGACCTACACAGGTTCTCAGGGAGGCACAGCAGCCCAGCTGCAGCAGCAGCAGAAGACAGCCCAGCAAGGCGGCGAAGTTCTGCAGCGACCGTCACCAGCACTGAGACAGCTGAGGAGAGCCGGCGAAAGAGCACAGGGCGGGAAATGGGAGCACCCAATAGGTTCTACCATCATGGGTATATTCCCTTCCCATTCTCCCGCCGTTCCTAGCTTGTTGTGCATTCTTTCAAAAAATCGGGACTTTTTTAAAACGCATGGCGGGACAAATTGTTGAAAATCAGGACTGTCCTGCCAAAAGTGGGACGTCTGGTCACATTAGTGATACCCTCTCTGATTTCATCGGTACCATTCTCAGCCTCTTGCCAAGCCCCCTCCCAAGCATGGGATCGGGCACCACCAACAATTCCTTTTACCCCCCCCCAACAAACTTGACCAACCAGAGAGGTTTTCATGTTATTTAGCAGAAAGTGACCTTGGCTTGCCACTCAAGTAAAACTCTGACCCTAAATTTAAAAGCTTAGAACGTCATTGGTTAGTTGTTCCCTGCTGAAGAACAGCCCACCCCCACAAACAAATCACCCAACCAGAAACATGCACCGATTTGTCCAGTGAGGTCAATGTTAGAGCGTCCCCTGGTGCTGGTGCTGGAAGGAAATGGGAGGGGAAGGGGGAAAGTACAAAGTACATATCCAACAATTGCCACTGTAAACATCAATGTTATTCCTTAACACAGGATCAGCCACAGAAAAGCCCACAAACTACAGCAACAGAATAATCAGATGTCTTTTGAGTGAAGCTGCCTCATGGGCTCATACCAAGAGACCGCCGAAGCCCCTTAGTTCTTCCACACACAGCCCCGTGATACCTTTTATTGCGTTGTCGTCAGGCTTCTCAGGCCTCAGCTGGCTGAGCAGCTCCAAGATGTCACCCCGCTTCTCCGCTGTCGCCTGAAGGGTCCCTCTCGCTGTCCACAATATCTAGCTTGGGCACCTCAGGCGAGCCAGGCGGCACATTGATGTTTATGACACTCTTCCAGCAGATAAAATCAATAAAGCTTTCCTGAACTGGTGCTGGTTGCATAGTTTGTACAAGGCTGCAAGCAGAGAATTAAAGCGTTGGCCTTTGATAATGGCTACCTGTCATAGGTGGGGTGCCAGCCTTCAGTGGGTCTTAGGATCTCCTAGAATTACAGCTCGTCTCCAGACTAGAGAGATCAGTTCCTCTGAAGAAAATGGATGCTTTGGAGGATGGACTCTATGGCAGTGCACCCCACTGAGATCCCTGTCCTCCCCAAACTCCACCCCCAAGTCTCCAGGAGTTTCCCAACTTGGATCTGGCAACCCCTACCTCCCACCCTGTGCCTATTGCCGCGAACCTTGAGGCAATAAACAGACTCTGTATTGTTGATCAGTACCAGAGGCGTATCAAGCAAACTGGAGCCTGGGGACAAAACCTGAGCTTGGCGCCCTGCCTCCCCCCCGGCCCAGCATAGGGGGCCACCCTCCTTCACGACGACCAAACAATGAGTTTTTGCACCAGCTCACAAAACACCCCCCACCCCCAACAAAACATACATGGCTCTCTCCCCACTACTTTCCTAATTGTGTCCTCACACCGACCCTGCGAGGTAGGCTGCTAGCCTGAGAAACAGCTCCAAACCAGTGCAAGGGGAATTAACTTTTAAGCATGTAAATCTCTCATCTGAAGGTTTACCAAACAAACGTCAGCATCATCTTCAGTTCTGCTGCTGCTTCTGGGCTCCCTGCTCAGCTTGCCTTTTCCTGTGCCTGCCGGTGCCTGGCTGCCGGGGAGAAGGCTTCTGAGTAATGCCACACTTAATTTAAGGTGAAGAAGGCACGCTGGGTCAGAGGGAGGGGAGGTGGAGCTCCCCAGTCCTGCTCCTGGGAGCCCAGTGGGATCCCCCCCCCGCCCCCTGGACACTCCAGGCCACTGTACAGAGTCTGCGGGGCTACGACAGGCACTGGGAGCAGTCGGCTGCTTCAGTGACTGCTTGCTAGGGCTTGCTCAATCACTCGCTGTGTAGGAGGATGTTTTGGCGCCCCCCACGTGACCTCAATCGATGCGCCCGGGGACAAGGGGTACCCCATGTCCCTAGGCAAGTACGCCAGTGATGAGTACTGTTCATTGATTGGCATCAAAGCACCCATTTTGACAAAACCAGTTCTGGCAAACCTGGCTTTTGCTTATCCCTTTATTCTGATAAAGTCCCCCCTCCCATCTTCCCAAGGAATGTGAGAAAGGGTTAGTTTGGAGCTAAGGCACCCCAAGGTAGGTGATAGAGATAGAGAGCCACCTGGCATCCTTCTCCCTCAAGATAATGGAAACAATCCCGGTTCTCAGGAGTGTCAGGAGATCAGTGTCAGGAGAAAGTCTAGTTATCTACTCAGTGTGTGAAGCCATAAAGTAAAGATTAAGGAAAGAATGCCCCAGAATGGCAGTGACATTATCTTGTCTGATCTTTCCATTTTGTTTTTGTGACATTTCTAATTTTTGTGATCCAAACCCTACTGCATTATTTGTTGGCTGTCTCATGTTATTTGATTCCCTTGTCTAATATTGCATAAACCTACCTATAGCAGGCTGGTTACATATATCGTGCAACAATTACATTGAGCTAGGAATGCATCTCAATCACCTGACAGCCAGTGGTCAGAGAGGATCTGGCAATTCTAGTCACAGGAACAATACTGATTTTTCCTGATGGCCATTTTCTTCTGTTGAATTTTTAGTCTTTTCTGTAAACATCAGTTGAACTGAGGTCTTGGGATAGCCCCTGGCATATGTGGCCTTACAGATTCCTTTTCTACCTTTTCCATTTAAAAGTTCACGTGAACTTTAGTTAAAGGTGCATGTGACAAAGGATACTCATAGAGACATAAAATGTGGTTGTGATCCAGGAAAAGTTCCTGGCAGTGACAATACAGAACCCAGTTGTAATTTTTAAATATTTTTTTGAAGATCAGACAATGCTGGGAAAGTTTCATACAAGGACATTTGAAACTGAAGCTGTAAAATCTGTTCAGTGCCACAAGATGGCAGAATAGGCTAATAAATGACTAAAGCAATAGCTTTTTAAAAAAAATCTGTTCTGATTGTTTTGTCACATAAAAAGAGTTGTTTGCTAATTGCTGAGTGTTAAAGTGTTTTCCTTAAAGTGTTTTCCTACTCCTGAGTTCCTACTCCTGAGTAAGCCCCTTGCTTGTCTTTTGATTGTGCAGGAACCACTTGAGTAACAAGAGAACAGAATTGTCACCTATTCCACTGTTTAGTGTATCAATTATCTTACTATTACTGCATTGTTTTTATTTTGGAATAGATTTGCTGCATTGTTTATGACATTATCTTGTCTGATCTTTCCATTTTGTTTTTTTAGTGGCATTTCTAATTTTTGTGATCCGAACCCTGCTACATTATTTGTTGGCTGTCTCATGTTATTTGATTGCCTTGTCTTATATTGCATAACCTACTTTCAGCCTCAGAAATGCAGGCTATTATTAAAATAAATAATAAATGAAATGAATCTCTTTAAGTTATTTGTTTTTCTTCTGTTGACAACAGGAAGAACATCTTAGGTCGTTTCCCCATTCACCATTTGTTGCGGGTTACTGGCAGCAAATAACCCGGGGTCCGGCTGCACTCCCCACTTCACCAGCGGCAACAACGCAGCCACCCCGATTCTGCCACTCTCCTACCCCCTCAGCGCGCGTCATTTGAGATCCTGGATGGAAGAGCACCTTTAGGAAAACCCAGCACAGAGCACGGGGCAGTGGGGAAGTCCGGGGGGTGAATTCGGGGTTTGAGTTTCCCGCCCCTGTGAGTGACGTGTAGCCAGGAGAAGAGATCGTCATGTATTTGACCCTGTGTTGCAACATAGGGTCATTTACATAGCAATGAAAGGGAGCACTCACTGAAAGCCTAGTATTTACCCATATCTTCCACTAGAGTTGCTGTGACTTACCTAGCTAATGCAGTGTTGTGTCTGCTTGTGCCACAACGTGAAAGCTTGTGAGTTCTAGTCCTGCTAGGGACTACTAATCGTCTACGAAAGAATTGGGGCTGATTTTTTACCAGGACAAGGTTTTTCTGTTTGGGCTGAAAGCAGCGGGATTCTGATGCACCGGTGCCACAGTTATTTAGGTTCACTCAAAACACAGCACAAGGAATCCCCACAGTTTCTGTCCCCAACATTATCATGAAGCCACAAACGAACAACCAGAAAGTTCAGCAATTTTTTGCGCCACAAATCAAAAGCCAGCACCAAAAGCAGGGAAATCACATTGGGCAGCTTTGTGATGACATGTGCATATGGGAACGTTTCAACGTTGATTCCAGGAAGGAAAAATAAAAAAATAAAGGTTCATCCTCCAAAACGGGACTCCAACCAATCGTAGCAGAGGCCCGCCCTGCCGATTGCTGCAGACAGCGGAGCTGTGGGGAGTGCTGCTTCTAAAAAACCGCAGCAGAAAGGTGAGTTCCCCTAATGGACAAACTGGAGCGGGGAACATTAACCCATGCTCAAGAACACCCAGTTCTTACGAGCCCGGTCTGTCTCCAATTCTGAAGTGGGGAAACAACCTTAGTTACTTTTGAAAGAGGAAGAACCAAATCCTGACACCGGAGTTGGGCACCGGAGGCCAACTATTTACTATTTCTCTGTTGAGAACTAGTTTGTAGGACACAATTTATGAGATACTTGGAAGGTCCTCCTGTTGCCAAGAGGAAGCGTCCACTGACAGTGCCTGTTTTCAGTGCTGAGAAATACTTCAAATGTGCTAGGTAGCTGGCCAACCTTACTCACAGTTAGCTCCCCAGCTAGCGAACAGGGCATTCAAAGTGCCAGTGATGTCTGAGGGAGCAAAACTGACATGCTGCAAAATATATTTTGATCCTGAGTCCACCAGGTTTGAGTGTGAATAATGGGTTTGCGGAGAAAAGGGGACCGATGGAGAGCATCTGCAGTTGGGTCAAAGAGCAATGAAACCAATTTTCATGAAGAGGCTCAGCCAAACAGTATCGTTGCCATCATGGAGCCTGGAACAGCGTGGGCCAACTGAAATACTATAATTAAATAAGAAATTAGATGTATCTGTCATTATTAAATTTACATTATTTATCTGTCATTATTACATTTACATTTACATGGTTGCCATTAATTATTTAGGGCTTCTGCTTTTCCTTATTTAATCTGTCTACTTAGTAGTGATCAATGTTTACTTGTGGCTTGAAAGTATGTGTCTATCTTTCTGCCTTTATTGGGAAGGGGCAGAGTAAAGTGAAATCCAAGTCCTAAAGGTTGCCTAGGAATGGAGTCAGGGCTTGCGTGTGTGCAGATGACCGTACACATCATCTATATCCACCTTAGGTCCTGGGTGACATAGATGATGAAGATTGCAGTGAGATCACATCTGTCTATTGTGGGGAGATTGGTGGCCCTCCCACTCGGTCATGCTTCCCAATAAAACTACCAACACAATTTTTAAAGTGGATAAGTAAATGGCCATAGCCAAAGAACTTTATTAACAGAAAGCATAGGAAAACAGATGGCACAGCATGGGGGTTGATCCAAACCTTAGGGCAGCACTAGTGCTGACCCGAGGGCAAACCAATTCCTCAGCCCAGCTGCTGGAGGAATAAACCAAGCGAAAGATTGGAGTGAGACAAAGTCCAGACCGACGAAGTGCCCATGACTGGAGGCCCCCTCCAACTTACGCTAGGGGCGCAAGCTTCTCAGCCCCCCGCGGGGCGTCCCTTCCTTGAGCTTGCTCCACCCCCACCTCTTAAGGAGGTGTACCAAAACAGGGAAGCTCCCCCAGCTCCCCTTTCCATCAGATCATCCCCCATGCGCAACCCGCCACAGAGCAAGGATGGAAGGAAACCCTTCCCCTGCTCCCGCCATCACCTCCTAAGCTTTCAGCCAATCACACAGTGCTGTTCTAATGCTATGCAACCACAATTCTGTACCCTTTGGTGACAAATGCACCCCATCCCGCCTGTACAGATCCACTACTTTAATGGAAATGTCCCAATGTGGAACTCCCCGTCCCCCAAAACTGTGAACAAAACGCAATTCAGTCCGGCAAATCCTTGATCTGGCTCCATTCACCCGATGAGGATCCACTGCTCCGTTCCAAACGCGTCTCTGCAACAGATGCGACCAAAATATCGTTGTGTCAGGTAACAGACGGTGAATGGAGTCCAAGTCCGATAACATCACTTGCAGCAGCTCTACGCTCTTCATTGCAGGGATGTCATTCTCTCCCAGCTGGATCACCAACGCGTGAGGAGGACCGAAGGACTTCAAGTTGATCCGTAGGATGGGTAGAAGGTCATGCCAATGCATGCCTCTTTTCCCAAGCCAAAATAGCCTCAGCTGCTGGTGCAGGCCCAAATTCCGGCCCCAACTGGAAGCTGCTGCATGTTTGCCGGCCCAAAACACGATGCTGTGGCCCATAAGCCAAACCACTCTCCGAGAACCTGTAAGAACTAACAACAAACAAAATTACCAACTGAAAAACTTGCCTTTAATGTTGGGGGAATGGCCTAATATAGGTTCTGTAGGCCTTAGAATGCCATCTTCCAACGTCCATTATCCTGCTGACTGGGGCCCCTAGGCCAGATACCGTGGAAGCCGCACCAATTCTAAATGAATGCAGGCCATAGGATGTTGCCGGGAGATGTAGAGCTGAGAGGCAAAGCCATAAAATTGCTGCCAATTGATATCGCGAGAGGCAAGAGCCATCCGCGTGTAAGAAGAATGGGCCCTGTCTACGTGGGCGAATGTTCAAATAGGCAGCTAAGTCCTTAACTGGACAAGGGCCAGGGGTTGCGGAGGCCTGCATGGAAATGCAGGTGCCCTTTGCAAGCTGATCCGTTTTGGAACGCCGTAACCTGACTAATAGGGTCTGGCCACAAACCTGGACATCACCCACCTGTAGGGGCCCATCACCAAAGTCATCCCGTGAAGGAGAGACAATCTCTCCGCTGCAGAAGGCCCCAAAAAAGGCCAGACTAAAGGCCGCCCTAAAAAGGCTGGTCTCGAAGGGAGACGAACAAATGTGAGGGAGGGTCGCAAAGATGCTTGTGAGCAATTTCAAGGAAATAGGCAAACGTGTATCCTTAACCTTAGGGGTCATCCGCACCCATCCTTTTATGGCCTGCCGGACCAAAAAGGTCCCTGTGGCGTCTGGGATGCCAGAGGCTTTGCAATAAAAGGATACCGCCGCTAAATGAGAACGCATGGTTGTGGGGGAATGCCCCAATTCACGCAGATGGGCAAGATATGCCAAAAGGGAAGTTTCACTGACTGTAGGGCCCGCCTGGCCCTTTTGAGCCTCCTGAAATACAAAGAAAGCCTGGAGGGCTCCCTGGTAAGCCCGACGAGTTGTTGGTGCCAGCGATCCTAGCACAGCTTCCACGACTGCATTCTCCCAAGGGCCCAAAGCTCCTGTCGAAAAGGTTCCGGAACCAAGGATGCTGTAGGTGTCAGTTGCCGAAACCTCTCCATCTGCATCCTGGAGAGGGCGTCCGCGATGACATTGTCCACGCCTGGGATGTGCTGAGCCAGAAAAGAAATGTTATTGACCAGAGATATCGTTACAAGCCGTCTAACCAAGCGCATAACCCGCTCAGAGCGAGAAGATTGCCAATTAATTACTCTGACAACCGCTTGGTTGTCACACCAAAAGACCACCTTGCAGTTGGAGAACTGCTTCCGCCAAAGGTGTAGAGCCACTAATATCAGAAAGAACTCTAAGAAGGTCAAGTCTCTGCCCAGACCGCTGTCCACCCAATCCTGGGGCCAAAGCTGGGCACACCACTGTCCTTTAAAAAAGACCCCAAAGCCTAAACTTCCCGAGGCATCAGAGTGGACCTGTAGAGCGGCCTCAGGTGTTATACGTTCCTGCCAAAGGGAAGTCCCGTTAAAGTGACTTAGAAATTCCTGCCATACCCCCAGGTCCTCCTTGATGCCCCGGGTCAGCCTGATGTGGTGGTGGGAGGCAGAAACTCCCCGGGTGGCCTGTTCCAAGCGAGCGCAAAATGATCTGCCGGGGGAAACTACCCGACAAGCGAAATTTAAATGCCCCAGCAGCTTCTGGATCTCTTTCAGCTACATTTGGGTTTTGCAGCTAAGGTAGAGATTAATTCTCTAATTGCTGACAGCTTGTCTAGTGGGAGGCTAGATGTGCCTTTTTTGGTGTCTAACAATATCCCCAGGTAGGTCAATGACTGTGACGGTCCTTCGGTCTTTTCTGGAGCCAGGGGGACACCCAGTTCCGCAGCTAAAGTCTGGAAGCATTTAAGTCTGTGCTCACATTGCTGTGTGCCAGCTTGTCCCACAAAAAGAAAGTCATCTAAGTAATGAGTCATGTGGGGACTGGCTGATCTACCCTTAGCTACCCATTCTAGAAAGGTGCTGAAGGCCTCAAAGACAGCACATGCAATGGAGCATCCCATGGGCATGGCTTTATCAATAAACCATTGCCCTTTAAACTTGATGCCCAGTAAACAAAAATCTTCAGGATGTATAGGGAGTAGCCTGAAAGCGGACTGGATGTCACACTTGACTAAAAGTGCCCCGGGCCTGCATGACTTAATTAAGTTAACGGCTTGATCAAATGAAGCATATCGAACAGAGCAGAGCTCACGGTCGATGCAATCGTTGACGGAAGAGCCCTCCAGATGGGATAAATGGTGAATAAGGCGAAACTCCCCAGGCGCTTTCTTTGGCACCACCCCTAGGGGGGAAACCCTAAGGTTGGCAAGGGGAAGGGTACCAAAGGGGCCGGCCATGCGGCCAGCCGCCACCTCCTTTGCCAATTTGGCCTCAACCACAAGGGGCATATCCCGGGCAGACTTAAGGTTTATGCAATCCGTCGCCACTCGGGGACCAGTGTAGGGGATGCGGAAACCTTGAGCAAATCCTTCCCAAAGAAGTTTGGCTGCGGGCCGGTTGGGGTAACTCTTCAACAAAACTTGTAGTGCCTGATTATTAATGGGAGAGCAGGCTAGTGTAAACCCAACTGTTAATCTTTCCTACCTTAAGAGGCGGCAGCTGGAGTGACAGGGCCCGACCCTCCGCCTCTGGAAGTTGAATTTGCTGTGGGTCGGGCTCCTCGAAAGGGCATTGATTTCTTGCCCCTGGTGCACACTGTCTTGGCATGGGTACCGAAACAAAGCTCGCATGCATGTTCAAAACGGCATTTTGACCTGATGCATCTCCCCATATTAAACTCCCAACAAACTAAGCGGGCTCCGTCACCCCGATAATTGGGTCTTTTCTTAAACGACGGAGTTTGGGACCGAGCAAAGGGCTGAACAAACATGGTCCATGCCTCTTGATTCAGTTTGTCCCACCTGGTCTCGCTGCAACTAGAGGCGTTCCTATGGAACTCCTCATCGTAGCCGATGGCTGCTGAGTCCCCCGCTATCAGGCGAGCCCTCAACACGTTGCAATGGTGAGTCGCCACATGCCAGGCCCTAAGGGGATAAGCCGCCATAATCAGGGTCATATACTCTCCAAAGCCCAGCAGCCAATTGTCGAAACTCCTGTCAACCTTCCTGGTTTTTGTGGCTGGTGAGGAGGACCTGTGACTGCTTTCGATGACCCAGGGCGAACAAATTTGAAAACGTCTACAAAGTACCCGTTGAGGGCCCTGTCCTTCAATTTTCGGGTAAGATGCCTACCTGGAGGGTGTTTGGTGACCTTGGCACCACTAAATGAGACCGGGGGGGGGGGTGTTCTCCCCTGTGGAAAACCCAGACTGCGATCTCTACGCTCACTCAAACCAGGTGGAAGTGCAGGAATAGCCGTTGCATCTTCCCAGAATGTGCCATCACCCCTGGGGGAATCCTCGTCTGACGAATACTCACTAGACGAGGAGGAGGAGGAGGAGGAGGAGGAGGAGGAGGAGGAGGAGGAGGAACGGCGTCTGGAGGATCGATGCCGTAAACCGGAATTGTGCCTGGAAGAATGACGCCGAGATTCCTTACGCTTGTTCTTCTTGCCCCGACTACCACTAGGTTCCCTCGCCTCCTCGGCTGCCGAAGAGCTGGATTCCTCAACCTCATCTTCTTCCTGTGGAGAAACCTCTTCCTCTTGCTCCCTAGCTGGCTGAGCAGGGGCCACAGCTGTGGCTGCGAAGGAAGCTGCCGCCCCACTGGCTGTAGAGCTGTTGGCCAATCTAGCAAAAGTATTTGCCAAATCAGAAAAGATCTGAGCACTCAGCTCAGAAATGCCTGGAGATGGCGCTGCCCTGACTGTCCCCTGAGATGTAGTGGGTACCAAATCGCGCCCCCTGGGCACCGCAGTGCCTTGTGTATCCCCTCTGTTACCCGCAGGACGGGAGCGTGTGGAAACCCCTAGTTGCCCCATCCGGCCCTCCCCCGTGTTATGTAGTGTTGGAGGGGGAGGTGAGCTTTGCCCACCTGACCCCCGTGCATTTGAGGGCCTCCTAGAAGAATCAGAGTTTAATGGCCGTGCCCTCTTCTGTCCTGAGGACTTGGCGTTATTCTGTGCCCCTTTATTTGTTTGGCTAACCGCCTTCCTCTTAATTCCATTCTTGGATACCATAATGCTGCAGTAGTGTGTGTTCTGCTAACTGGGTGCTTAGAACCACCTCAGCCAACTGAGCAGGATGAGAAGAGGGGGGGGGGTCATGAAATAAAGAAGGTCACTCACGTACAGACAACGCTAACCCTAAAACCACTTGTTCAGGATCTCTTTCCTATAAACTGTGCCTGGTTTGGGCTCTCCATCACCCCCATTAGCCAAGCTGTATGGTTGTGTAGTTTTGTGACTCTTTAGTGCCACCATCAGGCCAAAAGAAAAATTGCCTAAGTATGAGCACACTCTTCTTTCTTTATAGGGCTTAAGAATCTAAGCGCCCCCTCGTGGGTAGAAATAATATTGAATGAACCCCTTATATAGCCTGTTCGGGCTAACGAGTTCTGAGAGAGCTGTGCCTAACCCAAAGGTTCTGTGAAAGCTGTGCGTCGGCCAAAATCGGCCGGAAGCCAGGGAAGGAATACAGTTCCCTTGAAAATTGCCTTCTTGTCTAAGCCGACTGAGAGAGCTGTGAAGCCATGGGAACACTTCCCTGGAAAATGGGTCCCTGATGAAGCCACATCAATTAGGTGGAAGGGGTGCAACTCTGCTTTCTATAAGAGGCTCTCCTCCTGTCGGCTTTCCTGCGACCCCTGAAGGGGCCGTGGGTTATGTGCCATCCCTGTGGCAGTAAAGCAAGTGGGGGGGGGGATAAACAGCACCCTTTACTTTCCCCTTCTAAACAACTCCTTAAAATGGAGAGGGGTGTGTGCGTTTCTTGTTTCTACGAGCGATCTCTAACGGCTGGGAATCCGTCCGCGAAAGCTGTGTGGAGGGTGTGTGTGATTCTTTCTTTAACAGATACCGCACAACCGCCGATCGCTGGATCCCCCCGGCCTCCTTGCTGCTTCTGGTCATGCTCTTGTTGATGGCCAAGCCGCTGCCTGAGGCAAGGCCGAGCCCGTCCTCTCGCCCCACCTGCTGCAGAAGAAAAAATTCTCTTGCGCAAAATTCTCTTCTTCCAGGCTCCGAATGGGGCCTGGACACGAGGCAGGGCCTTTTATAGGCCCTGCTCCGCCCCTTCGACTGACGTGCTCTCGCCCGATGCGAGAGCCGCCAGTCAAAGCGTCGACGTGTTGCCCTGCCCTCCAAACGGGCAGGCTGGCTTCCTTTACAACGTCTGCTCATGCGCCCGATCCGGCGCGCATGTGCGGAGCCGACCCAACGCCGGCCGCTGCGACGGCCAGGTAAGCAGCCTCCTCCCCGGGCCCACTCCCGCAATGGCGGCCGCGGTAAGGCGCGGCCGCGCTTTAATGTGTTGGGCAGGAACAGATTATTTGCTGGTGGACTCTGACATAAAACTTTCCCAGTGTTACCCAGTTTAACAGTAGAAGAACGTATTTTTAAGGAATCTCCACCAGCTGCTAAGAGTGTAACAGCACACGAATATCTTTAAAATGGCTATTGGGAAAATAACTCGGTTTGGCAATACTTTTGGGAAATAGCTCACTTAGCGATGCGAGAGGCAGACTGGGAGGGGATCTTTTAGACTATGTATACGGGGAAATATAGCATGGAGTGTTCCGCAGAGTAACACAAGGAGTCCAAATTGAGTTTAAAATGTTTATATAAATTTGGTTTCAAATACACATACAGGAAGATATGGAGGCACATACACACAAGTTTCTAGAGATATAAAAAGGTGAGAAAAATAGGTTTGGATGATAGAGAGGGAATTGAGAAGGCAGCATGGTGTTACGTTACCTAATGGTTCCAATATAGCAGACGAAGTAGAAGGCAGGGACTCTATGCCAGCACAGAGATCCCGTAGAAGGACGATATCGTGTCTCACACCAGCTTGACCAAGGGAGGTTCAAGTTAGAAATTAGCAGTGAGCTGAAGGTGAGCAGGGCTTTTATAGGGCGGATCACTAGTTTTGCGGGAAAAGAGACCCTTTGGATTAGGTTTCGTTTCCTACAGCTGTGCTGGTTTGCAGGGGCTGAGCTAATCAGTAGCTCTATCTGTTGTCCTAAACCAGTGGTGGCGAACCTATGGCACAAGTCCAGAGGTGGCACTCAGAGCCCTCTCTGCGGGCACGCGCAAACAGAGAGCCCCTACCCCGGGTCGCTGGGCTCAATTGTTAGCATTAAACCTAAGACCTAATTTTGGGGAAGCAGTGTAGGTAACCCTGTTAAGCGCTGTTAAACCCCACTGATTTTCATGCGAAGAACTAAAGTGTGATCCTTTACCTGGGAGTAAGCTCAGTTGCTGGCAATGGGACTTGCTTCTGAGTAAACCCTCCTTGGGTCATGATTCACCCGTTGGAAGAGTTGCACGGTTGCCTCAAAGCAAAGCCACCGACTACCACCAAGCTTACTCCTGAGTAACATGTGCATCGGAGCCAACTGTTTTTTCGAAACTAAAACCTCAGTATTCGGGTTAAATTGCCGCGTTGGCACTTTGTGATAAATAAGTGGGTTTTGGGTTGCAATTTGGGCACTCGGTCTCGAAAAGGTTCGCTATCACTGTCCTAAACCCAGGGGTTGGTAGCCAATTGTTTCCTTGATTACATTAGCAACACCTTGAATAGGTGGTCGGAAGAGCGAGTCTTTGGCTATTGTAATTTAGCTGAGGCAGCGAGATTAAATCAGGGATGGGAGCACTTAGGAGCTTTTAGGAACAGCTGAAGGGAAGGAAGGGTGCAGCATCTCAATTCAAGGGATAGTTCACGTTTACAACATCTAGATCCCTAGATGTTCCACAGCCAAGGCAACAAAAAAGTATAATGCCAGGTTCTGACCTTAAGCTTTGCCTGGTACAGAGCCATCAAAAACACCTTTGCCTGAATGGCTGGCAAAGCACAAGGCAGCTGTGTGGGAGAACAAAGGTAGATGGAATGTCTGTACATACTTGAAACCTAGGTCCATTCCACATTCCACATGGGCCTGTGAAGCAGTGGCACACCGGTGTTTGTGACGCCAGCAGAACCCTGGGGTCACTCACACAGGAGTGTGCAAGCGGCTCAAGAGCGGCAGCCGCTCGTGGAGGCGCGTTCACACGAACACATCTCTGTTCTCTTTTAAACTTACTGTCCCTTCCCTGGGTAGCTTTGTAGGAAGGGAGGGACGCAGCCCTGTGGCTATGGGGGTTGAAGGGCAGGAGGCGTGTCCCCTGGCCTCCACAGAGGGATAGGAGCCAGCAAGAGGAAAAAGGGGATTGGGAGCAGCTTGGAGAAAACACCGGATTCCACCTGGTGCCCTTCGCTCTGCACCAGATGGAAGCCGGCGTTTTCAAAAAGGCTCGCTCAATGAGTGAAATAAGAAAACACCGTTGGGGGGGGGAACACCAGTGATAGCTGTGCGATCTTCTCCCCCACAACAGCGTTTTAATCAGCCCCATGCTGGACTAAATGGCCCGTGCGGAAAGGGCCCTAGAAACAAGCTACCATGTCCAAGTTACATTGCATAGCTAGAGACAATCCTAGTAGAAGTTGACTGGGAAAATGTTCACATAAATATCACCTATATCTTCATCTTCAAGGTTGCAGTGATGGGCAGGAAACTTCCCTATCCCTGCAGGGTAAAACAGCCACTCAGTTGAATCTATGAGGATGCTGTTCCAGCATCCAGTCTTTTCCCAGGGAAGTGTTAAAAGCTGTCTGAGGGAGAGTGCAGACAGAAAAAGGGAAATTGCCTCAGCAAGGGAGCAGACCTGGGTTGCTCTGCCTGGTTATGTGACAGAATTGTTTAAGTCTACCTTTAGGACAGGATAGAGTCTGTCTCTGGTGACAGATCTGGTAACTCTGACGTTAAAGAGAATTCACCACATAACTTGTACATAAATAAATTTTCTTGGTTGGTTTATCGAGCCTCCTCCTTCAGTGATCTCTGTATTCTTCATGTTCAGTACAAAACTTACCACACAGTGACTCAAAGCCTTTGCACATTCTACTTTAAGAGCATCTTGTAAATGACTGAAAGGTAATGCTAAAAAAAAGCAGGTTCCAAATATCAAGTTGTGTGACTGTTCATGATGAATATTAAATTACTTACATCATATATGGGTCCTCTGAAAAAAAAATTAGCCCTGGCTTCCAGAGTGGTGCAGTGAAATAAGTCCTTATCCTTGGCCACGAGATGTCACTGTAGGACAGCAGCTGCTCCACCTTTCCTTCTCTGAAAATGATGAAACCAAAAGAAGGCTCCGCTTGCAGCCATCACTCCAAGCTTGGGAAGCGTTGCCACAAAGTGAGGAGCATCCATTGAATCAGGTGTCTGTGTTTCTATGGGCAATCACAGAAAATGCTCCAGAACAGACTGACACTGTACAGCAGGGGTGTCCAGCTCTGGCCCTCCAGGGGCTGATGGGAATTGTAGTCCATGAACACCTGGATGGCCAGAGTTGGACACCCCTGCTGAACGGGCTTCCTGACAGAAGGACTTGCCAATCGATTAAGCCCTGTTTAGTATAGTTTGTGTCCAGTGACCATAATCCACAGGCCAAACATCATAGAACAACATAGTACACATGAAGAGCAGAGTGGGGCAGTAGTTAAGAGCAGCAGACTCTAATCTGGAGAACCATGTTTGATTCCACACTCCTCTACATGAGCAGCAGACTCCTCTCTGGTGAAACGGATTGGTTTCCTCACTCCTACTTTCCTCCTGGAAGACCTCGGGCTAGCCACAGCTCTCTCTGAACTCTCTCAGCCCTGCCTACCTTGTGGGAAGAGGAAGGGAAAGGAGACTGTAAGCCACCTTGAGTCTCCTTACAGGAGAGAAAGGAAGAGCATAAATCTAAGTTCTTTTTCCAGACCCTTTTATTCAAGCTCTAAATCTAATAAGAATTTTTGCCACTGCTAATGTAATTTGTGCCCAAAAGCAATGATAAAACCACAAATTTAGATGATCTTCCAGAAAATTTAGAAATCTGGGGCATGAGCAAAATTAAATTGGGGTTCAGATAGAGGACTGCAAGCTAATAAATAATGCATGTTAAACAGACTTGTACAAAGAAATACCCTTACGGATTGAGGAATTCACTTCAGTGTGCCATCCCCTCCCCCACCCCACCCCGAAAAAAAACCTTAATGGTAGGGCATTACATTATGATGAAGTGAAAACCTGCTGATAACTTTCAGCATCTCAATATACAAAATTAACTTTTTGATGTATTATATCCAGTTTCTTTGACAAACAGTATGGCTGATTGTTGGATGTTTTAATTTACAACCCCCACCCCTTCATATGGCTTTGTACAAATCCAGACTCTCTACTTTGCACACTTTCTTCTTTGTGTCACTTCTTATACCAGTGACTGTAATCCACTAGCTTTTCAAAATTATCATACTCTTTAATGCGGGCAAGTGGGTTGAAAACATTTTTGCCTTTGTTTTGTACCTTGTAAGAAACTTGATTTTTTCATGTATCTCAGTTTGCTTCAGTAAACAATATTCTTGGAACTTTTGCATTATCAAATTAGAGTTTGTGCTGCTCAGA
Organism: Sphaerodactylus townsendi; assembly: GCF_021028975.2. Classification (NCBI taxonomy): domain Eukaryota; kingdom Metazoa; phylum Chordata; class Lepidosauria; order Squamata; family Sphaerodactylidae; genus Sphaerodactylus; species Sphaerodactylus townsendi. Next base: position 21,170,485 of record NC_059434.1, read on the forward strand.
CTCTGATAGATAAAATGAGATAGCAGCATTGCCTGCCATATTTAAAAATGCTGCCATCCTTTGCACACCTTCCTTGGAGTTTTTAGTCCCCTTTCCCTTACACAATTCAAATTTCTGTGCAACGTTTTACTCATTTGCAACATTCAAAGTCAAGGTTAAATTTAGTGCCTAAAGTGTTTGTCTATTGTGGTCTTCCTGGTCTTGTTTGCCTGTCTGTTATGGTCTGGCTGGTTTTGTTTTCATAGAAGATAAAGTGACATAACTGAATTTCATGTGTACATTTGAAATGATTTGGTACATGGCCCAGGCATAAGGATGAACCTAAATGAGCCTCGAGTGCTGTTTTCTTGCCAATTTAAGTATCCAGGAAGAGAGACGTTCTATTTCCCTTATTTGAGTTAGATTCATCCAGTTTTTCGATTGGTGAAAAATGCAGAAGGGTGCCTTTGAATGCTTGAACAGATACATGGGGGATCATGGCACCAGCATAGACAAATGGATCATAGTAAAAAAGACAATGAGGTGAGACAGAAGGAAAAGTCTGGCTGGATCCAACCCAACGTGTTTCCTTCACCATGATTGACTAAATTGGAAGTACTCAAAATAAATATGTACACAAGCAGAATGGGAGCAACAGCAGCCACATAAAACACAAGGGAAAACTTTATTGATGACATCTCTCCTTTAAAAAGACAACTCTCAAGATTTGCAAAGCACTTATTAGGACAGATAGAAGGGGAAATCTTAGTTAACTTTCATTCCCAAATGGTTTGTTCAAAATGAGTAATGTTTGCTGTAAATTGTGTGGTAATCCCTGTCTTCATTTTATTTCACATACAGAGCTGATCTGTGAATTGAAATCATCACTATTGATTGGCAATGTGGTTATGTATTCACCCTCTTATTTTAAAAGCTTCCATTCATCTGTTGGGGATTGTGAAGCCGACAGTATTAACTACACAATTCAACAGAGCAAACAATTCATTGAGTCACTAATAAATAAACTGTAAGCAGCTCTTAAGATATTTCCTGAATATTAATGAAGCACAAATTAGTTCATAATTGCATAATTTAAATTGCCTTGTGACTACTTAACAGCAGAGTTCAGAGCAAAATTTATACCTTGAAATGTTATACACTATCTTGTAACACATCTTCCTATAAAGTAGATGTTCAAATTCCAAAAATGTGCCCAAGAAATTACTGAGGTGTATTTTATTGTATACAGGGTAAACCAGTCTTCTTTCCCTTTATCAGCTCTTGGTAGAGCAGTGGATAAAAAGGTTAAATTGCAGATTAATGGGTTTGACATATAAGCACAGATTTAGGGCAGAAATGCTCACATGGAAATAGATGCACATTTGGATGGTTGCAGGGCCACCCTAGACCAAATCCGGGAATGACCACCTCACCTAAAGATTACCACAAGGAAGGAGGGTCTAGAACAGGGGTAGGGAACCTGCGGCTCTCCAGATGTTCAGGAACTACAATTCCCACCAGCCCCTACCAGCATGGCCAATTGGCCATGCTGACAGAGGCTGATGGGAATTGTAGTTCCTGAACATCTGGAGAGCCGCAGGTTCCCTACCCCTGGTCTAGAAGCTCAGAGCACACCCAACACCTCTGAACCACATCCAGATCTAGAATCCCTGGATTTCTCCACCCTCTACTGAAAACCTGCCCCTGAAAGCTGAGCTCCAAGGGGTGCTGCCAGCCCACTGCCTTGAAGGGCCAGATCTCCTCAATTTAGTCCTCCAAATTCTCCCCCCTCCCAGAGGCAGTGGCAGAAACAGAGAACCCATGAGGAGGCAGAGAAGTGGCAATGAAGCTCTAGGCTAATGGCCCATGGTCCTGCTACTGAGCCAGGTCACTGCCTGAGCACATTTATGCAGGATTGGTAAACTCTGACTGGAAGAAACCCAGGAACAGACAGGTTTTCTCCATTATTTAAGCCTAGGGCTAAGTTGGTGCTGGTTCAACCGGTTCACATGAGTAATATGTAACCTGTATCTGTGGGTTCTGTGGGGCAGAACTAGGAAGGAGTTGCAAAGAACTAATTTTAAAACTAAATGGTTTACTTCCTTAACAAATAACACTTTTAACATTTAACATTTACAATTTACAGTCCTTTTAGGTTGCATTTCAAGTCCTTATCTTGACAATCTACTGATAATGCCAAGTCCAATTCTTCCTGCTGCTGGTTGGCTTATGAAGACTTCAGAGGCTTGGTGAATGGGATCCAAGGTGATGAAGGTCCCCAAATGAACTCCCATCAACTACATACATAGCAAGCCCTGAAACAATAAATTCTAACATTTACAAATATAGCAAAAATAAACAACTCCCTTCCCACTAGTTCCCAACAACTTTGCAGTTACCTTAAACAAGGTGTTAAGAGCTTATCAAGAATTAAATCAAGGTCCCAGCCTGGTAGCCTCAGAGCTTCCTCCACCAGTTTTTGCAGCCTTCTGCTGCTTTGAGTCTCCACCCCTTTCTGGGTCAACCCATTCTGAACAGAGGGGTTACAAATATACATCTAGGCTAACTGTGATACTGGACTCAGCTGTGCACTGACCTTGGGACTCTGTGGGTGACCAGGCTCCTTTTACAGTTAGCATCCCGATTCTTGTGTTGAAGGTGTGTGAAGACTGCTTCAATCCCTGTCTGTTAAAGAGAGAACAGATGGTGTCATGAACATTGGAAATCATGCCTTAAAACTCTTGCTCTTGGTAGGAAATGTTCCCAGTCACGTTAAAACAGGATTCATTACGTCAATTTATATTTTGCTGCATGCTTCCCCCCCCCCCCGCAATAGCCAGAATGTCACTGTTTGTGTTCTATCTAGAAAGATTACTAATTTGAATAAAAGGCCAAAATTAGTAATTTTGAAAACAGAGATCTGTTTATTGTGTTCTAGCTTTTGCCCAAGGGCTGACACCTCTGGCCATGCCCAGACTTAATTACCTTGGAAGTTATCGTGGTTGTTCTCCATGGTGACAGAGGCTCTTTCAGTCATATTGGAGCTATTGGCAGAGCAAGTGCTTCAGCAAAGCCATTCTCCAGGTGGTGCCTGTAGGCTCAGTTCGTAAAGGATTCACTTATTAAAGCCCTGGATAGTCTTTATTGGTCTGCAAGGCCAACTGCTGGTTGCTCTCCATCATGCTCAGGGTTTTGGCCTGTTGGATCCCTTCCCCTCCTGGTCTTCCCAGGAAATATAGCCAAGTGAATGAGAGCCACTTTGCAAACATCATATTTTCTATGTGTGAGGAAGCGAAAACTTTATCATGCAAATGAGGACCAGGGGTCCTCAAAACTGATGTAGAATCCTTCACTCGCTGGGAGGATTTAGAGCATGCTTTTGATGCCTCTACTTCAGGGGACCTCTTATGCTTAGAGGTCTGCTCTAAGTTGCAAATGTCTTACAGATGGGCAGCCTAATTCGGAGGTGGGGAATCCCCCTCTGAAGGGTAGCATGTGCCTACACCGGCAGAAATGCCCTCTCTGGGCTACTTACCCTGATGGAGGGGCAAATCCACACATGCCTAACCGCAGCAGCACTCTGCAATGGCCAGCTGCAGCACCCAGCTGCATGTCAGCACTCCCACACCATCCCCAGCTGTGTCAACATGGTGGGGCATTCCAGAGGTAGGGCCAACTTCAGTCACCCTCCAGAGCTTGATCAGTTCCCATTTACCAGCAGGGATGCTGGCCCAAATATGCCACAATGTTCATGGAGTATCTCTATTCATCCCTATGAAGGCTTTGAGGTGAGGTTTTGTTTTGTTTTCGGGCTTCCCACACCGCAGAAAAGCCCTCTGAAGTGGGTGTTCTGCTCCCCAGGTGGTTATTTAGGTGCCCTGCACCCGGCCAAAGCAGAATGTAAGACTCACTGATTCAGTTAACAGTTCAATATTTAAAGCTTTAATTGTAACAATGTTGACAGACCCTGACTCCTCCCGGGTCTAACTAAATAAAGGTTACTTTGTTGCAGAAACTTTCTGGAGTCTGGAATTTATTGTAAACACTGTGAGACTATAACATCTATACTGTGAATCTATAAAATCTTTGACTGTTTTACCTAAATACTGAGAGTCTATAACATCCTGGACTGCAATTCCTAACTTGTTGCTTTCATCACCCAGCTTCCGCTGGCACCTAACTGCCAAGAGCCAGACGGGTTGCTGGGCAATAACTGCCATAGAACACCAGCCCTAGGGCTTCTTAAAGGGACAGAACTAAATCTCGGGTTCCTCCCACCGAATACTCATACACTGGAACATAGCTAAAGCCCATACCAACTGTGGGGAAAACTAAAGGGGAAATAAACAAAGGCTCCAGGGGCATGACTTGCTCGGCCTAAAACTTCCTCTGAAAGTTTTACCTTTATCAACTCTAATTAACCATATTTTCAACCAATATTCTTACTGTAATACCTCTTAACAACTGTCCTAATACCTACATGTCATCAACTATGCTAACTTATAAACTATAAACTTCTAACAATCTTTGATTTTCCTCTGCCAGAATTCAAACTGTTTTGTGGTTCACTGGAAGTTCAACAATGTTCAGGAACTCTTAGTCAAAGAAGAATCTCCATCTTCATTCTTAAAATCAGGGTTAAAGTCATTAAGTAGCAGAAAATGGACGTTTTTCCACACAAGACATTTATCTCACCGCTACAAAGAGCGAGTCTCTCCCTTCATGTTTGTCTGTTGCCAGTCTCTCTCTTCATGTTTGTCTGTTACGGATTCAGGGTCCACTGATCTTAATTATTTGATCCACTCTATTGCTCACATATACGCAAAATCTACGATGGATATTGTTAATATATCCTAGCACTACTTTGCTATCTGTATATAGCACAGTTCACTTCCCGAAAGGACAAGTCCAATTCCCACTTTGGATACAATTTCCCTAAAAAAAGTTGTGCCAGCAATCGCGGCATTTTTTATAGTTCAAGGCTGAGGGGGCATGGTGTGGCCCTGCCTTGGTGCCTAGCTTAGCCTTCCTGTTAGTAAAACCTCAAGTACAATTTCTGGGATCACCCTCGGATCACTCTCAAGATAGGCCACTGCAGCAATCAGCCAGAACTGGAAGCATCTGAAAATAAGCATGGAGTTGCAGATGTTCTGAACTGGAGTGAAATGAACACATAACTCCTTGGGACACTGACTTGTCTCCAAAGCTGAAAGAGTTGACCTCCAGGGATTCCCATTTTGGACCTTCTTCAAGGTCCTGACAAAGGTTGATCCCAATCTTTAATGTCCTGAGTTAGCTCTCTCTCAGCAAGCATTTCTACTCCTTGGAATACTGATTCTCGGTGCTGCAAACCCAATGGGATCGGGGTAAAATACTGTTGAGTGTGTGGATAGCACTCCTCTCGACGTGTGAAGCTCTTTCTCTTTGAGAGTCTTGAAACTTGAAAGGTAAACTCATCCTTTTAACCTTCCCAGCACACAAACCCAAACTTCTTTGTATTGTTGGAGGACTCCTGTCCTAATTCTAAAAGTTTCTATTTCCTTTACTTTATCTTCTTCTCGAAAGGCTTGCAGCACTCTGGACTACTATTCGAAAACAATTTTGTGTAATCTTATGTTGGTGTTGGCCAACATATGCTGAGAGATTTGTTTGAGAAGACTTGATTGCTTCTTCTATGGGTGGGTGTAGGATTTTAAGCCATCATCTACATAAAAGTCTCTGTGAACAAATTGACTCACTTCTACTGATCCCATATTTGCTGCATCTAATGCCTTGCAGTCTTCATTAAGTCCATAGTTTGGTAATAGCTGGTGAGGGGCTGTTTCCAAAAACATGAACACACACATTCTGTAACTCTTTGCACCTTCTGACATCTGATATGGATCCCAAACCGCCAGAAAATCTAAGATAATTTCTATGTATGTCTTTTCTGACCCAAAAGGAATAGAACATTTGTTGAATATCTGCCATAATTGCAATGGCTTCCTTTCTAAGCACGCAACAGCATCTCAAAAGATTGTTAATTAAATCCGGTCCTGTCAGCAGGAACTCTATTAAGAGATGTGCCATTAAATAATGCACTAGAATCAAACACCACCTGTACCTTTATGTGTGGCTTTGGGGTGATGGACTCCAAAAATGGTGTAAATACCAAGCACTCTTGGTGGTCTTCAATGTCGTGGAGCTTTTTTAGGCATAATGGCCCTTCTCTCATCATGTGAATTGTTAATGAAGGCAATAACATCCCTCCTTTAACTGTGGTTTTTTTCCCATGTTTCTTTGGAAGTGCTTTCAAAGCGCTAAAGTGCCATGACCACGCATTATTTGAAGTTAACTTGTCTCTGGGTTCTTTTGGAAGGGTAAAGTTGTGCAATCCAGTTTCCTTGCTCATCCTGTTGACCACTCTTTTCCATTATGGCTAGGAACGCTTATCTTCTATGGACAAGGCTGGCTGGTCATCATGGACTACTGTAATTTTACCAAACACTGATGAAACTCTAACTCCTCTATGCTATGAGTGTTGTATCTGGATGCTTGATTTGGGCAGTCTAACATCTGCGTGGGTCGATCCCATTTGGCATCAAAAGTAAAACCCATACAGAAGGTGTGTGCATGTTCAGGTATTCTTTTTGTGGTTCAAACAAATTGCTGGGCCTAGAATGGTCCACCCCAGCCCCTAACCTCTCTGAGTTAACGATATGGCATTCCTAGGGGGGACCTTTCTTCTACTTGTTCTTTGACTAATTTAACACCTTCTGGACAATTCCAGTCCGAGCGATAAGCAGCAGAATCTTAGCATTTGGGTCAAGCTCTGGTATCTTGTCTGCTATAGACTCCAGGTGCTTGTGATCGCGCGGCAATGCTTCTTGTTGGGATTTGTCTTTCTTCATCTTGTGGAATATGTTGACATCTCAAGGAGAGTAGGTAGTTTAAATTCGTTTGTCCCATCAGTTGATTGAAGAACAAATCCTTGGTGCTGTTCTTCCTGCTGTCATGATTTGATTTCCATTACATGTGGTCATGACATATTCTATTCTCTTCTGAGAGTGTATGTTAAACATCTCAAAGAACTCTGGAGTGGCTAATGAAGTATCGCTTTTATGAAATTTGTCGTCTAATACCACATACATGCGTTGGGCTTGATCGCGGTGAAGCTTTTGAGTAAACATTCATGCGGTAGACAAATCGGATGGCTTAAGTCACAATCGCGATCTTTTTGTTCCATCGCGACACGTAGTGCATAGTCGCCAAGTTAAGCCGTTTCCCCTGTCCTCCTTTGGTTGTGATGGTTTCTCCGGATATTTTTCTCCCTCTTTGGTCTCTTTCTTTGGTAACTGAAGTGGTTCTTTGTGTGCGATGTAATGCTGAACAATGCTGTTCACTGGAGCATTCTTGGCACTTTACCTTTCTTTTGCATTCACTTTCGGCCCATCTAATGATGGTTCTTGGAAGAGCAACATTTAAACACACAGTTTCTGATTGCTTTATGTAGGACAGGCGCTCTCTATATGGCATTTCTCTGAACTCTTTTGCAGTCATTGAGGTTGTGCAATTTTTATGAACTGGACACATAATTTCCAATGGCTTTACTTGAGAATTATTTAACTGAGTTTTGTATTTTGTCTCTGTCTTCCTCTAACCATAACTTAGCAGGTTTACTCTTTAAACTCTTGGAACGACTTCTTCCTCTTCTCTAACTTACCTTTTGGTACAAAGAAGGAATCCTGTTTGAGGATCATTTCTTTCTTTCTTTAGCCATTCCTTGATATATAAATCTTACAAGATATGAATATGGTGGATACCTTTGCTGATTTGGTTCTTTGTAATTAAAAACTTCTTTTTACCTCCCATTGCTCTCTTCTTTCAGGGGAAGGGCAACTTGTCGACATAACTTCTCTTTGAGTCAAAATGCTGATCCAAAACATGCAAGTCCTGGCAGATCGTTTCTTTTCGTTCCCAGACTCCATCTCTGAAAGCAGATCTGTCAAATCCCCACAGTTCTCTTGCAATCTTTCACATTGCAAGTTTGGGGAAAGGTTTTAAGCCTTTGTAGAAGTGTAGAAGCTTCTATTTCCTGAAGATGCTCCACCATCTTTCGCCTAATCTACTCCATGCCCTTCCTAAAGCCATGTGAGGTTTCATACATGTGCTGCATAGATTCCCTTCTTATTCTTGGCGCTTTTGACGCATGTTGTTCCCCAAACTGCCATAAGCAAGGTTAGCTCTTTTCCTCGGCATCTAGTTTCCAGGTCTTTGAGAGCTCTTTGGAATGTAATTTTCCAAAGTAGAAGTAGTCTTCTGGCTTATCAGAAAAAAAAACTTCTGAATGCCTCTTGTCCGCTTAAATCTCTTCACTAGGATTTCTGGAAAGGGTAGCTTTCAAAACATCTGACAAATTTGGGATGTCAGGGTTGCATAATGGGATTTTGTTGCCTGATAGTCATGGAGTAGAGTATAACTGTGAAGCTGATACTCCTTAGTACAACTGTAAGTCTTCAGGAGACTTCTGCTCCTGTCTAAAAACTGTAGAGTCGTAATTGGGCATCCCAACTGGATTTGTAAAAGGTTTTCCTCTCCTCATTCTGTTCATTTTGCTAACTGACTTTTGCTTGTTGATTACTTGGGGCAGCCTATTTTGTGGTACTGTCTGCTGACTCACCACTACTGGAGCAATCTTCATGCTATTCTGTGGTTGGAACTGGACCATGGATTGCTGCACTCTGGACATCTGGGACATTAGTTCTGCTGATCCTCTGCAGCTGCCAAGATGTTCTTGTCACTCTGAATTCTTCCTAATCAGCAGTCACTTCTCCAAAGTTGGATGTCTGTTGGATTAAATGGGTACCAGGAAGATACCTTCATCTCATAGGGTGCTTTCTTTCCTCTCCATTTCCTCAGAAGCGGAAGCTGTAAACAACCTCTCTTTAAGGCCCTTGCTCCAAAACTCTGAGCTCTCAAGCATCGAGCTTTTCTCTGCCTTTGCTCTTTGTTTTAGTGTTGACACAAGGCTGCTTCTACTTTGCTTGCTCTCGAAATTTTCCTTTCCCGAGCTTTCTCAACTGTGCCTGATGGGTCAGCTTCCTGGGCTCGTTCTAAACAGCTTGTTCTTCAATGATTTCTTCTTTTCGCTTTTAAGAAATCTACTTGTTCTCTTGCAGCCGCCCGCTGCATCAACAGCTTTGGCTTCCAGGATCTTCTTCATTTCCATAGCCAATCCTTGGGAGCAACTAATAAGAGGCACCCTCGCTATAATTTGAGCCTGACTTAAAGTGCTTCTTGTTCTTGTGGGATGTGTGTGTGGGAAGATGATGGTTTTAGTTGCAGATTTACTGCCACACTTTACTTCTGGCAACCTTCAGGGTGTAACCTTTTCTGGAATGTGAGGTGACATTCCTCTTCCTATTCCCTCTGGAGTAGGGGATGCAGTAAGTCTACAGCGTTGTTTTGGTGGGATTGTTCTTCTTAAGTGCCAAGTGCTGGATCTCTGATTGTTGACTCTTGCTTTGCAACCCTGCAACTTGCTGGATAAACCACACATAATGTTGTTAAAGAAGTCATTGCCTTTTCTCTCTGATCCTTCTCCATCTTTTGTCTTGATATTCAAGGCTTCTGATGTATTCATCACTTCTAGGAGGGAAATCAGATCTCTTAGGGCTGACCTTCCTCCGGTAGCACCAAAGGTACGTTGTTGCAAGGTCTCGCTTTACAACTTAATATTTCTTCTTTCTTCTTGTACAAAGGCATTTTCCAGATTGATAAATAGCTAGGAGGTCTCTCATTGCCTACTTTAGAGCATATTGAGGCTGCAGTAACACATTCACCTGATCTTGCAAAGATGCTAACATTTTGGTAGTGGGCTTTTTTATTTCTAGCATGTGCTTACTGTTTTAGAAATAGAGCTTCTGTTGGCTCCTGAGTGAGGTTTTCTTCCTGTTTCTTGCATTGCCGGTGTGCTCCTAGCAAAAGAAGACTTCAACTTTCCTATGCCCAGCTTCTTTACCGGAGGTTTGTAGGAACCAATCTTCTCTCTCTTCATGTCGTGGTGCTCCTAGCAAAGAAGACTTCCACCTTCCATATGCCCAGCTACTTTTAGGGCTTATAGGAACCAACCTCTCTCTTCTGCCGAGTTAGCTCCTAGCCGGTTAAGACTTCAATTTTCCTATGCCCAGCTACTTTAGGGCTTATAGGAACCCAATTCCTCTCTCTTCTTCCAGTGCCTCCCAGCTTAAGAAGACTTCAACCAACTTCCTATGCCCAGCTACTTCTTAGGGGAGCTTGTAGGAACCAATCTCTCTCTCTCTTCTTCCAGTGCTCCTAGCAAAGAAGACTGTCAATATTCCTATGCAGCCAGCTACTTTTAGGGCTTATAGGAACCAAATCTCTCTTACTGTTGCTGAGCTTGCAGACTTTCTTTGTTCCTTTTATTTGCCTTTCACCTCACCGACTGAAAACTTTCAATCTGGAAGCACTTTGGAAACTGGAAACATTCTGCTTAGACTGTTCCTTGTTCCCTCAGGTGGTGTTATTTAGGTGCCCTGAGCACCCGGCCAAAGCCAGAATGTGAAAGACCATCTACTGGATTCAGCTAACAGTTCAATACTTTAAAGCTTTAATTGTAACAATGTTGACAGACCCTGATTCCTCCACCGGTCCCACCAAATAAAGGTTACTTTTGTTGCAAGAGAACTTTCTGGAGTCTGGAATTTATTGTACCAAACACTTCGTGAGACTATAACATCTATACTGTGAATCTATAAGTAAAATCTTTTGATCTGTTTAACTTAAATACCGAGAGTCCTATAACATCTTGGACTGTCTGCTAACTTAGTTGCTGTCACCCAGCTTCCGTTGGCACCTAACTGCCAAAACCAGACGGGTTGCTGGGTAATAACTGCCATAGAACACCAGCCCTAGGGCTTCTTAAAGGGACAGAACTAAATTCGGTTCCCTCCCACTGAATACTATACAAACATAGCTAAACCCATACTAACTGTGGGGAAACTAAAGGGGAAATAAACAAAGGCTCTGTGGGGGCATGACAGTGGGTAGCGTCGAAGCTGCACCATCCCGTCTGCCCATCAGCTCTGGATTGAGCTGTAAATGTTTCGACTTTTAATTCACCTATTTCTTAACCTGTGGTTTCAAACTACTTCACTGGTTGGATCAGCAGATCACAATGGAACTGGAGAGCGTCTTGGAACCTAGGGGAATAGTGGCTGGAACCAAAGACAGCCGGGCTTACCTCTGAGATTAGGCAGAACATTCAGGAGGTGGAGTCTTTGTTGCTGTTTTTGTTGGAGCCAAGAGATCCTTCTCTCAAAAAACCGCTTGTAATGTGGAAGCTTCACACACTGCCATTTAACCCTATGGTTCTTCACAGTACTCTTCACCTTCACACAGACAGGGGGAAGAGGAGGTTGGATTTAAACCTCACCTTTCTCAAAACAGCTTACACAACCCTTCCCTTCCTCTTCCAAGAACAGACACCTTGTGAGGTAGGTGGGTCTGAGAGAGTTTTGAGAGAACTGTGACTAGACAGAAGAGACGTAACAAATAATCATCAGTCAGAGGCATTTTCACTCCACTGGAGGCCCATTTTATGAATATTTTAAGGTAAATAAATGAAGCTTTTACACCATAAATTGATTTTGGCAATCACGTCTGTAAAACCAGCAAAACTCACTAAGAAGTTGTCAAGTAGGCTCTAGGACAGTAGGTTGAGGAAGCAGTAAGAATGGGAAGGAAGGGGGTATCGCATCAGAGCCATGAATGTTTGTAACAAAGTTCTGTATTTTCTTTATTAGGAATGAATCCAGAGCAACCTCAAGTGATATTCTTCTGTAGTGACCAGAGTATCTTGGTGGCAGTGATATTCAAGGACAGGCTGTTTTCTTTCTTATTATCCTGTCGTACGTTCATAAGCCCTTCACCTCCACTGGAGTGAGAACATTATGCTGCTCAATAACCACAAACATGTCAGTCAAAGCAAAGGCCAGTGAATTGGTCTCCAGAAATAAATGTAATTAGTAGTACAACTTCCACAATGACCTAAGATCTTCATATATTATAAAATGATTATTGATTGTGTTTACCATATTTTAAATTCAGTACACAAAGTCCTCAGCTATAACGTACTTGACAGTGTTTCCAGCTACTATTTGTAATCCTGATAACTCTGAGCTTTTGGGCATTTGATCACAACATACAATCAACATTAATTGCTGTGCTGTATGCCAAACTAAATTAAATCCCCCAAGAGCAATGTCTGAATCGTAATTATTTAATTTGACAATTTATTAAAGTTTTTGCATATCTAAAACTAATGAAACAGCACTAATTGGCAAATTCAATAACTTTCTGATACAGATGACTATCTGGCATTCTTTTTTTTTTGTATCACTCCTGAAATTGTCCAACTTTGTAAGGTTTGTGGGTGTCCCTAATTTCTAGGAAATGTTTGTAATATCAAATCCTTCCTGAGCCTTCTGCTAAATGTATTTCAGAATAGGCTTTAAAGGGTTTTTTTTAAAGTCACGGCTCCATAAATCTCAACCTCTGCCACCCACTATTGTTGAGGGGAGGAAGAAGAATTCAGGACGAACATGAAGAATTTTCATTCAATAATGAGTTTGGTACTTAGTGTCTTTTAAAAATTAGTCGTCATCCTATTTGAGAAGCAAGTTCTGAAAACTATCAATCGTAACTCAGTGAAAGTCCTAGATTTCCAGTTTTGAATTTAGGTTTGGGGGGGCAAAGTTATGGACCCTCAATTGGGTAGCCCCCATCTCCTGTTAGCTCCAATTGAAAACAATGGGGCATGGGTACACCCCTTTTGGGGGTCCATAATTTTGCCCCCCCCTAAATCAAACCTCACCAAACTTGGGTGGTATCATCAGGACAGTCTCCGGGTAATACTCTGAAATTGATGTCAATAGCTTTACAAATGTGTCCCCTGCAGGCCAAAATGCGAAAAACACCAAAAATACCAAAAAAAACCCCCACCCGGAACACCTTACATTCGGATTCGTTCATATTTGGGCAATTCAAACAACTTTGTCCGAATATGTCCGAATTCGCCCAGATTCAGGCTGAATCTGGTATTTGTTTCATCCGAATCTCCAACCCAAATCTTGATCGTGGACTTTACTTCTTTGATGGTAATCTCACCAGTGTTCACTTAGAGCTTCTCTTGAGCATCTTCTGAATTGAAGTCATATGTGGTGGTCGGACCTGGTTGGTTGAGGGTTTCTCGAAAGTGTTCAATCCACCTTCTGTTCTACTCATGTTGGGTGGTTCGAAGCTTTCCATTCTTGTCCCTAATTGGGACATTAGAGCTGTTCCTGGTTCCAGTCAGTTTATTGATGATGCGATAGAGGGTTTGGGTACAAATTTCAAAATGTACATAAACTCACACCTAAGTGCCCCAACTGAAGGTAAAAGCAGAGAGATGAGGGACTGTTTTGTTTTGTCATTTTTTTTGCAGTTTTTCTGTGAAACCTTGCAAAAGCTTCTCACAATATTTCCTACTGGCTTACTTTCTGTTGTGATATTGCTGTAGATCACAGGAACCTACGTTTCTCCTTTATGTGAGTCTCTACTTGAAGATCATTTGCTCCTGAAAAAATCTTCGCTCCAGAAAAAAAAATCTTTCTTTTCCCTTTCTTTCCTCAAAAGTTGTTTTATCTTTCCCCTCAAGAACTCTTCCCCTTCTGAACATGTAGATCAGACTACAGAGTTACACTTACTTGTTGGCTAAAACGTTCATATGTCTCTCCAGGATGCCAGTGACTGGTATTTCTGAGACATAGTAAAAGTGATAGATTAGCTGTAGTCCTTAGAAATAATTTCCCAAGGAATAGAACATGAGTCAATGACTCATTTCCAATCAATGGACATGCAGGGCTCACAAAGGAAGTCCTGTGCTCCCATTGGTTGGAAGTGGGTTCCTCACTTTCCAACTACCTTTCCTGTGACTGAGGAGCAAGCCTCCTCCTCACCAGGCTCGCCAACACCCTTCCCATTGCCCTCCCCTTGATTCCCATTCCCCCCATCCCCCCCAGATCAAGTTGGACCCTGTGGGGCATTGGCAGATTTCCGTCTGCTGCCCCGCTGACCCAGTCCTAGCCTCTCCTCTCCCTCACCCACCTCTCCCAGCCACCAAACAGCAAGCTGGCTTGGGGGGGGGGGCAGTACCGGGTTGCCATCTGCTGCGTTTGTGTAAGACATAATTCAGGTTTTGAATGGGACTTCTGCAGTCTCACGACTACTGACGCAGGTATTTAAAGGCTGAATGGGTAACAGATTTTAACACAACAGATAGTTCTGTTTAATGTTGAGGGTCAATTTCTTTCAGTTTCACAATGGGTTCTATATTCGGGAGCTCAAGTTGACTTTCCCAATGCCAGCAGTCCCTTGGGCTGCTGCAGTCTTCTCTCCTATAGACACCTTTTGAAATAATAGACTTAGAAGGTTATTGGTAGGTATTTGGCCTGGCTGAGAACTGTCAGATACTGGCTACGTATCCACTATCTGCAGGATCACTCCAGTTTGTTACACCTCATGCTTTCCGACTATGCAAATTCTAGGTGGCTGAAACTAGTTGAGGGAAAAATCAACACTCTTGGCTTTTCATTAGAGTCGTTAGTCCCTCTTTCCCTATCAGAAGCATATAGCTGCTTGAAAACTAAGCTATTAGAACAAGAGTATCGGGATATGTTAACAGCTGCGAGGAAAACGTGTTCCCCCCTGACCCTGCTTATTCCAATTGAACAAGGACACATGGCCAATTATTTACAGTGGATCACCAACCCTAAATTAAGAAGAGCTTTAACACTGGCCAGATTCAATCTAATGCCTTCTATGCTGCTCTATGGCAGATATCAACAAATTGATAAACAGAGGAGGCTATGTCCATGCAATATGGGTCAGGTGGAGACACTCGATCATACCCTCTTTCATTGTGTAAGGTTTGCAAAAATCTGAATGTCACAATCTGCACTTATCCCATTTCTGTATAACAATCTAACTGATGCTCTTAAGATACCTATGCTTTTGAACAACATGGATCCCACAGTGTGTGAGAATGTAGCAAAATTTCTGCTAACAATAATAGACGTAAGTCTAGATGAATACCAACCAATGTCTATGTATTATGACCACATATAGCCAGCAGTAATTTTGCTAGCTTCTGTCAGTATCCGATGACGTTTAAGTGAGTCAACTTAGCTGAAGGAATGTCCTATAGTCACAGAAGGACCATGTATATATTTTAGTATTTAGTATTTTAGTACCAGTGTCTATAATTGTGAGCAATAATGGGCAAATTTTGTATGCTGATTTTGTATGTTTATTTTATGCCAATAAAGGCTTGTGACTATTGGTAGGTGTTTAGGGTTGGCTTATGGGGTTATCAGTCACATTTCATCTGGTTGGAAAAGCCTTCATGAGGCGGGCTATAATCTTCACTCCATGAAAGGGAGGAGGAGATTTTTTCCACACAATTCCACCCTTTTATTATTTGGTAACCCATTTATAGCTATGAGCTGCCTATCACCACCAGGGAACCTTTCATGCCTCTTGAGCTTCTTAAACTGTAGTGGGTGGTTCCATTGGGTAACATAGGCACGAATCAGTGAAAACACAGAAAAGCTAAGGGAAGATTTCAGACTTTAGCAGCTGTATTGGTGACCCCCCCCCCCCAGGAATATCTAACACAAAGAAGAAGAGACTGATTGCCTTACTGGGAAGGTGGGCGGGGGGGGGGCGGGGGGGGGGGGCGGGGACCCGAAGTACTTCTGTCCATTTTTGAAATACTTTATTCAATCATTTCTGTTCAGACTGGCAAAATATAATAACACATGCCATAATGAAGAAAAATTAGACAGTGTCGTAGCTGCTGGCTAGCTGAACACATCTCCAAGAAACTGTAGCAAAACAGATCAGCAAAAAGATTCAGACGTCTTCAGTTGCATGCACTCTTCTCCCCGCCATTCTTGCAGGGTAGACCCAGCACCCTGGTGGACTACTCGTGTAAGCAAAGAAGCACACTGAGGTTAGCAGTTTCCAGCAGGGGCAGATTTAAATGGCATCAGTTTACAGTACACTTGCAAACTTCTCAACTCTCTCTTTCCTTCCCTCAGCCCTCGACTCTCTCTTTCCTTCCCTTTGTCCCTTTTATCCCTCCCAAAACGGTTCCCCCTCCCAACTTGGGGCTGCCTATTACAGACTACTATTGGTGTCTGGAGCCCTGCCAGCTCAGGATTGGCCCCTCGGGGCTCTAGGCCAGTGGTGGCGAACCTATGGCACTCCAGATATTCATGGACTACAATTCCCATCAGCCCCTGCCAGCATGGCCAATCATGAATATCTGGAGTGCCATAGGTTTGCCACCACGGCTCTAGGCCCTTCTTCCTGATTGCAGCATGGTCTAGGCCCGTGGTGGCGAACCTTTGGCACTCCAGATGTTATGGACTACAATTCCCATCAGACCCTGCCAGCATGGCCAATTGGCCATGGTGGCAGGAGCTGATGGGAATTGTAGTCCATAACATCTGGAGCGCCAAAGGTTTGCCACCACTGGTCTAGGCTGTGCCAGTCTCACCCCACTCGGTGGGAATATTGAGGCCTGTTGATTGCAGCAGGGTTGGGACTGTGCCAGTCCCTCCTTTCTCAGTGGAACAGCTGAGGCCTGCTCCTGCTGTCCTGATAATCCAGCCAGTTCCCTGCGGCTTCTCATGGCTTTTGGCTTCCAGGAGGTCCCAGTGTTTGCTGGTAAGTCTTGGGACAAAGCTACCAGTTGTGGAATGTCCTGTGGTTCCTGGGCAACCATCTGGGTAAGGGAGAGGGATGAGGAAGACTGCAGAGTGCTGGGAAGCAGCCCCTCCCTGGACACTTTTTCTGTGATACGACAGTAATCTACTCCCCACTCGATGTAGAAATATGTCTTGTCCCATCTGAATTGTTTCTTATTCAGTGGTATCTTCCTGTGAGACTCATTAGTATTAAGGGGCCATTGTGGTCAATAAATTCTACTGAAAAGTAGGGAGGAATTTGCTTAAAACTGGCTGGCAGGGTACCCCTTTGCCTGCCAAGAGTTTAATTTGTCTGAGCTCATGGCTGCTTTTTGTTTCAAAGATTTGGTTCCTTTTTTTTTTGTAATGTATTGATTAGCCTCCCAGGATAATCTCCCAACTGGTAAGCAGAGAAACAATAAACAGGCCATTTGAAGTCAGCTGAATAATACTACCACATGAATCTGTTTCAGAAGACAAATGAAAAGCCTTCCGCTTTGGGGGGGGGGGGCGTCCCTTGTCAGGCATGAATTTTCTTTTGGTGCAGGATCCAAAAGTGGCACACAGCACAAAAGACAAAGCACTAATCTCGCCAGTAGCACAACAGTTGAAAGTCTGGCAGACATATTCATCAGTCTGCTAAGGCACTGTTGCTAAGTTTGGAATTATTGTTCCTCCACCCACATATACACACAGCACAAGGAAACATCATCCAAAGATGAAGATATTTGGATTTATACTCCACTCTTCTCCCCTATAAGGAGTCTCACAGCAACTGACAAACTCCTTTTCCCTTCTTCTCCCCAGTTAAAGCTGCAGCGCTCCCTTGCCTTTTTCTGCTGCTTCGGGATTCTCCGTGCCACCCACCATTTGCAGAATGTTCCCTCAGAAGTTTCCTTTGCTTGCAACTCATCCGCCTGCAATTTCTGTCTAAAAAGTACACAAAAAATTAGTTTTCACTGCCGAATCGGTGCACATGTTGTTTTCCCCCTTTTTTGTTTATTTGGAGGAAGGTGTCTTTGATGCTCTAAAGCACAGGTGTCAAACTCGCGGCCCTCCAGATGTTATGGACTACAGTTCCCATCATCCCCTGCCAGCATCATGCTGGCAGGGGATGATGGGAACTGTAGTCCATAACATCTGGAGGGCCGCGAGTTTGACACCTATGCTCTAAAGACTTGAAATCTGCACATGTTGCCATTTCTCATATTGTGTCTTCATAACTTATTTTTTTCAATCAACTTCTTTTTTTCAATCAACAACAGCAATTACAGAACTTGGGTTTTGGGGATTTTGTTAACAACTATCAAAGACTTCAAAGTACACAAAACAATTATGGTTAAAATCAGCAGACCATGGGCTGTCAACAGTGAAAGTGGACCTATGCAACGGGCCCTGATGTGGCTTCTTATAGCCCACAGTGGAACACTTTTTGGAGATGTAGTGTGTTGGGTTAGCATCATTCACAGTGGGGTGTTGTGTGGTTTCTGCAGTGGTACCAGACAAAGGATGTCCCCAGGCACTAAGCAGCCAAAGAGCTAGTGAACCCCACCCAGAACCCCACCCACCACCCTAGGCAGTGAGCAATCAAAGGGATCAAAAGGTCAGGCTACTACAATGCAGATGCCCTCACTATTGATTATGCTATCTTCATGGTTACTCACATGCTAAATGGGTGGATCCCACCCAACACATGCAAATCAAGCTTGCTAATTGCACTTGTTAATAGGCAAATGGTTCTTTCTCCCACCTGGGACCTTCCACAGGTATATATACTCCACTTGCTTTACTACCATCAGATCCTCTGAAGAGGCCAGCCACAGATGCAGGTGAAATGTCAGGAGAAAAGGCTACTAGAACATGACCATACAGCCGGAAACCACACAATAGTGATTCCAGCCGTAAAAGCCTTTGACAATACATCATTCATAGTGTTTTGCAAAATGTTTGCCAGCACTGAGGCTAAGGCTACCAGAAGCACCTGTTTGGACATTTTCTAGGGTGAGATCTTATAAGGTCAGTTAGGCCTCTGAAACCGTTTACTACAGCCAGCATGATATTCATATTCTTTTCCATAGTGTCCTGGAACACCTTCATCATCATGCTATGCTGGTGATCATCAGTAGAGGTCTTCTTGCGGTGCCATTTGTACTCCACTATTATGTATTCCAAGCCTCTTTTCCGCCACAATCTCATAGTGGCATCTTGATGTACTTTCCTCATCACATGCGCACTGACGGAGCTCTATATGTAGTACTGAAAAAGCCTATTGCCAGAATTTATGTTCATTTTGGATGAGCATGGATGTAATTACTCTCGCTAAAACGCGTACAAGTTTTTGAAGTATGTACTCTTGCTGCCATTTTTTTTTAAATGTGGCTCTTTCAGTGCTGCATATACTGCTAATGTGTTTTTGTTGTTATATTATAATTTCTGTTTCTGGGTATGCTGACTTTTTTGGTGTTATAAATGTGTTATTGGAGTGGTATATTTTTGACAAAGGATTTGTTATGAGAGTACAATATGATGTTTTGTTGAATAAGTGCGCTAGATACATCGTAGTCTTATAGCAGAGTTTGGGGGTGGTATCATAATAACATGGCATCACATTTTGAACCAAACTATACAGCTTTTGTAAAAAAAACAAAAATGGGGTGGGTGTTTTGAGGGGTGTTGTAATGCAAAGAAAAACTTTATTTTTACTTTTCAGGTTTCTGGGGCAGAGTTGGGTGCATCTATCCAGTGTTTCTAAAATCACAGGTCCTCAAACAATGGAGAGAGGAAGAACTTCCAAAGTGAAATTACATGCACAGATCATCAATGAACTGTGTTAGAATGTTTTTTCAGTGAGATTCCCCGAAAAAAGAAAACAATCAAACATGGGCATTTCTACCCCCATTCTGCACATCATTCTTTTCTTCAAAGCTTTCTAAAATGCCAGCACTTTTTCCTTTGCTATGGCAACGTGCGACAGCTTCATTCTCACAGCTAAGAGAGTAAACAAAAGGGTCTTATCAAGTTAAACCTTCATGAGTAGTTTGTGCTGCCATAAACATAGCTTCTTTCCTGCCAGAAGTTAGTGTTAAGCCCACTCATTTATGCAACAGCATTGTCCTTGGATGTTGTTTCCGTCTCTCCTGTGGTTGAACACTTGTCCAGCTGAGTTAAAATACATACAGATAACTTTTAATGGCATAATACAAAGATTTAAAAGACAAAAATTAAAAGACAAAATACAAAGCAAAATTAAGATTGTTTGTGACGGTGCTTAAAAACCTGGCCATTTGCTCCAGAGCATCTCTGGATTCATTGTTTGAGCTGAATTAGCCACGGACTGGGGACATGGTGTTGTGGCAGTAGATCTCCTTTCTCCTGCTGGTGAAAAGTGAAAGAAAGATGGCTCACCAAGGGTCCAATGAATGTTGTAACAGTGGCTAGCACAGACTGAGCGGGCACACACCTAAGGTTCCCCAAGAGTTCCGATCAGCCTTACTTTTACTGCTGCCAGTTGAATATACTCATAGCTCTGTGAGGGGATTTTTATTTTTCCTTCTAAAACTGACTCTTTCCATCTTAAATGATTCTTGAGTAAGGTGACCAGATTTTAACATTGGTGAAGCGGGACACCATTGACCCGGACGGAGGGGTGTGTGTGTTCTTGATTAAAAATTTGGTCTATATGGAGCAACAAAATTTTTCATAGAACGCAAAAATAATGTTGCGTGCAGATGGTGTAGACCCTTCCCCGGCAAATAAAACACAAGGACTTGGAAATAGATTGGGCCGCAGCCCAATTTATTAATTAACAAATGTAACACTCAAGAAGCTGGGAGACAAACGGATCGCAACATCACCAGGTCAGCACCATTGCTGACCCGACCATGCTGTCCCCAATCCCTATTGGGGCATTGGCAGGAAGCCGGGAGCCACCGGGGTGGATACCCTTGGTGTCAACCCTTCCTGCTGGGGTGGCGGGCACCAGCTAAGCCTACCGGCTTGCTTACCAGCCCGCCCCACCCCCAGGCCCTTCCTTAAGGGCAGCAACCGTGGAGAAGACCAGCCGCCCGGCTCGGCTTCTCCCCACAGATGTTGCTATTCTGTTGCCAACCTGCCAACGAGCTGTCCGCAGCTCCCGCCCCAGCTTCTCAAGCCTGAATCAACTGGAGAAGGTTGTGCCGGATGGCCTGAAGCCGCATGTCCATACCCCACTCTGAAAGGTGGATGCCGTCCGAGCGGAAGAGCGCATGCTGGTCATCAGTGATGTCAGGGTGGTCTACCACGGCACCACCCAGCGAAAGGACGAGCCGTGCAGCTGCCTTGTCCACCTTCCGCCTGGTACGGTCCAACTTACTTGGGCGCTCATCATCCCTCCACAGGATCCGCTGCAGCAGCCTGGACCAGACCAGGTTGGTGTTGGGCAAACGACAATGAAGCTGTTGAAGGTCGCTGGCCATCCTCAGGAACAGTTCGAGGCCTTTCATGGCCGGCAGGTCATTCTCGCCCAGCTGCAAGACTAGCACGTCTGGGCGGCCCATGTGGATGACAGCCGAGCACACCGCCCATTGTAACTCGGCCCATCTTATGCTGCTTTGTCCCAGCCAACGGAACTCCATCACCGGGTCCAGCCCGAGGTTCGGGCCCCAGCCAGAAGAAGCTGCGTATGCCCGAGCTCTCTCCATGATGCTGTGCCCCATGATCCACACCTGCCGGTGGGCAGTCTGCAGCGATGCTGGCGAGACTGCAAAGGGGGATTAAAGCGATAAGTGAGGATGCACATAGGCCTTGAAGGCTCCCGAACGCCACCTGCCTACGGCCTGAATCTGTTCAGGGGCCCTGCCCTCCTGGGCCGCTGCAGTAGCCACCCCTATGCGGAATGAATGGAGCCCGAACTCCTTGCAGGGCAACCCCAATTTGTTCAGGCAGCCCCTTAATACGGCCGACATCTGATACCTGGTCAGCGGGGAACAGTCCTGATGAATGAAAAGCATGCCCTCCCACCTGGGCCTGAATGGCAACCAGACTGCTATACATATGATATCGCCTGGTAAAGCTGGCATAGTCACCCATGTGCCCCGCCCTGCCCGATTCGTCTTGGAATGGGAGAGCCAAACATGCATGGCATCCTCTGTCACCACTAAGTGGTGAAACTGGAGCACCTTATCCGGTCTCACAGCTCGGGAGGGGGCGACTAACTCACTGGGCCTGAACACCCCATGATGGGCCAAGTGGAATGCAGCTGTGAACAACAGAATTTCGTAGTCCACTGAACATACTCTGTGCAGCACCCCGGTAATGGCGCACAACACCCCCTTGGTGATGGGGCGTCGGAGATCCTTTTGGCCGGGCACCGAGTGGTGCCAGCCTGCCAACAGCTTGCATACTAGAAAGGACAACGTGATGTCCAGAAAGCCAGACAAGCGGCAAAAGAAGGCGATCCCAGCCAACTGCACCCGAATGGTGCGGGCGTGCAACCCCGAATCATGCAAGTGTACCAGATATTCCAGGAGTAAACCTTCCCCAACCCCTTGGCTGAGGGGGTGACTGGTGGTAGCTGCGAATGATTGGAAAGCCTTCACGGCCCCTTCATATGTCCGGTGAGTCGCCGGAGCTAAATAACGTAAGACACCTTCTATTACTATTTGCTGCCAAGGTCCCAAAGGCCAACTGGCACGATCTCCGGGTATCGCTCCACCTCCGGGGCCAAACGCCTGAAGTGATCCACCTGCTGGCGAGAAAGAGCACCGGCAATTTCATTAGTCAGGCCTGGAATAAAAGCTGCCCTAAAGGAAATGTTGTGCAACAAGCGAGTACAAAGTTTCACACTAGACGCATTACATGCTCCGATCTGCTGGACTGGCGATTGACTACTCTAACCAATGCCTGGTTGTCACACCAGAACAACACCCTCTTGTTTTGAAATTGCCTGTGCCATAAGTGGGCTGCTACTAGAATGGGTAAGAGCTCTAAAAATGTTAGGTCCCTGGTGATGCCGATCCTGTGCCAAGCCGGAGGCCATGAGCCCCAGGCCCACTTCCCTTGGAAGTAAACTCCAAAGCCAACCCCGCCTGCAGCATCTGAGTGAACTTGAAAATCAGAACCCGGTTCCATGGGCTCTTGCCAGAGCGAAGTGCTACCATACCCTCAGGTCGGCTTTCATGCCCCTGGTGACTCTGATCCAGTGATGTGGGCAGAAACGCCTGAAAGGGACCTGGCCAGACGGGCGCAAAATGCCTGGCCTGGGGAAACCACCCGGCAGGCGAAGTTTAAATGGCCCAGGAGTGATTGGAGAAAACGGAGCCTACATTTCTTGCAATGCAATGCCTCAGCTATGATGCCTTCCAAGGCCGCCAATTTGTCTTGAGGGAGTGATGACATACCCTGGATGGTGTCCAGTTGCACACCCAAATAGCTGAGGTCATGACTCGCTCCTGGAACGCTGTCACGTCGCTCTAGAGCCTTGGCTAGCCAAGAAGGCCGAGGCTCGGCGCGTGGCGCTTATAAGCGCTCTGCTGCTCCCGTTTTTGCAGCTCGGGACAATCGTTGCAGCTCCCTGCAACTGCGCCCTCAGAGCTGGCTGCCCCATTCCTTTTGCCTCGCGCTGCTCACCTTTGCCGCAATGGCTGCTAACGGTGACTCGATGGCTGCTATTTGTAATATATTTTTTAAATTTCAACGTAAGTACAATTTACAAATATAATACATTAAAATTATGTATAGTATTATTTTATTCTTTGGCATATTTCTCATTTGAGTGATTTTTTTTAGTAGATTGCTGTCGTCGTTTAAAAGGTCATGAAATTTTTCACAAGAATTTGTTAAATTATATTTTCACACATAAAATGGCTTTCAAAGTCTCAACACTTAATTGTGATTTTTCTGATGTCCACACTTTATGTACTGTAGAAAAAAACATGTTCAGTCGCAGCATTAGTTCCTGGTAAGGACAGCGTGTATTCCACAATTTTTAGTGCATTATTGTATGGAACATGGCTTGTTTCAAAATGATGAAAGATTTCTAACCATTTGTTCTCTATTGTGATTTTTGCTGATGCCCTTTAACCTTTTCCTTATCAATATATTTTTTAAATAATGATACCTCATTAAAAAGATCATTTTCAGAAATATTACTATATGGGAAATTTTGAGTAATATGATCGAATGATTTTTGCACATCATTCCAATTAAGTTCTTGTTTTAATGTAACCCAATGAAAATGTTCAATATCATTGTAATGTACCGTCCACTCTTCTAAATAATCTATGCAGTTACTATAGAACTTTTTAACGTGATTCATGATATCGGCACGATTTATTGCACCTTGTTCTTCTAGCTGGCTTATACTATTATGGATAGTGAAATTTTAAATTATTAACTTCATTTGCTACTTCGATTACTGAAATTTTGTCACCTTCAATAAGTTTTATAGCATTTTGAAAAACTCTAGCCAAATTTCTGAAGATTCTTTTTCAAAAAACTCTTCTAAAATTCTAGGACATTTATCCTGTGATAGAAAGTAGGATTTCGAAGGATTGTATATTTTCAAAATTATTTCGACAGCTGGTAAAAGAGCTAACCAGTGTGTTTTACTGTATCCAAGTATTTTCTGATATTCGACTTCCACAGTTTCACAAAATTCTTTAAGCATTTCAATGTGCACTGTGTATATATAGAAATAAGAATATATTTTAATAACAATATTTTCCACTTCTACGGGCAGCAAGTCAGCAACGGTTTGAATGGCATTATGTATTATGTGCACTGCACAACCAACACCAATAATGTTTTGGTTAAGGTTTTTGTTTAATGTATAAAAAATATTATTTGTACCTCTTCTTGCTTTTCCTCCAAAATTTGCGTTCGTGTTGTCTGCACAATATGCAATCATTTTATGTTTTAAATTGTTTTTTTCCAAAATTTTAATAATGGAATTGAGAATTATTTCAGAAGTTTCACCGGGCAGAGACATGAAATCTAAAATTCTAATTTTTATTCCAGTTTCCGAATCAAAAAATCTAATAATGGTTGGAAATAACTTTATATCCTTACTAGCGTTAACCGGCCATACGTTGCTGTGGCTAATTGTTGTCAAATGGAAAAGGAGCAGTACCAGCAAATGAAAGGCAGATGCCAGCAGTACGTGCTCAGGGGAACACAGAGCCTTTTTTTTGGTCCAGTGTGAGTTTAGGAATGTTTGAGTGGATGTACGACTGGAGGTCTGTGGTGTTGTAGGTTTGTTCGCGACGTAGTTTAGCATTGAATGAAGCAGTAGCCGAGCGATGTGGCGATGGCATGCCCAATTGATGGAGAAGTTTGTTTGCGATTTGTGAGCACAAATCTTCAAGGATTACCAGGACCTCATTGTAGATGTCAGTGGAGGCAGATATGTCCACAGTTGAATTGTTTGTGTGTGTTCGATGGACAACATCTTCAGCCATGTGTGACTTGTATGTCTCCCATAATTGTGTTGGAGAGGAAGGAGAGCAGGTGGTCAATATGATGGCAAATAGTGAACGAACTTGATGAGTATGTGATGTGTGGCATGCTTTATTAAGGCACAAATCCCAGTGGTGGTCATTCTCAAGTAAATTGAGAGCTTGTCATGCACTGCGGTAAGTGGGATGTGTGATGCCGTGGACAGTGCGTAAATGTTGGAAAGATGTTGGACCGGGCACATTTACCAGCAGCATGCGGAGGAAGAAGCATTCATCTTGAGTGGGATGCACGTGTACAGTCTGCCGAGTGTAGGTTGTTTGAATATGCCAGGGTGTCCCGCGACGTGCTCTCCTCGTTTGCGTCAGTCAAACGATTTACCAATGGTGTTCCATACATAATATGTAGGGACCTCAGAATACAGTAGTGTTTTTGCAAAGGCGTCGGTTTCGCATAGCAGGAAGAAAGCAGTCAAAGTGGTAGCTGGAGGATTATGGGCGAGCTGCTGCATGTTTGCAGGTGTGAAGTACACGCGTTGTCCATTTTCTAGGTGTACTGCTAAGTGTACAGCAGGTGGATGTCGTGCGTAGATGGGAAATGAAAGAATGCGCCATACAGCCTCATTGCTGCTAATGTATCTTCCAGCCTGATACAGTGCAATCTTATCGAGATGTTTAAGTGTATTGCTATCATTTCTGACTGGGTGCACGCCAAAAACTACCATGTTGCTGCCTTTGTTCACGTACTTGCAGATGTCTTTGATTGATTTTACAGAGTTGCAGTATTCAACGTTGATGTGTGCTTTGTAGGCTTTGGATAGCAAAGGGGAATATGGGACGCCCATCTGTTATCGACTATGATGGGGCCGTGGCATGTGTGTATGGTTTGGAGCGTCCGCCATCCTGTGTAGATCTTCTGCGGTAAAAAGGATATCCATCATTTCCTGTGATTGTGTCGGGTAGTAACATGTGAGGATATCGCTTTGAGCATTTGCCGTCTGTCATGCATGGGGAAGTAGGATTAAGGGCACCACAAGGGCCATGTATCATGGTCTTTGTGACCACCTCATGCAAAAGGTTGTCAGTGATGGAGTCAGGTATTTCAGCTCTGATGAGGGTGTCGATGTCATGTGAGGTGAGTTTGTTGTAGAGCCAGAGGAGGATATGTGCTTGTGGCAGTCCTCTTTTTTGCCATTCGACTGAGTACATCCAGCAGCGCACGAAACCAAAGACTTGCCGTTTTACCATGAAGTCTATAAGCGATTGCATTTTCTGTCTGAAAATGCGCGCTGTGATATCATGCCGATCCTGTGGTGACTGGCCAGGAAGCAGGAGCTGGTGTATGTCGTCCCAAGCTGGATTGCATGTGAATGTTATGAATAAGTCTGGGCAGCCGTAGTGACGTACATACACAATAGCATCTTGAGCATATTCATGCATATGGCATGGGCTGACAGTATAGGAAGATGGGAGAATTGTTAGTCTTCCAATGTTTGATGGATTGCCGCCGTGTAGAATGGCATCGCGCAAATGTATGTATTCC
Organism: Sphaerodactylus townsendi; assembly: GCF_021028975.2. Classification (NCBI taxonomy): domain Eukaryota; kingdom Metazoa; phylum Chordata; class Lepidosauria; order Squamata; family Sphaerodactylidae; genus Sphaerodactylus; species Sphaerodactylus townsendi. Next base: position 21,197,226 of record NC_059434.1, read on the forward strand.
TCTGAGTGGAGTTTAGTCTGATTGAAACGGAGGAACATCAAGGGCTCTGTTTCTATTTTAGCGTACATATCGACAATGTACTGGTGGAAGAGCAGGCGGCATTTCAGGATGTGATTGTCTTCATTCTGGTGAATCATTATGCGGTATGAGTAGTAGTTCATTGCGCTGCATTTTAAATGTGTTTCTTCACCACTGTGTGGGTTTGCCATCCTAATGTTGAAGTGGTAGCCATCGGCTCCATCCCAAAAAATGATAGGGTATTGGAGGGCATCATAGCAGCGATGCGTTTCTGAAACTTTTGTTAATTGGGCATTCCTGCGATGGAGGACAATGTCGTGAGTTATGGAATGTAAGTGTCGAAGAAGCGAATGATGTGTTTGGGGTGAGGAAGAATGTGGTAGGTGCCATGGAGGGCTGAAGTTGAATGGAGTATTGGTATTCCACTGCCAAGGATGTAGGTAAGGGGGGGTTGGATCCACTTCCAACAGAGAGGCGAACAATGTTGGTACATCTTGGATAATCGTGAAGGAGTTAGATACCACCTGTAAAACATTTGCTGCAGATGGTGAGACCTTTCTCCACTCCAATAAACACAATAAACGACAGGCTGGAAAAGGAATGGGCCGCAGCCCAGTTTATTAAATATTATCAATAACATGATAAACTTAAACTATGTACAATTGAAGCTGGGCGGCAAACGGGACGCACATCACCGTCCCATCTCCATTGGGACTGACGGGAAGGGAAGCCCCAGAGATATCACTCCGGTTTCCACCCTTCCCGCCTATGCTGAGGAGACGGGCACCGGCTAAGCCCGTGGCCGCCTATCGGCCCGTCCTCCTCCTGTGCTTGCTGGGGTGTCGGGCACCGGCTAAGCCCTCGGCCGCCTATCGGCCTGACCCAACCCCACTCCCTGGGGTGTCGGGCAGCGGCCCGGCCTGCTGGCCTGCCAGTCGTTCACTTCCACCCCCCCGCCCTTCTTCCATTGTGGGCACAAGCCCGGGAGAACCAGCCGGAAGGCTCGCTTTCTCCCCAGATGCGCGATCCCGTTGTCAAACCCCCCCACGAAGCGTCTCCTCTTGCAGCTCCCCGCCCAAGCTTCTCAAGCTCGAGCCTGTCTGGTCCGGCAGAGACTTCAACGGAGGAGGGTGTACCTGACTTCAATTGCAACCACAGGTCCATGCCCCACCGGGACAGGCGGACCCCATCCGGCTCAAACAGTTCTGGCGTTGTCCCCGGTGATTTCTGGCGCGTCTGCCAATCACCCCCCAAGGGAGAAAGCACCAATTCCATGGCGGCCGCCTTGTTGACCTTCCTGCAAGCCCTGTCCACGGCCATGGGGTCCACCGCTCGCCTCCAGTGCACCCGCTGCAGGAGCTCAGACCAAACCAAGGTCATACTGGGCCGGTGCCTGGCCAGGCTCCGAAGCGTGGTGGCCACCGCCCAACGAAGTTCAAGGTCTTACCTGGCCGGGAGATCCTCCTCCCCCTGTGTGGACAAATTCAAATATCCAGGGTGGGCTAATTGGAAAAAGTACTCGATGAGCTTGGTCTCCAGCTAATGCCAAAGCATGTGCCCCTGCCCCAGCTGCCAATCCTCACGTGAGTCATGAGTCCGAGATGCCGACTCCAGTTGGATGAGCAGGCGTAGTCCCCAGCTCTGTTGACAACGCTGTGCCCTACTCTAACGGCCACCTGTCGAGAAACAGTCTGCGGCATCCCAGGAGGCACTGTGAAGGGAATCAACAAGTCAAATGGGGGCGAATGTAAGCCCGAAATGCACCCGACCGCCACCTTCCCAAGGTGCGGATGTCCTCCTGGGCCCTGCCCTCCTGTGCCACGGTTGTGGCAGCCCCTATTCTAAAGGAGTGCAGGCCGAACTCGGCGACTGGCAACCCCGCCCGGGCCAAGCATGCCCTGAACACCGCCAGCATCTGAAACCTGGTGAGGGGGGACCCGTCCTCATGCACCAAGAGCATGCCGCCCTGCCTGGGCCTGTGCCGGAGCCAGGTGGTGAGGGAAGCGAGGGGGCAGGTGGCGTCGCCCGGCAGGACCGGCATGGTGACCCAGGCACTGCGACCTTTGTCGGTTTTGGAATGGGCAAGCCACGCATAGACCATGTCCCCAGACAGGACGAGGTGGTGCCTTTGTAGCGCAGTGCTGGACGGCCGGTCCCTAGTGGGGGCGACTAGCTCCCCGGGCCTGAAAGCCCCGTGATGGGCCAGGTGGAAGGCGGCTGCAAAGAGCAAGCGCCAGAGCGCGCGGGAAGCACATCTCCTGCCGCAGTTCCCCGGGTGATCGCCTGTAGCACTTCCCTGGTGATGGGGCGCCTGAGGTCCCTCTGCCTGGGGCCCACCCGCCGCCAACCCGCCACCAGCCGGTGAACTACAAATGCTTTGGTCACATCCGGGAAGCCTGAAATCCTGCAATAAAATGCAATGCTCGCCAGTTGCACCTTCATGGTGCGTGGGTGCATCCTCCACTTCCATGGAGTTGAACCAAACACTCAAGTAGGAGGCCTCAGTCCACCCCGCCGCTGACAGGGTGCCCGACGCTCGCTGGCGTGAAGCCCAGGAAGTCGCATTTCACGGCTCTGTCATACTGCCTACACATGGCCGAGCGCCAATGAATTCAAAACACCTGTGATGACGGTTCACGTTGTTGTCTCCATTAAGCGACGCCGGCACTGTCGCCGGGAACAGCTCCGCACCGGGGGCCAGGCGCCTGAATCGATCCACCGGCGCTGGCGAGATAAGGTGTCATCACATCTCATTTTGTAAACCTGGAAATGAAAGCAGCTTTAAAAGAAATGTTATAGGGAAGGCAGGTAATGACAAGATTGCGAACCAATCGCATGACCCGTATGGATTTACTCGACTGCCTGTCTGCCACACGCACCATTGCGCCTGGTTATCGCGACCAAAAAGAGCACCCTTTTGTTAAGCCAGCGATCGTACAGATGTGCAATCGGCCACCAAGATGGGAAACAGTTCCAGAAAAGTGAGATCCCTGGTGATACCCGCAGCGCAGCCAGGCTGCTGGAGGCCAGAGGCCGCCCCTGCGCTCACTGACCCTGGAAGTACACACCAAAACCAAAGGCCTTCGAGGCATCAGGAGCGCACCTGCAGCTCCAGGCCAGGTTCCACAGATGTTCGCTACAAGGAGATGCCGCTGAAGCCTTTGAGGAAGGACAGCTAGGACCTGTATATCTTCTTTCAGGCCCCGGGTGACCCTTCTGATGTGGTGGTCAGGGGACCTGAAGCCGGACAACGACCTCGCCAGCCGGGAGCAGAATGCCCTGCCTGGTGCCACCAATTCTGCAGGCTAAATTGAGGTGGCCCAGCAGGGACTGCATCTAGGCGCATCCTGCATTTATGCAGGGGAAAAATGATTGGAGCAGGTTGGTCAGGGCAACAAGCTTGTCTCAGAGTGAAGACGTGCTCCGGACCGCGGTCAAGGTGGATGCCCAGGTAGCTGAGGGCAGTTGCAGGGCCCTCCATCTTGTTGGGAGCCAGAGGAACCCCCAGCTCAGCAGCCAGCATCTGGAAAGCCTGCAGGGCGACTTCGAATTCCCTGGTGCCCTGCCTGCCAATGAACAGGAAGTCATCTAAGTAGTGGGTCACCAGCCCGGAGGGCACTCTCTGCCTGAAGGCCCATTCAAGGAAGGTGCCGAAGGCCTCGAATGCAGCACAGGCAATGGAGCAACCCATGGGCACGGCCTTGTCCACATACCACCTGGCCTGAAAATGGATGCCCAGCAGCTCGAAATCTAACAGGGAAATGGGCAGGAGCCGGAAGGCAGACTGAATGTCGCATTTTGCTAGGGAGGCACCTAGGCCGGCCTGCCTGATGAAATTGATGGCCTCGTCCAAGGTGGCATACCAGACTTTACAAAGCTCAGGGTCTATGAAATCGTTCACTGAATCGCCCCGGGGGTGGGAGAGGTGTTGTATTAACCGGAACTCCCCCGGGGTCTTCTTAGGCACTGGCCACAACCGCATGGGGAGACCCTGAGGTTGGGGAAGAGGCGAAAGTGACCGTAAGGGCTAAAGCAATTCGACCGGCTCTAACTTCTTTTTCTAGCTTATCAGCCACCACGCCAGGGAGATCGCGAACTGATTGCAAGTTGCTTGCCTGGTAGGCCCTTCCTGGGGCCCTCGCTGGGGAGGGAATTCTTGAAACCTGTTGGAGAAGCCATCTCCAGGAAGGCGTGCCGCGTGCCTGTCCGGTAATGCTGCAGCTGAAGTCTAGCAGGCACCCCCACCCGGACGGGTAAAATGTGGGGCCAAGGACTGCAGCTGGGAAGGGGGGGTTCATTGCTTCCTGGAGGCGGCAGCGCCTTTGCCCTGGCCGCCAGCATCCTTATGGGGAGGACCCGGCGCCAGGGGACTGGGCCTGCTGAAGGGGGGGGGGGGGGAGCGGCCAGCTGGCTTTGGGCAGCCCCACTCTGCTGTGGTTCCCATGGCAGCGTTGGAGCAGGACGCACGGCTCGCACTTCTGCACCTTAGGGCTGCTGGCAAGCACCTCTATTGAATTCCGCAACAGGTCCCCTTGCCCCCCGGCCGCCCTTGGTGGGTCCTGGTGGGCCTCTCTCTGAGGAGGGGGGGGGGGTTCACGCTGCCCCTTTCATGGCTGGTTGGACCACAACCATCCACGCTTTGGTCGCGGTATGAGATCCCAGCAGAAGTGGGCTCTTGGAAGCCGCTCCTGCGAATGGTTCGCCGATTAGGCTATGGGCCGCTGGTTCCTCTCGGGCTAGGGCCTGGGCCCGCAGCACATGCGCCATATGGGCCACCAAGTGCCAGGCCCGCAGGGGGTAAGCGGATGAAATGAGGGCCAGGTATTCGGTAAAACCCAGCAACCAGTTATTGAAAGTCCTCTCGGCCGCTACAGAGTCCTTCGATTTCTTGTCAGCCCTCCTGCCGGACAAACCATGTTCCCCCTCCCGCCTCAGACATCTGAATATGTCCACATAATACCCGCCGAGCTCGGCTCCCGAGCTTCCTGGGAGATGGGATCCCGAGGGTTGCCATTGTCGCCGCCGGAGCCAAGCCAGTAGGTGGGCGCCCGAACCCCTGGGCTAGGCGCCTACGCTTCTGTGAGCCATAGGGGAGGGCGGGCACCTGCTCACCCTGGAACCAGAACTCCCCGCTAGCCTGCATATCGTCGTCCTCGGTGGACTCACCTGATGACGAAGAGCTGGGAGACTGTCTGGAGGAACAGGAGCGCCACGATGATCGCTTCTTCCTCCTGCCCTCCCGCTCGGAGGGGCCGACGGACGCGTCCACCGACATGGACGCGCTCACCGGGGGTGATAGCTGGAGGTCCTCCGCTGGTCCGCCTGCAGTGCCCGCCCGCTCCATGCCGGCAGCCACCAACGCGGGGGGCTCGGACCCTTCTGCACCGCAGGGGGTCCCGGAATCCACAGACGCCCCGCTGAGGGCCTGGGAGAGATGCAGCAGTGTGTCTGCCAAGTTTCGAACCAGGGTGGGGTCGGGAGCCGGATCGCTGGCAAGCCCGGGCCGGGCGGAAACCGGCCCGGAGCCTGCAGGTGTCGCCGTGGAGGAGAGCCTCCCAGCCGTAGGAGGACTGCTCCACCCCGGCCCACTGGCCTGCCCCCCTGCCGATAGGGGATAAGCCCAAGCTGGCCGCGAAGCGGCGGCGTCGTAGCCTTTCGCATGCGAGCTTCGCTACCAATCCAACCAACCAACGGGCCCCTCGTCCGATGCCCCGGATTGACCAATCTGGGCCCGACCCTGTTGGTGTGAGGGCTCGGGCTCTCGCCCGGCGGTGGCAACCCTCCGGTAGGAGCGCCCCCTGCTCTTCGCCTCCTTTGGCCCCATCGCCAAAGACAAGACCTGGCCGGCTACCAAGAGAAAAGAAGGGAAGGCAGAAAGGATAGAACAAGAGAAGTGTAGAAGTGAAGTGATAATAAGAAGAGAAGCGAAAGTAAGTGGAAGAATGGCCGTGCCCGGTCTCCCTCCTGGCCTTACGCAAGACTCAGACCACACCACCACGCCTTGCTGAGTCTTGCCGCCGGGAAGGGCGCTGGACTGGGAGAGGCGTTCTTATATACCTTGAGCTCCTCCCGCCTTTACCGGCTGGGAGCCAATCATTGCACCCGCTTTGCAGCATGCCGCCAAGCCATGCATGCACGTTATTTTTGCTCCTTGGCTCACCCCGGCAGCAATGGCTGCCCCCGGTTATTCGGTTACAGCTTTTTTTCACGTTATTTTCTTTGATATTCGTAGAAAACGTCAATTTGATGTTGTTTCTCCAGAGTTTTTCCCAGGTCTCCATTTGTATGGTTTTATTGAGATTCCTTGCCCAGAGTATTAAATTCGACTCTGTCTTAAATTCTAAAAGTAAGTTGTATATTTTCCTGATAGCCACCTTATTTGGTGATTTACATATAAGGTCCAAAGTCATGTCTCTTTCTAGAAACATCCAGTGTTTTTTTGGTTTTTTGGAGATATTTTTCTAGATGATAGTAAATGTCCAATTGACAGGGAGAATCATTTATCAATATTTCTAATCTTGGTTTAAGTGAGTAAGTATTCCCGTTTCTGCACCTTTTTACTATGTGATGATGCTCTGTTTATTTAGTACAACTAGGTGACCGGAGTTCAACAGGAGTAGTTTTATATTGTTAGAAGACCATGGTTGATTCCCCACCCACCATTAGATGCACTCTCCTCACTGCAAATACCCCAGGGTCCTGCAGCACTCCCCACTACACCAACAGTGACAACGCAGCGACAACCAACACCCCGATTCTGCCGCTCCTCCCTTCCCTCAGCGCATGTCATTTTGGATCCTGGTTGAAAGTACACCTTTTTGACACTGTGCACCAAACATGGAGCAGGGGTCCCCTCCACTTCCACTGGGGAAGTGGGGAAAGGCCCCATGTCTCAGATGATCCCAGCTCAAATATAACTGATGAACACTGCTTGAAGGGTCTTGCTTTTCTAAGATTTTGTTCCAGTCCCTCTTCAGGGTACTCCTCCCCCTTGCCGATCTTACCGGACGTCTCTTCCTGCGTGCGCTTGAATTATTCGTTTTAATGTAGAATTATAGTAATTTATAGCTGTATTTCAGTTTCAGCACAGTTTTCTTGGTGGGGAGCACTCCACCGAAGGGCCTGAGAAGGAGTCAGGATCACACTGCTCAGAAAAGTACTTTGGTTTCTCTTCAGATCGCATAACTCTTTCACCTTTTACTAATGCCACATTTCTTGAAGGCGCGTTGCATCATGTCCTCTGGAATCTCTTCCCATGCATCACGAACCCACTTTGCTATCAGTTCTATGTCAGGCTTCTCCAGATTTCCTTTTGTCAGTTGGGCTTGACCAGATGACATCTATTCATGCCACATCTTTCGCACACGGTCTTTGAAAGGTTTATTCAAACACACATCTAGGGGCTGAAATACAGATGTAAGCCCACCTGGAATAACGGCCAAAGTAACTTGAGAAGACTTTTCCAATTTTTTTAATGTCATCAGATGTGTGGGCTCTGAACATATCCCAAACTAGCAATGATGGTTTTTTCTTTAAGTCTGCTCCCGGTCGTCTGTTCCAAATTTCTTCCAGCCATTTTTTTGTCCCATCTTCATCCATCCAGCCTTTAATATGTGCGCACACTGTAATTCGTGGTGGGAATTTGACATTTTTAGGCATGGTCTTTTAAAAATAATGATAGGCCGCAGCTTAGTTCCATTAGCCAAACATGACAGAACGACTGTGAAACGTTTTTTTCTATTTCCTGTGGTTCTGAGTAAAATAGTTTTGTCTCCCAAACTTGCCACAGTTCTGTTGCTTGGAAGATCAAAGTTCATAAGTGTTTCATCCATATTCCCAATATCTCCCAGGTCATAGTTATGGATCCTTCTTTGTTTTAGGATGAATGAATGGAATGGCATCACTTTTTCATCAAGGTCTTTTGGCAACTTCTGTGAAATCTTTGTTTTTTGCTGCAAACATAAGGCAAACCTATTCATAAAGCGGGTACACCATCCTGCTGACGCAACAAAATTTTCAATGCCTGGTGCTTTAAATTTTGTCATCTTTAGCCATTTGAAGGGCACGTAAGTGAATCCCCATGTGTGTTACGCAGTAACCATTTTGACAACGCTCCATAACCCATTTATGCAGTTCAGTCTCTAGAGCTTCATATGAAGTGGTTAAACCACACCGAGGTTTTTTTGCCTTTGGAATCTTTTCCAAGTCAGCTTTCATTTTCTGCCACTCCCTCACTTGTTTTTCGTCAAGACAAAATTCCCTACTTGCAATACTGTTATTGCTTTCTTCTGCTCTTGACACAACCTTAAGTTTGAAACCAGCTTTGTATGACTTGAGTTTTTGTTTTGGTCCAGGATTAGAAGTATTGGGATCCATTTCTAATAGGATAAAAAAAGACTTTGAGAAAGAATGCCGTACCATAGCGATTGAATTCTCACAATATACCATAAGCCCTACTCCAAAAATAAGCCCAAGTTATAGTTCTTAAAAGAGGTCAATTTACAGTAAAAACGGTGGTGTCCAGGCTACTATACATATAAACAAGTAAAATCAATTGGCAATAGAATGCAGCAAGACAGATAGACTTCACCACGGAAAACTGATACCCCTCAAAAGAATCTGGGTCCAGATAAGGGTTAATAAGAAAATGAAAAAAATAAAATATAGCAGACTGAGTACTGTAAATAAACATACTGTATGTCCAAGACCAGAGATATACCGGTACTTCTATTCAGCAATGCTTGGGCAGAGCAAGGGCAGTGACCAAGCACGGGTAAGACTGTAAAGGCTACGTCATTGGTAACAGCCCTGGAGAAGAGCGGGAGAAGAAGGAGCGGCCGCATACAACATTCATCTGACAAGGATGCGGTGCACCCCAGGTACCAGCACACAGAAGCAGGCAGGTTGTTGCCCAGTATGGCACAGACAACACAGAGGCTGCCGGCACGCAGGAGAAAAGAAGAGCAGTGATGTCAGCAGTCATCGGACCACCCACAGAGGCTGCAGGCACCCACAGATGAGCGGGAGAGACCGGAGAACACCCGCACTGCACTGGAAAACAGGTAAGTGGGACCTTCACTCGAGTATAAGCCGAGGGGGCTTTTTCAGCATTAAAAATGTGCTGAAAAAGTCAGCTTATACACAAATATATACGGGGTATATGAAAAGATCTACTTTATAAGGGGAGACAATTTATGTCTCAAAAGAAAACCATCACAAATGGTGCTTGATATTTTTGTCAGAAGAACTCAGAGAAGCAGAATAATTGCACTCAACCAATGTTCCCTTTGGAAGTATTCTAGTGTTTTTAGTCACGCTCCTTTGAGATTGGTATATGTCAAAGTTTTAGTTTTCTTAAAACTCATCCCAAAAGTTTGAAGAACTGGAAAAGCACTGACCAGTGGGACAGAATTGTTCCTGACTGTCAGCTCAGACCAGATGGCAGAATTCAGCTGATATTTGAAACAACATGTTGTTGTTGTTTTTAAAAAACCCAATATCCACACATTAAAACATTTATGAGAAGGTTGCGTCCATATATACACACACCACAAACAACTACAGGTGCTCATGTTTTCCTACAATTGCAGATCTTTAAGCACAGTATGGTTTTGTATTCCAAAGTACATCTGAATAAAGCCTTCTTTTGATGTTATGAAATCCCTATACTCAGCCCAGTTAAGGGTTGGTCACTATTCTTAGGATTTCAAACTCCAGAATTTGGGGAGGGAATATAATGCCACAGAGTTTAACCCCCAAAGCATCCGTTTCCTCCCAAGGGAACTGATCTCTATAGTGTGGAGATCAGTTGTAATGCTGGGAGAATTACAGACCCTACCTGGGGCTGGGAGCTCTATAATTTATGCATCTTCTCATTCTCTATTTGCCACACAAAATCACCTACCCTAAGATGCATTCCCCCCCCCCCCCAAGTTTCCAAAAGCACATTCATCCTGCTTGGACGGATTATTTAAAGTAGGGAAATGATGGCAGAGGAAGTTATCACTACCTGCCCACTTCTTCACTCTTGACAAAATCCCTCCTGAAGCTTTTTTGCCCATCAACACAGTAGACGTGAGGAATGAAAAACTGAGTCGCAAGCAACAAGTTCCAAGTTTGCCCAAAATGAAGATGGGAATATTTTTTCCTAGTACTATGGCTTTATGGGGTTCAATGTGAATGGAAGAAGAAGGAGCAGCAGTGGCGTAGGAGGTTAAGAGCTCGTGTATCTAATCTGGAGGAACCGGGTTTGATTCCCAGCTCTGCCGCCTGAGCTGTGGAGGCTTATCTGGGGAATTCAGATTAGCCTGTGCACTCCCACACACGCCAGCTGGGTGACCTTGGGCTAGTCACAGCTTCTCGGAGCTCTCTCAGCCCCACCTACCTCACAGGGTGTTTGTTGTGAGGGGGGAAGGGCAAGGAGATTGTAAGCCCCTTTGAGTCTCCTGTAGGAGAGAAAGGGGGGATATAAATCCAAACTCCTCCTCCTCCTCCTCTTCTTCTTCTTCTTCTTCTTCAAAAAAAAAAGAAGAACAAGAAGAACAGGGATCATCTTAAATTCAAGGTCATCTTCCCTTTTGAGCATTTCTCGATCTTTAAAAAAGTAAAATAAAATGTTGTTCTGTGTGCCTGGAATCCTCTCCAGTTGTCATTACAATTCAGCCCATGGACTACAACAAAAGGATGCTGGATAGTTTGCCTATGGTGCAATAAAAGGGGCCATCTTGGGGCTCTGCCCTCCTATATGTCTGAGACACTCTAAAAACTTCTGCCTAGGGAAAGGCTTGCTATGTGGGACATTTTATTGTTGTTTAAGGACAGCCATGTCTATTGGATATGGCTTATTGTAAGCCACCTTGGATCTGGCTTGTCAGGAGAAAGATAGTTGGAAGCACTTAAAATAAATAAAGGGGCGGGGAGCAGTACTGTACCCAAATGTCAAAAATAGTAGCTGTAATCAGGAACTATCACAAAAAAAATAGGCTTTGAAGAGGTCAGGCAAAGATTTGACTACATGAATTGCTGCAGTTTGAATTCTGATAGGACTGTCTCGTGTAGGGATTTGTGCAATTTTTATATCTGTAGGATGTTTTTAAAGTATAAGGTGGATGTGTGTGTGTGTCAGTGTGTAAAATATATGGCTTATACAAAGAATCCCAGTTTAGGAAGACAAGTATTTCACAGACTACAGATATCAAAGCAGACATCAATTTCTCTAAACATTGGTTAATGTCATATTAGTAACACGTGACCATTTTTTTTCAAAAAAAAGTTTATTGGCAATTATATTTGTAAGCACTGTATATATAGCAGTGATGGCGAACCTTTTCAAGACCGAGTGCCCAAATGGCAACCCAAGACCCACTTATTTATCACAAAGTGCCAACATGGCAATTTAACCTGAGTACTGAGGTTTTAGTTTAGAAAAAACAGTTGGCTCCGAGGCATTCATTACTCAGGAGTAAGCTTGGTGGTAGTCGGTGGCTTTGCTTTGAAGCAACCGTGCAACTCTTCCAACGGATGAATCATGACCCTAGGAGGGTTTACTCAGAAGCAAGCTCCATTGCCAGCAACTGAGCTTACTCCCAGGTAAAGGATCGTGCTTTAGTTCTTTGCATGAAAATCAGTGGGGTTTAACAGCACTTAACAGGGTTACCTACACTGCTTCCCCAAAACTAGGTCTTAGGTTTAATGCTTATAATCAAGCCCAGCGGCCCAGGCCAGCCTAGATGTGTGGGGGGGGGGAGCTCTGCGTGTGCCCACAGAGAGGGCTCTGAGTGCCACCTCTGGCACCTGTGCCATAGGTTCGCCACCACTGATATATAGGATTAATTTAGATTTGTTAATTTTAGATTTGTACCCCGTTAGCTGGCAACAATGCTAGTGTTGTGGCTGTTTCCCTGTTTGTATCGGAGGCAGAGACTTAAAATAAGCCCTGCTCCAGATTGCAAACAGTAGGAAACTATTAGGAGGCCTTGTCTTCTTTTATTCCCAGGGAAAGTCCAAGGGAAAAGAGGCAGGCTCTCTACACAGACAGATTTGATGCTCACAAAAATGTTCTTTCTGAAAATCCCCAATGAGCTCTTTTCTCCACTCCGTTACTCTTACAATCTGAACTCATTTCTGTCCCTCACACCTATGTTTACACCCACCTATCTTCTTGCCTGTGTCGTTTTTGTTTTTTCTGTTTGTGCTAGAATTGCAAAAAAAAAGGGGGTTACAACTTAGGTTTGGCAGAGAGCTATTCTGTTGATTTTTTAAAAAGTACCTACCTATTTTGGGTACAATGCGAAATAGCTTGATGAATTGTAACAATGGAGACCCCTAGTAGGATAAAGAATCTCACTTTGGGGCTGTACTTCTACCAGGAAGAGTTCTTTCTAGAACAAATGCTTGGAAAGGAGAGCTGTAGATGTGATTGCAAGTGCGACAGCAGTTGGAAATGAATTCTCTCCAGACATCCAAATGTGCCTCGCACCTCTGCAAAGTGGACAAATGTACACCTCACCACACAATCACTCCTCAGTGTGGCACAGGGAGAAACATACTTACTGTAACTTGCCTCTGAAGATGCCAGCCCTAGATGCAAGTGAAACATTGGGAGCCACACAGATTGGAAAACCCACAACAGCCTGTTGATTCCAGTTGTGAAAGCCTTTGACAAATACAATATTATATTTTGATTTTAACTGGCACAGGAGAGAAACAGAGAAAAAGATATATCCTTTGATGGCTTGGCATGTGAAACTATGGCCGTTTCCGCACGGGCGGAATATGGCAGCCTGGGGACGGCAAAAACACCGTCCCCAGGGCGCCATTCGCACAGGGGGCGCAGCTGCATCGCAGCTGAGTGCGCTGGGAAGCGCACTTTCCCGGGAACGCCGGCTTGAAGCCACTGCCGTGCGAACGGCAGCGGCTTCAAGGCACCTCCCCCCCACTCCCTCCCTGCACTTACCTTGTCCTCAGGCCTCGGCGACGTGCCGGAGGCCCAGGGACATGCCGGGTCGTCCCGGCTCTTTCTGGGACCGTCCATGTGGACGGTCCCAGCGTCGTCAGGTCGGCACAAAATGCGCCGACCCAGCCGCTTCCGCCTCCGTGCGGAAACGGCCTATGTCACATGTTATCATCAAGTTTTTCAACCTTAGGGAATTTCAGAATTAAATGGGTTATACGACAGTTTTCAAACTTTTACGGTGGCCCTTTCTGCACAAGTCACCAAAAATATTAGCAAAATGTTTTCGATCCCCCCATTTACCACGATGTTTGTCCACATTCACCCCCTCAAAATGATTCATAGCCGCCATGAAGTATTTTTTACCTTTGTTTTGTTATTTGTGGAATTGATGCTTCTTTGATTCAATTCTTCTTAGCTTTGATTTCCTGTAGTTACATGTATTCAATGGTTCAAAGTTTTAAACCCCCCCCCCAAAAAAAAAAATAATACAGAAATGTTGAGATAAGGAGCACCAGAGTGAGGTCAGGGACATGGTAAGGGATGCCACAGAGATGTGGAAAACAACAGCAGGAAAGAAAACATTTTAAACATTTCCCCCTAGCAAGGGAAGATGTCTTTAAAATGTTCCAAACCAAAGAATCGTTTTAAAAGGGGATTCAGATAAAATGTGTCCAGAACCAAAGGGGAATAAACATGCAGAACTTCACGAGGAAATGTTTTATTTCCTGCCTGGAAATGTTTTAAAAGGTTTGTGTGAGAAAGACCAATCTTTCTTTTTTCCAAGGATTCTGGTCTAAAACATGCCAGTTCTAATCCCATACAATTTTTTTTAGTTACTAGTATCCACTACTGCTGGTGCCATTTACCTACTTCCAGCAAATTGACTCCTATTGATCCTCCTTGGTGCTAATTGAATGAACAGTGAGAGGAAATAGGGATGTGGGAATGATACTGCTTGACTTCATGACATCATTTCTGCCCAAAAAACCAGAAGCTGCATCATTGCATTGTAGTAACTCTCTAGGACCACTCCCAACTCTATGGTAAAAACAAAGTGGTTATGAGCTGAACAGGTTTCAAGCTGCCCAGTGTGTTATGTACTGACTAACTTTGCCCCAAAACATTGGGGAGACCTAATGAACTTGCCTCACATATAAATGAGGGGCTTTGAACAAAATATATTGTCCTGGCAATCATGCTCCATTCTGAGTTCACAGTATGCCTTATTTTGGGTTCAGTTGTAAAGTAGCTGCTTCTTCCAGCTCAAATATGGATTTTCTGGGTGACAGCTGGAATTGACCTTGGAGTAGGGAATTCTTTCCAAATGCAATTTGTGTACATTTTTCAAAGAGCGAACAAAGGACTGATTGGGATATTCATTCTATCTGCTATCATCAGTGCTTTGAACTATTTCTGTTGGGTTTGTCCATATTTTTATTGCTCACTACTTAATTTAATCAGGTTGCTTTAAAAAAATAGTTGTATTGTCATCTTGGCTGAATTTTGTAGATAAATCAACAGTTTCCGTCAAAGCTCTACATCAGAGAATTCATATTGAAAGGTTACATTTCCTCTCATCACATCTAACAAGGACTTTGTTTAGTTAATTAGCTCTGAGCTTTTGATGAGTGACCACTGAGAACAGATAGGCTAGCCATTCCATAATTGTTTCCATAATTTGGGAAAACCAGCCATCATTTGCGGTTTCATTTTCTGAAATCTCCTTCTGGCTGTTTTGCACCAAACGAAAAAAAAATGAATGTGGTTTCTTGCTGGCAGTTATTCAGAATGTATTTGGTTAGCTGTTGGAAGATTTAAAGTGGGAAAGGCACACAAATGTATTGAGCTAGAATCTACTGTATATAAAAATTATATTGGTGCTGCCTACCAGTGTGCAGATAGGAGATAATGGAGAAGAAACACCCACCAGCTGGACAGGGTTGAACAGAAGCATGATATTAGATGCTACTTGGCTTCTCTGTGAAAATTAAACCCATGAAATCTGTCAATCTTAATCTTTCTGCTCAGGCAGCAGACCTTGATTTGAGCTGATTAAATATTGGATTTGGCGCACACAGCGAGTGAGGTATTGCTTTATTGCCTATAAATGAGAAGATTTATTGATGGATGGAAGTCATAAATTTGAACATGGGGACAGTTCTGTTGTTGTATGAGACAAATGACTTTGTAAAGAATTTCTGGTTTACCGCTGCTGTCCTGTATGGCACAATAGTGGATAGAAGGAAAGGCAAATGGGTCAGTTTACTGGCAGCTATCATGTCAACCTAATACTGATTGGGAAACTGGTTATTTCTGAAGTTGGAAGCCTTTATCAAGCTTCCCTTTCTACTATTTGCATTTTCTTTAGCATTTTGTAAATTGTATCAAAGATATATTTCCTTTAACAGCAGTTGTCCTGAATTTATTACATAATTAAAAAAAACCCAATAACATACATCTTCACCAATTGTCATTCTCAAATTGTTCATAAACACTATCAATCCCAGGCATAGACAAACAATAGAATGTTCCCTAATACCTTCTATGATTGCACCTAATGGGACGGATTGTGATAATTCAATTTAATTTAATGTATGATAACCATGTTGGTACAAATTTCTGAAGTGACCATACTTTACCTATCTGCATACACTTATAAGTCGTGATCCTTTTCATAATCATTGTATACAAAACCTTACTCTGCCATTATCTAATTGCCATAATGTTTTGCTGCTTCCAAACTTGAACTAATATAATTTTGGCAACAGTAATTAAATGTTTTTAGCAGAACTTAATGCTTCTTCTCCAGTCCAAGAGGGACCTCATTTAATCAGTAGGCCATTGGTGTTAAATCAAAAGTATAACCCAATATTCAAAGGTATAATCCAACATTCATTGTCTGTTTGTGTATTAAATCCCAGAATTTCTGTACTGATACACAAGTCCACAGTAGGTGACAAAATATCTATTTCTTTATTGCATTTCTGACATAAATCTAATGCTCCTGAATCTTTGCTAATTATTTGCATTGGGGTTTTGTTTTTGTTTTTTGCAATTTTCGGTAGACTGTTAACCTCAGATCTGGCCTTCCTGACAGGAACTGTGCACTCCAGAGCCCCCCTTGATCCCAGAGATATATGCAGCCATCTTTATATTGGACCAGTTAATCATGGATTATTGAGGGACAGCTGGTATTAGGGAGTTGGCAAATACGCTGGACTGCTCCGGCAAGCAGACTGTAGCAACAGACAGACAATAGTGGGTGGATCAGAAGTACCCCAAGAGCATTAGGTACAGCACAACTGAGCAAGTAATCACAATCCTGGACTAGCAATCGGGAGAAGGGAGAGAGCAGCAAGAGCAGGCAGCACACAGAAGACATGCATACCATGGACCAAAGGATGTTATTCTCTGGAGCAGCAGTGGCATAGTGGTTAAGAGCAGGTGTACTCTAATCTGGAGGAACCAAGTTTGATTCCGCACTCTGCCGCCTGAGCTGTGGAGGCTTATCTGGGGAATTCAGATTAGCCTGTGCACTCCCACACACGCCAGCTGGGTGACCTTGGGCAAGTCACAGTTCTTCTGAGCTCTCTCAGTCCCACCCACCTCACAGGGTGTTTGTTGTGAGGGGGGAAGGGAAAGGAATTTGTAAGTCCCTTTGAGTCTCCTTATAGGAGAGAAAGGGGGGATACAAATCCAACTCTTCTTCTTCTTACACAAAGGGTACCTTAGGGAAGACCATCAACATGCTTGTAGCTTTTTTCATGGCCTCATTTCAAACTGATAAAAGATTCTTCCCCCCAACCCTACTCCAACAATACCCTGATTCTGCTACAATAGAATACAAACACACAAAATGCCAATCACACACAAATACACAGTCAAAATCTATTGACTAATCTAAAATCGAATCTAAATTTATCTAGCTGTATCGTCATGGTTGATTTAACCCAAAAGGGGCCTAAACTCAATATAAAATACTTCTGTTACTCCACAGTCTATACCAGGGGTAGGGAACCTGCGGCTCTCCAGATGTTCAGGAACTACAATTCCCATCAGCCTCTGTCAGCATGACCAATTGGCCATGCTGGTAGGGGCTGATGGGAATTGTAGTTCCTGAACATCTGGAGAGCCGCAGGTTCCCTACCCCTGGTCTATACATTAGAGATAGAACCAAATGTAGGTTGGGGTGCTTAGAAAGGGACACATAGAAGACTTGTTTCAGTGTGCAAAGCGAATTGTCAAGGGACGAAAGGGGAACTATATAAACAGTTATGTCTGCTTTTCAGTTGGAAAGAAACTACATTCTAGTAGCTGTGCCCACTGTAAGATTGTATAAGAATCGACACACATCATTCACAGGTTTTGCTATCACCCCATTTGCCTCCTTCCCTTGTCAAGACCATGGCAACACCAATCAGGAACACTGAGCTCTGCACCCCCCCCCCTTCTTAATGGCAGGATATCTGGGGAATATTTCATTTTCCTTTCTCAAGCCAGACCAGAACTGTCTGAGGAACAGATTTCACTTTCCTTTTCTTCCAAGCAGGATGGCTTGCTTTCTGTAAGACTCAATGCGATTACAAATGTTAATTTCAAATGTTAGGAATCATCATTATTTTTTCCATACATTCTATGTAAGATATCTGCTTAATGATAAACCTCTCTGAAACCATAAAACTGGATTTGGAATTATTCATAGCTATTCTAAAGACAGCATTATTCAGTGCTCCCAAATATTATCTGAATTGTACATCCATACTAGAACCTACTGAGCTCTCAGAGCTCTTTCAACCCCACCTACCTCATAGGGTGTTTGTTGTGAGGGGGGAAGGGCAAGGAGATTGTTAGCCCCTTTGAGTCTCCTGGAGAGAAAGGGGGGATATAAATCCAAACTCCTCCTCCTCCTCCTCTTCCTCTTCCTCTTCCTCTTCTCTGTTAATGATAAATATACAGATGGAGATATGAATGAATGTACAGCAATATATTCAGGAGCTATCAGAAAACAATGACTGTAGTCCATGGGAGTTAACTGCAAAATTAGAGTTATAGAACATCTTATAGCTTTCTGTTTCTCAAAACTACTGTTATGTATCAAGCCTAAAATATGTGGACCAAAATTATTGTACTTCACTGCATTACATTTCTGCGGCATGTTTTATTTATGAGCGCAAAAATATCTGATTAATTTTCATCATTTAAGTGTGTTCCTGCAACAGATGCTACATGGATTTTGGCAACTATTGTTGTTTTGCTACAAGCATTTTAAAAGACCAGATGTCCAGCAAAAAACACTGATCCCTGAATGTTAAAATAAACAGTAGTTTTGTGGTACCTTCAAGACTAACAAAATTTTATTCTGGAGTAAGTTTTTATGGGCTAGATTCTTAATTCAGCAGGTGCAAATAGTAGTTCATCACCATACAGATGTCTTACATAGGAAATATGGAAGAGAAAAACCCAGCAGGATCCCAACGCCATAAAATGGAGGAAGCCCTGGACAAAAAGCAGTTGTGTAAAACTTGTAGCTTCAACTCGCCCATGTCAGCAACAATTAGGCGGCTGAAACTGGCTGAACTGGATAAGATAGAACTGATCTGATGATGCTGTACGTTGAACCAAGTGTGGCTGGTGATCTCTTGTTTGTCATGTATGTTAACTCCAAGCTGGAAGAAGAGAAGATGAGGGAAACCCCACCAGGCAGACCAAATGCCACAGAGACCTTGGAGATGAAATGGCCAGAACTTTGTTGGTTCCAGCTAATGAAATCCTAAGAGAGCCAGAGTGGTATAGTGATTAAGAGCTGAGGACTCTCATCTGCAGAACCAGGTTCAGTTCCCGACTCCTTCACACAAAGTCTGCTGGGTGACCTTGGGCCAGTCACAGTTCTCTCAGAACTCTCTCATGCCATTGGGAGGCAGACAGTGGCAAACAAGCTCCAAACATCTCTTGCGTTGAAAACCCTATAAGTCCATCATGGGTTACTTGTGACTTGACAGAGCAAGCACACACTGATACGTACACACACACAACAATGCCTTGGCACAGCAGAGAGCTGTGAAATCCAGTTGCCAGCCGATGGACACACACTACCTCTAGCCTGCCTTCTGGGATGGCAGGATGTTAGATTCCACATGGGTGCAAGTCACCATATGATTTCCCCTGCCACTTAAGAGTGAGTGTGTTCTGATAGCCCCCAAGCTGGGCATGTCCCTTGCACACCCTCCACCCACAATCCTTTAACAGGATACCTAAATGTGGGGAAAATAGGCACGCAGGCCATGTTTCCCCCCCCCCCCACCAAGAAAATTCAGATCAATCCTGATAACAGGTGGGAGTTTGCCTACCCTCAGGCTCCACAGAATGACTGAGCAGGGCCAGTCAAAATCAAAACAAGCAAATGATGCATACTTTAATGCAATGGAAGTTCTGCAGGGGATTCCTTCTCGATGTGTCAGGGCTCCATCCTTTGGGTTTTTGTGATGGCCGAGATGGATGACCAGGATGGACAGAACATGAGGGCACCATGAGGGCAATTTTTTAAAAAAGTTATAATATATATGGAGAACTCTCCATGTATATCACTGAACTGGTTTCACAGTGTAGTGATTCCTAGTCTATGCAGAACTCGGCATCTCTTTGGGATGAATGTTTTCTTTCAAATTAGATCGTCATACTTCACAGGAAATAACATTGTCGTATGAACTACCTTTTAGTGAGTACTCAAGTGGAAGTATTAAAATAAAGTGGATCAATAATAACACATTGGCCCCTTCCTCACCGGCCAATAAACATGGGTATAGAACACTTTAAAAACCCTTTTTTTGCGGGGGGACTTCACACAGATCCCACCCCCCAAATGAGTCTGCCCCATGTTATTTCCTCCAACCCAGGTTTTTTTTAAATCACTAAACAAATGAATCTTTTCAAAATTCCCAGGTTGCAGCCACTCGCAAGTGAATGGCCAGGCGGGAGGCCTTTATTCGTCTCCCTTGTCTTTTTTTTTTAATTGTGGCTTTTTTTTTTAAAATTGTGGCTTACATATTTCAGACAATGCCTCCTTCTCAAATTCGGTTCGATTCAGGATGCCATGTCTTAGCTCTTGTAAGTAATAAACCAGCCACTTTCACTGCTGGTAAATCAATTACCAACAAGAGCAGGGGTCCCCAAACTACGGCCCAGGGGCCAAATCAGGCCCCCGGAAGACATTTATCCGGCCCGCTGGGCAGAAGCGGATCTCCCCCTTCTCTATCTCCTTTTCCCCAGGTTTACAAACAGCATTAAGCGCGGGCGACTCGCTGCTCATTCCAAGCGGCCGGAGGGGACAGTACCAATGCAGCAAGGGGGGGAGAGTGAAAGGCACCTTTGGGGGGCTCGGCCAGGGGTGGGTCGAGGGCGGATGGATGGCGCCCCCCCCCACGGGCGGCACTTGGTCCGGCCCCCGGCTGGGCTCTGGCCATGCGTGAACTGGCCCCCTGTTTAAAAAGTTTGGGGACCCCTGAACAAGAGTATTAACTCTGGGCACTGTCTGCTGTTCCCATGGCAGGCAACAAGTCTATGCTGGCTGGTAATGGAGTGACTGTGTTTTCAGATGGCATATTGTTTAAAACCAGGTTTATGAAGCTGAAAAATGTAGACCACTTCACCTGTTTGCAGGAAGCAGCCATGGTTCCCACATATGTGCTTCTGCTTAGAAAACAGAAATCTAATGGATTTCATTGGAAAAGCCAAACCTTACAAAAAGAAAGTAAACATTCAACTATACTGTACAGTTCTCACATAAAGTCCTCTGGGAGACAGTCATAATATCCACCATTTAACAATAGTCCATGAAAAAATTCAAAGACAGATTCTCAGTTTTATGTCCACTTTTTATGTCCACAGTTTTATGTCCACAGCATGAATATTATTACCCAAAATGCTGGAGTTTGGCCTTTTTAGTAGGGAATTAGTGAAGGGCATACCTGCCTTAACAAAAGGTTGGTCAAGCTCAGAATCTTGGTTGCCAAAGTTTATAGAGAGTTGCTTTTGCAAGAAATCCACAGGAGAGCAAAATGAAGTTTAACAATTTTATTCAAAGGGCAAAAATAATAAATGTACAAGTACACAATAATCAAAGCAGCAGAGCACGCACACAGTTCAAGGATATAGATAGTGTTGAGTGAATGGGTTTGGAGAGAGGTAGAGGGTTTGGGAGATTTTTAGGGGTGATACTTTATCAGATCCCGAAGAGGCTTTGGGTCCAAGAAGCAGAGTCCAGTGACCTGCACTGATTTCCAAAGAAGTGGGGCAGCAAGTAGATGGCATGCAGCACACCTGAACCAAAGGCTAGATCAGAAGTACTGGGCCCTGAGTGTTGGGTAAGGGGTAATTTGTAGGGAAGATTGGGTCCCCTAGCCATGCTAAGAAAGATTAATCTCCCAGGACAAAGAAGGCTCTGGCCTTCCAAAGGAAAGACAAGAGAAGTGTTGGGTAGTTAAACTAATGATTTGGTCACTTGGTGCTAATGGGCTAAGTTTGGGAAGGAAGGTGGGAAGGAAGCTGACTTAATCACAACTGTAAGACTGGCAAATGAAAATAAGGTGGTCTTGGAGAGAAGTTAGTAAAAATTAGAAAAATGAGATTAGTCTCCTTGGAGGTCAGGAAACTCTTGATGGGATCACATTAGCAGGCTCTTTGCCTCAGTCAAGGAGTGAGACCAGCTGAAGGCATTCCTTGCCTTTAATCACTTTAAGAAGGGGTGAGGCAGGTATTTTGTGATATGTGATGAGTGATATAGGCAAGGGCAAGTCCAGTCAGGTTTTCTGTCCCTGTGGGTAACACTGAGCCAACGCAGAGAAATGGACACTGCACTGCCGGACACTCCTAGGATTGGCCAGATGAGTAGAGACAGGGCTCCCCCAACCCACCATGGGTGGATCTAGTAACATCCCTCCACGAAGACAATGATGTCAGTTGCTGACTTCATTTGATGCTGGATCCATGTGTGGGTGATCTGTGTGTCCATGAGAGAAAGGTAGGAAGCAACAGAACCACTGGGAGGTCAATTAATTGGAGCCCCCACCAATTGAAGTGACTCAGGGAAGTGACATGCAGGATTGTTCTTTTCTAACCTTCAGTGGCTTGCAGTAAAAGGCATATTCAATTAGAACAATCCATAAATGGGACATTGATGCAAGAGTCATGCCGGCATAACTTAAGTGTAAGTTATGGTTTAAAATCACATAAGCTGGCTCAATTCATCTTATTAAAGAATTAAAAGCACAATTAAGGTGATTGAGATTGAGTCTTGAGAAACTTTACTGAACAGCAAAAGGCCAATTAAAAATACATCAATATGAAAACCAAAGTAGAATATTAAACTGAGACTGACATGTAGATTATACAGTAGTATGGAACATTAAGGGGAGTCTATTTTCTTATGACAGTCCTCACTGGCCCTTCTTGATACACCCACTCTCAAAGAGCTCAAAGGCCTTCTCTACACATCAGATGTATGATGGAAATTTTCTGCCTCCCAAACACACCACTTCTTTTTGCTTGCAACCCAAGCAGGCAGGGAGAAGGAGCTTTAGGTTCTCCCCCTGCTTTTTTTTTTGCATTTGCAAACTACCCAGTGGAGCTGATATTGGTTCCCTTATGTAATTATGCCATTAATGTGATTTCAACAATAAAGTCAACGGTGGCTCCAGTGGGTCATTTGCAAGTAACAAAAAACAGTCAGGGTAGGAGCTACAGCTGAGTTCTCCCTGCCAGCTTTGGTCACAAGCAGTAGCTGAGGTACCTGTGAGAACCTGTAGACTCCTATAGCACATCAGTTACAACGTCCTTGTGTTGTTACCCAATGGACATGAGGATTTGGTAATGTGTAGATGAACCATGAGTGGTGACCATCCTTCCCTCTGTCTTGGGGGGTTTCTGTGGGAGCTGCACCAAGTCTTGCTTTGCATTCTTCTGGTTGCACAGACATTTGCCAGGCTAGCACTTTTGATTCTGCTGCATCATCACTGCATCCCATGGTGACTTAGGTGCATTAACTGAGGCCTCCATCTACGTGTGATTCAAAATTGGCACATGCTGGATGTTAGAAGATATTTGTTACTTTACTTGTGTCAAACCAATAATTTTCAAAAAAGATATCTTTGGCTGCTTTTCTGGACAAAAGAGTGCATTGAGTAGCATCATCCCAGTCCATAACTAGATGGGTAGTGTCAACAATTAGGTAAGCTTAGGCTTCAGCAAAGGTGGAATGGCCTTTTCAGTTATGGCACATTCTACCAGGACCCAAGCTTCTTCAACAGTGTTCCTGTGCAGACTTTCTCTCAATGACATCTGCAAAGCAGCCATTGGGTTGACTTCTTGCACTGTCATAAGTCCTTCTGCAATTGACATGGAGTCCAGGAAAGAGGCACCTGTGGGAAGTGCTGTACTTCAGTCTTTATTTTGCTGACCAGCTCTCACCCTCCTCTATGGTAAGTGAGCTTGCTGTCCTCCCACACGGGACTGCACTGAAGCCAGGAAGATGAAAACAACTTGCCTGTAATTGCTCATTGAGTGGTTTCTGTGCAGGCATCCCTTCCTCCTATACTGACTCTGCTGCAAGGACTCCTTTCTCACAGCAGCTCAGATAAGACTGGGAGAAGGTTGCCACTCCCACTCCTGTTATATTCTGGTTTGGGCAGGAAATTCCAGTTTGGGAGGGGAGGAGGAGTTAGAAACCTCTAGAAATCTGGAGATCTCCACTCTGAAGCTGTCCCATGCAAGTTCAGTCCTATGTGTGCCTGTACCACTCAATGCACTACACTCAATGAACTCCAGGTACAGGTAAGTTCAACTTTGTTTCCAAGATGCAAAAAAAAAACTTGTCAGGTATTGGGGTGTGCCAAATGCATCTGGAACAGTTGGGCACCCATGAAAAGGTCATAACTGTCTATGAGGAAGCAATTTTGTCAGGAGCACAGCCTAAGGATGAATTACGTAATGCATTCATTCATATTATGAAGGATATAAAAAGTCTACCCAAATCTTAAGGGGAACGTAGAAAAAAGAAATTATTCTCAGTTGCACCGTAGAAGTTAATTTAGATGAAGAGAAACTAGGAGTGTAGCTGCATAATGAGGTGGAACTGAACAATGAAGAGACTTTCCTGAAAGCCAAAGCATGTTTGAAGCCTGAACAAGAGAGCTTATCAGGTGATGAAGAGCATAGAATTAAAGATCCGAGCCAGATTCCTGCTGTGTGTAAAAAAGAACAGAAAGGTATCAAAATGCAGAAAAATGGAATATTTGAGTTTAAAACCCTGGAAAATGACAATGAGGGGTCATACCTGATTAAGTATAATGCATCACCTTCTCCCTCCCTGGAAAGTAAGACAAAGAAAAACTGCTGTGTGAAAATAGCAGATCCTCATTTAGGGATCTGAAACTTATAGCCCTGGTGAGATTTCCTTGGTGCCTACAAGGGAAAATGCAAGTTATCAAACATGTTGAAAGATCACAACCTGTGTGTTTCTTTGTGGAGCAGCTTGGAGAAAATGCGGGGGAAATGATGGAATTTGAGATAACTAAGGGAACAAGGCAAAGGTGCCCCTATCCCCTTTATTGTTTATTTTAACATTAGAACCATTAATCAAACAAATTAACGACAATTCAGAAATCCAAGGCTTCAGATATAAAGGAGGGAGACAAAAAATAAAAGCATACGCTGACGACATAGCAATTTTTTTTAGAAGACCCAATAAAAACGATAGATCAATTATTGAATATATTGGTTGAATACGGAAAAGTCACAGGTTTCAAAGCAAATCATCACAAAACCCAAATAATGACTAAAATATCTCTGGCAACAAAATTAAAATATTAGAAAATAAATCTAAATTTAAAATAGAGAAAAAAATCAAGTATTTAGGAATCCAGCTGACCCAAAGCAATAAGGATTTGATTAAAAATAATTACTCAACACTATGGCAAGATATAAAAAAAAATCTCAAGAAATGGGAAAATTTAAAATTAAATTTATGGGGAAGAATTTCACTTATTAAAATGGCTATTTTGCCTAGATTAATGTATTTATTCCAGTGTTTACCTATAATAACCTCAGGAAAAATGTTTAACCAATGGAAATCAGATGTCTTAAGATTTATATGGCAAGGCAAAAAACACAGGGTAAAATACAGGAACCTAGTGGATGCTAAGGAAAGATGCGGCTATACACTACCAGATTTCCGCCTATACCACGACTCTGCGGCATTATCGTGGGTTAAAACGTGGATTCAATTAGAGGATAGGAAAACCCTGAAATTAGAAGGATATAACAACCCCAAAGGATGGCATAATTATTTATGGCCAACCCAGCCAAAAAACAAAGGAGACAAAATATTTTAAACCCATAATATACGTAATGCCCTATTGAAAATATGGTGCAAATATATATTAAAAAATTATATTAAAATATCAAAATGGCTTTCGTGGGCAGAAGGATTACAAATAATAGAATACAAAGACAAAAGGGAATGGCCTTGATATCAAAATACGACAATAACATACCAAAATAAACAAATTATTAAAACAAATTCACAAATGAACGCCCAAGGAATAACAGACCAATAACATACACACAGATATATAACAGTTGGAAACAAGATATGAAATATTGGGAGATAAACACTGCCTACAATGATTTAGAGAAGATCTTTATAAATAAGGAAAATAAAGAAATAAGTAAGATATATAAGATTTTAAGGGACCAATATACAGAAACAGAAGTTGTCAGTTACTATGATAAAATCGGCGCAAAATTTAAACACTACAATAACTTTAAATCAATGGCAAAGATATTGGAATGGTATTTACAAAATTTCACCAAATTCAGACATATGGGTACATGACCTAATTTTTTTTAAATAGAGATTATATTACACCATATACAATATCTAAAATGAATACCAAATACTCCTTGAAATGTTGGAAGTGTGATCAAAAAATTGGTACCTTCCTACACATGTGGTGGACATGTAAAAGAGTTAAAAAAATACTGGTCACATATACATCAAAAAGTAGAAAAAATAATAGGAAAAACATTTAAGAAAAAACACAGTACTTACCTTTTAGATCCTGCTTTACTAGATGAACCAAAAAAGGAGTTACACAGTCGCCTAATGTACCATTTAATTGCAGCAGCACGACTGACCTTGGCCAGACATTGAAAGACTGACTACATACCAGGAATAACAGAATGGGAAAATAAAGTACAACAATTTTATTTGATGGATAAGTTTACATTTCAGATCAGAGGTCAACCAGCAGAACTTTATACAGAAAAATGGCAACTTTGGATAAAATATCTAACTAAAGAAAATGATGTACGAATATATCCGGTTATGTATTAATGCTTGATGTTTGATTTACAAATTATAATTGCAATAAGTTAAAAAGTTTAAAGTTATTATTTTGGAAGTTAGCTTTTTTTTAATGGAAAAACGATGTACGTTTATCCCAATGTTACAGATTGAACTGAGGTGAAGAAGTCTGTTTTATTAAGCATGAAAGAAAATGAATGATTAATTCCATATTTACACTAGATAACCTTTAGAGATACTAGGTTTTGTAATTTAATGAAAGTATATTTTTATATAATTGTAAAAATTAGAAGACTATATATGATGAAGAAAATAAAGAAATGAAGTGATTATAGACAAGACCTAATTAAAAGATGATAAGTAACCAGATAAACTAATTAGTTGTAATATGGAAAATATAAAATTACTATGCTTTTTAAAATTCTTGCATTTGGTCTAATATATGTGGAATATCTGTATTATATGCAATATTGAAATAAATAATTGAAATAAAATATAAATATAAATAAATATAATAATAAATAAATATAAATAAAATATAAATAAAAAGAAACTGCTGCCAGACTCTTGTGTGTGACCTTAAAGTGGCAGCGTAATTTCAACCATTTTACTAATCTAAAAATATCAAGTCTGGTTGATATTGTTATAGAGTGGGAACAAATGATAAGCCTAACCTCAGAACATGTATGTCCTCATTAGATAACTTTTTGGAGGAAAGATTAATGACTAAGTTCTCCTCCTGCGTCTCTGTCTGTGCGTTGGACTAAAAACCTCCCCTGGGGATGGCTGTGTGTAACGCCTTCTACTGATTGTTTCTGTCAAGACTCAGTACTGGAGGCTGAAGTTATGTTTGATTCAGAATTTAAAGAGTTCAGGGAACTTTAAAAAGTATTTACCCAAGTAACTTTTTGATCAGTTCTCTTTTTGTTATTTCCCTCAGTCCATTTATCTATAGTGGGCTGTGTATAATCTTCTGTATCTCTTTGCCCTTTCTTAAGTTTAAAAGCCTTAAGTAAACTTAGTAATGTTTCCTTCCATTTTCTGCATTTTTCTATCATAGGTTTCCTTTTCATCACTATTTAACACAGTTGACTGTAAAGCCCTTATATCTACTTTCTCTGTTTCCTCTAATGACTGTTCTATGATTAACAAAATCAAGTCTAGTGAGCATTTATTTAAAACTGCTGCCCACTTCTCTTTAAATGCTTCAATGGAACATTTATGGAGGTTTGTAAATCCTCAAGCCTTGAAGAATCCTGTTGTTTTTGTGTTGTCTGACAAGAAAGAAGCATGTAGATGTAATTTGCTGCTCCTTTTTCTAAGATAAGCTAATTGGTCCCAATTTCCAAGGTCTTGCATTTCTGCTACACCTGGTGTTAATTTAGAAAATGTTCTATCTATCTGTCCATCCATCTATTATTCATTTTGTTCACTGCCCTTTCCTGGAAGGGCCAGGGTGGTTTATAACAATCAACAAACCTGTACATAAAATAGCAATAAATAATTTAAAACCACAAATAAAAAATATAATTGAAATCTAAAATATGTAAAAAAAAACTCTCATAGGTTCTCATACTAATTGACATATGGGTCCCATATTAATCAGGTATTGTAAATGGGTCCCCAGTACAGGGGGGAAACTGAAGGGGGGGGGGTAGATTTTGTTCTTATTCTGCAACCTCCTTCGTTCATTCAACCCTATTAAACATCCCTCATTAAGTCACATTTAAAGCCCAAAATAAAGTGTGTCTGTATGGCAACTTGGCATTTGTAGCAGACATACAATAAAAGAAGTTAAGAGGAGGGTGAATTTTACTGACCTGTTTTATTGATCCTATGCTAAGTGGGGGAATCCAGATCAGTGTGAGTTTTAAATAAATAAATAAATAAATAAACAGCCTCTGAAACTTCAGGACATGAAAATATGCTGTGGGAAATTATTTTTTCCTGATAGCTTTGAAGAACCCTGCTGGCTTCAAGCTGTCAGAGGCCCCATCTTCTTCCCCACTCGCAAGGACGTAAGTAAGGGGGGGTTCACGGGTTCAAACCCCCAATTACAGCAGAGGAGCACTGAGGCGGGGGCGGAGCTTGGGGAGGCATGGGCATGCCCCCAGGAGTGGGTGGGGGTGTGGCCACACCCCTGAACCCACCCCATAAAAAATCTATAGCTACGTCACTGCCTACCTGTGTGTAAGCAGAAAGTATGACCAACTGTTGAAGAACCTAATATTGATCTCATCAGTGAAGGCCACCGCTGCAGGGATCCCTATTAGAACACACAAGAAGCAATCCTGAGCAGGTCTATTCAGAAGTAAGTCCTCTGTTGTTCAGTGGGGTTTACTCCCAAGAGATAATTCTTAGGATTGCAAGACTCATTAACGACATGACTTTTAGGGCTGTAATGCAATGTTGCATGTACCATTCAAGAAATGCTAAATATCCACATGTTATTATACAATGCTTTTGTATACTTTCCTGAAATCTCTTAGAGGCATACCCAATGACCCATTTTTATATAGGCCATTTCCACACAAAGCTAAAAATGTCCTGTCACTTTCAGCAGGCTCCATAACCGTTGTTTCCCTGTCCCTTGACTTTTCTGATACAACAGAAGTCACAGTTTGGTCACTTAAAACCAAGAACATTAGATTCTCTTGACAATGGCAGGGGCACAATACAGGCAGAACCACTATACTTAAATGGCATTTTTTTCCTTCCCCTTGCAGACCTCTGTGCCCCTAAAACGTTGGCGGCAGCAGAGAAAGAAGACCCCCGCACTCCCCCAAAAGAGATTTCAGAAGGTGGGGGGAGGCGGCAGCGTTTGGTAGGTCAAAGTGAGGGCAGCTTTGTGGATGGGTTTTCGGCAGGGAAAGGGGAGCAAATGCAAACCGGATCCACTCCTCTTCTCCTGGAGCGAGCATGGCCTTGTGACTAATGCCCAGGCGAAGGGAGGGATCGTGGCTGCTGAGGGCCACCCAGGTTGGAATCTTGGCAGATCCAAAGCTCCCAAGCTGGCAGGATGGGGCAAGCGGGGCCCGTGTTGATCGAGGGCACGCTCCCCTTTTCACCTGCAAGCTGAGGAATCAGTCTGGTGCTGCCACCTCTCCTTGCGCCGCTGCCTCCCTGCCAGCAGCACCTTGGTGCAGCCACAGGAGCGTGGGGAGCCCTTTGCTTGGAGCAGGGGTGGGGCTCCAAACCAGGAAGGAGGCAGCGAGCCACGCACATGTAAACACCTGGAGGGCAAAAGGCCACCTTCTGGGCGGGGGAAGGCGCCTGGGGCTTGTGAACCTGGATGGGCCAGGGGAAGCTTCTCCATTCCCACCCCCACCCCCACGAGAACCCCCCCTTACCTACATCCCTGGGGTGGGGAAACCGAGGGAGGGAAAGGGAAGAGGAGGAAAGAAGAGAGGGGGAGGCGAGGGTGTGGAGATGGAAAAGCAGACCCAATTAGTAACCCCCTCTCAGCTCACACAAATAATTAGTTACCCACTCTCGGGAACCGGCTGCATCCCACCTCTGGCCTGATGCCCACAATTCAGGTACTGGAGGGCGGAAAAGAGGCTGGAGTGGAACTAGAATATTCCTTGCTCTTCACACCCCTGCAAAAAAAAAATGAAGAAGAACAGAGTGTTTACCAGATTCCTATAAAACCCAACCAGTACCCAAGGAGTTAGGGGTGTTTCAGGGGAGCTGCCTCTCTGTTCAAACAGGGGGCACCATCCCTGTTTGTGTTCAGGTATGAGGAGCAGAATGCTGTCCCTGAAAGGGGACTTGGCTCCATAATAAACACAATCCTGTTATGTTGCCAAGGTTACCATGGTTGAGAAGCACAGTTAGACCATACTCAATCGGAAATCCACAACAGTATACACACACTGAATATACTTACTTTCTTCCACATAAGTTAATATCCACTATTCACTCCTGTGGGACACAGTGAAATACTGTTCTTGGGGACACTTCCGCATTCTTCATCACGGAAGCAAGGTCCCCTGAACCTGCTGTGTAGACTCACAGAGGCACCACGGTTTCATACTCCCTGGAGACAAAGAACTTTTGTGACCAACATCCCCTTGTCTATGATGTGTGAATTTTTCCAGATGGCCAAGGAAAAAAGTAAAACGCTTCCAAATGAATGATAACAGTGGCCAAGTTCTCATGGGGCTCTGCTGATTCTTAAATGTACAGGCCGTTTGAGGACATTTAATGACAGCTGCAGCCCAAACCTGTTTATGCTTTCAGATCGTTTGTTGTTGTTGTTGCTGTTCCAGTTCTGTATCAATGCTTCAGCAAGCAAATCTAAGTCAGTGTTCAAGCCACTAAATCAGTAATAAGTTGTCTGTACCACTTATGGATATTTTTTATGTTTGGGGCATTTTGTAAACATTAGCTAATTAAAGAAAGCAGGAGAAAATTAATTCCAAGAGGCTGAAGACTTCTTCTTGGCTGATGGAAAAGATCATGGAACTAGATGTTCCGAGTAGTATTCCAACACTTTCTTCCAGCTACTCATTTGTTTACTGGGTAATGAGTGGGTTGCTTTAAATCTGGCAGATTGATGGATTCAGCATCTTCTTCCTGATTTAATAAATCCTTGATTTGGATCTCACCAAATGTCTTCAGATAAGCCCCCACTTTGAGCCAAAACCTCAACATGAAAATCATATTGAACCCCATCCCCACCCCTTACATTTATCATTTTCCATGACTTGGAAAGCTCAGGATAACCTGATCTCATCAGAAGTCAGAAGCAAGGGTCCACCCTGGCAAGTATTTGGATGGGAGACCTCCAACAAATATCAGGCTTATGATTTGGAAGCAATCAATGTCAAACCACCTCTGAACATCTCTTATCACCTATTACTTGACAGCAAAGGAAAAGTCATCATGTAACTTGATGTATTTTTATTGATTGATTGATTGATTGATTGATTATATTTGTATACTGCCCTTTCCCAAAGAGCTCAGGGCGGTGAAAATATACAGACAGAGCACGAATAGGTTACAGTCACAATTAAATGGGCCAGGTTTTCCTTATAAAGTTCTAACCATCTCTGTTGAAAGGAAGAAATGGGTTCAGAACGGTGAATCTTTCAGCATTTTATTGAGTCCTCTTGTTTCCTTGTCCCATCAAAAAGTCCTGCCAGCCTGAAAGAAGTTACTTGATCAGCTGGGTAAAGTTGATTTTGCAGAGAAGCTTGCTTAGATAAATGGGCACAGCCAGACATTTCATCTGCTGCTCCCTGGCTGATAATATGATCAGAAACACTTGCCGCTAGCTTTTAGGATAAGTGGATTTCCCCAGTTCCATTCCATTACTGTTCTGGCATCTCTCTCTTCACTATGACTCACCGCTGCTTAATTCCAACTTAGCTCAGAGAATTGCTGAACTCCACAATCAGAGCCCTCAAGTTCCTTCACCTATAGCTCCTTCATTAATATAATTTCTCCCAATGCATGTGTGGAGAAAATACTGACTAAGAATACTGAGGAGTGGAGAGTTTCTTAAAAGCAAGATTTTGATTATAAGGAGAAGAAGAAATGGGAGGAACCTAACCAAGCCCAGGTAGCTCCATAAACAGCTTTCTAAAGATCTCAGAATTTAAAAACACATATTTAGGAAATGGAAGAAGGGCCAAATTGACACGAAACCGGTCCCTTAAAGTAGTGTGGTGTTCTGTTCAAAAGATTCAGGCCGAGGCCTAGAAAAGATGGATGTTTGTCTCACTGAAAACTCAGCAAGGTATTCATAGTTTCAAAGACTTAGATGAGGCAGTGTAGAGGAACCTGGGAGCAGCTTATTGAGAACAACCCAAAAACAAAATGGGAAACATATTTTAAAGAAGTAAAACAGATTTTTTTAAACAATTAATTAAGGAGATGCAACACCCTTGCTAGGAAAAATATATAAATTCTTATCACAATATGACACAGAAACAAAGGAAGGAAAGTCACGAATGCTTAAATGGATGCCGAATTTTGGCAAAAATATAGCCATGGAACAATGGGAGAGTCTCTGAACCGAAAAAAAATAATTTATAGAGTCTCAGCTGCTACTGGAAAATTGGTGTATAATTTTTTTAGATGGTATATGACACCAAAAGCTATAGCTAAAGTAGATAACAGTTTTAAGCCAAAGTGTTGGAAATGTCAAAATACTGGAGCCAGTTTTTATTATGTGTGGTGTATGTGTCCGAAAGTAAGAAAATATTGGATTAGAATTCATGGTGGCATGCAAAAGATATTGAAAATAAATTTTGTATTAGACCCTAAATGTATGTTATTAAGTTTTGTGCCCAATAATATACCAAAGGTACTTAATGAATTGTTTAAATAGATGGTAACAACAGCAAGAACTGTATTTGCAACAAGGCGGAAAGGATGAGTAAGCTGAATATTCAGCAACGACAATACTAACATCTTTGGTGCACAGCCAACCTTGTATAGAGTACAAGAGAAGATGGAAAGTTTTATTGGGTTCGATAAATCAGTGAACAATAGATTGAATAATTTTATAAACCATGATCTGTGCAACTGAAGACATAAAGGGCAATATAGATAAGAAATTGTTGAGCTTTATATTAATTATTACTTTAAAAATTTGAACTAGAATGTGATGATGTTGGAAAATTGGATGAATAGCAGATGATGGAAGCTTCACAATGATTATTATGTTTGATTGTATCACAATGCAATAAAATTATTATTTTTTTAAAAAGGAACAGCTCATACAACTGAGCATAATCATCTTCAAGGCCATGAGACCAGGATGGTATATCTCATTAATACCAGAGACCATAGGTGGGAGAAGAGGTTATCTAAGTGGGCATGGTGCAACTGCAGAACATTTGGCTTAATAGGCAAAATCTTCAGATGGCTTAGGTCACATGGTCAGCAACAGGTTTCATTGGTCAAGTGATATCACTGGCCTAATGGCTGGTTATCTAGGATCACACCAAATGCAGCTCCTTGGGCGTATAACTAAGATTCTTCATTCCAGTTATATTTCTAGTCATTACTGAGGCCCTACACTTCTAGGGTTGTGTCTTGCACCTGGAAGGTTTTACTGACCAGAAACCTTGTTGTGGACTTTGGAACCTGGAAAGGCTCAGCCCTCTGGTAACATCTAGATAACTGAATCAGTGTTGTTAAGTGTGCTTAGATAGTGCTTTATTGTTCCTGCACAGTTTTAATAAATTGTTTTAATAATATTTTGGGGCTTTGAATTCAGTACTTTGGTCTCCATTGGCTACACTTTCTGAACTTTTCTTTGTAAGAGTCCTACCTTGCAAGGATAATTTTCTTGTGTAGGTCTCAGGAGGGTTAGAGACTTGTTCTTTGGGTGCCTGAGAAGTAAAGAAACTGCTTATAGAGCTATCACCTAGCTTGTGAGGAGACAACTTTCAGTTTTTGTTGACTGGTTTGTTTAGTCTGTTCCATGCTAAGGATCTCTTGCATTAGTCTCTCTCAACACATATATCCAATGAATGAATGAAAACAAGTAACCAGTGCTTGCAGGGAGAGTGTTAGTAAAAGCTAAAGCTCAGTATGAGATTAGGCTAGTTAAGATGATAAACAACAAAAAAAGGGTTCTCTGGTTAAGCTCAGAACAAGAACAAGGAAGAGGAAAACCCATTGCAGAATGAAGAAAAATGAAATTAACAGGCGAAGAAGAGAGCATAGAACTGCTCAATTCCTACTTTGCCTTAGCCTTCTCTTGCAAGGGAAACAGTGCTCCATCTGGCAAGAAGACAACACATGATAAGGAGTTGCAGTTAAGGCATGGGGCGGCACATAAACACCAGTAGTTTCTTTAAATGAAATTAAGTCATCAGGGCTAGATGACTTGTATCCAAGGGTGTAATTTCAGAACCTCTGTCCATTATTTTTGAGAATTTTTAGCAAACAGATGAAGTGCCAGGAGATTGGAAGGAGACAAATGTTGTCACCATTTTCAATAAGGGGAAAAAACGGGATCCAGGTAACTAGTCCCCCATCAGCTTGATATCTATATCTGGTTTTAGACCAAATCATCAGTCAGTCCTTGAGCGTTTAGAAAGGATGGCTGCAATTGCTAACAGCCAGCACAAGTTCTGTAGGAACAAGTCATGTCTGATTGACCTTATCTCATTTGAGAGAATTACTACCTTGTTAGATCGGGGGAATGCTGTGGATGTAGTTTATCTTGACTTCTGTGAGGCTTTTGATAAAGTTTCATGTGATATTCTTGTCGACAAGCTGGTAAAATGGAGTTTGGGTCCTATTGGTGGATTTGTCAGTGATTGACAGATTGCCCCCAAAGAGTTCTTGTCAATGGTTTCTCCTCCTTTTAGAGTGGAGTGACAAGTGGAGTGCCTCAGAGATCTGACCTGGCCCCTGTGTTCTTCAGGATCTTCATTAATAATTAGGATGAAGGTGTTGGAATTTTCAGCCTTATTTGCATGCAGCAGCAGCATAAGCAGCAGGAAATTCTGGAAAGCTGCACAAACATTCTAAAGGTGACAGTTAAAACCCGTTGGTAGTTCTGTTGTTCCCTGACTGACTGAGAGAAAAGAGGTTTCTTTGTGTACTGCTAACCAATGCTATGTAAAAGTGCTTTTTGACTAAATATACTGTATAATCTTACTATCACAACCAAACTGTAACAAACGATGAGCCGTGAATGTAGCAATATATATGTGACACTTTGTTGATATGTATATACTATTTATTTTTCTCTCTCGGTTAAAGTAAAGTTCACCTTATGTTTATGAACTTCTGAGGTAAAATGGCTGGTCTTTTGAGAAATAACTATTCTATTTAATGTGCCACATAATCCACATTTCTGCTCGTTACTCTGCTTGACCGGATTATATATTGTAAATATACCTGTTGCCCTTCATAAATGACTTGGATGAAGGAATAGGGGGGATGCTCATTAAACTTTCGGATGATTCTAAATTGGGCAGAGAAGCAAATGCAAAGACAGTGTAAAGATGTGGTATGATTTTGGCAGGTGGACTAAAACTAGCGAAATGGACTAAAACTAGCAAAATGAGATAAATGTAAAGCTCTCATTTCGGGAGGAAGAATAAAATGCATAATTAAAGGATGGGTAGTAGGAAGAACAGTCGTACTGCCTTGCCAGTATTACATGCAGAAAGGATCTAGGGGTCATAGAAGACCATACACTGACTGAACTTGAACAGTGAGATGCTGTAGCTAAAAAAAAAAGGCAATTGCAATTTTGAGCTGCATCTGACAGCAAAGCTGATTCTATGAACTTAGGCAGATCGTGAGAGGATGAGTCAGTGCTTTCTTACATATCCAGAGTAATGCCAATCGCCACTTTGGGGTCAGGAAGGAATTTTCCTTTGATGTACATCATATTCCTCTATGCCTTAGCAAAATACTAAATATGCCTTTTTGACAATCTTGACAAGATTGCTCTTTGCTATGTTTTGTCAATGCTCATATGTGCAAAAGTAACCTGGGGAGGGGAAAGGTGGAAAATTGTGTGTGTGCAGAGCTCTATAGAACACATGAAAATAAACAGAGCAGTGGGGGCATCGCAGGGGCACAGCCTCCTCTTTGGAAACAAGGCTAGAGGTTTAGCACTCTAAAATCAGCTGACAAATTCAGATAAAGAGAAGGTTGGAACATTCCCTAAAGGTTACTGAAGACACCTCTGGTACTTTCATATCTTCTTAACACCAACATTTTTGACATCACTGCAATGGCCTGCTTTGTTCTCTCCCCATTCTTTCTACATGTTTCCTCTTCCCCTGAAAGCAGGGGGAAGAATCCTTATGCTGTTGTAACAGTTATCAACAACAAATGACACATTTTAAAATGGCTGTTATTGATTGCATAAAAATAGTTCATGGTTATTTTGCTCTGGTTGTCTTATTGCCATGCCCTTTCTAACTGCTCACCCAGTCCCTCCCATACAATTAGTATGTTTGCTTTACTCTGACCCCTTCCACACATGCAGAATAATGCACTTTCAATCCACTTTCACAATTGTTTGCAGGTGGATTTTGCAATTTCACACACTAAAATCCAGCTGCAAAGTGGATTGAAAGTGCATTCATTATTCTGCATGTGCAGAAGAGGCCTTAGTGCATTTATTTTCTGCTTTTCTCCTCAAAGGGACCGAAGACTATAATAATAAAATACAATAAAAGCAGAAAAGAAAAACGTAGTAACTTTAGGTGTTCTTGTATCCATCAGGCAGCTTTTCAAGGCCCCAGGGCATGAGCTAAAGGCCAAATTGCCCTTGGGATGTTGCCTTTCAGCTCATACCCAAAAGGTTTCACCTGCCGCCATGCCCAGTTTTATACCTGGAGAGAGAAAAAGTGGGGAGAGGGATATCAAAGTGTACATGCTGCAGCTGGCAGCAATGATGCAACAAAACATAACGAAGGTATTTGTTTCCTAGGTCAGGTACTTTTCAAAATAATTGGGGGGAAATATTGTGTGCATTGCACAGAATATAAAGACTGGCTAAAGAGAGAAGAGAAAAAAATAAGTACCTTATGTAACATGACATTTTGCTCATCTTCCCCCACCAGTATAAGCTCTTCTCTAACAATCACACTTCTATTAAATCCAGCTGAGGGCAGGCAAGATCCACCTAGATCTGGGATTGGAGGGGGAAAAACCTTTTTTTCTTTTTTTTTTCTGCACAGGATTCCTGAAATGTTTTCTTTCCTTTTGCCAGCTATTATTGCAAGTATAGTCTTTTTGATGCAATTACCTTTGGCAGGCTGGGGGGAGCGGGGAGAGAGAGAGAGAGAGACTGGCAATGAAAAAGTCTTTGCTGTAACTTGCATTTAAAGAAAGGCAAGCGAGGGTTTCGCAGCAAAACATTGGAAGCTCTTTAATAAGAAACTCCTTCGTTTATGTTTATACAATAATATTTGACACCGTAATTGTGCGACATAAGAGAAGTGAGATATCTTCGGGTGGTGTCCAGAATCCATACCTAACGTAGTGCGTTCATCTGCATGCGGCAATACAGGAGACTCGCACAGAGGATGAAAGCGGATAGTGTTAAGCTGCTATTTGAAAGAAAGATTGCTATTTTGCATCCTGTATACATAATTTGCATCTGTATTACGCGGGAACGTTTTTTCCTCAAAATCTCCCCTGCTTTTGGGGAACAAATTGTGCCTGCCCAGCATGACTTCCTTGGTAACCAGATTCCTGGGGATAATTAAAACGTATCTGGTTGCAACTCAAAGGTTTATCATCAAACTGTTGTTCGGTTTGTTGGGGGAACATTTTGTTGTGGGGGAAAGAAAAGCGTGGCAACTGGCAGAATCGCTCTGTCATCCCAGCCAGGAATTAATTTCCTACTGTCTGTGAATTGTAAAGGAGTGATCATTGAGGATGGAGGCATTTATCAAGGTGGGGTGCGCTTGTGACAGCTCCGGTTGCTCGGGAGGGACAGAAATGCTGATCCTTGGTTCTTGGGAAAACCTGTTGGGGGCTGAAAAAACCTTTTCATGGGTTGCATAAAGTCAGCATTTTCAAACCTTCTCACTGCTGTGGCACCTTTCCAAATTACAGTGAGAGGCACTCCAAAGAGATGGACCATGCAAGCTGAAAACAGAGGTACATCTGGTCCATTGAGACCAATGGGCTTAGAAGCGGGTAGTTGTGTTTAGGATGACACTGAGGATCAGAATGAACCATTCTATTTCAGCATGTAACACTGTTCTGCACATTCCTTCCCACTGGGAAGAGGCAAAGCCCGGTGCTGATCTCTGTAGCAAAGCAGGCTAGCCTCCTTCCTCTTAAGGCGGGTAATCCAACAGGGTCTTTGCATTAAGAGCAGTCCAACAACATATGACAGAGAGAGCTAGAAGAATTGGCCAACCTCAACCGAAGTACATTGGACGAAGGCAAGTCCATTTCACAGATTCCCCACTCATCTTCATATTCTCATCTTGCCCTGTTTTGTTTTAGCAAAAGAAGATAGTTGGATGTGTTCTGGAATGCACTTCCAGTTTCTATAGGGCAGCCATGGGGTCTCTGAGTGTACACAAAATTCCCCCCCCCCTTTTACATTCTGGGCCCTTAATTTATGGGGCCTCAGCTCTCTGGGTTTGTTTCTTCCAGGGTGGGTTTATTATATTGTATGAAGTTTTATGCTGGACGCCGCTGTAAATCTGTTTCATTCGCTGTTTTAACTGGGTTTTAATGTGATTGTTTGGTTTTATGATGTTCACCGCCCAGAGCCCTTCGGGGAAGGGGCGGTATATAAAATTGATTATAAATAAATAAATAAATAAATAAAATGTGCCTCATATGCACATTTCTACAATACACCCCAGATTTCCCAATGGCTCATAGAGGTTCTATAGCATTATAGCATTTGTGTACGGAGTTCTCTGACTTAAATTGCTGACTTGATATGCCACGTAAATAATAAACTTAAGGATAACAATCAAAACTAAGTTGGTGACTGTCCTTAAACAATATTATTCTGAGCTACTGGGCTAGCATGGAGTTTAATGGCATAGACCAGAGCAGATGGCTGAAAGTCAGCTTGGAAGGGAGATGAAGACAACTTCTCTGTTTTTAAAAACATTCCCTGCTGCTTCAGCTGTAAAATCCCCCTTTGATCTGATTTCCTCCTTCTGCAAATTCAAGCCATGGGATTTCACTTTCACTGTGTATCTAGGGGGGAAAGAGGGGGCATGTGACCCAGGAGCCATTTGTTTGGGTCACGCAGTTTGGCCCCTACTCCCTCCCTCTCCTCCCCTGCACCCAGCCTGCAGCCAAACTCCCTACACTCCCACTGAACTCCCGAAACTCCCACACTGCCACCTGCTGGGTAGGGGTGTGCAAGGGGGTGTCAGAGCACCAGGAGACCTGCTTTGGGGGGAGGGGGAACCTGAAAGCAGCCCAAGGCTCCATTAAGGCCAGGTGGCCCCGCCAAGGGCTCTGCCTACTAGTTGGCCACCAGGGGCTTCTTGGGAAAACAGCCACCTCTTCCCAAGGAATGCATGGGCATGCATGGGGCTCACAGAGGACAGACAGGCCCTTGGGGTGGGGAGGCATCGCTGCTCAAGGCAGGATGGGGTTTCCCATGGCAGAGGACCTGGGGTGACTCTGCCGCTCACTGCCACTCCTCCAGGCTGGCCGGCTGTGGGGGAAGCGTAAGGAGCAATGTGAGTGGCAGTGGCAAGTGTGCATTTATCCATAGGAGTCGCAGTCTCCTTTCCTCTCTGGAAGGGAAACTATGCTCTGTTCCTTTGCTTCCACCCACTTCTGGGTGCCCCTTGTCATTCTTGAGGGAGGCAGGGGGAGTTTGGCTGGAGACTGGGCGAGGGAGGAGGAACGGCACCTGGGGCAAGCCTTGGGTGCCATTTTGCACAGAGATGCCCCTCTGTTCATTTTAGCATGATTTTCTATTGCTTTGGGCCCATTCATTCTTCTTCAAAATAATGTGTTGGATTCCATGGGACTGTTTTGCTACAAGAGACACCTTTTCCTGTGGTGCAAGAAATGTTCTGCCAGTGGAAAATGTCTCCCTTTGTGGAATAGATTTGTAGGATCCTAACTCAGCACATTTAGCAATGTTGTTTTTGTATTAGTTTCATGTAAACATCATTTAATGTGTGGTGTAGGAGGTTAAGAGCTCAAGTATCTAATCTGGAGGAACCGGGTTTGATTCCCAGCTCTGCCGCCTGAGCTGTGGAGGCTTATCTGGGGAATTCAGATTAGCCTGTACACTCCCACACACGCCAGCTGGGTGACCTTGGGCTAGTCACAGCTTCTCAGAGCTCTCTCAGCCCCACCTACCTCACAGGGTGTTTGTTGTGAGGGAGGAAGGGCAAGGAGATTGTAAGCCCCTTTGAATCACCTGCAGGAGAGAAAGGGGGAATATAAATCCAAACTCTTCTTCTTCTACATTGGGTAAAAATGGTAGAAAAGGCACATGCCACTTGAGACCATGTCATAACAGTCACCAGAGTGAAAAGGTTCACAATGGGCCTTTCCCCACTTACCTTAAGCCCCGCGCTACTCTCTGAAAGTAGCTTGGGGTCCCCCTGCGCTCCCCATGACAGGGGCGGCGACAGCGCAGCCGCCCCAATGCTGCTGCTGTCGCACCCCCTCAGCGCGCGGCATCCCTGGCACTCTTTTAAACGGCGCCTTGTGATGACCCCGCGCAGAGCGCAGGGTCGTGGGGACGCCCGGGCACGCGCCAGGGATGCCTCGCACTGAGAGCAAGTGGGGAAAGGCCCAATGACAACATACCAAAAAAAAAATCCCTATCTCTAGCATTATAATTTGAGAATTACAATCATATCATCCAACCTGCCCTATCTATTTTTTAAAAGCAAAATTATTTAAAAATGAAATACTGTCTCCACCTGGGTAGTTTTCAGAAGAGGCTATTCATGTGATCGAGTCTTCACTTTTTCTTCAGTTCATTTTGTTCATGTAACACCAGAAGAATTTTTGTTCAAAAAGTAAAGGAAGAGTGTCAACCGAGTGCAGTTAATATTCTGGCTTGGTTCTCCAGATACAGATTGCATACTAAACAGTCCCTCCCTGATCATGTTTATTCAAAGGTGAATCCACCTTGTAGAATTCTCCCTAAGTTTGACCAGTGTTTGGTATTGGTCATGTAGTACCCTGTTTCCCCGAATATAAGACAGTGTCTTATATTAATTTTTGCTCACAAAGATGCGCCATGTCTTATTTTCAGGGGATGTCTTATTTTTCCATGAAGAAGAATTCACATTTATTGTTGAACAAAAAAAGTGGTCTTGTCCCCGTCTGAGACGCCGGTTTTAGGGGGTCTGTCATTCAATAAGGCTGTTAGCCACAGGGTGATTGCTGTCCCACCCGTCTTCCAGACTGCAGGATGTCCCGGGAGTTGTTGAAGAGGCACCACCCAGGGTTTGCCTCTTCCCTAGATACCCTCCTCTTTTCCCCTCCTTCTGACTCTCAGGGCTTCCAATTCCCCCTTCCCTTCCTGGTAGCCCTTTCTTGCAGTTTCTCTCTGTTCTCTCCCTGTCTTGCTTCGTCTTCTCTCTCTCCCCCTTGCATATCTCTCTCTTCTGTTTTGGCTCCCTCTCTGCTCCGTTCTCTTTCTCTTTCCTTCTGACTCTCTCCCTGCTCCGTTCGCTCTCCTTCCTCCACCCCAGCGCCTCCTGCTTGCCCCAAGCTGTCCCCTCCGGCCGGACTGGCTGCACGCCGCCAGCCTCCCTCGTCTGACTCTTCCTCCCCCTCTTGGAAGACTCGAGGGGCTTGGGCTGAGCTGTTGCTGGGCTCTGAGGTGAGCTGCAGGTCAGGGCTGCTAAGTCCTGGGAGGGGAATCCCGTCCGCCCCCCCCCCGCCCCCCCACCCCCAGCTGGTGAACTGATCCAGCTTTCCATCTCCTGCATGAACAAGCACACCCTAAACCTCAAAAGTCACTGTTTGCTTCTTCCAACTGGGCCTAAAAGTACGCTAATTCTTCCTACTGGCCTAAGCAGCGGAGCTGTTTGGTCTCCCTTCCCTACTTCAGCTGTGCATGCAGAAACCGACCCGGTGCGCCTTGCAAGCTGCGCGCCCGACCGAGTGGGGAGGGACCCATTGCCAAAACAAACCCCCGCCTGGGCCAGCCTTTCCAACCAACCCAAATGTGCCCAGGCCCGGGGGCAAGTTTGCAGTTTTGCATCTCCAGGCATCCCTTGCAAAGAAATGGGCGGGAGAAATACCCACGATCCTTCCAGCGCTGCTTGCAAACCGCAGGGCGATGCTTGCAAGTTGCAACCCCCCCCCCGGCCGTTGTGGGGGTTGCAGGGAAAGGCTGCAACTTTGGGGTCTTTTTGCAATCTGAAGCTTGCAAACTTGCAAGGTGCGGGGGAAGGAGGAGGAGGTGGAGGAGAAACGGGCTGGTAAACAAGAGGAGGAGGAAGGAGCCACCGTATCCCTGCGTGTGCTTGGTGAAGCCTCGACGACCTCCCTCAGCACAACAGGCGGCCCTGTCATCATCCCTCCTGGGGAGATAGGGGCAGGAGCAGCAAGGGTGGCGGAGGGGGCAGCGGCCGAGGCCCCAAGGTGAGCCCGAGCCTTGCAGGCGTGGGGGGGGGGGAGAGGAAGGCAGCAGCAGCCCGGCAGCCCACTTGCTCCTGTGCCAGCCAGAAACACAGGCCGGACTGGCCCTCGGG
Source organism: Sphaerodactylus townsendi (assembly GCF_021028975.2). Classification (NCBI taxonomy): domain Eukaryota; kingdom Metazoa; phylum Chordata; class Lepidosauria; order Squamata; family Sphaerodactylidae; genus Sphaerodactylus; species Sphaerodactylus townsendi. Next base: position 21,239,710 of record NC_059434.1, read on the forward strand.
CACAGGTTCAAATGTCCGCTTGCCACTTGCTGCTCGGCCAGCTAGCTCTGGGGGCGGGCAGCAACGTCTCAAAATATTAGAAGGTTTTTTTTAACTTACTAGAAGAAGAGGAGGAGTTTGGATTAATACACCACCTTTCTCTCTTGTAAGGAGACTCAAGGTGGCTTTCAAGTAGAAGGCGAGAGGGAGAAAAGAGGCACGACGACCTTTCCCAACGTGCACAAAGAAGCTGCTCTTTCCTCGGTAGCCCCGAGGTTTGCCAACACGGCTCTATGGGAAAGAAAGGCGGGGTAAAAAGCCAAACGTTGCTGTTGCTGGTGCACTTCCTCCAGGGGCCGCTCCACAGCTTCCTGCTCTGGTGTTCTGTTCCGTGGCGGGCAAACAAAAACTTTGCTACGCCTTATTTTCGGGGGGTGCCTTATATTGATCACTTCAGCAAAACCTCTACTATGTCTTATTTCATGGGTATGTCTTATATTCGGGGAAACACGGTATGTACAAATAAAGAAGAAGGAGGAGGAGGAGGAGGAGGAGTTTGGATTTATATCCCCCCTTTCTCTCCTGCAGGAGACTCAAAGGGGCTTACAATCTCCTTGCCCTTCCCCCCTCACAACAAACACCCTGTGAGGGAGGTGGGGCTGAGAGAGCTCCGAGAAGCTGTGACTAGCCCAAGGTCACCCAGCTGGCGTGTGTGGGAGTGTACAGGCTAATCTGAATTCCCCAGATAAGCCTCCACAGCTCAGGTGGCAGAGCTGGGAATCAAACCCGGTTCCTCCAGATTAGTTACATGAGCTCTTAACCTCCTACGCCACTGCTGCTCCAAAGAGATGGCAAAGATATTTATGTTGACTGGCCAAAGATAATACCTGTCTCGTTTTGTTTGGCACACCCCTAGTAACTGTTACTGGCCTTCCTCCTTGGTTATGGTGTTGTTTGTGTGTATATATGATTTTATTGAATTATTTTATATTATATTAAATACTTTTTAAAGGTTCTGATGTTATGATGTTCACTGCATTGGAAATCGTATTCAGGTGGAGTGGTGGCATATAAATATTTTAAATGAATAAGCATGTGTGTGTGCGCATATGAGTGTGAAATGCTGTCAAGTTGCTTCGGACTTATGGAGACCCTATAAATCTATGTCCTTGACAAAGTCCCATGAATAACTGGGGGTCATGGCTTCCTTGATTGAAGCAATCCATCTCATGTTGCGTCTTCCTCTTTTCCTGCTGCCTTCAGCTTTTCCTAGCATTATTGTCTTTTCCAGTGACCCTTGTCTTCTCATTACGTGACCAAAATACCACAGCTTCAGTTTAGTCATTTTAACTTCTAGGGAAATAATTTAAAATCAGTAAATAATGATTGGCTTTCAATATTTGACTCATATTCTCAGTTAGGCCACACATGTTTCAGGCGATGAATCCAAGCAAGATCCCTTTCCCTAGGCAAAGCAGAAGCCATACACTGAATGTAAGGAACTGCAGATAGAGAAATACCTACATGTAGCATAGAAACTTATGCAAGAAGGGAAAGTTACAGGTATGTGAGATAGGAAGAGAATATAGACAAACTTAAGAGACATAAGGGTACCAAAAAGAGACACTTAAGAGACATAAGGGTACCAATTAGACGACCATATGTGGAACAAGGTATAGCATTTTGAGTAATGTCTAAAAGTAGCAGTGCTGCAACACAGAAATTTGAGGAATTGACTTTAGGGCATTAGCCCCTGTTCTTCCACTGGCTAAATAAACTGTTCTTCTGGATCCATGATTGTTTGGCTCTTTTTTGGGGTTCATTCCCAACACAGGCAAAAGTCCCAGATTCAGTTGCTGCCCTTGTCTATTAAGTAGTGTGACCAGGAAAAGACTCTTTGGCTGCCACTTTGGAAAGCCAAGGAGAGTAGGTTGAACTGGCCTAGTCAGATTAATGGTGTGTCTCAGTATGAGACACACATCATGTGCCTTTGGAGAAACTAATATTTCCATTCCACCAGCTCTATCAAGGAATCTCACTAGAGACTTCAAAAAGGTCTCTTGCTGAGAAGACCAATAAAGTGCAAACTGCACCAAAGACAACTTAGCTTTTCACTGACCTGCAGTGCAGAGCCATGCAACAAAATAATTAAGGGTGCTTTCTATATCTTGCTCTGGTTGATGGTTAGGCTCACTAGGCCTGGCCAACATCTCCCTTTTACAAGAAAGAGAGAAAGAGGAAAATGTTCCCTTTTGTTTGCAAATTAGGAATACATTATCTGCTTAGGTTCCAGTTCTTAGGTTCACACATCAGAGACTGGTGCATTCAAAACAATATATGTTAATTAGCAAGAAGATACAGGGATCGGAGCAACTGTTTTCAGGACAAGGGAGCTAATGTAGTTTACAATTCTAACAAACAAAGAAGGAGGGGCTGTACCCATGAGACCAAAACAACACACACGCATACAATAAGTACATCACAGAGGGCAGGACTTGGAGGTGGCGATAAACAGAGGAAGAATATGTATTTCTTCTAATAACACATGCATTGACTTCATTCTAGTAGGGAAAGGGATAGATCCACAGCAGATAATGTCATGTGAGGGGATGGTTTAGAGTTCACAGAACTTGGAGAAATTCCCATCCTGGAAAGCAGGCGACTGGCATGGCATAATACTGATCTAAGTTTATAATGATGAAATGGCATCAAAAATGGCTTTTTGAATAGACATTATGGAGTAATATATAAACCATGCTGTGCTATTCAGTCTAATGAGTTGGACACTGAACAGGATTTTTAATACAGTTCAAACGACTTCTGAGACTTCATGCATGGATGGCATATTTCTGAATCAACATATTTTGTTTGTTTGATTGTATTGATTTGTACCCATGATATTAAATGAAGAATGCAATCGGAGGGAACATTTCCTGACTGGTGTGGAAAATGTGAAAATTTTTCACCCGCTAATAATGCGCTGCTTAAACTCATCGCGGTAAAAGTTTTAGGACAAGAAGTATAGTATTACTGAATGTATCATAGAGCATAACAGAGTGTTGGACTAGCACTTGGGAGACTGAGGTTCATATCCTTAGTATGTCAAAAAAAGCAACAAAGTTGTATGTTGCTTTTGCATCCTCACTGTGTAGTAAAGCAAGATATAAATATCTCAGCAAATAATAACAATAATCTACTTGTTTGGTAAATGACAATTTGTCAAAATTTCACAGTACAAGAGATCAATGCATACATATATATTTCTCCAGGTGAAAGCTGTAATTGTCAAAAGTGAGCAAAATATAGCCAGGTTCCAATACCATAATCCAGTAAAAAAAATTCCATTTGCTATGCTGTTGCCATATTAGATGGCGAAGAGATTCCAGTTGTCGTATATATATGAAAGAACAAAGGTAAAATGAAATAAACTGCTATAAGCAATCTGACTAAATGAATATCCCGTGGGTAAGTACAAAGGACATCCAGGCATTTTTAAAGTTGCCAAGAAATCACAGAATGAAAAAGCTTGAATAAATAATAGCAATTATTATTAATGGCATTTTCTACCTGTCTGAACCTTAGTTCCACAAATTTCTAATTCCGCAAACCAATCACATAAATAGGTTGCAACGTTCACAAGAATGCTTTCATGAATAAGTTTCCTTTGCCAATCCTCAGCACTGTTTGGGTCTTTTTTGATGTTGTCCGGGAGGCCATTCCACCATGTAATGTCATTTTCTGGGAAAACACTACAATGCACAGGGGCTGTTCTGATCTGTTTGCAAATCGACACATTCAATAAGTCTGGATCAGCACAGTATGGATGATGAAATGGCGAATATTGGGACAGACTGTTGTGAATGAAGAGCCTCGTTATGCTCATTTGCCAGTTGAGCTCTAGCACATGCACCTTATGTCTAGCGCATGCACCTTATGACTGACCAACCTGTATATGACCCAGTTGCCACTGGGAAACTGTTTTCACCACTAAAGCATGCACAGATTGATGCAGCCAATTTCTTTTTCATTTGAATTATCGGCATACTGATGATTTGTGACCAAATTTGGCTTATTTGGAATACCCCAACAAAGATGCCCATCCCTGATTTAAGCATGCTACCAGACTAACTTCTCTTGTCTGAATTCTTCCCTTTCCCTACATTTTTTGAGAGTCCCAGGATGACCCCATCTTGCCTTCATCAGTATTCATACCTGAAGTCTCACCTCTATTCCTTCTCTTCCCAAATAGGAAAAAAAAGAATTGTTTGGGGCCTGGATATTTGTTCTATAAGTGAGATCAGAAACTCTCTCCAAAGTGCACTTTTGACTGACTCCAAACAATCCACTACTCACATCTCCAACAACTGAAACACAATGTGGATCTTTCCCTTTTGCTTCTGGATTACTCTGAATTTGCTTGGTTGCTTGAAGCATTGGACCTTTCTCTGGACCTGCTTGCATTGGTAGCAATCACCATGTCTTTCTCTCTTACATACTTTACTTTGTGGCATGTCTCTTCCTCTGTTTCCCTAAGGAGGCAGTCTCCATTTCAGTTGGAGGAATTCGCTGGAGGCAGACAGGGAGAGGGGGTCACTTGGATCAATAATCTGTGTTGGGTGAAAACTCTCAAATGCGCTGGCAGTTGTATTATTGAATGGGTTTCATTCAAGAATAATTGTAAAATATGGTGTATATTTCAACCAATGAACAGACACACACAAAGGGTACAAGAACTGACTAAGAAAGAAGGGAGAAAATTGGTGTGGCGCCTCCCCTGACCGCCCGTCCCCCTGGGGCGAGTGTGCCATCCCACCTCCCTTTACCTGGGGGTTATCCTCCCCAGACGATGTTTTAAATAATCTAGCCCACAGGGCACCTCAGCTTCTGGCGTGCCCTGACTCCTTTCTGCACCCTTCCTGCTCACCTCCCCTCGCTCTGTTACTCCACTGAGCGAGGGTTGGTCCGCCTAGCAGGCTTCCCACCACTCCCCCTCCCCTGTTGTACCCTCACAGGGTGGGGGCTCAGCACCGGCCCCCCAGCTTTTTCTCCTGCACAGCTGGGCTGCAGGACCCTTCCACTCCTGCCCTCCTGGGCTAAACAGTTCTCTTTCCCTTCCACACAGCTCTCTTTCCCTGCCTCCTCACAGGACTCCCTTCCTCCCTCTACCCACAGCCAATGCCCCAGAGCTTCCTTTCCCACCCCCTTATATCCCTTTCTTCCCCTCATCTCCCTGCCTCGTCCCAGCTGCCGTCCCCTCTGATCAGGCTCAGCTGAGACTGGGCGAGCCTGGCCGGGCTCAGAGCCCCCACCCCGCAGTACCTCGACCTGGCGCGTTTGTGTTGGCGGATCGGCTGGCCGCCAGGCCGAAGGATCAATAGGTTGATGTATCGACATGGCATCCATTTCTGGTGCCGTGTCGGGGCGGCGGCATCCTGTCGGGGCGAGGAGGCGGCGGATCGGCAAGGCGGCACGTTGGCCCCTCTCCGGTTGCGGGTGGGGCCGCAGCCTTGCGCGGCTCCGGAACAAGTCCGGCCGCTGCACTGGGGCTCATGCCCGGACAATTGGATAGGGATGGGTGATACGTTCCAGACTTGAAGGGATATCTCGGGAATGCAGTGCTGAAGAGGAAGATGACCAGTATTTCCAGGAGCAAAAAGAAGAGTCCGTACACAAGAGCGAAAATATCAGGGTTGCACTTGCTCATAACTGTTGTTCATCAAGTGGTTTTCTGTGCAGGCTGCATATGTGCATGCATGCACAAATTCAGAACGCACACTTACTATGAATGGACAAGGGACCAAAATGTGTACCCCTAAATAGGTCCTGAGGTGGTATAACATAAGTTGGCAGGAAAGTCAGAGGCAAAGAATTGATTGCTTTTCTGGGATTCATACAAAAAGATACGAGAGGTTTGATTGAGTCTGGGTTATTCTCTGGAATAGTGATTGATTGCTGGGATGGGTGCAGATAGAGTAAGTAATAGTCTGCTTCAGAGTGCTGTTGAATCACCTTGAAGTGATACCATGAGAATCAGCAGCCCCCAATGTCTACCCAGGCACATCTTAGACCTGGGGAAAAAATCAGTAGCCAATTGCATTCCTGATCAAGCCTGACACACAAGATAGCTCCCAAATCCCTCTGAAAGCCATCCATTTTTTAGGGAGCCATCTGAGATTCATCCATTTTGTAGTCTTGGCTCCTGTGCCTTCATAGCACCTCTTAGAGGGAGGAGGAATTTGGCTGCTTGCACCATCACTGAGTAGCATAAAATACACAGTGTTTAGATAGTTGGAGGTACATAAGCTTTTAGTAATTGGCAATACTATTGACAGGGTGGTATTGTTTTGTCTGTTTGAGTGTTGCCAATTTCCCTAGTCCAAAGATTTGTACTGTCCTGCTCAAAGACCTTTTTATCTGTTTTCATCCTGTCCAAATTCTCAGTATTCCTTCCAAGGGCCTCTCCCCTTTGTAAGAACATCTAAAAACAACCACTGTGTGAACTGATGACCAGATTTTTTGCAGGACAGGTGTCTTCAAACTGGGTGACCAGCAACTCCTTTATCATCGGTGGAAAGTAGCAGGAGGATGGTTTTCTTTCTCGTGTATAGGCTATTGTAGTGTGGATTTGGATTCAAATTGAAAAGTAGACCATGTTAATTACAATTATCCCTTACAGATTGTGGCTTTTTCCCATTGCAATTTTGATCTATTGTGGGTCGGCATACAAAATTAAATAGCTATTTTGGGGAGATTTGTGGCTGCCACAGATGGCACACAAAGGTTAGCAGACAACACAGGAAAAGTTTAGAAACTCAGAATTGAATAAAATATATGTATAGTCTTGTATAATATCAACAAATGTCATCATCTTTTAATACTATAAATATATACAATTTCTTTTTTAAAGTTAAAAGAAAAGAATAAGAGTATGCTCTGGTACCCAGGAAGAGCCAAAAAATTTTTTATGTGGATTTCCAGATAGGTGGGGGGGGGGGGGGAAGCAGGCTCCATGCCCCTAACCCCCATGGTGTGGAAGGGATAACTATATCTATTTTCTCCTGAAAGGGGATCCAAAGCAGCTTACAACAGCATTCTCCTCCCTGCCATTTTATCAGTTCCAAGGTCGCCCAACAGCAGTAGGTATTGGAACCTGCAATAACACGCTCCTCTTCTGATGTCATGGATAGCCTAAGGTTGCAATCATGTGCATGTTTAATGTCCATGGAGCGCCACTGAACATGATGCAACTTGGTTTTGGATGGAATTGTGCTATAAAGCAGCGCCATAAGCCTTCTTGGGAGGAAATCCATTTGTCTTTGGTGCTACTTGAACAATAATCCTTCAAAACCAATTTAGTATTGTAATTCTATCGACCAAAGCAGTTGATTTAGTGAAACCCTTCCAAACTGAGCATTTGCAAATCAACCACAGAAATGTAATCTGGAATACACTGAACAACCTATTAACCAGAAAATCCATATGCTCATATCATGTTGTAGTTTGGAAAGCTTATAACAAGCCTGCATATTTCTCAAGCAGCAGTTCATAATGCCATTGGCATGTAGCCTAGCCAAGCAATAAGAGGGTAAATGACTACCCAACAAATGCAAACAAAGGTTTTAATTAACCTCAAGTAAATGTAAAAATCTATCTATCTAATGTTCTGTGTTTGTAAACCTGTCAGATGGGGCAATTGGCTCTGCTGGAATGTTTCGCTGTACTGGGCAGGGAAGATGTCTCCAGAAAGCTGGAATGGACTGAAGAGGAATAGGAAGGTTTGGGGTGTCATTTTGGAGAAAGCTCCTTAATGTATCTTGTCCCTTAAAAACTGCAATAAGGGAAACATCCGGCAAAACTATACTGAATGCGCAGGCTTCATTTTCTTCAGCTTGTTTATTATTAAGGCAACCATCTCATCTGTCTGTTCACATGAGCGTGTGAGGCTACCTTACACTGAGTCACATCATTGGTCTGTCAAGATCAGTATCATGCATTCTGACAGGCAACAGCTCTCCAAGATCTCAAGCAGAGGCATTTCAAATCACCTGCTGCCAGATTCTTTTGACTGGAGAAGCCAGAGACTGAATCTGGACATTCTGTTTGCAAAGAAAATGCTCTGCCACTGACTCCGTAGCGCCACCTTCTGGTCTAAGAAACTGCCTCATATTAAGTCAAATCGTGGTTGCATCTCGCTCGCTATTGTCTACTCTGTGGTAGCTTCTCTCCAGGGTCTCAGGAAGAAGTTATTCTCTAAGACATGCCATGCCATGCCAACTTGCTCTGTTTCACATATGTTAGCATGTTTACAACATCCCTCCACCAACCAACATTTCAAATTCACATTGAGTGAGATGGTGATTTTCTGGAACAGCAAATATAAGTGAGTGATTTAATGGAAAGTATGGGAAAAGCAAATATCCTTAATTTTTGCCTTTGAAATAATCACTGTTCCTTATATTGGCGAAATATGATCTCTAGCAGCAGCACCAGTGAGCAACTGAGCCGCCACATTTTGAACCAGTTTCAACTTCCTAATCAAACGCAAGGGCAGGCCCGAGTAGAGCGAGTTCCAATAGTCTAGCCTGAAGGTGACCTTTGCATGGATCACAGTAGCTAGGTCTGCTTGGGAGAGGTAGGTGGCCAGCCGACGGGCCTGGTGCAGATGGAAAAATGCAACCCGGGTTACATGGCCCACCTGGGCCTCCATTGAAAGAGACAAATCCAGGTGGACCCCTAGGCTGCGGGTAGAGGAGGTCAGTGCCAATTGGGCCCTCTCCCACACTGGTGGCTGGAAATCCCCAACCCCCCCTTCATGGCCCAGCCAGAGGATCTCCGTCTTCAATGGATTAGTATATTATCAGGGAGTGTAAGTTAGATAGGTGCCAGCTCTTTTGGAGGAAATCGGGTAGTATTGTTAGGTTATTTTCTTTACAGCAGTTATAGTGTTGCGTAGAGTAGTTTGTAGCTCTATTGTTAATGTATTGTTATAGTGTTAATGTATTGATACATATTGCTAATATATTGTTACTGTGCTGAGATATTGATTTATTGTTGCTGTATTGTTAGTGTATTGATATATTGCTAATTATTGAATTGTTAATGTATTGATGTAGTGCTGCTGTTATTGTAACTGGCTAACGCTAGGTTTGATGTGTTAAGTCGTTATCTGAAACTAATAATTTATTTAGGGCTGCTATGAAAACTTGTTCACCCTTACATCTTTCAATACCCCTATATCAAAACAGGATGGCTCCCTATTTGTATTTTTTGACTAATCCAATGCAGAGAAGAGCCCTCACACTTGCTCGCTTCAATGTTTTCCCCTCCGCTTTATTGCGTGGTAGATTTAACAACTTGGAAATGAGCGAAAGGGTATGCTCTTGTGGTGAACAACAAATTGAAACATTGGCACATCAACTGCTTTGCTGCCCTAAATCTGCTAATATCAGATCAAAATATTCCAATATTCTTTCTAGGATACCTAGTGAAATGGGAGAATCAGGTAGACTTCCTTTCCTTCTGGACAATTCTGACAATGAAACTTGTGAATTGGTTGCACAATTTTTACTGGAGGTGATGCACAATCAATAATTTATATTTTATCCTAAACCTTTGTATTTGTATACCTTTTATCTCAGGTTTTTATTGTGTTATGATTATTGTTATGCCAAATAAAGGCTTATTATTAATAATAGTTATCTGAAACTTTGTTTTACAGTTTTATGTATGTTATTTTACACGTTTGTATTCTCTTTAATACATACTGTTATATTATGTTGTTCGCTGGTCTGAGCCCTACGGGGAGGGGCGGGGTGTAAATCTAAAAATGAATGAATGAATGAATGAATATTTTTGCAAGTGAGTACTGCAAATATTTTCAAATCATATTTGTGGATTTTTCAAATACAGGTGGCTCAGTGGTGGAGTTTTTTAGCAGAATTAGTTACTCCCCATTATTTTATACTTGAAATAACACCATGGATTTATTACAAGAGTTTTCCTTCAAAATGTGGTTTTTTTAAAAAAACCATATGCTTAACAAATAAAACTAAACACTGTGAGAGCAATCCTAACTCAATCTATTCAGAAGTAAGTACCATTTTATTCAATGGAATATTCTCCCAGGATAATAGTCTTACCTTCCTCCTCTGCAGAAATCACAACATGATGGTGATTTCTGTTCCTGGCATCTGAGAGCTTGAGACCCAGAGATAGTGTTTCAGGAGGTCACATTGAAGTGGCATAAGAGATGATGGCGGGAAATGAAGCTCCAATTATCGTCCTCTGAATATATCCTGTATTTATCATATGATGCCAGAGGATGCTAATTCAGAGAAGGCATACACACACACTATCCAAGTGACCTCAAAATAAGCCAGAATTTTAAAAAGGGAATTTTGTACATTGTCCTGTATGGAGGAGTGGGGGGGGGGGGGGGGGGGGGGCATGGTATAGCCTGTTCTCATCAGATCTTGGAAACTAATCAGTGCTGACAAAGTACTGTATTAAGGGGAGGTTAATGCACTTTGTGGTCTGTTATTCAACAAGAATGTTTTCTACTTGTTTATGACAGATAGAAAAAGATAGAAAAAGTGCAGAGAAGGGCAACAAGGATGATTGAGGGACTGGAGCACCTTCCTTAGGAGGAGAGGCTGCAGCATTTGGGACTCTTTGGTTTGGAGAGAAGACATCTGAGGGGGGATATGACTGAAGTCTATAAAATGATGCCTGGGGTAGAAAATATTGACAGAGAGAAATTTTTTCTCTCTTTCTCACAATACTAAAACCAGGGGGCATACATTGAAAATGATGGGGAGGGGGGGAAGAATTAGGACTAATAAAAGGAAACACTTCTTCACACAATGTGTGATTGGTGTTTGGAATATTCTGCCACAGGAAATGGTGATGGCCACTAACCTGGATAGCTTTAAAAGGGGCTTGGACAGATTTATGGAGGAGAAGTCGATCTATGACTACCAATCTTGATCCTCCTTGATCTCAGATTGCAAATGCCTTAGCAGACCAGGTGCTCAGGAGCAGGAGCAGCAGAAGGCCCTTGCTTTCACATCCTGCCCGTGAGCTCCCAAAGGCACCTGGTGGGCCACTGCGAGTAGCAGAGTGCTAGACTAGATGGACTCTGGTCTGATCCAGCAGGCTAGTTCTTATGTTCTTATGACCACTGTGCAAGGGGAAAATTAAAGCAGTTTCAAAGGTAACCTGCAGTCCCCCTAGTCTAAATCTAGATATAGAGTGTTCAAATTAGACATTATAATGGTGGGTGTTGCACATTAACATTCTTCCTCCTGTTCTGCAATGGCAAGCAGAACTTGTATGTTGTGATGTACAAGCCTCACATCACTGGCAGTCAATGATACATAGAGAGGCCACAGAACTGTGGAATTTTGTGACAACGCACCAATTAATTGTACAAGATGGGTGTGAAGGAGAATTAAACACAGTACTATTTTTGGCAGTGCCCACGTATAGTATCATTGGATGGAAGGTGGTGTGGTGTAGCCCAATCTTGTCACATCTCAGAAGCTAAGCAGGGTCAGTTCTTGCAAGAGAGATCACCAGGGAAGACTCTACAGAGGAAGGCAATGGTAAAAGATCTCTGTTTCTCACATGACTTGAAAGCCCCTTGCTGGGGTTGACATAAGTCAGTTTTGATTTGACACTACTTTACCCACACACAAGTAGGGACAGACTAGAAGAAATCTCAAAGAATGCAGGTTGAATCCAACCCGCTGGTGAAAAGGGCAGGAGGAGTGAATTGTTGACCACCCAAAAGACTATGCTCAGGACAGAGTCTGTGGCAAGGAGGATGTCATGAACCAACTTGGGTTAGCCTGGGAAGATGATAACTTAAAGTAGAAAGACAACATGCCTTCAAATCCTGCCTTGACAACCCCCCTGATGAGACTTTCCAATGCCTTCCCAAAGGGACCCAGAACCAGCAGAGCCCTCAGACCAAAAGGTCCCAGTGTGGACCTGCCTGTGAACAGACCCACCATGGTCTCCTAAAGCACCTCAGAAGTAGAGGAGGCAAAGGTCTACAGGTGAAGCAGGGACCAGGGCGGCAACAGGTACAGAAGTGCACACCTAGAAACCCAAATCCACCCCTCTGCTAAATAAATGGTAGGAGAGACAGATAAGTCACCACAGGATCTGGGTACCAGTATTCCTTGTGAGTAGGAAAACAGACTCAGCTTGTGAGGAGAAGCCTAATGTGGAACCCAGCAACACCTGTAGGGATACTCTCTCTATAAGGCTGCAGCCAATATTGTATGTAGTTCTAATGATTACAATTATCTACCTTATTTAAGCTCTTGAAATCTGGCTAGCTGACTTTGATTTGAGTCTGAAGACTGAGAACTTTTGCTGAGAACCCTATTGTGACCTGGGATTTGTCTAAAGTCTGGTGAGACAGTAGAAAATTTAGGATGGTTGAGTTAAAAAGTTGGCTGAATCCAACTACAGAAACTGAATAGATTAATTTGAAGGCTTTCTCTGAACAACCTCAGATTGAAAATGAGGCGGAGCCCTGGAAATACGGAGCAGGGTGGGGTGGGAATTTTTAAAGGGAAATAGTGGTCAGCTATTCTCCTTTTCAATTTTGAATGTATGCACTGATTCCAACCAGAAATCATCCTGACTGGAACCTAGCAGTCATTGTCAGAAAATACAATGTCTGCAGAGTTGAGATCCAGCAGGTTCTCACAGGTTCCCGAGAGTAAGTTACTAATTATTTGTGTGTGCCGAGAGGGAGTTACTAATTGGTGATTTTGCCACGTGATTTTTGCTTTAGTTACGCCCCTCCTCTCAGCAGTAGCGCGCAGAACTTGAAGCAGTCTAGCAGGAGGTGCACCGGCGTGCGTGGCAGCCTGCTCCTGCATGCATTCGTTTCCCGCCCAAGGACCGGCGCAGCGGCTGCGTCCTTGCCACAGCCCCGCCCAGGAACGCCCCGCCCCGGAATGCCCGGCCACGCCCCCGTCATGCCCAGCCCCATTGGCTCTACGCCACAGTTTGAATCCCACCACCATGGGAACCTGTTACTAAAATTTTTGGATCCCACCACTGAATGTCTATAAATAATGTCCTGAGTTAAATCCTCAGATTATCAGTCAATGAGTCCTGTGTTGCACACTGCAGAAGTCCCAGAACACCCCCTGGAAGAAGCAGTGTGCCATACTCAAGAAGTGCCAAGTTGTAGTTTGGAAAGGCAGACTGTAGTTGTGTTCTAGGACACTAGTCAATTCATCTCAGAATGTGCTGGCAGAAATATTCTAGCTGAAAGTTCTGTGTCATGCTGTGGCTGTGCTGTAGCAGTTGTCAAACTGGGAGCCTGAGAAGTGACTGCCCCTCTGGAGGTGTTCATAGCATTTTTAGTCAGGCACAATCTTCCTTGAGGGGCATGTGCAAAGTTCCTGCTACTACCTCATGGTTTGTTTGTTTGTTTGTTTATTTATTTATCTATTTATTTATTTATTTATTTATTTATTTATTTATTTATTTATTTATTTATTTATTTATATTTTAGGCTTTTATACCACCCCATCCCCGGAGGGCTCTGGGCGGTTTACAAGGCCTCCTCAAGGGGGAGGAAGGAACTGCAAAAGACTTCTGTGTCGTTCTAAGAAAGCGTGTAGTTATGTATTGTTGAAGGTTTTCACGGGCCGGATTCAACTGGTTGTGGTGGGTTTTCCGGGCTGTGTGGCCGTGGTCTGGTAGATCTTGTTCCTAACGTTTCACTTGCATTTGTGGCTGGCATCCTCAGAGGTGTATCACAGAGAGAAGTCTGTACACACTGTGTCTGTGGCGTTTCCCCCTGTACCGGCCCACCTTCCCTGACCTGGGGGTTGGACTCCCCAGACGATGTTACCTTAGCTTGGCCCTGAGAGCCAAGGAACAGTCTTGCCCACAGGGCGCCTTGCGTTAGGCCACGCCTTGTACCCTCCTCCCGTACCCTGGCCTGGGGTCCCGGTGCTGTTTGCCAGAGCTACCGGCTTGCCTGACCCCTCTACCTCTCTCTGTTGCCTCACAGAAGAGAGCCCTCTGATTGCTTCTCCCCTCCTCCGGCTTCCTTGCCCCACTCTGTTATGCTTCACAGGGGTGGGATGGGTGTGCAGCCGGTGTGAAGCCCAGGGTTATCCAGCCTGTTCCCCCACAGCGCTGGGCAGCAGCCCCTTCTAAGCTCCTTGCTTCTCTACAACTCCCTTCCCCTGCCAACCCCCTCCCCAGTTCCTGCAGCAGCAGCAGCTCCAAAGGCCCATTTCCCTTCTCCTTTTTATCTAGTCCTCCTCTTGGCCCAGCTGCAGCTCATCACTCTCCCTCACAGCCGGTTCAGCTGTGAGAGGCCCCTCCCTGCCAACACTCAGTCTGCTGGCTTTTACTCTGTCTGCTGTTATCCTGCTGTCTCTCCCTTTGCCAGCCCTTGCCCTGCCTGCTGTGTGAGTCCGGGCGCTGGGGACAGGGCCGCGCCCGAACACAAGATTAGTAAGCTTCAATATATGGAGTCTCAGCAGGCTTTAGGGTCTGAAGATCAGTCGCAATGCCAAGAGTTCTGCAGGCCACGGTTGAGGTTGCAAACCCTATTTTTCTTGTAGTTTTTTCATCTTTTCTGAAGTGACTTGCTTTTGTTAAAAGAAAAGAGTATCAGGCACCATAACCCCCACCGGCATGTAACTATTGGCATGTAATATAGTTGATAGTCTGTAAGTTTTTCTTCTCAGATATATATCCTTATGGCCAAAGATTTCAGCCTCCATGGGATTAATCTAGCTGTCAAGTTTATTTCAAAACACATCTAGAAATCTAGCTGGCTGTCGAACTTGATTTTCAAACGAATGTATCTGATGCTGTCTCCTCTCTCTGGCTTCCTGGGTTTCGGAAGTAGTCACAACAAGCATTCTTCATCCTAAAAATGATTATTGTGGCAAATCTGAGAGTTTCAAATTAACATCTGTAGTCCTTCTGTGACACTTAAAGATTTAGCTGTGAACGAGGAAGAAAGTTGTGAAAGCAGCAAGCCTTCCATCTTCTTGAATTTCCATACCTAGACAGGGACCATAACAACCCTGTTCATGCAGAGACATTTTCAGGCATTTTGCAACTTGCAAGATAACTCTTTAAGCCGCCATTCATTTGCTGTTCCATCTCAATGCATGCTGGCTTTTTCTCCTCTGCAAAAAGCTTTAGTGAAATAAATTCAGAAGCTTCAGATTTTGTGACTTTAACAAGGACATGAATCTTACTTGTAAAGTCTTTAGATCCAAATGCCAGGAACAGATACTTGAAAAGGCAGGTTTCTCTGAAGCCAGTATTGTAAAAGCTCTTGTTCAGTTCTAAATAGGGAACAATGAGACCTGGCACTTAGCTGGCTTTGGGCTGTTTCACTTGCCTTGATGGACAAGGCTGAAGTGAGACCACATTTTCCTGCAATCTTAAAATACCTAGATTTTAACCTCTGACCACATAAACAGCAATTTGAGGCTCAGCTTGTGCCGATTTGATCCAGAGGGCTAACTTGCCTGCATTCTCAGGTGCATGGAAAGATATCGGGACAAGGACACATGCTTAAGGGAAGGATGAAGGAAAATCTTTGTCCCTACGTTGTATGTTCTGGGCGGACTTATTGATATATGCTGAAACATTAGTCTCTCCAAAACAGTTTTCAGTTTTAGCTGTTGAAGTTCAACTCACTTCATTGCAAGTGAACATCACGTAAGTTCTAAGTTAGGTTTTTCTCAGATGTTTTTGTATATGAAGGAATATTTAGACTCCCTCAACCAGCTGTATGAAATGGTATAGTCCAGTATCAGATGAAGATTCTGTTAATCAAGATATAGAATAAGAAAAGAACAAGCAACCCCATATAAAGTGAGTGACTTCCCCCCACCCTCATATATTCTTTTTGCTAGATAGTTTAACGTATAGGCAGGCAATTTCAAAATAGACTCACATTATTCTATCTAATCTTACTTATATATACAAAAAGAAAAGTTTACATTATACAAGAGTGCCTCCACTACTCAATTTCTTCATCTCATTTCTGTTATTAATGTATAATTTTCAGTTCTCCCATTTTGCTTCCTGAGGTTCTATTATATTACAATCTTTGTTTCCAGTATTAACATAATATGAAATCAGGTCTACTGTACTAAACTCCTGAACTTTATGAACCCAGTCTTCTATTGTTGGGAGTTCTGATGTTCTCCATTTTGCTGCTAGAAGCATTCTTGCTGCCACGGATAGGTAGAAAAACAGTCTTTGATTGTTTGCTGAGAAGGAGATACCTGCAATAATAGGGCTTAAAAGGTAAGCTTCCATCTTAATATGAAACTTAATGTTTAATACTTTTCTGTTTTAGTTCTCACATTTCCTTCTTAATGTATATGAGAATAAGTTCCTCCAAAGTGATGATGACCAAACAGATGATGCAGAATTTCTCTTTCCTACATTTATTACCTGGAAATCCCTGTCTAGATTTTGTTTCTTGATTGTATGGCCATTTTTGCATGGACTACTTACCCCATGACTATTTGCTGTGCAGTGCATTTTTTACCATTTGTTGTTGTTGTTGCTGTTTACATCAGGATTCTGCCCTTGTGAAATGTCTGTAGCTGAACCAATCCATGATTTTGCTCACCCACCACTTCTTTGTTCTTTCTGTGCAATCTGATGCCGCCCCCTTTTTGGTGCCATTTTTGGTCCAGCATTACTTTGCTAGACCATGTAAATGTTATAACTGGGTCAAGGGTTTATAACTGCAGTAATAAATCTTCAGCTGTTCAGGGGGCAGCATCTGCCACTACTCCAGACTTCCCTGCACCCCACTCGAAGGCACTCCACTCAGGTCTGGACACCTGGCATGCTGGTGACCCCTCCCTGCTCACCACAGAGGGGGGAAGCAAGTGGCCACCCAAACAAGCAGAGCCCAGGGAAGACTGTCCCTCTGGCAGTGAGCAAGCCACACCCATTCCTCAACGAAGTGGGGAAAAGCAACAACACTGCACCCTGCCCAAGCCTAAAAGGGGAGGCAGGGCCAGGAACCAAGTGGCTAATCAAAATCCCCTCAGTACCAGACAGCCAGTCCGTGGTCCTATGGTAGAGAGGGGAGGAGGGGTTAGAAACCAGATCTGGGAGGAGGGCAGGAATAAAAGATGGAAGGGAGCTGGAGGGAGGGGGGAGAGTGAAGGAGGAGGACATTTTGAGCCAAGGGGGAAACACAGTAACTGGGAGGAAGAACATTAATCGTATGAGATATGCCGATGGTTATTGGCAGAAAATAGTGAAGACTTGAAATGGCTACTGGTGAAAGTTAAAGGAGAGCCAAAGCAGGATTACACCTAAATATCATGAAGATAAAAGAAATGGCTACTGTAACATTTCTCAACTTTACAACAGATGATGAGGAAATTGAAATTGTTCAAGACTTTTTATTCTTTGGCTCCATCGTCGACCAAAAAAGAGATTGCAACGAAGAAGTCAGAAGGAGATTGAAACTGGGAAGGAAGGAGCTAGGAAAGATTCTTAAGCATAAGGATGTGTCATTGGCAACCAAAAGTGAGTTAATTCGTGCCATAGTGTTAATTTGTATGGGTGTGAAAGTTGGACAATAAAGAAAGCTTGCAGGAAGAAAATCAATTCCTTTTCAATGTGGTATTCAATTTTATGGGTACTATGGACCACCAAAAGGACAAATAAGTGAGTTCAAAATCAAATCAAGTCTGAACTGCCCCCTAGAAGCTAAAATGACCAAACTGAGGCTATTGTACTTGGGTCACATTATAAGAAGACAAGACTAACTGGAAAAGACACTACTGCTGAGAAAAGTTGAACGCAGCAGGAAAAAAGAAAAAGCCAACATGAGATGGATTGACACAATATAGGAAGCCACAGTCTTCAGTTTGCAAGACCTGAGCAAAGCTGTTATCAACATAATGTTTTGGAGACCATTAATTAGTAGGGTTGCCATGAGTCAAAAGTAACTTGAAAGCATGTAACGTGCACAGTGTACAGATTCTTATAATTCAAAAAATAAGCTATTTGGGGGTGGTTTCAAAATAGCAATTTTTCTACAAGATGGTAGAATACACGTTATTGCAATAGCTTATCAGAATTAATTTGCAGTTTGGATTAGAATGCTCCTATCTACTTTCATTTTATACAAGTCTTGATAATGGCAGGCTCAATTAGCTTCAAATTCCATGTCAATCAATCCACATGGTTCTCATTATTTACTATGGACCACCACAAACTGAATCTTTTGAACCCATAAATAATGGCATTAGATTCAACTAGGCCGTAATTGTGACAGGGGGCAGGGCACATGGTGAGCTCTGGAGCAGTGAGCATGCGTGCCCTGGGCCGGCCGGGTGGCTGAGCCACACCTAACCTGATCGCGTGATGCGCACGAGTTTTAAGAGTGGAGCATGCTCCCTATATATTAGGCAGCACGCGGTTGCTCCGGCCTTCTTCGACCCACCCGCCCCCCCTATTCTCAAAGGATTGGGTGGCTGCTCTACTTGTTGCAGCCCTGGCGGTTTGGGCAGAGGAGCACATCCTGGTGGGGAGGCCGAGCTTGGACGCCGGACCTCCCCACGGTTGGGGGCCTCCTTAAGAGACTTGGGGTGGGGCGGGCTCATGGCATATGCTGCGGAGGCCTCTGCAATTCGAGCCTGGCACCTCAGCATTTAGGGGACTACAAAGAGAAGGTGCCCTGGTGACCCAGTACCTCTCTGTCCTCCCCACTAGGGATTGGGATTGTTGCCGGGGTCACCCAGGGGTGCTGGCTGGCTGCTGACCGATGTGCTCCTCTTGCTGGCCCAGCTTCTGCTTTGATAATAATAAAAAGGGCTGCAGCCCATTTTAATTCCAAGACGTGTCCTGTGGTTATTCACCAGATGAAACCTCTGCACATCTGGGCGCAATTCACATTATGCTTATTGGTGATACTGAAGTAAGTTGAACAGAAAGGAAGGGCTGTTGATGTATTGAATATGTATTCCAATTTGGACACCTTCTAATGAAAATGGTACCATCTGTGTCCTCCCCCGAAACTTTTAGAAAATTCAAATATTTCTGTCACTACTGAGAAGTGAGATAATAAATTACTGATGAGCTAGTTCCCCTACTGCTTAAATGCTTCTGTTAGCGGAAAGGTGCACCCAGACATGAACCGTTGAAATAACTAAGCAGAACAAGCTGTTTTCATTACTGTTAAAAACACACCCAGTTCCTAAGAATTAAAATGATGTATAGTCTCTGGAAATGTTCAGAAATTGTAGTTTCTTGTAACTGCACTGTCTGCTTTGTAGAGAACTACAAGGCAAGAGATAAAGAAGAAATATATGAACGAGGCGATGGTGAAGCCGGGAAAGAGAGAGAAAGAAGCAGAAGATCAGTAAGCAACAGGCACTGTATCCAACAAGAAGAGTTATCAGATGTTCCCGGCAAAGCAGACTGTAGCGACTGGTCTGTCTGTACTTAGCATTCTGCCAGTCATTACAGTGTCATGGCTTGATTATGGGTGGTGGAGGAGGGAAGGGGAAGACTTCTGGGGTTTGGGGGGAGGAGGAGAAGGAGAAAAGATGGCATCAGGCCATGGTCCAACAAGTCACATGCTGCCACCATTTACTCATATCCTTTTTTTGATGCCCTCCAAGTGTTTTTAGTACATGGGTGGGGCCTGATAGAACTTTTGCCAAGCAAGGCTTCTGACTGAGCATTGGAGATTTGATTGGCTCTGCAGATTTCTTTTTAAAAAATGTTGTATGGGCTGTGTTATTTAAGTTATGCTGTGGCAATCTTGTTGTGGCACATCTGGGCAGGTTATCCCTTGGCTTGCTCCACCCCAAACCTCATAAGGAGGTTCGAATTAAGCGGGTATTTCGCCTGCTGACCCCAAGCTAAAGATTAGTCCCACATGCAAATACCGCCAACCCTATAACAAAATAGACATGCATTAACAAAAGCTAAAAAACAGGGCGAGGTGGGTGGGAAACGAGCGTGCGCCGGCAAAATGGGGAGGTTGTAGGCTGGGCCCAGCCTTAAATAGGCTGCCTAAGCCCACCTCCCCAACGACGAAAGGGTGCCCAGCGTCACAGCTTGGCGCCCTGAAGCCCGAAACCTCGCGAGCCATTGAGAGCTCGCGAGACCACGAGGGAAGGCAGCAGTCAACCGGGAGACTGTCCCTTCCCCAACAGCAATGGCGACCACGGTAAGTCACAGCTGCTCTTTTGTTGCTGGGCCCACCATACTGTGTCAGAATTACAAATGTGCCCCTAGGCTCAAAAAGGTTGGAGAAGATCCAGCAGACCCATCCTGGTACCTGAGCCTCTCTTGACGCTCAGAGTAGGTAAAAAATGGACTTCTGTGTTATAGGAACAAATGGGAACAATGTAGGTAAATTAGTTTGAAATTAGAATGGACAGGACTTTTAATCTTTTGCAACTGTATAATGACTTGCTTTTTAAAATGTTATATATAACATTTTAAATACATCTATCTATCTATCTATCTATCTATCTATCTATCTATCTATCTATCTATCTATCTATCTATCTATCTATCTATCTATCTATCTATCTATCTATCTATCTATCTATCTATCTATATACACACTAACACACAAATATATATAAAGTGCATTATGTCTGTAGTTTCTTTTACACTTCCTTCTATCTTTGTACTTTTTTACTAATCTGCTTAATTTGTTTCAGTTATAAAATTACCTGAGACTTCCTTACTAATTCAGTGTTTGCCTACAGAGACAAATTGAAGACCTCATTCTCAGCCAGCATCCAAAAAACAGCACAATTAGTTCCACGTAGGCCCCTTCTGCACATGCAGAATAATGCACTTTTAATTTCAGTGTACTTTGCAGCTGGATTTTACTGTGCGGAATAGCAAAAGTCACTTGCAAACAATTGTGAAAGTGGATTGAAAGTGCATTATTCTGCATGTGTAGAAGGGGCCATAGCCAAGGGCACTTGGGTTTTGTTTCCTGCAAAGTGGTCCTTTAGGACATAAGGCAGACTGCTCTTGAAAGTCATGAGTCTTTCAAAAGCAGCTTCTGTTGGTTGTGGCATGATGCTGGCAGGGGATAATGGGAAATGTAGTCCATGACATCTGGAGGGCCACGAGTTTGACACCTGAGTTTTAGAGTGTTATAGTGGTTAAGGTGTTGGGCTAAATCCCCACTCACACCATGGAAGCATGCTGAACAACTTTGGGCCGGTCACACGCTATCAATCCCAACCTTGGCTAATATTTGGATATGAGACTTCCAAGGAATACCAGGGTCAAGATGCAGAAGCAGGCAGTGGCCAGTCACCTCTTAAATTCTCTTGCTTTGAAAACCATATGGGTTTTCAGCTGTGACTTGATGAGAAAAAATGCCTGATGCTTAAATAAGCTTTAAAATCTCACTTAAAGTAGTCATTTGGGTTCTGGCTTACATGCTCATTATAATCCTATCATTTGATGAAAACATTTTCACTCCCTGTTTCAAAACCCTTGGGCAGCTTCAGTAATAAAAAATCTCATACTACCAACAAGTTGACCTGGAAACAATTGACAGAATGGTGACAGTCTGAACAGAAGACAGAAAAAGACAGAGATGGTTGGAAGAGATCTTTAAATAACAAGATGACAGGCTTAGCCCAAACCTAACATGCCCAAACATCTTGGGTTAGCCTTAGTGGGAGTCAGACTTCCATTTAATGTGTTGAACATAAGTGTCGTGTAAAAATGCTTAGAGTATATCCACAAAATATGTCAACAAATGCTCCTGCATTTTTGTTTATCTTGCAGAAACGAGCTATCTTACGTTACAGTGTGCTCTGCAAAAAAAAAGGATCACTTCTGAATTATCTGAATTTCAGGAGACGTTGCCCTGTTTGAAGAATTTGAGCATCCAAAAAAATGGAAGCAAATTGTGCTTTAAGATTTGAATACACTGGTAAATTTAGAATACTATTTGTGGTGGAAAGTGCCATCAAGATAGTGGTATGCAAACATTTTGGGGTTTTTTTGGCTTTAAGTACCAATACCTGTGTGGTATTCAGATTCCTATTTTCCCCAGGTTACTGAGCTTTTTGGATCTATCGCTCCCTATAGGGAAAATTTCTAAGTGGCCAAGGGAGGTATTTTTAAAATGCAGTGGAGCTGCTGGTCCCTGTTCCTAACCCCTACATTTCAAGAACATTTGGGATGCCAAATATATCCAGGAAATACCAATGTGTTCTTATGGGGGTATATTTCCAGCTCACGGCTATCCAAATGTACATCCTAACCTCAACTTATGAGATCCTCGCAGGGTTTTCAAGTCAAGATCTGAACAGAGGTGGTTTGCCATTTCCTACCTCTACATGGCAACCCAGGACTTTTTCAGTGAAGTCTGATGGGATTGGGACAACTATAGACTATAGCACTCAAAGGAAACAAAGACCAGGATACTTCTATTCAGATCCATTCACCTATTGACCTTGCTATCTTCACTGTTACTCCTATGCTAGAGACTTCTCTGTGACTCACATGCCAGGCTACTCTATTCAGATGGCCTCACCTTTTGACCTCACAGTATATATACTCCACTTGCTTTCCATTCCTACCATCAGATCCTGTGAAGATGCCAGCCACAGATGCAGGCGAAACGTCAGGAGAGAATGCTGCTAGAACACGGCCATACAGCCCGGAAACCACACAGCACCCCAATATTGCAATGTTTTTGTCTTCCTATTTAGTGCATTTTTATCCCATTCTTTCTTTGAGAAGCTCAGAAACATATGCATAGTTTTTCCCCATATATCCTCACAAAAGCCTATGAGGCTGATATCACACTGTATCACAAACCCCAAAAAACACGTCGCACACAGGCACTGGCTGAACAAACTTTTTATGTAAATCAATCTTTTTCATATATATATATGTAATATAGGCTGTCACACCTATTCGCAATTAATAACTTTTTCAACAATAGACATTTTTATGTATATAATATGGTCTTTTTCATATATATATATATAAAATAGGTTGTCACACCTATTACCAAATAATAACTTTTTACAACAGTATATATATTTTATATATATAATATGGAAACTCCAAAACCAAATGGCAAATCCGAGTAATTCATTGTTCATTCAAAGAATATATTTCATAATGTCACCATCATTTCTGAATGACTTCTTAATGTACAAATAAAAGTCAAAAATTTTCTGCACAACTTCACCACTTCTCAAACGCCTCGTGTGTTTAGGTACGTTTTCAAGGAATCTTCCTCAGGAGAAGCAAACAAATATATTATGTCTTATCTTGCATGTAGATATCATAATATTATTTCTCTGGTACTCATCCTTTTGCCATAGACCAGGGTTTCTACAAAACAAAAATTCCTTATTATAATATCTAAGATATATAATACACAAGATATATAATACACAATGTATACATATTCTTACAGTGATAATGCTGAATATATAATATTTACAATGATTTTCATATTTTCATAGTATTATCTTAACCCAAGAAAACCAACACATATATCTCATAATATTCATTCACACTGTAGCCATGATTCTTTATCTCAGGGGTGTCGAACTTGCGGCCCTCCACATGTTCATAAACTACAATTCCCATCAGTCCCTCCCAACATGAGCATTGGCTATAGTGGCAAGGGCTGATGGGAATTGTAGTTCATGAACATCTGGAGGGCCGCAAGTTCGACACTCTGAACAATTGTGATGGGCAGCCCAATCCAAGTGGGAGAGCCAGCAAGCTGTAAGAACAGTGCTGGGCTGCACTGATCCATTTGTCTCCTCTGCTGGCACCAGGGACACCCCTGTTGGCAGAGAGAGCAAAGACTCTGATGTCAAAGCATCCCACAGCTCCATGGCAGTGAAACCCAAAAAAGGATGCCACTACAGAGCAACACTGGCATCTCAGCAAATGGCAGCACAAGGGGGTGGGGGACAGGGCATTCCCAGTCAACTGTAGTTGGCTTCCACTGGAGTTCCAGCCTGGCAACACAGCCATTAGAGCCTCCAGACATACCGCACTTTCATGTGGCATAAGCCTGTTTCGGCTATGGGGCAATTCGGGCAGCAGGAGGGTTTTTGAATTGCCCTCCTTTCTGTGTGGCCCATCCCCAGCCCCTGTTGTGCTCCCCACCCCCATCCAATCTGGACTTGCACTGTGAAATCTCTTTGGGACCTTCTTTCCCAAGCTCAACCAAATGGGCATGGCAGTGAATGTTGCTGAACTGGGTCACAAAAACACCACCTGCAATTGCAAAATCTTTGAAGTTTTGTTACGATTATGACTGAAGTATATGCCTGCTTATACTAGCCATGTGGGTCAGATATCCTGGCAGCTGGCTCATGGTCAACTCAGCCATCCATCCATTCCTTGGTCGGTAAATAAGTACCTAGCACACAGCTAGGGGGTAAAGAATAGCCGGGGAAAGCAATGGCAAACTACCCCTCAAAAATGGCTTGCCTATGAAATCACTGCTTGCAGTGGTAACCCCAGGGTCGGACACGACTGAAGGGGAAACTTTATCTTTACTAGCCGTAAAACAGTTCCCATTAGAGTGCTTTTGTATTGTTTGCTCCTTTGCTAGAACTAAAACTAGACTTCCACAGAGCACTTCATATAGTGGCATATTCCCCACGAAAGCCCAGAGATGGCTATCCCATGGGCAAGAGCCTCCCATTCACTTTCTCAGAAAGGCAACAGCCTGCTTCTGGGCTTTTGACGGAGTCTTTAACATCATTCTTTGTCTTTTCCTCAGCTATAAAATGCACCAGGAAAAAAAGTGATGGAGACTGAAGTTTGCTTGATAGAGATAATTTATTTATGATTTCATGGTTGCGTTGAGAATCCTGAGACAAAAGACGCTGCTATTTTTATCAGCCGCTGCAGTAGAATCTATTTTAAACAACATCACGATTCCGGGGCGCTCTCAAGCTTCTCCCCTCTTAGTGGGCAGCTTTACATCTATTTAGGGAGCAACATGAGTTGCCATGACTTGTTTTGGTTTTGGAAGAAACTTGTTTTGCAGCTATGTTCTTAAGCAGCACCAGATGGCTGAAAGCCCAGGTTGTGATGCTGCCTCAAAACAGTCCGGAGTCCCGGTGGGAGAGGAACAGGCCCCCCACCCTCCCTTACATGCCCACATTGATGCTTTTTAAAAGTCCAGGTGGTACCATATAACAGCTGTCGCATGTAGCGGTACATTATTTAGAGTGACCAAGAAGCAAACGAGGCTGGTGAAGATCACAGTAAATACGAGACACACAAAAAATTAATGGTTTGTCCATTACCTTAGCTGATTCTTCTCCCAAGCATTTCCTCTAGCAATTTGGAGAAGGAAGACAGCAAGGGGAAATGTAGCTCACAAGAGAAGCCAGTATCGGAAACAATGAACCTGTCTATCACTCCTCTTTTCTGTAGAAGGGCTGTGCAGATCCAGTGTCAGGGCCTCCAAACAGAGACTCCTCTTACCTTCATATCTTGCAAAAATAAACATCATATGATGCCAATTGCTGCTTGAGGGAAGTAGCTAAAAGCCCTCCTAACCCTTTCCGTGAATGAATATGAGAACGACAAACTTTTTTGTGTGGTAAAAAGTTGGCCACCTCTGGCAAATGGGGAGGTTGGTAGGCCGGGCCCAGCCTTATATAGGCTGCCCCAGCCTGCCTCCCCAGTGACGTCAGGGCGCCCAGCATCACTTCACGGCGAGCCTGAAGCCTCGCGAGCAATTGGGAGCTTGCAAGGCTACTGGGAAGGCTGCAGCCATCAAGGAGACTGTCCTTTCCCCAACAGCAATGGCGGCCGCGGTAAGTCACGGCCGCTATTATCACACAACTTGCTCAGAGTTGTGGGTGACTAAAGCCCCCAGAATTTCATCCCCCCTCTTAGAAAGTTCTGCCCTGAGTGTTCAACTGGCACCTGCCATTTAGGAAGCCTTCAGAGCAACAGCCAGAGCTGTAGTGTTTTGCATATGCATAACAATGGGATGAAGCATTGGCTATCTTCTGTTCTTCCATTGTCATGGTACCTGGTGCAGTTTGCCCAAGTTCTGTGATGTACCTTTGCTTTGTGATGTACCATGAAATCAGCATCTAGAAGTACCTCAGTTCCAAGGTCCATTATAGATCTAGACTTGCCAAATATTAATGGTTTATACAGATGCTGCCAGCTTTCCAAATGACCTGAACCATCTGATATTTCTGAACATGAAGTTCAATGGGTATAATTTTCAAAATTAATCTTCCACCTGGCAGTAAGTGCTTGAAGTATTCCCAAGCAACAATTTGACAGGTCTCACCTCCATATCGGACCTTCTCATGAGAATGAAATAGCACTTGTATCTCAGAGCACTTCAGTGACTTTTTCGCCATATGTCTTAAGAACTTATACCAAAAAGACTTTCACACACTGTTTGCTTTTGGGAATAGGGTGTACCGCAAAGGACATGCAAGTTGACCAGGACAGAGGGAAAAATTCTAATCAAACATGAAACAGTATTTATCTAATATGCTGCTCAAAAGAAATCTCCATGCTTTAGTGGGTAGATATTGCTCACCCCTGGCAGATTAAACCTTTTCCTATTGCATGTTTAAAATGTTCTGCACTAGGGCATCAGGATTTAAGAAAGAAGATGCAATTCTTGATGTACCTGGTTTTAGACTGACAGTGATACCAAAAGGATAACTATATAAACATTTTACAGCAATCATATAGATTTCAGGGTATTCACATTACAACCACTCACTTTCAGTACAAAGCATTCCTAGCTGTGATTCATCTGTATTTAAGATCAGAGAGCAGTGAAATCCCTTTTTCATCTGTGCACACAGTGGAATTTTCTTTCACAGAATCCACAGCATCATTTGTCTCATACATAATTGAATTGTGCTAGGAGTAAGAGAATTTCTCAAAGTTGGGATTTAATCTTCGTTGTATTAAGCTATTAGTAGGCAGAAAGTACGAGGATTAACGCATTGTCTAGGTAATGTTGACTTCCATTTTCAGATCATGTTGAATTAAGAGTATTTAGCAGAGCATGAAGCTCCACAATGAAACCGCCGCACTGAAAAACATAAATAATGTATTAAATGTGACTAGAATCCATTCTAAGTTTCTTTTGGTTGTGCATTTCAAAATCAAAAAGTCTTTATTGCCTTCAGCCAAACGCCATTGCAAGGTATGAAGAAAGCAGAGAAGTTAATAAATTGCAAATTGCAAAAAGAAAATATGCTGTAGCTGGTAACAGGGACCTCTAATCACAGGTTTGTGTGGGCAGATAGCTATTATTCGCCAGTGACGAAAAAGGCACTCTGTTTATACCGATAGACCCCATCTTTATTACTGCTTCCAAGTCTGAGCTTTAACAAGGGAATCAGTTTTTGCTGCTGAGTTTTGCAGTCAAGTATTATATAGCAAAACATTCCAGATGGTACAAAGGATTCATTATATAGGCAGGGGAAATCAAGCAAAGTGACACCCTTGCAAGCCATTGATTTCTATGATCTTCAAAGAAGGGTTTCCAACCTCCCAGAGAGGCTTGGAGATTTCCCATAATTATAATTGATCTCCAGGTTACAGAGACCAGTTCCCTTTGGGAAAATGGCTTGAGGGTGGACTCAATGGCATTATACCCCACTGAATTCCCTCCCCTTCCCTAGTTCCACCTCCAAGGCCTTTCCTTGCTGAAGTAGCAACCGTGATTTGTAGGCCCAAGCTCTGCTCAGGGTGGCAAAACATCCAGCACAGACGGAACAAATCTGTGCCTGTGCAGCTCTGTGTCTGGGGTTGAGAGCCCCACCCCTAAACTTATCACAGTTGGTGGAATGCCTCAGGTGGGTGACACAGGGCGTGACCAAATGGTGGGCGCCCAGGGACATGGGCTCCCCCATGTCCCTTGGTAAATATGCCTCTGCATTGCAGTAGCAGGTGGTGCCAAGAAGCACAGTTAGATTCCCCCAAAACATAGCCCCGGAAAAGGTCTTGCAAGTTTAACTAAAGGAAAACAAATACAGGGCATAAAGTAGAATAAGACTCTGTCTCCCTCTCTAATCTAAAAAGCTATAAAGAAATCCTGTAGGGAAGAAGGGGAGATGTTTGTGTATACATCTAGTGGGATGGATGTAAGATTTTAATTTTATCAGGGCAAACACCAGAGCAGAAAATCAAGATCACGTCCTCTGTAATGCATTAGGAATGAAAAAGATAACTGTGAAAGAAAACGTTATCACCGACTTACCTCCTTTTATTTTTTTTAAACAGCCCTCGCATGAATGAATTCTCATCAGATAAAAGCAGGTTTATTTGTTTAGGAATATTGCTTGAAAGGCAAGGAGTGATATTGCATTATTCCTATTTACACAGCTGAACAGTTTTGTATTATGGTTGTGTAATGTGTTGCTTTTCCAAAAGCAATGCTAGCAAGCTGTTGTGAATTACAGCTTCTAAAGTAAACCATCACATAAATTACATAGCTCAAAAACACAATCTAAAAAGTTAAATCTTATTGGAGGTATTGTAGAATGTGAATTACATTTTAAGAGAACCACCAAGTTAATCTTTTTAACATGCCCTAGTGCTCTTTCTACTATTACAGATTTTTGTTGTTTATAACAACATAGCCTTTAAAAAAAAGGTTTTATACCAAGGTGTGTGTGTGCGTAAATAAATAACTATGCCCCAATCCAGGATTTTATGTGCTTTGACTACATTGCACACAACGAGACAGATATTGAAGCTGGGGAAATAGAGGGGAGAACAAACATTATCAGTCACGAACTTCAAGAAGCAGTAGAGGAAAAAAATAGTTCTATTTAGTTTAGTTCTATTATTTTCCCCTGGTGTTATGTGTATTACATATTCTTCAGGAACAAATTATTGGTCACCCACTTTTAACTCCCTCGCTGAGCTGCTTTTCCTTTTGAGAATAAACCCCCGGGGTTATGATTGGTAGGTTAGATATGAATGCTAGTAAATAAATCCATCATAGCTTCCTGTCTAGCTGCTTGCTAGTCCCCCATCCATCCATTCAGTCATACATTTGTTAAAATGTGTAGATTTCCATCCTGTCAGGCAAGGACGTAGGTAAGGGGGGGTTCTCGGGTTCAACCCCCCCCATTACATGTCTGAAGCTCTGCCCCCGTTCGTGGTTTTTAAAAATATTTTAAGTGTTATTGGTTTTTGGCCTGCAGGGGGCGCAATTTTTGGCTAGCACCACCAAAATTTCAAGGATGTTTTGGGAGACTCTCCTGATGATACTACACAGGTTTGGTGAAGTTTGGTTTAGGGGGACCAAAGTTATAGACTCTCAAAAGGGGGGCCCCTCCCCCATTGTTTCCAATGGAGCTATAAAAGATGGGGGCTACACCTTTGAAGGTCCATAACTTTGGACCCCCTGAACCAAGCTTCACCAAACCTGGGTGGTGTCATTAAGAGACTCTCCTAAAGATACCCTGCAATTTTGGTGCTGCTATCTTAACCATTGCTCCCCTGACAGCAGGCACCCCCCAAGTTCCCCCAGATTCTCCTTTTAAATCCACTCCCTTCAGCATGGATTTAAAGGGAGAGTCTGTGGTCCCCAGTTTAAACATTGAAAGTGATGCTGTTTCAGGGTGGGGGATAATCCACCCAAAAAAAGCATTACTTTCAATGTTGTTTTAACTGGGGACCCCAGATTCTCCCTTTAAGGCGGATTAAAAGGAGAATTTGGGCTCTTTAGTTTAAACACCATTGAAAGTGATGCTGTTTGAGGGTGGATTCCAGTGGCCACCCATGGATGTGTGTGAAAAACTCAGATTTTGCACAGGGCTCCATTCTCCCTAGCTACGCCTCTGCCAAGAAAGGAGGGCAGAAGGGGCTGCTGGCTGCCGGCTGGAAGCCCAACTTGTGGGGGGGGGGAGGACAGGGCAGGGGAGTCTGCTGTCCCCGGCCTCAGAGAGCTGCTTTTATAAATACTGAGGCTGGGAGGGGCTTGGGGAGGCATGGCCACACCCCCAGAGGTGGGTGGGGGCATAGCCCTGTCCCCAACCCCCCCCCCATAAAAAATCTATACCTACGTCCCTGCTGTCAGGCATTGCACCTGGCTGATATTACAGACTTTCTCCTCAAGGATTGTAGAAATTCAGAAAGATGATATAAAATCACATCCTCACCCATGCAGCTGCTGGATGGCAATGCAGGTTTGGTCATTGTGATCTGGGCTGCAGAGGGGCTTCCTCTGTTCTGTGTCTTGAATTCTGTCCAGGGTGGAATGGGAGTAGGTGCTTGGCTGATCTAAATAGGTTAAACAGGTCCCAAAGGTAACCATGGTGTACCTCGGCTTACTGTGGGCTGAACTGCTGGTTACTGTAACTCAGGGGTGTCAAACTCATTTGTTACAAGGGCCGGATACAACATAAATGTGACTTGGTTGGGCCAGGCCTGGGTTCTAGGCTGTGAAGCTGACCACCTCCCACCCAACCCAGAATGGCACTAGGGCATGGGTGGCTGCCATAGCTGGCAAGGCTGCAGCAACCTCTCCAGCTCAGATGAGCACTGGTTGGTGGAGTGACTGCTTGGACTTCTGAGCCTACAGCGGGCTCACCAGGCCAGTTCGGGAGCAAAGTGGGGAGAATTGGCTTGGGGGCCTGATAAGTTCTCACAAGAGATGACTGCTCTGTCTGGCGTTTCCTTGCTTGCAAGCAAGAAAACGCCAGAGCAGGCGGGGGCAAGGAAGAATCTTAAGCAATCTTTGGAGCATTCCCCTTTTAAGAAAATCATAGAGATGCCCTGCCCGAGTGGCAGCTTCCCTGAAGCCAAGCCTCAGAGCCAGCCGGGGAAAGGAAAAGATGAGTGGGTGAGTCGGGGGATGACGGGCGGCGGCAGCACAGTGGGCAGCTCGAGTATAAGTCGAGGAGGGCTTTTTCGGCACAAAAAATGTGCTGAAAAAGTCGACTTATATGCAAGTATATACGGTAGGACTTTGAGGGTCAAGGCCATCACTTTGAAGTAAAATGGAAACCAGTATAAATGGGCCAAGACTTGAGTGATGTGGTCCCTACCATCCACTTCAGCCAACATCTTGGCTGCAGCATTTCTTAGCTGCTGCAATTTTTGACCATTTTGCAAGGACACTTCCACATGCAGCATATCGCAGGAGTCTAATCTAGATGTAACTAGGGCATGCATTTTGGTGGCCAGATCTTTTCTGGCCAGGGAAGACCCCTGCTGGAAACAGGCACTCCTGGATGTAGCTGCCTGCGTATGCAGTAGTAGGTCTGGGTCCAAGAGTCCTCACAGACTCTGGACTTATTCCTTCGAGGACAGTGCCACCCCATCTAGAATGGGTAACACCTTAAATTCTCGGACAGACTTTCTGTCTACCAGTAACACTTTTATCTTGTCAAAATTAAACTCCAGTTTATTAGCCCACATCCACCCCAAACTGCTTCCAAATACTGGCTCAGGGTTTCTACAACCTCCCTGGGATCAGCTGGCAGACTATGGAGCTGAGAACGACCCACATATTGGTGACAACCCAGCTCAAATCTCCAGATGATCTAATTGAGAAGTTCAAGATAGATGTTAAAGAGCATAGGAGACAAGATGGACCCTTGTGGGACCCCAAGGGCTGAGGGACTGAGCAGCAGCCCACCAGTAGTATCTTCTGAAACATACCCTCCAGGTACGATTGGAACCTGCCAAATTATGCCTCCAAATCTAGCCCAGATACGTAGTAAAGAAGAATAGCATAGCTGTTGGTATTGAAAGCCACTCAGAGGTCCAGAGAATCAACCAAGATTTCTTCTGTCCCTCTACCAGAGCAAGTTGCCCATCAGACCTAAACCAGACCTATAACCAGACCTATAACCAGACCTAAACCAAGAATGGAAGGGATCTAAACAATTTGCCGGATCCAGGAAAGCATGAAATTACCAAGCCACCACCCATTCAATCACCTTGCTCCAGAAAGAAACGTCTTAGACTTCATTAAAAGTGGATGCACAACAGCCTGTAATAAAAAGTTCAGAATAAGGACTAGAAACTGTGCTACAAACTGGGTTACTCTTGACTAAAAGTGTATTCCATCATTATCCGCATTCTTTCCTGTCTTTCTGTGGACCTTGGAACAAGAAACCTCATTTTGCAAGCGTTGGGCAAACCTTTTAAAATGTCCAGTTTTTAGACCATTGTTAACGATTGACTTAAACTTTAAGCGCATCTCATTTCAGTTTACGGTCTGTTAGGGAAATATGCAAAAAATGCTGCTTCTTTTGTGGACGAGCCAATCACAGAGGCTAAAGCATCGTTCAATAAAGTGAAATTAGCTAGAGGTTCTCAAGGAAGTACAGGAGGGGAAAATCTGGAAATTTCCTATCCTCACTTCTTCCTCTTCATCAAACTCAGCTGTCAAGAATTTTGAGCAGGGTAAGAAGAGGAGCCTTCTTTACTTTAACTGAGTTTCAAAGGATATTTGGCAGATTAATACATGAAGGGGAAAAAAATGGAGGGAAACCTGAAATAAGACTCCAAAGAATGAATCCCAACTTGTTCCAAGATAAAAAAAAAAAAATCTGTTCACCAGAGTTGACTGATGGTCAATTAAATATAAGTAATTAATTAAAAGACAGTTATTTAGGAACAGAACATATATGCTCTGAGTAACTATGCATGCAATACATTTAAAATATTAAAAACCTGTCAAAAAAAAAGAGCGAGAGAAATGACCTCTACATGTGTGGTGGTGGAAGGGAATGTACCATCAAGTCATAGCTGAATTACAACATATAGCATACAATAAGGATGCTGCAATAAAATTTAAAAAGAACAAATCTGCTTGTTAAAGCTCTAGGAAATTCTGATTCATGAAATATATACCAGTAAAATCAAAACCTAAGAGACTCAAGCCACAACAGAAGTGTGATGGAATAAATTCTGTTTTATTGCTGTGTTATGATGTATAAATAATACACATCGTTTTAGTTAGCTCATACTGTCTCCAGGAATGCGGATTAAATATTGAGTCCATGGTACAGAAAGGATGTTCACATTTTTATTTAGACCTGACATGATAAACAATTAAAACTGAGAATATTCCGTTACAAGGTTTTGCTTTGGAAAATGTCACAGAAAGGAAGAATCAAATCTTTTAATGAATATTAAAACTGTTGATACAAAATTGAAACAGCTATAACGGAGAAGTTTTCATTCATTGACCCTTCAAATAAGTCTCTGAATGCAATTTGTGTTTTGTTAGCTGTTTGGTTGGCTGCAGATAAGTAGATTCAGGCAGTGCTGACAGACAGAACCAAATCTAGTGCAAATTCAGTGGAGTGTGGTTGTTCTCCCAGGGTGCCGATGTCAACATAGCAAGGCAATTTCTAAACAGGGCGAAGCAAAATGCAATTATCTACACTTGATATAGTAATTTCTCCTCTCTGATTCAGAGGCAGAGAACTGTGGGAAGGATTAGCCAAATGCACCATTCTTTTCATAGTTTGCAGAACACTCCGTGTAAATTGTCACAGGCTGCATTCTTCCACAGACAACAGTTCATTGATTTCCCCTCCCCCACCCCCAGCATCTTCATTCCACACTTCAGTTTTTAGGATTCAGTCCAAAATAATGATGACGAGCTGACTTTCAGGTTCTTACGGCTGTTCTACAAATTATTGTGGAAGCACCTGCACAAGACTTTACCGTAGGCAACCAACTGCTACCCACTATTTGTGACATCAGTGACAGTGACTTGAACACCATTTGTGACAGCAGTGCAAGGGAGTGGACATTGCCTTGTAGCATTCCAAATGACAATCACGACAACAAAAGAAGGTCTTCTAGGAAACCTGTATACTAAGATTGTAAATGAAAATGACCCTAAGCCATGAATATGAAAATATGAACATCTCAAATATATTCATATAATCTTCTATTATATGAATATCATCCTATACAATACATGGATAAATATACAAAACCATGATGACCAATATTAAATCAATCAATCTGTCTGTCTGTCGAATGGATATCAATACAATATTATGAGCACCCCAAAACTCAAGACTCATTTTAGTCCTTAGATTCCATCTTCAGACCTACCAGTTTGTTGTCATTAATTCATAGATGGAGAAGTCAGTGGTTTACGTGACAACCGTGACATCAATATAAGTTTCAAGAGAACATGCTATTTACTTATTCATTTGATTTATAGGCTGCCCTCCCTATCAAAAGGGCTCAGGTGACTCACAACAGTTACATATTTCAATAATAAAATCTACATATTATCAAACCATATATGTTGGTATTTCATCATTTGCAAAAGGCTGCATGTAATTATGAACTAGATCATACATGGACACTGCGTTGCACAACAATCTATGTAAACCACTATCTTTTAAATAAGGGGGAAGGGTTGTGTGTAAATCCTTCTGTAACTTCTCAGAATTCTTGCTATAGGTTTCTTACAGGTGCGGGCAGCATTTTAAGTAGAACAAGATCAATATCTGCACCAGTGGTACTAGATTTCTTACATGACTCATGAGTGTATAATTTCTAAGGAATCTTAACCTGCTAAACTTTGCAAAGTTTTAGAAACTTTACAAAAGCATGCCTCCTCTGTGGTTAACAATCCAAACTCTTCTAGGAAACAAAATAAACATTTTTCACATTGGGGTGCTGTGTGGTTTCCAGGCTGAATGGCCATGTTCCAGCAGCATTCTCTCCTGATGTTTCGCCTGCATCTGTGGCTGGCATCTTCAGAGATGATCCTCTGAACATGCCAGCTACAGATGCAGGCGGAACATCAGGAGAGAATGCTGCTAGAACATGGCCACACGGCCCTGTTACCACACAGCACCCCAGTGATTCCGGCCGTGAAAGCCTTCGACAATACATTTTTCACAGTACCCATGAAACTGTATATCAAGTATAAATGATAATTCTTTTCTATATCAGAGAGATATAATTTAACAGTGATCTAAATAAAGTATTTTACACTCTCCCAATACTCTGACTGGAAACAAATTTTAAACATAGTTGAATTTTGAGCAGGTGGAAGCAAGCAAGCCTCTGGGCTGCGCCCCCGCCCCCCCATACATAAAACAACAGCATACCACGCAAATGCCCATGACTGCATCTTCGGGAGCTTTGTTAGCCACACCCTTCCAACATCTGTCTGAATGC
The DNA here is from genome assembly GCF_021028975.2 of Sphaerodactylus townsendi. Classification (NCBI taxonomy): domain Eukaryota; kingdom Metazoa; phylum Chordata; class Lepidosauria; order Squamata; family Sphaerodactylidae; genus Sphaerodactylus; species Sphaerodactylus townsendi. Next base: position 21,274,882 of record NC_059434.1, read on the forward strand.
TTTTGGAAAGTGCCCTCACATATCTTTGGTCTAAGCCAGGCAAGCTGTTCTCACTCATCAGTTTTATGCCACTGAAAACATCCAAATTGCTATTGGTTGGGTATACAACCTTGGTGATTTAATTACTTAATGAAACCTGATTATGTTTATTTAAATAGTGCTGTCAATTTGCACAAAGGTTGCTGGTAACAGAGTTATTGTACCTACACATTTTAATTGATTCCAGAGAGATCTACCGAGCTAATTAAGAGGTAGAGGCAGCACTAGTCAATCCTACAACAATTATGTCCCGAGGAAGGACGTTTCTTTATGTCACAATTATACTGGGTTACAATCAGTATTTTACAATCCACGTCTATTTTAACCTGGTTTCTCCCTTCACATGGCTGCCTGTTTCTGTGAAGGAACTGAGTGAAGTATTTCCTCCCAGTTTGTTTCGCACAAGCCCAAGTCTTTTGTATTTACACTGCAAGCCTATCTGCGCATGCACGAACATCCCCAGCATCCCGTGTTCTGATTGGCTGTTGTTATGGGGCAGCAGCTTGAATTAGCGTCTCCACCCTGCCTTTTGAATTTGAATTGCTGGCAACCGCTTCTACACCTGCTCTGTGGTTTTTGGGTAGGAGCACGTTTTCTGAGCTGAGAGATCTGACCCTATTGAGCATGGATTTGGATCCAGAGGCGGTGCAGCTGCTGGGTGTGTTTGTGGCACTGGTGGTGCTCCTCTTCAGCCTCTGGAGCAGCAGTGGCATAGTGGCTAAGAGCAGTGGCTAAGAGCAGGTGCACTCTGATCTGGAGAAACCGGGTTTGATTCCCAGCTCTGCCGCTTGAGTTGTGGAGGCTTATCTGGGGAATTCAGATTAGCCTGTACACTCCCACACACGCCAGCTGGGTGACCTTGGGCTAGTCACAGCTTCTCGGAGCTCTCTCAGCCCCACCCACCTCACAGGGTGTTTGTTGTGAGGGGGTAAGGGCAAGGAGATTGTAAGCCCCTTTGAGTCTCCTGCAGGAGAGAAAGGGGGGGTATAAATCCAAAACTCTTCTTCTTCTTCTTCATGCATCCTGTGTGGCCAGGGATGGAATTAATTGATAAGGGAGAGAGTCAAGTCATTGTAGCAAAACAGCAAAGCAGAGCATGCATAAAGCAATGTGCGGAATGCTTTTAAGGGGTACAGAGGGCTTGTTTATTTGTTTACTTCACTTATACCCTGTGTTTCTCCCCACTGAGAATCCAAAAGCGGCTTACAACATTCTCCTCTCTTCCATTTTATCCTTACAACAATGTTGTGAGGTTGGTTAGACTGATACTGTCCCTGGCCCAGGGTCACCCAGTTTATGAAATTATAGAGTTTACTATCAATTCAGGTGACTAGTGGGTTTTTAACAACAGAATGTGGTATTTTAATGTGGCATTTAATAACGGAAAGGCGTATTATTATTATATCCACTGATTCAGCTTCTACTAACCTTTTCATTCAATCCCATCCAATCTGCTGTTGTTATTACAACCTCCCTTCTACATGGTTTTGTCCATGATCTATCATGATCTCCATTGTCTTTTTCAGTGGTAAACATGCAAAAGCTGATTGGATCCAACCATTAGCTCAAGGGTCAGATCAAATGATCTCCTGGTTTTCATTCTACACTAAAAATATCTAATTCAGTATTCCCCAAAGGCATCATCGTTTTCATTGCACATTTTGGTGCTCACTGCTTCTCCCTTCTGTTGATTCTTTCTCTCTGGTTCATCCCTCCTCAAGTGATCCCAGACAATCAGGGACATAGCAAGCCACATTTCCCTATAACTGGATGTTACTGTGGGTAAATTCAACCCTTTTAATGCTGTCATAATGCATTTCTAAATGCAGTGTTTTCTTCATGGTCTTATGGGCAATCCTAGCTAGTCAGGGATAATTCTAACACATTTCAAAGCTATTTCATATTAACACATGTATTCACACAATTGTCAAGTATAGGGTTGACACATTTTTAAGGCAGGGTTCCTGTATTTGTTTTTATAGCTTCAGCTGCAGATCCAACACTAGGGTCATCAGGAGCAGCAGCACCAGAAGGCCAACATCAGGAGCAGCAGCAGCAGAAGGCCATTGCTTTCACATCCTGCATGTGGGCTCCCAAAGGCACCTGGTGGGCCACTGCGAGTAGCAGAGTGCTGGACTAGATGGACTCTGGTCTGATCCAGCAGGCTAGTTCTTATGTTCTTATGTTCTTCTTATGTCATTGGCATAATTAGGAGGGAGCGGGGGGAGGGCAAATGCCCCGGGCACTGCTTCAAGAGTCCATAGCCCCTCACAGCCCCCCACCAGATGGGCAGCAGGGATGACTGTATTTGCTGCTGCCGTGCCTCACTCTACTGGCCCCTCTCTTCCTCTCTCACACTTGTGCTTCCTTTCATATGTATTCTCACGCGCTCTTATTCTCTCTCTCAGTCTCCTGAGTGTGCTCATACACCTTCTGTCTTGCATGCTTGCTTGCTCATGTCTTCTCTCTCTTGCTGTCATCTATGCTCTTGCTTGGAGCTGAGTCTCTGCTCCAAGTCCCCCTCTCCACATGGAAGATCTTGCTCAAGGCTGCTTCTCCTCTGGCCTTGGCCAGACAAAGGAAGCACCTCCCAGACCCCAGGAGGACCATGCCCTGCTGCTGTCTGCCAAAACAGAGGGTTAGGGGGAAGATCCCCAGAGGTGAGGCTGTTATCTTTTTCACTCCCCTCTTCCTGTAATCCAGAACCACCCAACAGCACCCAGGGAGGAAGGGAGGGGCAGGCTTGCTTCTCCAGGATTGCAGCTTTTCTGTATGGGGTGGGGGTTCTTCCTTCCTTCCATGCCTCCAGGCCAGGCTCTAGAGCTGGAGAGTGGGTGGGAAAGGCAGCTTCTCTTAGCTTTGTTCAGGAGCATTTGGAGGGTTCACTTCCACTGTTGAGAGCCTGACCCAAGAGATTCCTGCCTCAGCTGTGGGTCTTGAGGCCCCAAAACCCCAACATTTCTAAAAGGGGCAGCCCTGTTAGGATCAACTGGGGGATCATTGCTCTTGAACATTTCCATGAAGGCTTTTGGGGGTCAAAGGGAGGAGTGAAACTCTTAGGCTGATTCCTACAAGACGTGGTTAGTAAGCAGATGTGAAAATGGTGTGAAAAGCAGTATAAAACCCTTTGGCCTCCTTCCGCTGCATAAAAAATGCATTTTCAAACCACTTTCACAACTGTTTGCAAGTGGATTTTGCCACTTCGCATAGCTTCAAAGAGCACTGAAAGCAGTTTGAAAGTGCATTATTCTGCAGGTGCGGAATGAGCCTACACCATTTAAAACCCTTTTACACCATTTTCACACCATTTTCATACTGCTGTTTTGGGCCCATGCGGAATCAGCCTTAGTGATGCTGCTGAAGGATTTTGTTTGTTTGTTTATGTTATTTCAGACTCAAAACGAGTCAGCATAATCAACAATCTAAAAGATGGGTGTCCGATGTTTAGGGGCACAGTTTCACTGCTTGCCCAGGGTTTCTGTAGATACATCCTGCAATATTGGACTTAGACCAAGAAGTCCTGGGTTAAAATTCCCACTCAGAGGTAGATCAGTCACTATCTCAATCTCTTTTTTTTTAATCTTACAGAAATTTTAAGAGAATAAAATGAGACAAATTCCAAGTCTGCTATCCAGAGAAAGACTCGGATAGAATTGTAATAAGTAAATATTTAGCCTGTTATGTAAAAAGGCATGGAGGAGCCCTGCCAGAAACTATGTGGGTATCCATAGTAACCGACAGATGACGGGAGCTGTGTTAAAAGGTAATGGGGAATGTGAAACATGGTTGATACTGAAACCTGTATCTGCTACCACAAATTCTAGGCATTATATTTATTCTCTCCTGGCAGGAATCCTATGACATTAATAGCTACTATATCATGACAGGGAGAAACTTGCCAGGTACAGGTTTCCCCATTGTACACCCATTGTAGGAAATATGCTCCAACTGAATATGGACTTGAGGAGAGGGGCAGGCCCCAAACCAACAGTGTGCCAGACCTAATAAGCATCAGTAATCTTTTTAAAAGTGTGAAATGGTGGGTGGATAGCTACTGCGTGGATACAAGAGCATTTTTTGGCTCACAGGACCAGTTTTGAGCCCAAGTCCCTGAGACAAACCTCTGAGGCACTGGCAGTGCTACCGGCATCTGTAATGTGCGGGAAGGTAATGAGCATGACTTATGACCATCATCCCCTCGCAGCTACCTGCCAGGTTTTAGGCAGGTTCCTGAAGCAAGACAGCTGTTCTGTTACCTGGCTTTCTTCATCTAGAACAGGGGTCTGCAACCTGCGGCTCTCCAGATGTTCACAGACTACAATTCCCATCAGCCTCTGCCAGCATGACCAATTGGCCATGCTGGCAGGGACTTGTGGGAATTGTAGTCCATGAACATCTGGAGAGCCGCAGGTTGCAGACCCCTGATCTAGAACACCAATGCCTTCACAGAAACATGGCATTTGGGATGCCAGTCTCCAGGTGAGGCCTGGAGATCCCCTGGTATTACAGCTCGTCTACAGAGGTCAGTTCTGCTGGAGAAAGTGGATGTTTTGGAGAGTGGCCTCTGTGGTGTCATACCCATCTTCTCCAGATTCCATCCCCAAAACTCCAGGGCTCATTCCGCACACGCAGAATAATGCACTTTCAAGCTGCTTTCAGGGCTCTTTGAAGCTGTGCGGAATGGCAAAAACAGTTGTGAAAGCAGCTTGAAAGTGCATTATTTTGCGTGTGCGGAATGAGCCCAGGAGTTTTTCAGCCTAGATCTGGCAACCTCCCCCCCTCCCCCAAATCCCCTGTTGGTGGCTGGAGGGATGTGGCAACCCTACATGGCATATTTTGCAATCAGGTCAAAGTATTGCCTATGCAAGTTTGGCAGTTTGTGACTGGGATATGCACAGGAAACATAACAGTGGAGCATGCCTGGACATGAGGAGGTTTTTGGTCCTAGAGTTAGCCATATTCAGGAGGAATAGTAGTTTAACACTCTTCTATTATTTAGGAATTCTATTATGCTCTGGTTTTCACTCTATAATTCTGTTTTTTCCCCTTTCCCTTTGTCTTTTCTTCTTTTACAGAGGAGAATTTCTACAGTTAGTTTCAGACTTGAAGAATGCACTTAGCAACAGCTGGTCAGTGTCTTCCATTCATTTGCATCTTTTCTTCCGTCTTTGCCTCGCTATACCGATGTAATCGGGTTTAAAAAACTGCAAAAGTGTAGCCTTGATGCAATACAACTGCAGCAAAACTCTTTTTGTGTGGCATTACAAAAATAATCTTAGTAGAAACCACAGTGTAATCTATCAAGATGGCTCTTTTGGTGTGTTGTTTTATCATTGTGTTCATGTAGGGAGTGAGATACACAAATGAAGGGGAGGCAGTGAAATGTGGCAGATTTTACATGCAGAGTGCTTTGTACACAATTATGAAAGTAAAACAAAGTATAAAAACTATGGAAGATTTGTGATGTGGGTAATGCAGATAATTTGGAACTCCAAATTAGGATGTAGAAATATACCTTTGTGAAGTGTTCTTTTTGGAGGGGGGGAAGAAGCTGACATATGTTGTGATTCTTTTAGTTCCACACCTTTTAGCTACTGGTGTTTCTGATTTGGTTGTTTCTTCTACTTTGCACCTTTTGTATGGTAAAATCCTATTAGCGCTTGGTAGATTACAGAGATGACAATACTACCCTGTAGTTAGAAGATTCACTCCATGGATGTTTGGTTATCTGTGTACATGGACAAGGAATGGTGTGGCAGACATGGGGCAATCTTGCGGTGGCACGAAAACAGACATCAGTTCTCTCCCTTTAAAAACACATTTAGAGCCTTCGTGCAATATCTTTATCGCCTGTTATTTTATGACACCTTTCATTTCTATAAAGGGATATCAGAACCGAGGCAACAATAATCATAACCACAGATTCAACTGTTTTCCTTAATTTCTTCTTTATTTAAATTTTTTTCCAAAGGTCTCTGCATAAATTAGAACTATCACCATGGAAACAGAGTAGGCCGGAAATATTTATAGATGCTGCAAGCAATCATTTTGTCTTTAATACTTTAAAATGTCAAGTAACACATAATCTCTGAAATGAAATGAGATGGGTGGTTGTTTTTGTTTGTCCATCTGGTACATTCTTTCATTTTCATATATATATGAAATACATCTAACAGACCTGAAGATGAATATTTTTTTCTTGAACTGGCAAGTTGCCATGGTGTGTAAGGTTATGCCATTTTGATTCTTTTTCATACCTAATGTGACCTTTTAAAAGAGACAAATCACCATTAATAATTTGAGGAACTTCCTTGATGTGATCCTAGCATCTCCAAAAATAAAAAGAATGAACACTTAATTGGTTCTGTTTCAACAACAGTACATGTTATACCGGAAATTGTTAATAAATAATCTGAAGGAACCTATTGGATTGGATCCTGCAGATCTTTTCTGCTTTCCTCCCCTGAGAAAAGGTTTTTCTCTGACATGAGATGCTCAGAAGAGCATCTTGCCTCAGGGGAAGGCTCCTTCTGACAGAAGAAAGCATCTTTGTTAGATCTACAGAGTCCAGCCTGTTACAAAAAGAGTCAAACAGTGTTTCCTATATCAGAGTTAGGAGTTCCTTAAGGCAGTTAACAAGTTTTGGGCTGAATTTGAGGACTTGATAGATGGCAAGCCTCCTTCCACAGGTCACTGGGTGCATTGCTAGCTGTGAACTCTATATCCTTTACTGCTTGGTGAAAATCCTACACAGAACTGATGAGCAACAGAAGCAATGTGGAGAAGGGTCAGACACCTGTCCTTTTATGTAAACATTAGTATGAACGAAAGATGAAAGCTGCTATAGAAATTAGAAGCAAAAGAAGCTTGCCAATTCCTAGAACCACGTTCAGGGAAAGCAACCATGGCAGAGAAGTGCGTTATGTGTGAGAGACAGTTGCTGAGACAAAATCCTCTCGTAATTATCCAAAGAGATCGTGTACATTGTTCTGGCAGGCTGTGAGCCCCCAGCACCAGCTCCCTGTAGTTTTCATTGTGTGTAGCAAAACAGCGGGCATGACAAGTCTAGGCTGTGACTTAACACTGCCCTCCCACATTTCCCTGTGGGAATGAGCCATTACTTTTTCTTTAAAACAAGCTACAGTTCGAAACATTAGGAGACCTTTCACATTATTTCTTGTAAAAAAAAAAGTAGTAGACATTGCCTGTGCTCTTCTCACCAGCCTCTTCCCCACTCTTCCTTAAATGGAACTTGTGGGGCCTGTAGAGAACCAGTCTAGGCCTTTAATTCAGGGACAAAGAGACAGTGTAAACAAAAAGGAGAGATGAAACAAGCTTGGGGAGGAAGTTGATTGGTCCAAAAGCATGTTTTTGGTTGTGGCCAACATAAAAGGAAATCCCAAACTGTAGAAGGCATGACATAAAGGCTAAGAGGAAGCCAAGCCCGATAGAAGTGTCAAAGGCATTTGACTCTCCTGAGGAGCAGAATCTGGCCAAAAAGACGAGTTTCATCCCTACATAGGCCCCTTCTGCACATGCAGAATAACGCCCTTTCGACTTTCAATGCACTTTGCAGCTGTGCAGAATAGCAAAATCCACTTGCAAACAATTGTGAAAGTGCATTGAAAATGCATTATTCTGCATGTGCGGAAGGGGCCATAGTGGTGCTACTGAAATTATCTAAAGCCTCTGCCTGGAGAGAACATCTGCATGAATTTAAAGGAGAGCTCACTTAAATTTGATCATTTAAGAACAACAAAAATACAAAGAACAAATAATAACACGAACAAATAAGGCACAGTGACCTCTCTCACACCTTCATCATCATACATGAGAGATACTGCTACCATCTACTTTGCTAATAATTTTTCAGTAGAACTGTTCACTGGTGGGTGTAATGCTTAGTATAATACTTGGGGAATCAACTGGTAATATAATGTAAGCCATTGGACCTGTATGCTGGAAAGTAAAATAACAACCAAGCTGATTGAGACTTGAGGGCTTGAGAAGAAGGAGCATTACATTATATGGCAATATCACTCTAGGAATCCTTCCAATCAATTTGTCTGTGGTAAAGACCATAAAGATAGATCAGCAAAATTCCTAGACTGGTACTTGACACAGTGACATCACTTCTGGGTCTTTACACAGAAGTACTGTTGATGTGTTGTGCAACATCATCTCTCTCCTCCTCCCCCCATTTTCTCTTTGCCAATCCATTGAGAGTGGAGAGCGTGCTGTGGAGAGAATGCAGATGTTTGCCTTCCATCAGTAGAGAACTGTCAAGTCTAGTATGTATATAGTAAATGTGAAAGGACTTTCATGGGTTCTAAAGCAGTATGGTATCTTTGCATGTACACACAACAAACACCAGAGAAAGTGGTGCTTTGCAGGAGCATGATCCTTGTTTATTAATGAATATGCAGAGAATGGGGTATTTTTTCCTTTTGTTTAACACTGCTTATTAAGGAAAGATCAATGAAGCAAAGAGGACAGAAAGAGACAGTGCTGTGTTCTTCCAAGTGATCCTTAAAGAAGTTTAAATAGGAAATCCTTGCTTAAAATATATCATAGCCTCCAGTGAAATGCTGTGTAATTTGACCAGAGGTTGATTCGAAAGTCACTAGCTAACAGCAACACTATGTAATTAAGAAGAACTTAAATTATCCATAACAAAACATGAGTCCCACTGATAGACCCGCTTCACCTCCCCATCAATAAACAGAAGAGATAGTGGTACTATTTTTGGAGTTGCAGTGGACTATTTTGTGACTGGGAACAGCAAATTTAATAAGGTTTGACTCCCCCAAAGATAAAAAATAGTGAAAAATGTGTCTCAAGCTGTCCCACTAAGTTAAAATACATTTAATATTGCTTAACTCTGGCATTTTGTTGGAGGCATTTTGGGTCCTCTTGAGAAATAGAAATAGGCCAGAGGAAAGGAGTTTCGTCCCAGGACAGAAGCGACACTACATTTGCCTAAAGCTTCTGCCCAGGCAGACAGTCTCTATGAATTTTGGGGGATATTGAATTAATTTTGCTAAGACTGCACTGCTTGTTATTGTTCCTCTTTTTGTTGTAACCATTCCAGCAGCTGTGCTAAAAAGGCTTCCCTAGGGCACGCAAGGAAAGGTAGGAGAGGAAACACCACAGGGATAGTTTACGGAGGACAATGTTCTCTGTATTCGTCTAATTTGCCAATGCACATACTGCTGAACAGGTGAAACAAACCCCACATTTTTCCAGGTATCGGTCCCTAGTTTTCATCGTAAAATCAAAATACATTGGCTTTTTCTGTACGTGCAGTCTTTGTAACATACAAACAGGGCTTGAGTCACCTGGGTTTGATTTACAATACAACAATATATGGAATTGCACAGGAGGGTTGATTCAGGAGCGCCAGTTTCTTTGGGTGCACACATGGAGATCCACTGGGATCAACTCTGGGGCCGTTTTCGCATGGGCCAAAAAAGTCCGTAAAACGACGGTAAAAACAGCATTATGGGCAGGGAGTTATGGGCGTTATGGGTGGGGAGTTCGCACGGACATCTCTGCAGAAATGCAGCTGCAGTGAAGCAGCAACGCTCCAGCAGCCCCACAACTATGTACTCGAAAATCGCTCAACAAGCTTAGTTCTGGGCAAAAACGGTGGTTCAGAAGCAAAAGCGTCAGGAAGTGCCCGCTGAATCGGTGCTACAGAGCCCACCTACCCATAATGGTGGCCTATTACTGGACTAATCTTTGGCGCTAAATCGTCCGGCACATCTATCCGCGGGAAAGAAAGAACTCCCGCTTCCAAAGCGCGAGTCAGCGAAGCACCATGAGCCCGCGCTAATGCTTACCCTGTCCACAGAGCGCCCACCCATGTGAACGTTCCGTTGCTGCAGCATTGCCAATAACACCAAGGGCACAACGTTGTAATGGGCTGTACAGAAACGGCCTAGCTTTTGGTTGAGTGTGTGTGTCTTGGGTTTTTTCCCCAGACTTTGAAGCATTTGGAAAAAAATTGCACGATTATTTGTGAGGCTTGCTTAAACTGTTCTCACTGTTCGCTTTTGTGAATATGTAAGATGATGTGTAACAGGGCCTTTTAAACTCCCCTCCCCCCCACCTAACTCCTCATGACTTCAACATTTCTATAATTTTTAAATCTCTAGTGTTAACATGATGATTCCGAATGTGGAGGCAGGCCTCATTTTGAAGAATAAAATTGCTCAGTGAAATCCCTCAGAATGGTAAAGTGGTGCACGCTTTGTATTTTCTCACATTCTGCAGCTAGTACACCACAACTGAGCCTTTGTGAATAATTTGTTGACAAAAAGGAGGACTTTTCTTGCCAAGAACTAAGATACTCACATTAGCATTTATAGATTTCAAGGGCTCATAATCATTTCCTCCCAAAGACAAAATAAAGTTTCTTGATTTGGGAAGAATAATAGATACATCCATAACAAAACTGTTTTTTGTCCTTAAACCACAATTATGAAAAGTGGACCTATTTTGAGATTTTATGTCTTAGCTAAGGTATTGTAAGGGTTCATTCAGCATTATACCAATCTGAACGGAGCTTACTTGACGTTACTTTAGAATATTACATAATGATATACCGATGTTGTTCTTAACAATGGTCTTGAAGTTTGAAAACTTAGTATTTTCATACCTAAAGAGCACATGAGTTAAAAAAAACTGTTGTGGAGATAACAAGGATAGTAAATCTCCTGTGTGAAATATTTAATATTGGTCACCTTATTGTGTTGACCCAGCCTTCCATCCTTGCAAGTTCAGTAAAATGAGGAACCAGCCATCCCACAAACATAGTCTGTGTCATAAATGTCATGTATGATGTCACCCCATGTGCAGAAAGTAGTGACCCAGTGCATGAATTAAGTCAAATGAGGGAATGTATGATGTCATGTATGATGTCACCCCATGTGCAGAAAGTAGTGACCCAGTGCATGAATTAAGTCAAATGAGGGAAGAATATTTTCTAGAATTAATGGTGTAATAAGTAAGCAAAGTAGCTACCAACCGTGTTGACATAATTTCTGGCGCTTCAATTGAGATACTTTTTGTACCAGTTCATTGCGGACTGAAAAAAGGGTTTGACGGACAGGGAGAAAACTCCAAATGGCCACACAAACTAAGCTCCATTTGTTACACAGTAAAAAAATACTACACAGGCAACCATTATCTTAAAATTCAGTGGCTCTGGCCTAATTGAGTTGTCGATTGGGCTCTTGGTGGTATTTGTTTTAAAAATAACGTGCAAAGCAAAAATCAATTTGCAAGCTTGTGAAAATTCTTTTGGCTTTTTTTCAAGTTACATCCACTCCCTTCTGTGGAGCTTAGAAGAATTTTTTTTCTGTTTTGCAAGCAAGAAGTACTGCTGATAATGCTGATACTACGAATATTTTATAAACGTTTCAACTGAACTACCTCCATGTAATTTTGGAAGTGTAAAAACCAAGAGTTCAAAATGTATTGGTTAATAGACCACAAAATAGGCTACAATATATTTTGCCAACTGAATTTAGGAATGACAATAAAGTGTCAGTGTGGCAGTTCGATATAAATTGTTCTTTGATTACCCAGTGTAAATACAGAACTGCCCCAAATTTCATTTTAAATAAAATGCAAGATCTATCTGTCTGGAGAGTCTTGCTCACATGAATCATCTGAAGGAATTGCCAATGAATTCTGCTGAACTACAAATTCTTCACCCAGATTTGACAAGTGTTCCTACTAGTAGATCCATTTCCACAGTAGATCCATTTCCACAGTAGATCCATTTCCACAGACTTGAGCTGGGCTGTGTGACTGTGGTCTATAATTTTTGCTCCACAGATGTTCTTGATAAGTTCAACAGCTATTATGACAGACTACCCAGGAAATCCACTGAAATCCACAAACACTAGGACAGTTTCAACAAAAAGGAAGAGAGTCAACAAAACCTGGCTACCAGCACTAAAAAACACCAAAATGAAAAACCAGAAACATTCAAAGGTAACATCAATTGAATTTCTTCCAGACATATACAAATGCACCTCCTTCCATCTGTGAGGTAAACAAAACATATACTCCACCACACATTCAATTTACAGTGTGCCATGGAGAGAAACACATTTCACTGTGACATGCTTCTGAGGGTGCCAGTCATAGATGTGGGTGATACGTTAGGAGCAAAAACCACCAGACCACAACCACACAGCTCGGAAAACCCAAAACAGACAAATAAATAAATCTTCCAGTATGAATAAAAAGGAAACTTAAACATTTCAAATGAATCCATAAACAGCCAATGAAAGGTCAAGAACTACTAATTATTATAGTAGAATGGTAAGAACAGGAGAGTGATGCCAAACCAAAACAAAAAGGAGACAAAGGCCCTTTCCGCACGGGCCAAATACGGCGCCCTGAGGATGGCAAAAACGCCGTCCACAGGGAACCGTTCGCACAGGCGGTGCTGCTGAAATGCAGCAATGCCGACCTGGCTCCCCTCCACCTACCCAAGAACAGCATGTTCCCTCCGGCGCGGTGCGAACGGCACCGCCGGGGACACGCTGTTTTCCCCATCCCCCTCCACTCACCTTTCATCCTTTCATTCTACTGTTATTCCGAGACCATCTGTTCGCTGTCCTCCTCACCCTGGAGGTCGGAGGGCAAAGCGTGGGCATGGTCTTAGGAGTCCAACAGCAGAGCTTAATGCAGGACTTAATGAGGTGAGTGGGGGGGGACGAGCAGGAAGTAAGCTGCTCCAAAAGGAGGTCTCTAATTCCTCCACCGGCAGAATTCCTGCCGGGTGTAGTACACCCTTAGCGCAGGAAAAGCGTATAGGGCCAAAGAAAAAATCAAACAAGTCACCAGTCAGGAAATGCAGTTGTCTTACACTTTCTGTTCTGACATTTGTCACAACACACACAAGGTCTCTCATTTGCCTCCCTGCAGGATTTCCCTTAATTTCAGCAATATACTATGAAGCAGGTTCAGTATTCTTAACTTGCCAATGGACTTTTGCTGTACATATGTAAACAAAAAATGCTGCTGGAAACAATGCATTAAAACACTGTGATAGTTGTGTTATTTCCTTTTTTATGTGGCACGCTTTGAGACTGCCTTGAGGTAATTTACAGCTTATTGAAACATATTGAAACTCAGCACATACATAACTAGACCAAATAAAAAGCACTAAAACCCTTTTATAAAGGACAGGTCTGTAAACAACTAAATGAGTATCACAGTCAACATCGATCTCATCAATCTAATCCAAAGATCTTCTGGAGAAGATCAGCCTAGCCCAGAAGGTTTCTAGGCCCAGTGACACTCTCTGCTTTAGGGGGAGAGAAGCTCACAACTGGAGGACAACAGCTGAAACTGCTCATCCCCGGATCCTTTATATCAGTGGTTCTCAACCTTCCTAATGCCGCAACCCTTTAATACAGTTCCTCATGTTGTGGTGATTCCTGTTCAACGACAATATCCATTTCATAGTCGGAGAGTAATTGATGTAGAGTCTGTAAAGGGAATCTTTGTCGGGTTATCCTAACCCCCAAAGGAGTCCCAACCCCCAGGTTGAGAACCACTGCTTTATATGATGTATAAGAAAACACTGATATCTAAAGATCTGCTTAGAGGACCTCGGCTTCCTCTTCCTGTGTTCCTCAGGGAGCTCTGGCCCATACATTTTTAATGGAGACCTATTGTTTGCCCCAAAATATCTCACTCAGCCAAGCAGTTAATCCTCCTTTCAATACCCATAGCAAGCTTTTCTTTTACACAATCCTGGAAGAAACCACAAGAGCATGTACATAACATGATATGGGAAGTCCCCATTTTGCGCAGGCCCCCCTGAAGCCGGTACAAACTTTAAAACCAGTCTTGTGCAAAGTTACACCGCAAATTGCTACTTCATGCCTCAGATTTGCTGTTGTCGATGTTATGCATGTTTGTCTGTGTAAAGTGCCATCAAGTCACAGCTGACCTATGATGACCCCAACAATGCGTTTCCAAGGCAAATGAGAAGTAGAGGTGGCCTGCGTCATTGCTTCTTTTTCCATTGTGCTCCTTTCCCTCCAAGTACCAACTGCGGTTGGCTACCGGGATCGGATAAAGATTGGCCATTATGACATTGCCAAAAAGAGTATTGTGTTTAGCTCTCCATCACCACCATCATAATACCTTGTACCACTAATTGGTGTAATGTCACAAAATTCCACACTCCTTTGACCTCTCTACGCATCATTGACGGCCAGTTCCGTTATATCTGACAATTGGCCTTTTCGTCCACAACGCCCGAACGTTTCAAGAACTTTTTCAACAAACCCTTTTACCACGATGTTCCTCCATTCCGGCAGTCCTTCCAGCATCTGGGGTTATGCTTTGCCAGTCCGTCGATGCCTGTTCGTCAGTTCGAGGTTTAAAAACAAAACAACAAGGGGGAAAGTTGAGAAAGCACAGGGGCCTGGGAAAGCTGGATTATCAGTGGTCCTCCTGTATTTGCATTTTGCCTTCCGGAGCATTAGTGAGGAGAAAAATGAGCGGGGAGGGCAGAGGAGCTGTAAGGCAACTAAGCTGAGCAGATATTTTTTAAAGGGGGGGTTGTTTTGGGGTGCTGTGTGGTTTCCGGGCCGTATGGTGCTGTAGTTCTAGTATGCATTCTTTCCTGATTTGTTTCCAGAGTCTCGTGGCTGGCATCTTCAGATATCTTCCAAGATGCTGTGTCATGATGCAGGCTCGCAACGCCAGGAGAGTATACGCTGCTAGAATATCGCTATACAGTCCGAAAACCACATACAGCACCCTGAAAGTGGATTCCGCCAGAAAGACTTCAACAATACATTGGGGGTTGTTTTGTTTGTAAGAGGAAGGTTTTAGAAACAAAAAGGCATTCTTCTCAGAAGGGAGGCTGCAACGAAGCAGGAAATAAACAGCTGCAAGCTTCCAAGGGGGAACAAAATCTAAGGAAATAAACATTATGTATTTGACTGCGCAGGAAGAGAAGACATTTTGAAAATGTTTCAGAGAAAATAGTCATTGTGAAAGGGGTTTCATATAAAATGTTTTCAGAGTGGACATAAAACGTTTTTGAAACCAAAAGGGGGGGAACAGTGTGGAATTCCATGGAGGAAACATTTTATTTCATACCTGAAAATGTTTTAAAATATTTGTGGGAAAGGGCCATCATAAGACGCAATGATTCCTGCTTGCCATTGTGGAGGAGGAGGAGTTTTAATGTATGACTGCTATTTTAGTGCAGAACCCACCATTATAATGTCTAATTTGGGTCCTCTGAATTTATATTTAGATTAGGTTTTACTGTGTGATATCGCTAGAACTCCAGGTTACCTTTGATGCTGAAAAAGAGTCCGGCTGTTTTAATTTCCCCCTTGCACAGTGGTCATAAGTGAGCAGAAAACACCTCTGTTTAATAACTAACCACAAAGCACATTAACCTCCCCTTAATACAATGCTGTGTCAGCACTAAGGATATGATTTCCCTCAGGGAGAAATTTAACACAAAATATGCTTCGAGTTGCGAATATAAAACTAGCCTTTGGGCTTTATGCCCTTTCTGTAGCACTCTGGGAATGTAAAGGTCAGATGAAAGTAATAACAATGATGCTTCCTTATCTGTAGTGAGCCTCTTTCTGCATTCAAGGAAATAACATTTAAAGTATCAACAAAAACCCAAACAGCTGATAGGGGGCATTTTCTTGATTTTTTTTCCTGAAAGTTGGAGTACACAAAGGCCATAATGAAATTATCAGCCCGCACAGACTTCTGGCGATACAAGTAGGTCCACCCAAAGGACAATGGTTAGCTATAAGAAATGGAATGGTGAGATCACATTTCAGTGCCCCCATCTCGGTATAAGTAGTTAGAAGAACTTGCATCGGGGTGCTGTGTAGTTTCCGGGCTGTATGGCCGTGTTCTAGCAGCATTCTCTCCTGACGTTTCGCCTGCATCTGTGGCTGGCATCTTCAGAGGATCTGATGTTGGGAAAGCAAGTGGAGTGTATATACCTGTTGGAGTGTCCAGGGTGGGTGAAGAAACATTGTCTGTGAGTAACAAAGAAGACAACCAGGTCAATAGTTGAGGGCATCTGAATAGAAGTATGAGTAACAATGAAGTCTATAGCATGGGAGTAACAATGGAGATAGCAAGGTCACTGATGGGAGCATCTATCTCCATTATTGGTGGGAGCATCTATCTTCAATGGAGTATCTATCTCCAATGGAGATAGCAAGGTCACTGGTGGGAGCATCTCTCTCCACTGGTGGGAGCATCTATCTCCATGACCTTGCTATCTCCATTGTTACTCCCATCCTATAGACTTCTATTGTTACTCATACTTCTATTCAGATGCCCTCAACTATTGACCTGGTTGTCTTCTTTGTCACTCACAGACAATGTTTCTTCACCCACCCTGGACACTCCAACAGGTATATACACTCCACTTGCTTTCCCAACATCAGATCCTCTGAAGATGCCAGCCACAGATGCAGGCGAAACGTCAGGAGAGAACACGGCCATACAGCCCGGAAACCACACAACACCCCAGTGATTCCTGCCGTGAAAGCCTTCGACAATACATAGAACTTGCATCCTTTAAAAAAAATTACAGACAAACTGAACCTCTTACACGTTTTTATGTTTATTTTCATGACCACAAATAGAGCTGGTATTTGACATTTTTCCACTCATGCTGCAAAGAGGGTAAAGGGGAGAATTTCCCAGGCTAGGAGAACTTCCCGGGCTAGGAGAACTTCCAAGAACTGAAGAGCTATAGAGCAGAGGCCCTCCAAAAGTTCATGGACTACAATTTCCAATTACTTCAACCCACCCACTGTGTTAGATCCTATTGGTCAGAACTTTTCAGGCTGTCGTACATAAATCACAAAGATTAAATTACTCACTCTTTGATAATCTAATGGGCGGGGGGGTGCTGCTTTCAGATTCTATTTAGAAAAGCTATTTAGCCAGTTATTGTTCTATCTTGCAAGGACACAATGATTTTTCTAAAAAAAAAAAAACCTTTATGGTTGAAAATTAAAAAATAAATAAACCTGTGATTTATGTCATTGTCATAGGCATGCAGACTGCTAGACCTGCTGCTATTGAATGTCTCCAGTCATTTACTTCTGACTGAGCAGCTGCTAGTGCATAATATTAGCTCATCAATTCCTGCATTATCCCTCCCCTTTGAACAGGTGGATGATGCCGTTAAAACGTTTCACTCATTGATCAGGACTAAACATTAGGCCCCATAGGTAGTGCTGGCTCCACAGATCCACATTGTTTTATGTCTACGCTTGATTTCTTTACATCAGGATTCTGGCAGTGATCAGACAAAGCTTCTGATTTGCCTTGGGCATAGGATATAACCCAAAAATAATTTAGGAGCAATATTTCCACAGAACCATTTCCTTGGAGTACTTGAAGAACAAGAGCTCCATTATCCTTGGCATTCCGTTAGCAAGAACAGGAGTTGTGCTTCTAACGCACTGGACAAATTGGAGCAAGTTCTGTGAGAAATTGTACGCAGTTTGTTCACTTTGCCAGAGCTCTCTTCTTTTAGGTTCTTGTGGGTTTTTTTGTTTTTTGTTCATAAACTAAAAACTGCAGCTATTCTGAGCAGGAATTAAGGTGTTTTTTCTTCCAGCGATTCACACCATTACTAAAATGATTACAACTTGATTCTGCTTTAAAAAAACAACCCACCTTGGAAATCCACCCAGTGCCCACACACATCAAAGCTTGCAGTGGGCCCACTGGGCACCCCTTGATTCAAGGGGCACTTTGGTGGGCTCGTGGCAGACTGCCAGCCCGGCACTGGCTTCTGCCGGCCTCCCCATCTCTATCAGAGGCTGTCCTCCAATACAGGTGGGGGGCTGGCAGCGTGTAGCAGGCCTGCCAGGTGCCCCTCAAGTTGAGGGGCACTTTGGCAGGCTTTTGGCAGCCTACCACCGGCTTCTGTCGGCCTCCCCACCTCTATTGGAGGCCGGTCTCCAATAGAAATAGGGAGGCAGCAGTCTTCCGCAGGACCGCAGGGTGCCCTTCAATAAGAGGAGTAATTTGGAGGGCATGCAGCAGGCTGCTGGCCTGGCGCCGGCTTCTGCCGGCCTCCCCACCTCTATTGGAGGCCAGCCTCTGATAAGAGGTGGGGGGGGGGAGGTAGCAGCCTGCTGCAGGACCGCCAGGGGCACTTTGGTGGGCTCATGGCAGGCTGCCAGTCCAGCTCTGGCTTCTGCTGGCCTCCCCACCTTTATCGGGCTGGCAGCCTGCTGCGAGCCCGCCAAAGTGCCCCTTGACTTGAAGGGTGCCCAGGAGGCCTGTGGCAAGCTGCTGCCCCACAACCTCTATCAGAAACTGGCAAAGGTAAGTGGGTCATGGGAGGGGCGCCCGGAGCAGGTGTTGCCCCTGGGCACCATTTTCCCTGATATACCTCTGCCTCAGTATGGTTGATGGAGGAGGGTGGGGCTTTGTTGACCAGGGCAGTCTGGATCCTTCTGGCCAAAGGGAAGCTGAGGAACAGGATTTGGAGTTCCTGTGGGCTTGTGAGTCTCTTTTCTTCCGAATGCTGAGCATCTGCTGGAGCCCCCTTTCCAGACAGCTTGGTGCTTGGGCTGGGAGGGGGAAGAAGGGAAGGCTACTGGCAGGCCCAGGGGGAGAACGGCACCAAGCTTGAGAGGGAAAAACTTGAGGGGGAAAATGCACAAAAGCTGCATCTACATTCCCCCTTCTATGAGGAGGTTCACGAAGTGGCGGCAGATGAACTCAAAAATCTCCTGAGATATTCTGGTGGGACAGAGTATAGAAGACTCTGCTCCTCCCCTATTATCTGTGTAGTTTAGTTTAGTCCTACTGGGTGAAGTGCTTGATTTTAGTTTCTGCATGTTAGCTGATACTGATGACTGCAAGAGGTGCCTTCCTTGCAAATAAAAAGCTGTTGTTAGAGACCAGCTTGTCTCTGCTGAACAGACCTGAAAACTGAACGAGAACTCTGGCCCAATCTCTTGTGTTATCAAAAAAAAAAAAACCACGAAAAAAACCCACTCTAAAGCAAGCAGCCTCGAGGCAAGCAATAAGTGCACAAAAGCCCAGAAATAGGCCTAAGGGCTTCTTCTGTACTAGTTGCACAGACAACTGGAATCTTCAAAATACATTTAAATCTGGTATTGGGTTGCCAGCAGTGATGTAACTATAGATTTTTTATGGGGTGGGTTTGGGGGGCAAAGCCTCCCCAAGCCCCGCCCCCAGCCTCAGTGTTTATAAAAGCAGCTCTCCGAGACCGGGCACGCAGACTCCCCTGCCCACCCACCCCCCACCATTGGCTAGGCTCGAAGCCAGCAGTCCCTTCTGCCCTTCCCTCCGTGCAGAGGCATAGTTAGGGGAAATGGAGCCCGGTGCAAAATCTGAGTTTTGGGGGGGGCCCATGGGCGACCACCGTGATGCTGGAATCCACCCCCAAACAGCATCACTTTCAATGGTGTTTAAACTAGGGAGCCCAGATTCTCCTTTTAAATCCACCTTAAAGGGAGAATCTGGGGTTCCCAGTCAAAACAACATTAAAAGTGGATTAGCCGCTAGTGGATTATCCCCCACCCTGAAACAGCATCATTTTCAATGTTTAAACTGGGGACCTCAGATTCTCCCTTTAAATCCATGCCGAAGGGGGTGGATTTAAAAGGAGAATCTGGGGAAATTTGGGGGGTTGCCTGCAATCAGGGGTGCAATTCTTAAGCTAGCAGCACCAACATCCAGAGTATCTTTAGGAGACTCTCCTGATGATATTGCCCAGGTTTGGTGAAGTTTGGTTTGGGGGTCCAAAGTTTGATTTGGGGGTCCCATCTTTTATTAGCTCCCATTGGAAACAATGGGGATGGGGCTCCCCCTTTGGGAGTCCATAACTTTGGACCCCCTGAAACAAACCTCAACAAAACTGGGTGATATCATCAGGAGAGTCTCCCAAAAACTTCCTGAAATTTTGGTGCTGCTAGCCTAAAAGCTGCTCCCCCTACAGTCCAAAAACTGAAAAAACACTAAAAATGCAAAAAACCACAAACGGGGCGGAGCTTCGGACATGTAATGGGGGGTGGAACCCAGGAACCACCACCCCCCTTACCTACATCCTTGGTTGTCAGTATCAATGAATGAGTGTAACATCAACTGTAAGTTGCGATGAAGTAGGCAATAAAGTGGCCCTGTTCTAAGTGTCACCGGATCCAGATTGGGAAATTTCTGGAGATTTGGGGATGGAGCCTGGAGAGGACAGGGACCTCAGTGGGGTACAAGGCCATAAAGTCCACCCTCCAGAGCATCCATTTTCTCCAAGGGAACTGATCTCTGTAGTCTGGAGATGAGCTAAAATTCAGCGGGATCTCTAGGTTCCCCCAGGGGGCTGGCAACCCTATCTGTTCTGCAGTTCTTAGCTTGGCAAACAAAATGTATGTCATCACATTTATACTTTTTGAAAAAGCTTAAAAACTGAGCTATCACAAGAATAGATTTTGGATTACTTTAGCAATCCATAGATCATCCTCTGGAGAAAACTTCCTGCTACTTTTCAGTTAAGGATCGATGCATTTGAGCGTTTCACCAGAATGTTCTCCTGACAAAAGAATGAACTAGCAAAAAGAAGTTACTCTCTGTCTCTGTAACCTTCATCTGGTAATGGTTTTGTTGGGCAGCAGCAGGTTAATGAATGAATTCTGGGAGAAAGGGGCTCTTGCTTCCATGGTGCCAAACCCCGGATCTATACACCAATGCAGACTTGATAACTGTAGAGCTGGAAGCCTTTATTGATATACATCAACTGGCCAGAGGAAAGAAGCCAGTTCTGAAGAGGAACTGGCTAGAGTATTCCATTTATAGCAACCCCCCTTTCACCTCCCCCCTCCCAGGGGCGGGACCTGTGCGATTCATCCCCCCCCCCCAATGGGTTATATGCACCCTGAGCAGAATCGATCTCTGTCACTCTTTTGACTGGCAGTATGCATGCAAAAATTATGCCTCAACACAATGTAAGTGTGGACAACACAACATTTTGCTTGCAAGCTGATGCTTTATATATTGTTGAGCCCCACTGGTATTTGCAGTGTACATGTCTCAAGAGCATGTTGTATAATAATAATAATAATAGTATGCTCTTATTATTAATCCTTATGTTAGCAAGACTAGCCTGAATCTTCCCAATCATTAGAAAAGTAACATTTCTCCATGGCCGTTTCTGCATGGCCCCCTCGCGCCCCCACGCCGGCAGGAGTTCTGTCGGCGTGGGGGCGGGAGCCTGCTCGCACGCAAGCGTGCGAGCAGGCAACGGGGGTTTCGGCAGATAGGCAGGGTAATTCCACGGGATGCCAGTTTTAGTGCTCTTCGCCCACTATACGGCGTTCACTTCAGTCGCCTTCGGGGCGTTGTCGCTGCCCTCCCACTTCCCTGGAGTGTCGGAGGACAGTGTGGGCTGGCTGCGACGCCCGGTAGGCTTACGATTTGCGAGGACGCCGTAAGTGGGGCGGAGGGAGAAAGCGCTCGCTGCCCGGGCGCTGTTCGCACCAGCGCCACAGAGGAAGACGATCCTTTCAACAAACAACCCTTTAAAGGGTTGTTGTTTAGGGCGGCTTGATGCTTCTTCCACCTGGGAGTGGAAGATGTTAACAGGTCGCCGCTGCTGCGTTGCAGCAGCGGCGCCTGTGCGAACGGCGGCCTGGGGGCGCCTTTTTTGGCACCCCCAGGCCGTCGTAAAAGGGCCGTGCAGATATGGCCCATGTTTATTTCTTTGAGACTTAAATTTAAAGTTCAAATACACAGCCAGGTTTAATCTGGCTGCTGCGTAACTCTTTCTTGGGACCTGTGAATACAACACCAGTTCCTGAAAGCACTTTGGAATCCAACACAAAAAAAGTTTGCCAAGATAATGTTTAAAATCTAGCAAAATATGTTGGTTGCTTGCTTATTTTAAATGTCCTATGACACCAGGGGGCTTTTCCCACTTACCTTCTGCTGCGCGCTACTCCGGGAAAGTAACGCGGGGTCCAGCGGCGCTCCCCACTTGCAAGGGTGGCAACCACGCAGCTGCCCCGACGCTGCCACTCTTGCACCACCTCAGCGCGTGTCATTCCTGGTGCTGAAGAAACGGCACCTTTTGATGACCCCACGTGGAGCCCCGTGGGGAACCCCAGGAGCCAGGAATGACGCGCGCTGAGGGGGCGCGAGAGCGGCACGCAGCAGAAGGTGAGTGGGGAAAGCCCCCAGATGAGTTAACGAAAGACTTTTGCTTCCCGGACTAGAGAACCTAGAGGGTAGTTTTCTCCTCAGCAGCAAAATGTAATGACACAAACATTAATGTGTAAATTAGTTTGATTAATTGGAAGGGGTCAGTTTTCTTGCTTAAGTAAATAGTTGCATGCATTGAGGCTTTTTTGGTTCTTATCTAGTTCTTTGGTGATCCAGTGTCACTAAAAAAGGTGATGTTTCACTAAGCAGTTTTAATAGCTCCTGGAATTTTTTCAAAAAAGTTTTTTTTTGAGCTATTGGGTTATTTTAATGTAGAGTTGCATTACCCATTCCCTTAAAAAAGTTGGGTGGATAATCCTCAGAGTCACTTATGAACACAGCAGGGGTAGGCTTCAATGCGCTTCGGGTGTGAAAGGAAAACTACTGCTAAAAATGGAGTGAAAGCTACCATGGGGTGTCTGTAATTACAGTTGCAATGATGATTTCACACCAAATCACATCAGCCATGAGACTACCACAAAAAAATCACCCTGAGTGTGGAGCATCCTCTGTTGGACAGTCTCAATTCCTTAGACCCCAATGGAGTGACAGTGGCATTTCTGATAAATTTGCTAAACAAAATTTAAAATGTGGCATTTACCAGCCTCATGCGTAAGCTGCAGAATATGCTGTCGAACTCCAGAAGTGAACCATGAGGCAAGCTGGCAACAGTACAGGTTTATGTTGCTATCCTGTGGTTACCTGTAGCCAAATCAGGACTTTCCTTATGCAAAATGTAAGGGTTATGTCATACCAAGATCTGCTTCCAATGGAGAAAAGGTGCTTTTATTGCAGGGAGGGATAATGTCATCCATTTTTTCTCCTGTTGCAGATCTTTTCTTTATCCCACTGCTAGACCCCACAGCAAGAGAAGAAGGAGAAAGTATTTGATCTGCTCGCATATCTTGTGCAATATCAACTTCACTGGGTCATGGTCCTATCCTTTAATTGATGCTGATCCTAATAAAAAAAGAATGTTTTCTTTCCGATCCCCCTCCCTCCCAAATTTTATTCACTTCAAAAGGGTTCCCTCTTAGCATCTTATACTCCTATTCAATTTGCCACGATATGCATTCAAAAAACCAAACTCTCAGTCTCAAAGAAACAGTATAGGGGAAGATAATTCTAAATGTCCTTTGCCAAAAGGATAGAGTTTTCTATTGCATCTCATTGATTTATTTTAAGTATGTACAGCTTTTGTTTTGCCAGTTCAGTATATTGGTTCATTCAGAAAGACGCAGTGTGAGATAGTGATAAAGATTGTGGGACTGGTATCTGAGAGACCCAGGTTGTTCTATGCATCCCCACTTGTTCTATGAAAGTTAACGGAAGCCCCTTCTGCACATGCAGAATAATGCACTTTCAGTCCACTTTCATAATTGTTTGCGAGTGGATTTTGCTATTTCGCACAGTTGCAAAGTGCATTGAAAGTGGAATGAAAGTGCATTATTCTGCATGTGCGGAAAGGGTTTGAGTGAGGCCAATCATACTCTCTCAGCCTCACAGGATTGTTGTAAGGATGAAATGGAGGAGAGGATCAATCAAGGTCACTCAGCTTCTCACCATCAGGATTGCACAGTTGTAGTCTTTTTCTTAGTTTTACTTGTGAATGAGGACTAAAGAGTGAAGCCAAAGCCTTTGCAGAAATGATGGATTGTTAGCTGTAATTTGAAAGAAAGGAGAGATAGGATACCAAATAGGTGTACTAGGAGGGATTTTCCAGCATAGGGGCCTCAGGAAGAACAGGCGGAGCTTAGGGGAGAGAAACTGTGAGGCAGAATTGCAGGGGACTCATAGACGAGGTGGTTCTGTGGCGCACCAAAGTGGGAGGGGTTGCTAAGAGCTCATCTTGCCAGATATGACTGTTGCTTCAAACTGTATAAGAGATTTTCATGCCAAATAACTTCAAAGGAATACATACCTTACCACACTCTACAAAAGGTCCTGGAAAGGTTTCAGACTATGGTAATTTCTCTGTATAAATCAACCTCATCTGCATTTCGAGCAGGGAGGA
This sequence comes from Sphaerodactylus townsendi, assembly GCF_021028975.2. NCBI lineage: Eukaryota > Metazoa > Chordata > Lepidosauria > Squamata > Sphaerodactylidae > Sphaerodactylus > Sphaerodactylus townsendi. The sequence continues at coordinate 21,299,207 of NC_059434.1, forward strand.
CAAGTATATTCCCTCTGAGTGGTTTCCTAAATTAATTTATCCTAGGTGCATTCCTGTTGAAATGAATTGCCTTTGAAACAAAAGTCAATTAGTATTAGGTTCAAAGATGGTGCCTATCATTCAAATCAAAAATATTCACGAGACATTAATTATACAGTTTTGCTGGAAGCCTGGCAGAACTGTCAGAGGAGCATGACAGATCTCCTTTACGCAAAGTTGTATGGTTGTTGTAACAGTTGACGGGGTTAATGTGCAAACTCTTTATAGAACACTGAAATATTAAATGCGAAGAGACACATCATTCTCCGAAGCCTTCAAGTGCCCCAGGAATCTCTCTCCATTGTTAGCAATGAGTACATTTGCTTAGGAAATTAATGGCCTCATTTTTAATTGGTATGAATTAGTGCAAATTCCTTGAATTCGATTATGGTTATCTTACAAAGATGATATTTGAGTATGCAATTTAGATGATTAAGAGGCAATAAAAGTTGCATGGGTGTGTAATTATAGTTGCTCCTAGACTTAAATGAGTGCACTGTGATAGTCTTCATTGTCCAAGGCAACATATGTTCATTTTTCGTCTCTGGTCAAACAAGTTTGACTGGATTTGAAAGGACAACAAAAACCTGCACAAACTGTTGGATCAGTTACTGCAGCAGAGCAGAAAGAATAAACGTGTAAGAATAAATGCATTTACCATGGACACTAATGACTCTTAGGATTTCAGCTGGAAATCTTCTGCTATTGCAACTGATTTGCAGTAGACAGAAATCAGTTCACCTGGAGAAAATGGCCATTTTTGAAGGTGGCGCCTGTGACATTATACCCTGTTGAAGTTCCTTCCCACCCCAAAACCTGCCCTCCTCAGACTCTACTCCCAAAAACTCCAGGTATTTCCCGAACTGAGGCTGGCAACCCTGCTGACTCTTCTGTAACAAATAAGGTTTCTAAATAAAGCTGTGATTTGTACATAGCCTAACACCCTTTTTCTTTCATGTCAAGTAAGGTAAAGTGTGCTATCAAATCACAACCAACTTTTGGCAACCCCATGCGGTTTTCAAGGCAAGAACAGCGCATAGGCAGTTTGCCATTGCCTTTCTGTCCATAGCAGCCATGAACTTCATTGGTGGCCTCCCATTCAAGTATTTAAGAAGGACTGACCTACCTTCCTATGCATAGCAGCTGTGGACTTTCTTGGTGGTCTACCATCCAAGTACTAACCAGGGCTAACTATGGTTGCCAGTTCTGGGTTGGGAAATACCTGAGGGTGGAGTCTGAACAGGGTGTGGTTTGAGAAGATGTTGCTTGCCAATTACTTTTATTTCTTATTTATTTCTTATCATATTTATATACCACCCCATCCCCTAAGGGCTCTGGGCGATGAACAGCAAAATAATATTACATAAACCAGGGGTCTTCAAACTATGGCCCTCCAGATGTTCATGGACTACAATTCCCATCAGCCCCTGCCACCATGGCCAAGTGGTAGGGCTCATGGGAATTGTAGTCTATGAACATCTGGAGGGCCATAGTTTGAAGACCTATGACATAAACGGTAATAGCAGCAAATAATTAATATAAATAACATCATTAAAACATAAAATTACAGCGTTCCACATAAACCACTTGGCGGCCAGTTTTAAAACTATCAATAAAACCCTCCCAAAGAGGGGGATGGTAAATCTAGATGTCACAGCTCCCAGAATGTTAAAAGGGAGAGACAAAGAGGGCGCACACCATCAGCAGCTGGCCTCCCCAAAAGCCCGGTGGAACAACTCGGTCTTACAGGCCCTGCGGAACTCTCCAGGCAGGGCCCGGACAGTTGGAGGGAGAGTGTTCCACCAAGCAGGGGCCTCTTCTAAGAGTAGCAGCCCCACAGCATGAACATTGTTCAAAGACCTCCTGATGACTCAAAATTTGTGGTAATGTGGACTTGGAAAAATCAAAATAAAACAGGTATTGTTTTCTTTCTGTACCCCTTTCTATGCCAGGACCAAACTAGACATGATGGCAGCAACCCATGGATGATTCCACTATTTTAAAGAGATTTAAAATTTCCCTGGGGGTCAATCCTGATTGTACCTACAGCACAGTGGACTGAGGGGCTCTTGTTGTGCCCCATATCTTTTCAAATGTCAAAAATGGTGGCAGCATCCATGGGCTGGACCTGTGGACACCACGGCATCTAGTTTGGACCTTAGGCTCTTAAGTTAAGTTTAAGTTCATAGGAAGCTGCTGCAAGATGAATTGGCAACCCTTCTATTGGAAGCTGTGTTGCCATGTGTGGGCAGCTGACACTGTAAGTCTGATAATTCCTAGAACAGTGGTGGCGAACCTATGGCACGGGTGCCAGAGGTGGCACTCAGAGCCCTCTCTGTGGGCACGCATAGAGTTGCCCCCCCCCCCCACATCTAGGCTGGCCTGGGCCGCTGGGCTCAATTATTAGCATTAAACCTAAGTCCTAGTTTTGGGGAAGCAATGTAAGTAACCCTGTCAAGCGCTGTTAAACCCCACTGATTTTCATGGGAAGAACTGAAGCACGATCCTTTACCTGTGAGTAAGCTCAGTTGCTGGCAATGGGGCTTGCTTCTGAGTAAACCCTCCTAGGGTTGTGATTCACCTGTTGGAAGAGCTGCACGGTTGCTTCAAAGCAAAGCCACTGACTTCCACCAAGCTTACTCCTGAGTAACGCATGCCTCGGAGCCAACCGTTTTTTCTAAACTAAAACCTCAGCATTCAGGTTAAATTGCCGATAAATAAGTGGGTTTTGGGTTGCAGTTTGGGCACTCGGTCTCGAAAAGGTTTGCCATCACTGTCCTAGAACCTCCAAAGAGCCCTGAGAGACTCCACCACTACACACAGACCGCTGACTCTCAGAAGCAGAAAGAACTATGAACGCCTCCAAGTGAGGCTGGCTATTTCTTTAACACTCTTCCTGATGATCTGGCATGCTGATTTTCTTTTCTGCCATCTAATATATGATCCTTGGCTTTCCTTACGATGCTGCGTCTAGTCTAATAATTTGACGAAGTATTGTGTTCTCCTTTTCCTGCTATTGTCCTCTGAATTTTGTACCCTGGCTTGATGATTTAGTCTTGGTTTCTGCACTCTTGGTGTCAATCTTTTGACCTCCCCTTAATCTTGACTTGGGCTCCTGGTTCCACATCACCAGTTCTACCTCACTATTCTCAGTGACCCTGCCTGGGGCAATTTTTACAGTTGTAAAATCCAACTTCAGTTTTTGCTGAGCCAAAACATATATATGACAGATCATGGTTAAACTTCATCAAAATCAATAGGAGTGGGACATTGCATGCCATCTGCATTAAAATGTACGTCTACTTCTTCTATTTGCCTCATGGCAAGGCTGCTTCTAGTTCTATTAAAAAGGAGATGAAGTTGGTTATTTTCTCTTCATAATACAGCAATGAAATGACTGTTTAAGACCATCTCATATTTATCAGAAGAGGCTACATAAACATCTGGCCTTGTAAATTACTGTAGAAATTTTTATATGCTAGTGCAGTGATTCTTTGGCAAGGTTATAAAACATGCACAACAAATTTATGATGTTGTTTATAAAACAATAAGGATATATTGAAAGCTGGTCTGCATACAGACTGCAGATGGCATGGGTGTTTACAAAAAATACACATTTCTTTATAAACTAGCAATAAAGCTTGATGAATGAGAAAATACAACAGATTCTAGAAACTGTGGTTTGCAAAGCTGGATTGTTACTTTAGAAAGGGAAGGGGGAGCAGGTAGGGAGAGTTGTCATCATCATCAACCTTTATTGGCATTGACAGATAATAAATAGTAATAAAAAATAAATAATAAAACAGGATAAAAAGCAAAAAGCTATGCAAATAAAGGGAACAGTCAAACGTTCAGATAAGAGCGGGCATGCTGGGCTAGCACCAAGAATTTTGCCACGTCTTCAGACCTGTGGGGATTTCGATCACACAGCAAAACACAAATTTTTGCCTTGTCAGAGGCAAATTGACAGTTTCAGAGATGGGGGTCAATGAGGGAACTTCTAAGCAAGCGACAGAATTCGCAAGATAATAAGACGTGTTCACACTTGTGTCTGTATTCACACTTGAGGAGTGAATGCAAAGTGTGCACCATAAATGCAAAGTGTGCAAATATGCAAATTGTAAGTGTATATTTGTCAGGGTCAAGTGTCAGCTGATCTGGTGTTAGGCCTTCTTAATCTGTGCAATGGCCATCCCTCTCAGTTCAGTCATCTATATGCATCAAACAATTTAACTCAATCCAACCATCTAACACAAATGAGACTACTGGTCTTCTATTATTTCATTAGAAGAATCAGAACTGATCGTTGCATTGAAATCAGGTAAAACTCTCCAGTTGCCTTTCCCAGTAATGTTTAGCAAACTACTTCACATAGCTTTACTTTCTAGAATAGGCTAAGCAACTCTGTTTTCAAAAACACACACACATACTTGCACATGGACACAGCAGCATGCTGTCTTATTATCCTTTCTTCATGTTTTAAATTATGTCTAGATTAAGCTATGGACCAGTACTGCTAGAAAAAGAAACCTCAAAGTAAAGTTAAAACCTGCCTTGGCATGGGGTGTGGCCACAGGATTAGCCTGATCCCATCTGGAAAGGTTGCTTATGTTTACTACTGCATTACAAGCCATCCACTGTCACAAATCCATATGAGGCAAATCCCCAATCCAGAACATCTTATAGCTTGGACATCCAACAGTGGTGGATTCTACAAAGCAAATTTATAACGGGTTGCAGTCATTATAAAAGAACCCGTTTTTCTTTTTCCTGTTCACATGCATGCTGTACACACAGTGATTGGAGCCCATGGAAACAATCTAGGTTGCTTTCATTTCTCATGGAAATGCTTGTCTTTAAAAAAAAAAGATTCATGTGTAAAAAATTACATGTGTAGTTGTGCAGGCATACAGAAATGAACCCCCATAGCTACGCCAATCACCCCACGATGCGATCGACTGCACCTGTGTAGCTGTGCATGTGCAACACGCAAAAGAAAAAGAGATCTCCCTGCAAGGGCAAGGCAATAATGAATGTGTTGCTGTAGATCGGTCATACCCGCTGCCTTGGGGAGAAAACATGCCTAGGGGATGTTTGTAATCCTGTTTGTAATCCTGTGGGGTGCTCAGAGAATCTGCCCACAAACTGCTGGGTGACCCACACAGAATGGCAGGTGGGTGGATTCTCTTTGATGGTGGACGGCGCGGAACTTACAGTGAATGGACGGAAGGGTCTCCTTCCTGGCTGTTTTTGTGGGAGTGGCTGCAACCCAGGATTTTGCAAAAGAATCACTGCTTTAGTGATTTTAGAAAATCCTGGGCCATTTCCGCACGGCCCATTGATAATGGCGCCCTGGGGACGGGATAAACGCCGTCCCCAGGGAGCCATTCGCACAGAAGGTCGGAGGGCAGCGTGGGCGGGGCTGTGACAGCCAGCAGGCCAACGACGGGAACACGGTGAGTGGGACGGGGAAGGGGGAAGAGGCGGCTCCGTGCGGAGCCGCCTGCCGTCTGCCGGCCTGTCTGGAGGCCGCCCACATGCTTCCATGTGAACGGCCTCTGCCTCCACGCCAGCAAGAATTCTGCCGGCGTGGAGGCGCCTCCACGGCCGTGCGGAAACGGCCCTGGATTGAGGGAAACAAAACGGGGCAAACTCATTTTGGGATGGGACCTGTGCAAAATCTCCCCCCCAAAAAATGGCTTGTACTACAACCTACAATTGTTATATTTGCCCTGTGCAGAATCCACCTATATTTTGTTTTGAGTTGAGACTGTGTCCTCTATAGAAACCAGAAACAGAGAATTATTCATGAGGATCCAGGTAAAATAGATACGCAGAAAACTTCTAGAGAAGGACAGCGACCATTCGTCAAACTGCAGGAAATTATTTAGCTGCCATGACATCAAAACTTACTGCCTTCATATATACTAACAGGTCACTTTATTCACTGGCATGAAAACAGATTTTTGATTTCAGATAATGCAAGACTGTTACAGCAAGAACAAAATAAACGTTGACCTTTATTTGGTGATCTTGCTCAAGGCGCTCTAACACGAAGGCAAAAATTCAAGTTCACAATGATCCACAGTACAGTCCTGACTGACTTGTTTGTAATTTGGAGATGCATTTATTTTCTAGCCCAGAAGAAAAAAGTCAAACTGGCATGTTCCGCACTTTTTCTTGTTAAGTTTTTATGTGAATGATAATGCCGCCAGTTTGAAATGTAATTGTTTTAATCTTCTTTAAAAATTACCTCTGTCCACTTTTGCTGAATGAAGAAAAAATTGGGCATCCTTAACCCCAATGGCCCTTTCAAATGCCAAGATTTAGCAAATATTGTCATAAGTAACATTTATTTGGGCACAGTTAGACATCATGAACAAACAAACCTTATTAAGTGCCAGGCTTTTGAACATCATAGTGGTTAAGACCAGGTGGACTCTTATCTGGTGAACTGGATTTGTTTCCCCACTCCTCCGCATGAAGCCTGCTGGGTGACCTTGGGCTAGTCATAGTTCTGTCAGAACTCCAGGGGCGGAGCGAGGGAAAACTGCGCCCGCAGCACTCGCGCACCCTGACGTGGCACTGCCCTCCCCTGGAACACCTCCACCATGCTCCCAGAAGGCCCCGTGCACACCCCTGTCGCAGCACACACCCGGGGTGTCGTGCCCCCTGCCCCATTGGCACTAGTCTACTCCACTGCAGAACTCTCTCAGCCCCACCCTGCACTTCAACAAGGTCCCGCCTTCCCGCTGCCACGCGGCAAAGATAATGCGTTTTCAAACCCACTTTTTTCACCAGCTTCAATTTTGGCTCATTCCGCACACGCAAAATAATGCACTTTCAAGCTGCTTTCACAACTGTTTTTGCCATTCCGCACAGCTTCAAAGAGCCCTGAAAGCAGCTTGAAAGTGCATTATTCTGCGTGTGCGGAATGAGCCTTTGCAAGTGGATTTTGCTATTACACACAGCTTCAAAGAGCACTGAAAGCAGTTTGAAAGTGCATTATTCTGCATGTGCAGAACAAGCCAAAGTGTTTGTTGAGAGGAGAGGAAGGGAAGGTGATTATAAGCCACTCTGAGACTTCTTGTGGTTGAGAAAAGCAGAGTGTAAATCTAAACTGTTCTTTGCCTTTGCAGACAGATCTGAAAATGGAGTAAGATTTCCATTCTCAATTGTTGTTGTTTCCTAATGCAGACATCTTTACAAACTGAAGTGAAGGTCTTGGTGGTGGAAAGTACTGTAAAGTTGCAGCTGACTTATGACAACTTCATAAGGTTTTCAAGGCAAGAGACAAACTAGGGTGGCTTGCTGTTGCCTGCCTCTTCATAGCAACCCTGGTATTGCTTGGTTTATCTTCCCTCTAAGTACTAATTGGGGCCATGAAGCCTCCCATTGTAGGCCAGTGTAGTTGACCCACGTGGTCAGCGCAAGAACGAGACGAGACGCGGAGATAACATCTGGTGGAGATCGCCAGCAGCGGGAGCGCGGAGGTCCGTGTTCCTAGCGAATCTCCCGCGTGCTGGTTCCTGGCACCTTTTATTGTGGGATTCTATCGGGGGCGTGTAGAAGGGAGGAACGGAGGGAGTTCCGGGAGAGCCGGGAGAGTCGGGGAGATCATCATGTGATGCATGATCTCGCACCTGCCCACCAGCTACGTCGCGAGGAGGAAGGAGCGTAGGAAGCTGTCTGAGGCCTAATCCCTCACACCTGGGGGCAAGACCATTGTCCCTGCGCCCGGTGACTGAGCCAGATAGTTCATGACCCGTGACTCATACGGGGTTGAGGAGTGGGGGTGCGGTGCGACCAGAAGGCCGTAGGTCCGTTGGTGTGCCAACGTTCTACTACGGTGCTGCTGGGTCAGCAGTGCATTACTACAGGCCAGGATCCAGTAGCCCTTCCAAGCTACAACTTATCCTTTGGGGGACTGCAACCTCCACCAAGACAAGCTGACTCTGCAGCTTCCAAGCAGCTTTTCTGTTGACCAACAGCACCTTTTTTGGATTTCAGCTTTCATTTATTGGCCCTCGTCCATCCCATTACCTTCTTCAGAAACCTACGGAGGACTTTCAGAGACCTACCTGGATTAACTGGTATGAAGAAATAGAGGTGAGTGTCATTTGCTTCAAATCTCTAGACGACCTTTTCCATGTAGGTATGGAAATATATTCAGCTCATTCAACTACAAATATTACCATGTCATCCAATAATGGATTCTGGAATTTTGTTGAATAAGAAGAGCTGGATCAAGAAAATGTCTTTTTGGTTGAATGTGTATAACCGTGTCTTGAAGACGGAATGTCAAAATTGTCATACACTTTAGTAGCTGCACCGTAGTTGGCAAGACTTTGGGTTGAATCCAACTTCCTACTGGTGGAAGGGAGCAGAGGATCTTTTTACTACCAAAAAGGCTACTCTAGGGACCTACGTGAACAAAAGCCATAAAGGAGGGCATATGGCCCAAGCTTGAGCAAATAGATGGCTGGATCCAACTTTGTGTGATATAGTATATGATTATTGTGTGTGACGCAATATAGATACAAAAATATAAAGCATCTGGAGCATGATTATTATGAAGTCTAAAAATAAATAAGATGGCCACTGATGGAAGTCAAGGCTACAGGGATATTCCCATCCCTAAAATCATGTAAGGCCCGTACAATTTATGAAGGATTAGTCAAATTAATGGAGGATTGGTCCATGACAGTGGTGGCGAACCTATGGCACGGGTGCCAGAGGTGGCACTCAGAGCCGTCTCTGTGGGCACGCACAAACAGAGTGCCCCCCCCACCTCTAGGCTGGCCTGGGCCGCTGGTCTCGATTATTAGCATTAAACCTAAGACCAAGTTTTGAGGAAGCAGTGTAGGTAACCCTGTTAAGCGCTGTTAAACCCCACTGATTTTCATGCAAAGACAAAAGCGCAATCCTTTACCTGGAAGTAAGCTCGGTTGCTGGCAATGGGGCTTGCTTCTGAGTAAATCCTCCTGTGGTCATGATTCACCCATTGGAAGAGATGCACGGTTGCTTCAAAGCAGAGCCACAAAGCAGAGCCTCCAAGCTTACTCCTGAGTAACACACATCTCAGAGCCGACTGTTTTTTCTAAACTAAAACCTCAGTATTCCGGTTAAATTGCCGTGTTGGCACTTTGCAATAAATAAGTAGGTTTTGGATTGCAGTTTGGGCACTCGGTTTCAAAAAGGTTCGCCATCACTGGTCTATCAGTATTTATGGCAGCTTAATCAGTTTTCATGTTCAGGGGCAGGAATACATCCCATTGTCAGATGCTGAGAAGAATCAGCTGGAAAAGGCAGTTGTCTTCATGCTCTGCCAATGGGATTCTCAGAACTCTTGTTATGTTTATTGTTTGGAGTGGCTGCTGCTGGGAAAGGGGGCAATAGTTTTGATCAGTTTTACCTGAAGAGAATTCAGAAAGTCAGCCTAGGAAATACCCAAAGGGATGGAATGGAAAAAAAAGTTTGAGGCAACTGAAATTTAGGGATATACTCACTGATCTGTCATGATATGTGAGGGGGTACCAGATGTAAGCTATATAACCCCACACAAAAATTCCTAGAAACCAAGCAGACAGGAAAAAAAGAGTTGAAATAAGGACAAGTCAAAGCACCAAAGAAGAAAGTTTCCCTGAAGATCTTGGCTGTTGTGAAAAGGACAAGAAGTCAATCTGTCAAAGGAACCAAGTTGAACTAAAGCAAGTTGCTTTGTGTCAGAATTTGCCAGGATATGGAGCAGTCTAGGTAGATTTAGTTGAAAGCATTTTCTCTTGTTATTCTCTTACCCCAAATGCTCTTTCATGAAAGTTGCATAAAAACTTCTTTCTGTAATATGTTTGGCATGAAAGGTCCACTGCCTGGCTTACGGTCCAGGGTGCCCTCAGAACAGGGGCAGACAGGAAACCGCCTTCAAGGCTGTGTTGTCCCTGGAGAAAGATATAGGGACATACAAAGGGAAAGCCTATTAACCTAGTATGGCCTTGCACACAACACTCGGAACATGACTAGCTAGCCTGTGCTTTCCAGAAAATGGAAGATATACCCTCTGCTGAGCCAGGCTTTGAGAAGGCTAGTGGGGGCCCACCAGGTTGGTTGATTATGTATGCTAAGGTGAAACCTTAGAGGGGTTGCTGGATGAGAGATGGGGATGTAATACGAAAGGCACAGAGGAGAATACAGTAGTGTAGAATCTATATCCAGGTGCCTCCTGAGGTACTTTTTAACAGAAAGCTGAATCAAGTGTACAATGCTGTATAGCCCCTGCTCCTAAGCACACTTTTATCTAATGGAACGTATCTGGAGATATGTTTTAATTCTAGGAAATCACCATGCTCTACCTGAAGGCTAATAATTCCATCCCACCCCAAGGTCTCTTTCCCTCTGTTATAGCAAGTTCATACCCCTTCAGCATATGCTTAAAAGCTGGGACATTTTGTTCCAATGTCTATCACCTTACATTTACCGGTACCTAAATTGAATTTCATTTGCCACATTGCTGCCTGCTTACCCAATTTAGAGAAATCTTCTCAGAATTCTTTACATTCATCCTTGGATTTCTGCCATCCTGAATAATTTTGTCATCTGCATACTTGGACACTACACTGTTCATTCCCAGTCCTGGACCATTGGTGAACAAATAAAATAGCACTGGTCCCATTTGCAATGTTTTTGCTTTGTCACAGATGCCAGCACTGTGCCTTTGAATTTTCTTTCTCCTTGTTTAGCAGCAAACATACACAGCTCCATTTTATACCGAGATTTGCAGAGGGATAATAGGAAAAAAGGTGTCTTTGGCATTTTGATTTCAAAACAACCTCTGAGGGCAATTCTTTAGGGAGTCTCTCACCAGCACAAAATGCATTAATAGTTTTGACAGTTCCTAGAGAACTGGTAACATGCTTTTCACTCACTAACGGCTCCTCTGGTGCCTGTTTTTAGTGGCGCATTAGATTTTACTAGGAGGATGGGGACCAGAATGGCAAGTCTCTTTTTATGGTTCAAGTATTTGCAGAGTTCCAGTGAAGTCACATCAGCCTATTACAGCTGAAACAGGAGAAGGAAATCCTACCTGCTAAGAACCCGAAAGAGAAGCCCCGCCCATGCATAAAGAGCAGCTAAGTTCAGCAACAGTGGAATCTGTGAATCTCTTCCAGAGTTTACTTTTCTGCTAAGGCTAAAACAAAAAACTTTGACTCAGTTTTATTTTCAGCAGTTCAAATTTGGATCATTTGCTGTTTACAGTATCTTGCAATGAACATCTCTAATTCTATATCCATGGCATAAGCCTGGTTAGTGTTGTTCTGTTAGTTTGCCGTCAGACCAAAATCAAAGAAGCTGTTCTTAATCATTTTTTCCTTTTTTAAAACTGGCACATCTAATGGATGGATACCTCCAGAGAGATACTGCAGAGGTGAAAGAAGAAACCACAACAGGTTTTTAATAAAGAAAGCAATAAAATATATGACCTATCAGAAAAAAAAAGAAATCAGTGGAACTCTGTTACTTAAGGCCAAGACAACTGAAATGAAAATTGAACTGTGCCTCTAGGTTTTACACATGCCCATTTCTAACTTCTAGCATTTCCCAGTTTTTCCCCCCTGAGGTCAGATGTTCTTAGACATGCTGCTGACATTTAAAATGGTCACCTCTAAGTGCTGGCCCACAACACCAATACCACTTGGTTACCACCCACATTTTCATCAAACTCTTGTTTTCAGTCTTTTGATCTTGGAACTCACTTTTAACATCAACTTCCAACTTGGGAAGAGCTTTTTTAAAAATCTCACAAGTCTGCCGTTGTTATCTATCTGCATTGCCCTTTTCTCAGCCTACGTTATTTCCTGTCTACTATTCTCCCTCTTTTGTTTTTTTCTCTTAAACAAAACAGCGAAAATGAGAGCGAGGGCACAAGGATGACCTGCTGTTAGTTGGTTCATGACCTAGTTAGAAGAAAGGACTCACCAATCTAAGACCAGTGCCAGGAAACACAGATGTTTGTCAGGTACATTTCAGCTTCAGTGACAGAATTGTTGGCTCCCTGAACTCAGTTCTTAACTCCAGGAAGCAGTTCTTTTTAGTCAGAGTTATAGGCACTCTAACCTAAGTTTACAGCAGGAATATTTTTGAGTGGCAGGAGCAGTTGGATTTCTTTGAAATAAAAAAAGAAATTAACTGAAGCATCATTCTTTAGTGACTAATACATTAAGTGTCTGTTGTCCATTTGTCATTCTGCACATGCAAAATCACTGAGGTAAAGAAAGGACCAAGAAAATGCACAGCTGTCTCAAGCATAAGCATAAGCATAAGCATTTTATTGTCATTGTGCACGCACAACGAAATTTACAGCAGCATTCCTCGATGCACACAATTTCAGACTCATACATCATCATCCTCCACCCATCCCTACACAGCCCCAAATACATCAATATGAAGCAGCGGAGTTTAGCATAGCCACAGCTCTAGAGTAGAAGCTGTCTCTAAACCTCTTTGTCCTAGTTCTGAGGGCCCTGTATCGTCTGCCAGATGGTAGCAGTTTAAAAAGAGAGTGTGCTGGATGAGACGGGTCCCTCAGAATATTTTGGGCTTTATTTAGGCTTCGGGCATTATAGATTTCTTCCAAGGAGGGGAGAGGGCAGCCGATAATCCTTTGTGCAGTGGTGATCACCCTTTGGAGCGCCTTCCTATTCGCCACTGTGCAACTGGAGAACCATACACAGATGCAGTAGGTTAGGACACTCTCTATAGCACAGCGGTAAAAGGACACCAGGAGTTTTCCATCCAGTTGCTGCTTCCTTAAAAGTCTCAGATAGTACAGTCTTTGCTGGGCTTTCTTAACCACCGCTGACAGTCTTGTACTCCCCAGGTCAAATCCATAGCAGAAATTTAAAACTAGCCACCAGCTCCGCCAGATCTCCATTTATAGTCAAGGGCTGAATTTCTGAGCTATTCCTTCTATAGTCCACTATGAGCTCCTTTGTCTTGTTAGTGTTAAGAACCAGGTTATTTTCCCTGCACCATGAGAGCAGTCGGTCCACTTCATTCCGATAGGCAGACTCATCCCCTCCAGAGATGAGCCCCACCACCGTTGTGTCATCAGCAAATTTGATAATGGTGTTACTATGATAGACAGGAGTACAATCATATGTATAAAGGGTGAACAGTAAAGCAGTTCCAGAATAATACTAAACAACTGGAGAAAATATTTTTGGGAGAATGCCAATAGAGGAGAATGACACATCTGTGAGTTAAAAAGATCTGTGCCATAAGATCTGTGAGGTTAAAAAACTGGTTCGTAAATATTCAGTATTCTGCCAATTCTTTCTTGCTTTTCTACTTCTTTGACAATATTCTGCTTACCTCAGAACGCATTACTGAATTAAAGACAGAATTATACCATTTACTTACAGCATCTGGTCACAACAGCTCACTTGCAGCTTACAACAGCTGGCTTCTTTTAGAAAACTTCACAACTGTGAGTCAGAGGTGACCTTTTGCAAGACGGACAAAGGGCTCCAGCCGGGAATGAATTTGTCCTTGAAATTGTTAACCAAACTTTGGATCCCCAGTGACCTTTCTTGCTAAGAAGAGGGCTTTATCAGAGACATGTGTTCAGGACAGCACGATTTCATGTACGGTAAGTTCTGTTGAGGTACCACATATTCAAACATTACTTGCTAGCTCACCGAGCAATGTATATTTTGCAAAGAGTAGCTAATTGCTTCCTACCACTGTGAATGTCACCAGGGAGTCTCAATACAGGCCTAAGAATTGAGTTAAAACAGATCTTTTCAGTAATACAGATGTTTTTGTGTATAACAATTTTAGGGGGGGGGGGGAAGTTCTCTTAAATTCAGGATTGTCTTCCTTTTCAGTAAATCCACTAAATATTCTGAATGCTGGCTCTTGTCCTGTGCCCATTCTATTCTATAACAAGAATCTACCTAATTTAGAAGACCAGCTATACAACTTTTATGGCTAGTACAACTGAGTAGTCGCTGTTGCAGGTCTTGATGGCCTCCCTTGGTAAGAAAGGGGAAAAAACGATACCAAAAACTAAAAATGCTGCAAAAGTCTCTTACACATCTGATACAGTTAGCTTGATAGCATTGTATCCCTAATCTAAGAACACAAGAACATAAGAACTAGCCTGCTGGATCAGACCAGAGTCCATCTAGTCCAGCATTCTGCTACTCGCAGTGGCCCACCAGGTGCCTTTGGGAGCTCGTTTGAAAACGCACTATTTTGCGTGCGTGTGGAAAATCCCTAACAGAGGAAAACAATATGTGAGACAAACAACCCTTCCTGCACCCTGCCATGTATGCAACCTACATACTGGGATCACCTGTGAACCAGCTCCCAACTAGCTTCATAGTTTTAAGGCTAAATCTTTCAAAATACATTTATGTTTGACATGACTTTTAAGAACATAAGAATATAAGAACAAGCCTACTGGATCAGACCAGAGTCAATCTAGTCCAGCTCTCTGCTACTCACAGTGGCCCACCAGATGCCTTTGGGAGCTCATGTGCAGGATGTGAAAGCAATGGCCTTCTGCTGCTGCTGCTCCTGAGCACCTGGTCTGCTAAGGCATTTGCAATCTGAGATCAAGGAGGATCTAGATTGGTAGCCATAGATCAACTTCTCCTCCATAAATCTGTCCAAGCCCTTTTTAAAGCTATCCAGGTTAGTGGCCATCACCACCTCCTGTGGCAGCATATTCCAAACACCACTCACACATAGTGTGAAGACGTGTTTTCTTTTATTAGTCCTAATTCTTCCCCCCAGCATTTTCAATGAATGCCCCCTGGTTCTAGTATTGTGAGAAAGAGAGAAATGTTCTTACTCTAAGGTTCTGGTCACTGTGAACATAGAACTATTCCACATAGAGCGAATGTCTGCTTGAAAAATAGCCTTTAATCTGTGGGCTTCCTTTGAAAATATGATTTTTATAACCTCCCCCCTTGTTGTTATCTGACCTCTTCTGTCATTAGTTTCCACAGAAAGCTATGTAACGAGAACTCTCTGGGCAGTTATGAATGGAATTATGTTCTCCTCTTTGACAGCATAATAGATTTTAAGAACAATTTGCAAATATGTCCCTGAAATGCAGAGGCAGGGTTTCTTATCTTGATCCACACCAAACATTGAGAAAACTAAAAATGTGTTATCTTCTTCATTCAACTTGACATGCTACCTGAAAGTACAACAAAATATCAAATAGCATTCTCAGTAGGAGGAAGATACACCATTATACAGTCAGCTGTTTTTAGACAGTCTTTTATTAATGAACAAATGGTAGTCCATAGGCTGACTTGTGCATAACTGGAATGGTATGCACCACAAGTTTATTTCTTAAGGCTTGTTCACAATTTTATCCAGTGTTTTCTAGGAGGCCGTTCCTTGCGCAGACAATGAATGGCCGACCTGGAGGCGGTAAAGCGCCATCTCCCAGGCATGGCCATTACATACCGCGAAGCGCAGCTGCCGCGCAGCAGCGCCCTGGCGCCTTCAGCGCCCGCCCTCCGGCCTGAAACCGCTGTTTCCCCAGAGTGCTTCCCAGTGCTCTTTTTTTGGGGAAATACGCCCGTGTGAAGCAGCTGCAGCGAGCTGACGGCAGCGGCCTGCGCTGCTTACGCCTCCCCACCCGGCCACCTTACCTTGTCCCTGGGCCTCGGTAGCGATGGCGAGGAATACCTGGGGACATGTCACCCTAACCCTGCGCCCGCTGGAGCGAAGCAGCCAGAAGACCGAGGCGATGTCCCGAGCCTCGGCGGCGAGCTAATGCGCTCAATACGGTTTTCTATCTCTGGCAATTGGCCGGGCACGGTGCTCCAGCATGGGGCGGCTGCCCGGTGTTCCCAGGAGACCGATCCATCGCGAGGACCCGGTCCCAGCGTCTAATCAGATGCGGCGTCAGTCATAAGCGCCCGACCCGGCCGTTTCCAGCCTTCATCTTGGAAACGGCCTAAAGCGAGCTGTTAGCTTGGCAAGCCACTACCATTTTATTCAACCGAAACGAGACATTGGAAATGCATGCCTGCACACGAGTAAAAGTGGCTATAGTTATTCCAGGAGTGGAGGGAGAAGTGCGTATTATTGTGTGAGAAGGAAGTGAAGTAACCATCACATTTCGCTATTGTGTTTGTGTTGTTTTCACCCAGTCTGTGAAAGCCCCACTGCTGAGCCATGTGTGGTTGGAAATTGGCTGTTAGTTGTGTGTGGCAATTGGCAGGAAGTGAGTCGTCACCACCATGGCTAGCCTTTTATATAATAGGATAAAATAGACTTCCTGGAGATGGAAGAGTTTCTGCTTTATAGACAATTCCTTGATTCTCCAGAAAAATTGTTCATCCAATTTGACATTAAAAAATTCTGACTGATTAACCAAGGATATTTTATATATTACAGCATGGATCATGACTATAATGTTAATTAGTTAGCAACATCATCTGGAAGGCATTATGTCATTTGCCATGTGGCAAATATTTCATGGTTATTGCTAGCATCTTTTTATTAAGTTATCATGCATTTATAGCACTTGACCAAAATAATCTCGCACACATTTTATATCACAAAAAAAAAAGCAAGTTCACCCCTCCATGGGTAGTCTTGCCCAAAGCTGGACGATACACCATATGGTCATATGAATGAAATACGTCACTTTTTCCAGATGTAACTTAATATGCTTAAAATAAAAATAAACTTATAAGGTCATTAACTCACAGTTATCCAGGCTCCTTAATAGGATTCTAGGTAGGAACCATCTAAATCTTGTCAGAGTTTTATCAGTAAGAAGATCAGTAGCTATGGACAAGCTTCCCTGAAAGCCAGGTTGCCCATCACTGCTTTTTTTTCTCCCTGCAATTGTGAATTGTGAAAGTCAGTCCAATGTCTGGACCTTTAGGAACCTCCGGCTTTCCCTAGAGGGTACACATTTGGGTAATAATAAGTGATGGCAAGAGAAGGCAAAGTGATGAGAAAGCAAACTCTATGCTGGGGATAATTAGGAAAGGAATTGAGAATAAAACTGCAAAGATTGTCATGCCCTTATATATAAAGCAAGTGGTGCGACCGCACTTGCCAGGAGTACCTAATGTTCAGTTCTGAGTAGCCACATCTCCAAAAAAGGATATTGAAGAAGAGATAGAAAAGAAGTGCAGAGGAAGGAACCTTGAGGATGATTGAGGGATTGGAGACCTTCCTTATGAGAGAGAGCTGCAGCGTTTGGGACTCTTTAGTTTGGAGGGGAGATGTATGAGGGGGGATATGATTGAAGTATATAAAATTATGAATGGGGTAGAAAATGTTGACAGAGAGAAATTTTTCTCTCTTTCTCCGCAATACCTTACTAGAACCAGGGGCATACATTAGAAAATGCTGGGGGGGGGGAAGAATTAGGACTAATAAAAGGAAACACTTCTTCACGCAACGTGTGATTGGTGTTTGGAATATGCTGCCACAGGAGGTGGTGATGGCCACTAACCTGGCTAGCTTTAAAAAGGGCTTGGACAGATTTATGGAGGAGAAGTCGATTTATGGCTACCAATCTTGAGTCCCTCTTTGATCACAAGTTACCAAATGCCTTAACAGACCAGGTGCTAACAAAGGAACAGCTTAGCCATGAAGGCCATTGCTTTCACATCCTGCATGTGAGCTCCCAAAGGCACCTGGTGGGCCACTGCGAGTAGCAGAGAGCTGGACTAGATGAACTCTGGTCTGATCCATCTGGCTTGTTCTTATGTTCTCAAAGGTTTGCCCACTGCTCCCTGTACATCCTAAAATTGTCCCTTCCAATACATCATGTACATCCTAAAATAATCCCTTCTATCCTAAAATAGTCCCTTGCTAATTGCACCCTTTACACTTGTTAACAGGCAAATGGTTCTTTCTCCCACCCTGGACATTCCACAATATATAAACTCCACTTTCTTTACTACCATCAGATCCTCTGACGATGCCAGCCACCAATGTAGGCAAAACGTCAGGAGAACATGCTACTAGAACACAGCCATACAGTCCAGAAACCACACAGCACCCCAGTATTCCGGCCGTGAAAGCTTTCGACAATACACTGTCCCTTCCAATACTTTGCAGTGTTTCAGGAGGTGTGGTTATCTTGTTTAATGGAAATAACAGTGCTTCGGAAAAATGGACACCCATTGAAATAAGCCCCAACTTATGACTCACCAAGCCATCTTGCATCCTCCGGCTATGAATTTGCCAGTTACTGTTTTCTGCAACCTCATGCAATTCATGAAGTCTTCATTCAGTTGAGGGGTGTGTGTGTGTCAATTTATACAAGTCCATTTGACACAAGAAAATCCATAGACTTAATGAATATTACAGTAGAAGGTCAAATTG
This sequence comes from Sphaerodactylus townsendi, assembly GCF_021028975.2. Taxonomy (NCBI): domain Eukaryota; kingdom Metazoa; phylum Chordata; class Lepidosauria; order Squamata; family Sphaerodactylidae; genus Sphaerodactylus; species Sphaerodactylus townsendi. The sequence continues at coordinate 21,317,618 of NC_059434.1, forward strand.
CTTCTTTTGGAAACTTTAAGCTGTTGTAGTATTACTCAAGTGTTTGGTTTTCCTTGCATTAGAGTACAAAAATACAAGGGGAAAAAAGATGCTTATTGTACTTAATGTTTTGAAATGCTTAGCAATGTCTGTGTTTTGAAATCATATACCAAGACAAAATCAAACATGACCAGAAAAAAATCCTTTTTGTGTGTGTTCTCAAGGCTGTTTATGTGCCTGTGGCATGTAAAAGTTTAAGAGTGTCAAACTAATTCCATGATAACTCACTGTTCCAATTTTGCTATTAGTTTTTATTTTTGAATGCATTTTAACTATATTAGTAAGAATGCTAGAGTTGTAATCCTCTAGGGTCTGGCCCTTCCTGCATTGACTCCAGAGAAGTTCGGTCTCTGAGGCCCTTCCTTACTGGTGGAAGGGGGCTTGGAGTCGGTGTTACTGATGCCCGACCCGGCTGACACGAGGACCCGTCCACATGGGGCCCGGTCCCAGAAAGAACCCGGGAGAGATGGCGCCGCTGGAGGCACCGTCGCCCAGTGGACTCAATTCCTGCTCTCAAAGGCCCTCCGGCGTCGTCGCCAGGACCTGGGGACCGCGCCTCCCCTGCCCTAGCAGCGCCTGCTTCCGAAGCGTTGCAGAGCAGGGGCGATGTCCCAGGCCTCAGCTTGCGATCGCGCCGGAGGCTGGAGAGCAGGTAAGTGGAGGGAGGGAGTGGAGAGGGGAAGCACCTGGGAAGCGGCGCTGCAGATTACGCCCATGCGGCCCAGCTGCTTCCAGCCGGCGTTTCCAAGAAAGTGCGCTTCCAAGCGCACTCTGGGAATCGCCGGCTTGGCATGATCCGAGGCCGGCGCAAGGTAGCTCTTGACTGCGCTGCAGCTACGCCCTGTGCGAATGGTTGGCCTGGGGCCAATGCGGTTTTACCGTCCCAGGCTCGCCACTCAACCCGCGCACGTCGCGGAGGAAGAGAGTGTGTGATTGAGTGCATATTGTCTGCTTCACAAAGGCTCATTCCGCACATGCAGAATAATGCACTTTCAAACTGCTTTCAGTGTTCTTTGAAGCTGTGCGGAATGGCAAAATCCACTTGCAAACAGTTGTGAAAGTGGTTTGAAAATGCATTATTTTGCATGTGCGGAAGGGGCCAAACATATGCACATGGATGCCAAAGCCCTGTAAAAGGCACAACCTGCCAGTGTACACACTGTAGCTTCTGACAGATGTTTTGACTGGTGGTAAACTGCAGGACAATTATGTTTTTCAAACGCATCTGTACAAAGACAGCCCCACTGCTTTAAAATAGTATAAACCAAGCCATTTGTGAGTAAATTAATATAGCATACGGCTGGCAGGGAAAAACGTGGACTCCTTTGAAATATGGTATTGGAGGTGAGTTTTACAGATACAGTTTTATAGACTGCCAAAAAAGCAAATAAGTGGGTTCAGGATCAAATAAATCTTGAACTCTCCCTAGAAGCTAAAATGACTCAACTGAAGTTATCGTACTTTGGTCACATTTATGAGAAGACAAGAGTTACGGGGAAAGACAATAATGCCAGGAAAAGCTGAAGGCAGAAGGAAAAGAGGAAAACTCAAATGAGACGAATTGACTTAATAAAGGGAGCCACAGCCTGCAGTTTGCCAAACCTGAACAAGGCTCTAAACCAGTGGTCGGATCCAAAAATTTTAATAACAGGTTCCCTCGCCAGCCCCACCCCTCAGCAAAGGGGGCAGAGGCGTACCTAGGCAAACCTGAGCCCTGGGCAAAACCTGAGTTGGATGCCGCCCCCATGGGCAGCCACCCCACCATGACCCCCCAAATTTTTTTGCACCAGGTCATTTCTAAATCATCATCACATTATAGAAAATGCCCCAACTCACAAATCTGAACACAGCAATGGTGAAACACACAGGTTCTTTGATAGAGACTGGTGAGATAAAAGGTACGACAGGCTGAGAATCAATGAATTGCAGTACCTGAAAGGGATTAACCCAGTTCAGGGAGTTACATTATTAGTACATAAGTGCTACATATGGAACCTTCAAGTTCAAAGGGCAGTGTATCTCTCGTCGTCGGGGAGGCGAGGGTGTGGAGATGGAAAAGCGGACCCAATTAGTCACCCCCTCTCGGCACACACAAATAATTAGTAACCCGCTCTTGGGAACTGGTGAGAACCTGCTGGATCCCACCTCTGCTCTAAACAATACGACATTCTGGAGGTTACCACGAATGGGAAGCACTTAACACATTCTCAGCTGACAAAGAAAAACCTTCTACAACATGTAACAACGGAATACTTGGGCTTGTAAAATAGTCCAAGATAAAGAGAGATCCAAGCAAATCCCTCCAATCTATAAAATTTGGAAGAGTGTGAGGTAGAATGCATTAGCCTCAACAGGAGGTTACTGAAGAAAACGGATCAAAAACTTGTCTGAACCGAGCTTGAGGCAGTAATGAAGAAAAGTCAGGAAGATTCTTAATACAAGTGTTGAAGTCCCAAATAATAGCTGCGACTAACCTAAAATATTAACATATTTCTTTGTGCATTTATATTTAAAGGGAGTGGTGGTCAGCAATGTATTCCCCCTTGTATCTGTGAGGGAAAATAAGCCTCCCATCTATAATTTAGACATATAAATAATTTTCTAGACACTCTCAATGATTTATTGCAGCTTCTATTTTTAATGAAAATCATACTTAATAGAACAGTTTACTTTGGGTTTGACTGCACACAAGATATACTGTAGAGAAAACTTTAGGGAAATTAGGTCTTATTAATTTTAAAAAAAGCTTATGGCTGATTCATCATTTACATTCGGCACACTTCACATTAGCCACTGAAATGAATGATTAATGGCAGAATCCGTCACTCTGCTCATAATGATTTTTTCCAGTATTACACAATGTGAATGAAATTTATGATGAAGTGTCTTAATATCTGTTTTGCTATTTTTACTACTTTAGATCTTTGGGAGATCTTGAAATAGTGGAGAAAAGTTCATTATTGGAATGCATGTGTGTCTCTGTGCATGCTTATACTCACACTACAGGCCTTTCCCCACTTACCTTAAGCCCCGCGCTACTTGAGGAGAGTAGCGTGGGGTCCCCCGGCACTCAGCGCGCGGCATCCCTGGCACTCTTGCAAAGGGCGCCTTTTGATGACCCCACGCAGAGCATAGCGGGGATCAAGCTGAGTGGGGAAACGCCCTACGATAGTTACATAAGAGATCAGACCAGTGCATCACACCAATGGTCCATCTAGGCTACCATCCTGTTTCCAACAGTAGCCAATCAGATTCCATGGGGAAATGCACAAGCTGGACCTGTCACAACAGCCTGCCCTTGCTGACTTCTCCCCAATATTCTGCCTCAGAACTTGGGAGTCCAATTTAGTTATCGTAGCTAACATGCCAGTGTGCTTCACAAATTTACCCATCTCTCTTTTAAATCCATCTCAACCAATGACCATCACCAAATTTTGTGTCAAAGAGATCCACAAGTCAACTACTCTGTGTGTGAAGTAGTATTTCCTTTCTGTCTGTCTTGCATCTATTGTCAACTGGTTTAATAAGGTGACCCTGAGCTATAGTGTTATGGGAGAGAAAGGAAAGCTCCACACATTTCATAATGTTGTAGACCTCACACTAACCCTCAGTTAACTCAGTTGGATTTTCAGCTCCTTCTCATTGTCTAACATTATACTTTAAAGTATAAAACATTATACTTTAAATCAATGAAAATCAAGGTAGAGATCTAATTGCAATGAGCACAGTTCTTCATGACATCCAACTGGTTCTCTTCGACAAGAAACTGACTTTAGTCTTGGGACATGATCGAAGTGGGAAAGGGGACACAATTTCTTTCTAGCACTAGGATCAATGAAGACTATGTGCAGGTTTCACCACACTGTATTGGGCAGGACAAAGGTCAGAAGAAGTGGTGCTTATGATTTATGATTGATTGATTGATTGATTGATATGGTTTTGAATTAGATATGACTGACTGCATCCCGTACGCAGTCTTATGCTTAGAATCTGGCCAATATTCTATAGAGGCCACTATCTGGCTAATCATTATAAAATTCTGGTTAAATATTCACTATCGAAGCTCCATTGACCCAACTTACCTTGAGTGAACGCCACCATTCAAAATGGTGCACAATAGTTACAGCAAAGATAGGGGAACTGGGTTATGACAGTGACTCCTTCAATATGCTAACCTTTACTGAAACTTTTGCCCTCATTAAAGAGAGGCTATTAGCAATGGACTATCAACAACTGCAGAGCTTGGCAAATAAATCTTGTTCACCAATGAATATGTAAATTCCCTTTCCGCAGGGATACCCAGCCTATTATTATATTGCAAGCTCTCACAAAATCCCATACACAGGAGAGCCTATATGCTGGCTAGATTTAACATCATGTCCATCTCATGCTACATAGAGAGACTTAAAAGGTCTTCAGAAGCTGATAAGAAGGATTTGTTGTCCCTGTAGCATAGGACAGCTGGATTCCATCCCACACATTCTCCTGAACTGCTTATTGTATCAAGAACTCCGATCCAGTTTGTTATCCCAAGTTATAGTCTCAATTATGATTGATTATACTGAATCAGATAAAGTAGTTATGCTTTTAAACTGTCAGGATTTTCATTGTTGCCTTATAGTGGCAAAGTTTTTGTCAGAAGTTTGTAAACTGAATGTATGACAAACGCGAAGTTTTTTATTATTCACTTTTAACTGGAACTGTATTTTTTATATTATCATGTATATGCCAATAAAGGCTTATTGAATTGAATTTAATTGAATTTGATATGACTAATTGAATTGTCTAATTCAAGAAGTCCCTGCTAAACAGTGTGGTGAGGTTTGTTCAGGCCATGTGAGAAGACACATTGTGTTGTACTGCACTGTTAGGAAGAAATAAGGTGAAATAACCTCCCAAACAGCCATGAACGCATCAATGAACAGACAAAAAGCCAACTGAAAAATGGGCTCCCTGATTGTGACTGGTGAACAGAACATGAGCTGAACCGGCTGGTGTTCAAGCATCCCTAGCTAGAAGCCTTTTTCTCCTACTGTTAGATTGATGATAATTTTTGATGATAATCATGGTGACAGTAATAATGATATGAAGTGAAAGGCAAAGCAAAACATTCCAAAGCCAGCTGGCATCCCACTCTATGGGAGTTTATCAGTGATGTGGGCCCAATTACAACAGGTTATTAAGATTTCACTGTATTCACATTTGTTCAGGAGCAGCAGTGGCATAGGAGGTTAAGAGCTCGTGTATCTAATCTGGAGGAACCGGGTTTGATTCCCAGCTCTGCCGCCTGAGCTGTGGAGGCTTACCTGGGGAATTCAGATTAGCCTGTGCGCTCCCACACACGCCAGCTGGGTGACCTTGGGCTAGTCACAGCTTCTCGGAGCTCTCTCAGCCCCACCTACCTCACAGGGTGTTTGTTGCGAGGGGGGAAGGGCAAGGAGATTGTAAGCCCCTTTGAGTCTCCTGCAGGAGAGAAATGGGGGATATAAATCCAAACTCCTCCTCCTCCTCCTCTTCTTCTTCTTCATTGAACACCCTTTTGTGATCATCTGCATTACCTTAGAGCCCTGAGGAGAGCATATTTTAAAAAAGCATTTAATAACCATTTTGAGCATTTAATGTCATTTGGATTGCTTGCCTTTAGGCACTTGCCAGACCCTCAAAACTTCACTCAGCTGTACTCTGGACCCTCCTATTTTGTCAAGTATTAGCATCAGATTCTTCCTTTCCCAGCTTTTATCTCCACCATGTATCACTAAATTAGATTTGTGGCATTCAAGATGCACAGCACATCCTTTGCCTGTTTATTATGCAGCAAATTTGACAACTTAAAAAGGACATTCATTGTTAGTCTTTAGAAACCATCCAAAAGATTTGTTTACGAAACCGCTGGCTGCCGTTAACTTGAATTATGTGCTTATATGGTCTTTGATAATGCCTAGATGATGGCTACACACAGTGTTCTTAATATTTTGGTAGCAGAACCAGGTTCCACAGGGAAGAAAAGACAGGAATCTACATATGTGCAAGACATGGTCAGTGTAATCCTAAACAGTGGGTAACTGTGTCTGTAACTGTGCTTTGGATTGTTCAACATTAGACATAAAAGGTTTTATTGTTCCTCATCTGCCCATATTTTATTAATATTATAACCCTTTGTTTTATTCTGGAAGTGCAGGAAGAGACAAGAAGGTCAATAGGTTCAACTCAGTTGCCAGCTTTGTATCTTATATGTGCACAGAATACTCATGCATTATAACTGATGATTTTCAGGTATGCCATCTGAGAAACCATCTAACTCAGTAAGGGAATTAAGGCAATAAGCTGATTCTTGAGCATTGTTCTTTAAACATGCACTCTTCAGCAAAGTACGGGGATGGGAAGGCTGGAAAATTCCATTCCACTGATTTAGTCTTGATCTATCCTTAGGCTTTGCCTACAGGAGGTCTCAGGTTCAGCGTCTTGTAGTAAGGCATTTCAAGCAGTAGGTGTTGGGAAAGACCTCTCTATCCCTCTCTGAGACCTTAAGGCTTTCCCCACTCACCTTCTGCTGTGCGCTACTCCGGGAAAGTAGCACAGGGTCCAGCGGCACTCCCCACTTGCAAGGGCGGCAACCACGCAGCCGCCCCGACGCTTCCGCTCTTGCACCACCTCAGCGTGCGTCATTCCTGGCGCTGAAGAAACGGCACCCTTTGATGACCCCGTGCAGAGTGCGGGGTCGTGGGGAACCCCGAGAGCGCGCCAGGAATGATGCGTGCTGAGGGGGTGCGAGAGCGGCACGCAGCAGAAGGTGAGTGGGGAAAGCCCCCTTGTAAAGCTGATGCTACTAATAATAGTCAAAATACTGATGTACATAAATCAGAACTTTGACTAGTATAATATTCGTTCACGTGGAAATTCACAAGAAATTTGTGGGACTGGTCATCTCATCCCCCCCACCTTTGTTTCTCCCCCTTTCTCCTTAAATCTCTGCCTCTCACTCTCTCCATTCCACCACCTGTTCTTTTACTCTCACCCACATGCCTGTCAATTTCTCTTCCGGCCAACATCCTGTCAATCTCTTTCGCTCTGTTTCTGCCTAACCACCCCAGCGTTCTCTGCCTCCTCAACCCCAGCTTTCTCTCTCTCTCTTTGCCCCTTATCACGCTTTCTTGTTTTTTGGCCCACCCCACGTATGTAGGAGTTGCATGGCAGCCTCGAGCACTACCAGTTGGGGCACTGCCTGTAGGAAAGGAGGTTATCTCCTAGAATGTAAACACCTGAGGGTGATTAATGGTAATGGCTAATAACAAGCACCAGCTGTGGGCTAGGGAGAGCAGATAACTGATCAGGACAACGAGGCTGAAAACATACTCGGAGGTCTGGCTTCTTGAAACTATGCTCCAGTCTCTCTTGATTACCTGAGGAGACTTCCTTGGTTCCTGAATAAAAAGGCTATTGGACTTTTTTAACATCTTGTAGCCGGGAGCTTTCTCATCTTGTTTTATTTTGTCTGGAGGACGAAACTCCTACAGAGCCTGCTGGAGAAATTGACAGGCCACTTGTTATCTGGCATGCAAAGCTACCGAAAGGCCAGAACGACATCACAGGCTCATACACCCCATCATTCTCTTTCTGTTTTTCTGCTCCCCAACCCCCAAACTCTCTATTTCTGCTTCTGTGCTCACTCACTCTCCCTGGCCATTTCTGCACGGGCAGAAAATGACGGCCTGGAGACGGTAAAAACGCCGTCTCCAGGCCGTCATTCGCACGGGGGGCGCAGCCGGCGTATTCCCAGAACGCTGGGAAGCGTTCTTTTTGGGAATATGCCACCGTGAAGCCGCTGCCGAGTGAACGGCAGCAGCTTCACGCCGCCTCCCCCACCCGGCACTTACCTTGTCCCTGGGCCTCCGGCGTGTCGCCGAGGCCTGGGGACACGCCCCCCTGGCCTGCGCCGCTCGAGCAGGCGTGCAGGGCCAGGGGGGCGTGTCCCCAGGCCTCGGCGACATGCCAGAGGCCCAGGGACAAGCCAGGTCGGCGGGGCGCCGGCGCTTCGCGGCACCGGCGTCCCGCCTCTTCCCAGAACCGTCCGTGCGGACGGTCCCAGCGTCTTCGGGGCGGCGCGGAATGCGCCGACCCAGCCATTTCCGCCGCCATGCGGAAACGGCCCCTTTTTGTTTTCCCACACTCCCCTCTTCATTTTCCTTTTTCACCTTTTTCACTTATCTCTGTTTTGTGGAATTCTGACAGAACTCATTAGTGCTTGGATTTTCTTGGTTGTCTTACTATCAGTATGCTATTTGCTGCTTAGCAGAAATGGAGGTAATAGAGTTTCCAGCTGTGGGTTGGGAAATATTTAGAGATTTGGGGGTTAGAGCCTGCAGGAAGGTTTAGTGAGGAGAGAGACTTCAATTGGGTATAGAGCCCACCTTCAAAAGTTACTATTTTCTCCACGTGAACTCATCTTTGTCACAGGGTGCTCAGTTGTAATCCCAGAAGATCTCCTGCCAGCACCTGGCAGTTGGCAACTGGATAAGATACAATATTTTGTCAGGGTGAAGGCAGTTGATCCAGGATTTGATAAGGATCTAGTTTGCCAAAAGAAAACAAATGTGGGTAAGAAAATGTACATTCAGAGGGGTGAAGATCCAATAATTTAGATTTACCAGCAAAAAAATGTCAGCGGTTAACTTCAGATCCTACTCATAATCTTTTAGGAGGGGGGTTAAATCAACAGTGGAACTAATTGGCAACACGTGTGTGAGGGGTATGGAAAAAAAATAAATGTGAGCAGCATGAAAAATTGTGGTCTTCTTACAAGAAGAAGAAGAGTTTGGATTTATATCCCCCCTTTCTCTCCTGTAGGAGACTCAAAGGGGCTTACAATCTCCTTGCCCCTCCCCCCTCACAACAAACACCCTGTGAGGTAGGTGGGGCTGAGAGAGCTCCGAGAAGCTGTGACTAGCCCAAGGTCACCCAGCTGGCGTGTGTGGGAGCGCACAGGCTAATCTGAATTCCCCAGATAAGCCTCCACAGCTCAGGTGGCAGAGCTGGGAATCAAACCCCGTTCCTCCAGATTAGATACACGAGCTCTTAACCTCCTACGCCACTGCTGCTCTTGGTTCTCTCCCCCCCTTCTTGTTTAAAACTCAAAAAGCATAAATAAACCACCATTCTAAACACTGTTGCTAACCTTTGTACCGAAAGACATTGTCTTGAGGGAAAGGAAACTATTGATTTCTGCCCTCTTCAGATGTTTGTGTCCTTTTCTTTGTCAGCGGGTGGTGTGCTGGGAAGCTGGCTGCAAAAGCTACAAAGCCTTGTGGGCAGAAGAAAAGGCAGACAGAGTCAGTTTCTAACAGTATAGACCTTCTTTTCAGCGGTACAACCAAAGGTCTTTCTACTACCTAAGAGAAGCCTGAGATTCCCTTTTGCAGGCTTATATTCCTCTGCAGAATTTAAAGATCTGTACATGGGTTATTCCATTGTATCCTCTTTGTATCCCTCTGAGGTAGGTCATCATGAAAAGAGAGTCTGTTATCTGTTCAAGAGTGGGTTTTTTGATGACATTTATAGCCATGTCTCCTTGCACTACAGCCAACTTTCTGATTACTTCATTGTTTCTCTGTGGCCTGACCTGGCATTAGGAGCCTTAAAGATTCAACCTGATACTGCAGGATCAGTCGGTCCCAAAGGCTATAAGGAACTTCACACGGCTCAATGGCTCCCTGAATCAGGAAGCAATTACAAACTTCAGAGGCATTCCGGAATGGTTAATTGTTCTTACTGGTGGCCCTTGTGCTCCGGTTTGTTTATTGACTTCCATCATTTCTAATCTGCCTTTGCTGCTTTCCCTGCTTGCAACTTCAGCTCCTAGTTTATGATCTGGCAGAATCTCAGCTCTGTTCTTCCCAGTGCTCAGACCCAAGGGCTTCCTTGTGGCTTTGACTCCTGGTTTAGAATTTGACACGGTCTCTTGGCTTCTGATCTTTTAGTGTCTCTCTGCAACTTGAGCTCATGGCTTACAACTTCTTATAGTCTTGGTTTTTGAACTTCATCCCTGGTCCCCATTCTGGACTCTTGCTACTGCCCAAAGGTCTTAAAATGACACATGGGGCCCTTCCCCACTTACCTTTTCCCGAGGGCTGCTGCCCGCAATTCCGAGCGCGCAGCATCCCTGGCGTTGGCCGGGCTCCCGACCAGCGCTCATGAGTCATCAAGCGCCCTTTGAGAAAGCATGGGGATATTTTGTAGCGCTAAGAGTAGCGACAGCAGCAGCGTCCGAGTGACTCTTTGTCGCGCCCTCTCAGTGAGGCGCCGAGGGGACCCAGCTACTCTCTCTCAGTGGCGGGCTTAAAGGTAAGTGGGGAAGGGCCCTTCGATACAACTGGTATTAAGTTCACTAGGTGAACATGATCGGCTTACAACTTCTTATAGTCTTGGTTTTTGAACTTCATCCCTGGTCCCCATTCTGGACTCTTTGCTACTGCCCAAAGGTCTTCAAATGACACATGGATACAACTGGTATTAAGTTCACTAGGTGAACATGATCGACAGAAGCACTGGGCTCCAATGCTAATCTGTTAACATGCACTGAGCTCTGCTCAAAGTGGACCATAATTTCTCCTTGCTGGCACCCAGTACTGGAGCGAGGGGGAACTGCACCTGGGGCACATGTGCACCCTGCGCCCTTGCCATGCCACGCTTGTCCTGGAACAACCCGCCATGCCCCCGTACCAGCACATGCCCAGTGCATCATGCACCACCACCCCCGCCCCCTTGGCACTACGCCACTGCTGGTACTTACTCATTATAGTAGGGGGTTCCCAAACTTTTTTTAACCTATGAGCACTTTGGGGATTCTGACACAGTGTGATGGGTGTGGTCACAAAATGGCTGCGGTGGCAGACCTTCAGTGAACATCTGATCAGTGAAATCTGCACAGTCAACCAAATCTCCAATGGCCAATCAAAAGTCTTGCTGGTCAAAAGTCTCATCTACTTTCTAAAAACACTTGGCAGGCACCAGGAAAGGTGTTGTGGGTGTCATGGTGCATGTGGGTCTCATGTTGACAACTGCTGTCTTATAGTTTTGATGAAGGCCTCACCCAAACATGTCTCTGTAAGGCAAAGCTGACCTTTTTTGTTGCTTCATCATTCCTTGCAGGTAGTAACTTAAATAGTGGCATACAATCTTGTGGCTTTTTTTTCTTTTGGCGAAACGTAGAAGTATGTTACTTGAGTTGTTTATCCTTCTCATTTATGTGCGTTGTCTTCTCACCAGCACAAGGTGACTGTGGAGGAAAATCTCTCTTGCAACACACTGGTGATAAAAATATTAATAAACAAAACAACTGACAGTTTAGTGTTCTTCAGGGTATTTTACAACCAGCTGTCCAATGTTGCCTGGCCCTTCCCCATCATAGGGAAATGCAAAAGTTTGCAAGCTGGTTTTACTTTCCTCTTTGTATTTACATGCAGAGTACACAAAGTTGCTTGCAACCAGCCTAGGCTAACCGGAAAGTCACTTAGTCCTGATAGATCATTATAATGAAATCTATTTTCTTCCAGATGGGAATGTAGTAATTGTTCCCCAGACTTGAGATAATGGAACAGCTATCATATTAAAGGCATGCAGTGCTACAAAGGGATGTAGAAAGTAAATTCGCTGACAATTAATTAATTAGCAAGAGCCCCAATATGGAAAGACGTTTTCTTGAGTTTCTGGGTGTAATATGTGGTGGTACTAGGGATGCTTACGCAGAAGTAAAAGCCTGCATTTAATTGTGTCAAATGCCAGATAAGTACACAGACAATTAGTGGAGCATCAAGGCTGAATTAGTTATTTTTTGCCTGTCTCTGAATCCTGTATTAACCATCAGGACTAGTAACATGTTGTTTTAAAAACGTTATAAGAGAATATGCTGATTCTGTGCAGTAGAAGACAAAGAGAGCAGTAGAACTAGATTAAGGTACAAATGCAAAAATACACCATCATCATGAAAGCTGCATGACCTACAGATGCTGATAACAGTACTACTTGTAGTTCAGGGCACTAAAGTGATCACAGCGGTAATAAATTGCTCATAGTGGACATAATCTACGACAATCAGCATTACTGCGGAGTACAGGCTCGCAGATGCTAATGGGAGTTAGATTCACTGTTTTCAGGGAATAGAAGTGAAAGAAAATGACTCATCTGCCTGATATTGGAAATAACAATTGCAGTTTAGTGTACACAACAATTTGTGAATGAGTCACCAGCCAGTTGAGCCAGAGGAATGCGAGGAGAATGAATGAATGAATGGCCAGTTGAGAGGCTCCACAAAGTGGAATTAAGAATGAAGTAATCAGCGTTATTCAGCAATGTACATTCTGGATTCTTCCTTGTTTCGCAAAAGAGGACTGGAAGAAGTGAACAGGATCAGCAGTGGCGTAGTGGTTAAGAGCAGGTGCACTCTAATCTGGAGAACCAGGTTTGATTCCCCACTCTGCCACTTGAGCTATGGACGCTTATCTTGGGAACTAGATTAGCCTGTGCACTCCAGCACACTCCAGCTAGTCACAGTTCTTCCAAGCTCTCTCAAACCCACCCACCACACAGGGTGTTTCTTGGCAGGGGGGGGAGGGAAAGGAGTTTGTAAGCCCCTTTGAGTCTCCTACAGGAGAGAAAGAGGGGGGTATAAATCCAAACACTACTACTTCTTTATATGGAATCTGTTTCCATAGGAATGGCTCTGCTAGTTTTGGTCTAAAATGCTATGGATTTCCTTTCCACTTTCCCAAGGAAACCTTGTTGAAGCCATAGTACGATAATGGTAACAGTCAGGTAAAATTGCTCATGGCATGCCAAGGACAGTAAAGGTGGAGCTATCTCTTGAGTGGCAGGTTAAAGTCACAGAATATGGGTGGGAAAGTGCATGATGCAAAAACATTGCTGAAGCTAAGCAATTATGAATCTGGCCAGTGTCTGGACAGGAGCCCTCCCCTGGGAATCCTACGCAAGTCTCTTTGGATTCCATGATGGAAGAAAGGTAGGATATAATTGCTGTGAATAAAAAAAAAACCTAAATATGCAAGGCTCATTCCGCACATGCAGAATAATGCCCTTTCAAACTGCTTTTAATGCTCTTTGAAGCTGTGCGGAATGGCAAAATCCACTTGCAAACAGTTGTGAAAGAGGTTTGAAAACGCATTATTTTGCATGTGCGGAAGGGGCTTAAGATTATGGAAAAAAGATGTTTAATTCCATGACATTTTGGCTTGGCCTCTTCATATCTTCTGGCCACGCCATCTCAGCCAAGAAATTCTGGAGCTTTAGGAAATAACATAATGGTGACAATTCCCTTGAGAAAAGAAAATATCTGCATTATTTCTTCTAATGTAGAAAAACCCTTTTTAAAAGTTTGGAATCTCTTGACCTTTTCCTTTACCTTTGCATGTTCCCAGTTCCCAAAAGGTAAGCAACAAGCCCCAGAGTGGCTTTGAGTTCTGCCAGCTAGACATCGTATTCCTCATGGATTGAACCCTAACCCAGGACTTTCTGTAGGCCATCTGTTTTTTTTCCTCATAAGAAAACTACATGAACATGATACATGGGTTTGGCTATTTAGATGCTTCAGTTACCCTGCACATGCATTGCTTAAGCAACATGTTAATTACACAATGCATTGATTAGTTTGGACAACACCATGAAAATGATTTACAACTGCAGTGTAATACTTGTTATTTCTGTCTGAGAATAGACAGTTATATAAGGACCAGAAAATCTGGCAATCCTTTTTTCCCCTAACAAAAGGTAACTTTTTTGTGTGTGTGGATCATCCTTATTTCTTCTGACAGCAATTTCCTTTGTGTAAAGGTTCATGCTTTCCAAGGATGACTGCACGAATTTTACCTGTTTCGCCTTTATGTAATATTAGTGGAGTCCTGGGGTTTTATTGCAAGACAGGAGAAAGAAAGTTTTAGAGCTAAAAGCAGTAAAATAGGAAATAGAAAACATCAACAACAGGAAGAGGGTGGGTTTTTTTCTCTCCTGGATTATAAGTAGGAATGTTCAGAGTTGTTCTGTGAAAGTCCTCTAGGCCTGTTGAAATTGTTTTATTTCCCTTGACATTTCTAAGAAGTTTTTCCATAGCAAATCATATTTGATTTAGACAAAACCTATGGAGCTGGGTTGCCAACTGCCTGGATTTAAAAACTTGTCCTGACTCCTTTAATAGAGCCTTAGTGGGCTGCCATCTACCAAATGATGTTATTCATCTTCATGTCATGAAGAGCTTCCCTCTTGCTTTTCCTGGGCCCTCTGCTGGGGTCCCAAAATTACAACAGAAGGCGAGACTTGTCTGTTAATTGACTGATGGTCTGTGGTAGTTTTGTGTTATTTATACCTAAAATTCAATGGTATTTTTAGAGTGAAAGTTTTGAAGTATTTAAAATGTTTCATACTTGTTTTACCAGATGTTGGAAACTGCCCTGAGCCTACTAGGGAAGGGCAGTGAAAAAAATATATACATACGTACATAAGCAAGTCTGCTTATTTAGACAAAACATATGAAGCTGGGCTGAGGAGCAGCAGTGGCGTAGGAGGTTAAGAGCTCGTGTATCTAATCTGGAGGAACCGGGTTTGATTCCCTGCTCTGCCGCCTGAGTTGTGGAGGCTTATCTGGGGAATTCAGATTAGCCTGTACACTCCCACACACGCCAGTTGGGTGACTTTGGGCTAGTCACAGCTTCGCGGAGCTCTCTCAGCCGCACCTACCTCACAGGGTGTTTGTTGTGAGTGGGGAAAGGCAAGGAGATTGTAAACCCCTTTGAGTCTCCTGCAGGAGAGAAAGGGGGGATATAAATCCAAACTCTTCTTCTTCTTCTTCTGCTTCAGGACCCAAGAATACTGCTGGATAAGCAGGTGGCAGCTGCAACCAGGAGTGCCTTTTCCCAATTTTGACTGGTTAGCTAGCTGTGACCTTTTCTGGGTAGAAAGGATCTGGCTACTGTGGTGCATGGCCTAGTTACACCTAGATTAGATTACTGCAATAGACTGTACATGGGGCTGCCCTTGTAAAGTGTTTGGAAACTTCAACTAGTACAGAATGCTGCAGCCAGGATATTGATTGGAAGGGATCATAGGTACCATATCATTCCAGTATTGGCCCATCTATATGGCTCTCAATTCATTTCCAGGCACAATTCACAGTGCTAGTGTTGACCTTTAAAGTCCTATGTAATTTGGGAACAACATATCTGTCATCCTCGGAAGGCCTGCTTCAGGTGCCCTCTAAGAGCAGGCAGGTGGCAACTGGTAGATGCCATTTGTGCTGTCAGCAGGCTAGGCATGGTCAGGTCTGGCCTTGTGGGGCCAAATGGGCAGCAGGCAAAAACGCAGTCCATTAACAGTCCAATGGGTCAAGGCAGGAGGCAGGCAGAGTGTAGTCAGATAACAGTCTGCAGGTTACAGATAGATAACAGCCTACAGGAGAACCAATAAACAGGCTGGGGATCAGCAATGAACCAGGCACACGGTGGCAACAGGTAACACACTTGTTGCACCCAGGCAGAAGCAAGCTCACAGCAGGGCTTGTATAGAGAGCCTTGTCTCAGGGGTTAGGATTCTGCAAGGAGTTAATCCTCATCAGATGCAGACACTTTTATCTTCCCATATCTTGCTACAATACGAGCACTCCTTCTTTGCTTCTGCAGCAGCTGTTTCTGCTGCTGCCTCCTGTGCATGGCTCATTATTGAGTTTCCTAGGAGGATCTTCAGGCTCCTCCACCTGCATGTCATGAGGCAGGGAAGGGCTGGGAGTTGGCTCTGCTGCCTAGTCTTCCTCAAGAGCAGCCAACTCTGACTGCATCATGTTGTCAGGTTCTGTATCAGAGTCCTCTGTATCCTGGTAAGTACCCTGGGGCTGGCTCATGACATCCTTCTCAGTTGTTGCACCAAAACTCTCTGCCTCCTTCTGTTGCTATCTTTCACCAGCAGGTGAAGAATTTTTGCTTCATTTGGCATTCCCTCTGTGATCCCTCCTTTTTACCTATTGTTTTAATTGCTGCTTTCATGTTTCTGTAAGTGCATTTTAGCTCTGGTTTTCATTGTTTTAATGCAGTATTTTTGATGGTTGTAATGGTTTTTTAAGATGTGATTTTATTGTTATGTATTTTTAAAAAACTTGCTAGCCATCTCAATGGCCTTTATGAGTAGGAAGCATATAAATGAGTAATAATATATTCCCACAGTACCGTGATGTGAAAGCCTATTGTAACACAGCATATCTGTAAGAGACTTCTGACCTCCCAACCTGTCATTTTGTCCTTGTGGAGTGAAATGTTACCAAATTACACAGAAATGTGGTGATTACTGTGTTAATGAGGAAAGTTTTGCTGAAGTAATAAAGAACACAGGTGTACACAGTACGCAATTCCTCTGCCCTGTAGGAGTCTTCAACCACTTCATCTCCCTCCACCCAATAATTGGCTGGAAAACTGATCATTCACCTACAGTCAAGGGAGGAAGATGTTCTGAAATGCCTACAGGTGTTGCTGAAAAGAAAAGCGAATTTTTCAGGTTGAGGAATATGATTGAAAACAATGACTCCATGATCAAATAAGTTGCAGCGTTGTTACTCTCATAACCCCATCTGCTGGTGGAGGCCTTTCTCTCTACTGCACACTGCCTTACCAGCTTTGCTGTGTTTGACTTCACAGTAAGAGGGTTGTCTTTATTCCCACTCCACAGGAGGGGAAATGAAGTAGAAATGCAAGGATGATTTCTTCTCCAAGGCTAGCACTGTGGAGAAGTCAAAAGCCAGCTCTCCTTCTACTGATAGATCCAGTAGCTCAAGTCACATGGAAAGCCACAATTGTTTGCCGGGGAACTCCTACCACCTACCCTCCCTCTCAAATGATCACCCCTGCTCCACATTTCTTTATTTCAGCAGCAGATAAATGTTATCCCTAATGGCCAGGGAATCCATGATCAGCTCATCGCCCAGGTACTTCATACGGATGGAGAAGTTCCGGTTCTTGAGAGCTTGGGGTATGTCACTAATCTACAAAGATTAGTGGATGCTGTGGCAGGTTAGGGCTACCACTAAAGATTGCATTCCAGAGCCTGGTTCTTCCCTATACATCCACTGAATATCCCTGCAACTTGGTCAGTGTTTTCAGTACTGTTACATTTCCAATAGCTCAGTGTACATCATAGTATACTTTTATTACTGACAATTATATTTCTGCATAACTTGTATAGAACTGGCACTCTGCTTGGGTATTCAGAGGCATCCATAAATTAAGGAGGAAAACCCTAAAACAATTAAAGATCTTGTTGTAGTGAGATGAAGGTTGGCCAGAGGAGAGAAGAGAGAAATACCCTTGCCTGAGTTTTGGCTGGGGAAATGAAAAATGTCCCCAGATGAAAAATAAGCATCGTGCTGACATATGCCGTCTACATTTCTCCCAGATGGATTTTGCTTTCTTACTTAATCCAGAACCGTGGTCTTTTTTCCTTTTGTTAGCACAGAATCTTCCCTCGAGTACAGTCTAAGCACGAGTATTGAGTTATCTCTTGTTTTCTGTGCTCTGCGCATCTCTACTTCAGTTCTCCTCCTGTGGAATGTGCCCAGTGAGATTTCAAGTGGAATATTTACAGCATATCATTTGCAATATTGGATGGATTTTGCAACCACCACGAATTCAAGTGGGGGTTTAGTATATTCTTTTGGAAATTCTCACAGAGGGAGGCAGGGAATCCAATTCTTCTGAAGTTAACAGGAGTTTTGCACTGGTATCTATGTGCACAGAGCATTTGTTACAGTCTTGTGAGCTTTGTTCTTAAACTTTTTTGGGAGGGGGGTTGATTATTTAAAATTGGACCCAAAGACCTCTGCATTCTGTCCATTTGTGCCATGCAGCCATTTCAGGTTTACATCCAATAACTATTATTCCTCTGTTGAGATAGAATTGCAATATGTAGAAATGACAGATCAAAGGCTGAATCAGCACTGAGAAATCAATCCAGATACATCCAGGTTTCAAAAGGATCTGCACTTTTTCATCGTTTCACCAACCCCACTGCAGCACATTGCTAGGGAAGACATCTGTGCCCATCACAGATTCAAACAATGCAGCAATCCCCACGGACACGCGATCGACTCGGCAGGTCTATCTGATTGGCTGTCAAGCCGTGTTGGGGCGGGACCTTTCTTAAAAAAATTTTTGCACGGAAATACACGGAACATCAGCATGCATGCACAATAACCACGGCCAAGCAACTTTCTCCTGATAGGCTATCGTGTTGCCATTTTGCTTTATTGAACAGTTTCATAAATGCGTTGGCATATTGGCACAAAAGTTTCGGACCCACGTGCCCATTTTTTAACGTGCCTGTGTTCTCATGCCAACATTTTCACATCCCCACTTTTGAGCTGGCCGGGGGGAAAAGGCTGTGCACGCTTCGCTCACTGCCCGCTGCACTCTCATTGGCTGGAATCCCCTGTGTCATTCACTACGGCGCGAAATACAAATCTGGATCCAATCCCTGATTTTCCCCACCGATCTGGATTGGACACATGTTTTCTGAAAAGGTGCTCAATCATGCAGGTCCTAGGAAAACACGTGATAAGGGGGCGAGGGTGCACCAGAACTGGCATGAATCCGTGTTTGGTGGTGTTGCTGTGGGGAGTTCGTCCTGAAACCTGGATATTTCAGGTTACTATCATGGGATTAATCGCCAGTGGGGATTCGACCAAAGATAATGCTGATTGGCAGGAGCTAAATATTCTAATGCATAACTTCTGGGTCACTACCCCTTTCTGCTCTGGGGGAACAGAAACTTAATCAGGACACAGAAAAATAGAAAATGCAAGCAGAGTGCATGTTATGGCATTACCAAAGAAATGACTAGATTAGTCTGGTTTTATCCATGTTCAAAAGTGAGAGCAAATTTCATTTGGATTCATTACCCTTCGGAGTTTAACAAAAGGGCATACACAGTTTGAGATCTGACTCATGATGTTTCAAATACACTTCTTTACTGATTTTAATGGAGCAAAGACTTCATAATAAGAACACTCATCCCTTCCTTATAAAGTACCCCTGCAGTTGTCTAGTGAGCAATATACTTAATATTATGGCAAATATTATCTTGCTGCTTTGGAGAATTTGCTGTGAAGAATGTTAGTGTGTGCCTGTGAGAGGGAGGGAGGAGAATAATATCGATTACAGTTTTCATGGTCATCTTGCCCGAACCCCTGTCATTATATCTCTCTTGATAGCTGTTAAAACTGGTCTATTCATAAAAATACGTAGACCATCTGTGGGCAACTTTTTAAATGGTTAAGAGCAGTGAACTCTAATTTGGTGAACCAGGTTTGTTTCCCCACTTCCCCCTGCTCCTCTACATGCAGCCTGCTAGGTGATCTTGGACTAGTCACAGTTCTATCAGAAATCTCTCGGATGCCTGTTGTGTGTTTGTGGGTGTGGGGAAGACATTATTACAAGTGTTTTGAGTCTCCTTTTAGCAGAGAAAAGTGGGATATAGAAGCCAACTACACCAGGAGCATTTTCAAGCCCCCTTACAGAAATCACTGAAAGATAACGTACTTCTTTGTGGTGTACAAATGGGGTGAATACAATGTCTTGTGTTTAATACATTTCATATTTGGGGTTTTTTTAAACTGGAAAATTTTCAGTAGAGCCGACTGAAGTCAATATCCATCAACTTTATTCAGTTGTTACTGAAAATATTCGGCTTCAAAACCCTGAACCCCAAATTCAGGCTCATTCCGCACATGCAGAATAATGCACTTTCAAACTGCTTTCAATTCTTTTTGAAGCTGTGCGGAATAGCAAAATCCCCTTGCAAACAGATGTGAAAGTGGTTTGAAAACTCATTATTTTGCGTGTGCAGAAGGGGCCTCAGTTTTTGGCTTAAAAACCCCTGAAAACCTAAAAAAGCTGGTACAAGGGCTTGGGAAATGGCAGGGAGTAAGAACTGCCTCCACCATCAGTGGGGCAGAGAACTCCATGCAGTGCTGAGCCTGCCCAGCGTGGCATGGATTTCTCTCCCTACTACCCCCCCACCCCCAGCTCCCATCCATGTGGACTTGGAAAAATGGTGACAGGGAAGGGGGGCGGGGAATTGAAAAAGCCCTATGTTATTTGGCTTTTTCGGCACCAGGTGCATTTGGCTCTTCTGAATGCAGATGTTTTTTTAATTGGTAAATTAAAAAACTTAAAAGCTGATATGGCTTTTGGTTTGTGTATCTTGAGCATATTGTCAAGAAGTTTTTTCTGGAAGCCGAACTAGAGTCAGATTTTTCCTAGTGCATAATGTTGCTACTGGTTTTCTTCGTCCCACCCACCTCTAGCCCACTTTTCAATGATTGGACTGTCATCAGGGCTTACCCAAATCACCATCCCTAGTGCATGCCAGGATTTCTAACAAAGCTCATTGATAATATTTGGATTCTTTCACTCCTCCCCACCTTCCCGCCATTCCCCATCTGAGTTCTACCCATTTCGGAGCGATCAAAGAGCTTTAAATTTTTTCCTAGAGTTTTCGGGAGTTCTATCAGTTCAGCAATATATCTTGCAAATGAAGCAGCGAAGCAACACTGAACAAAACACATGTGCATGCACAAAAAGAAAATGATAGGCAGCAGAATCAAGGGAGCAGCAGTGGATGGTAGCAGTGGCGTAACTAGGCAAACTGGAGCCTAGTTGGACTAGGTGGACTCCTTGATCAGAAGTGAACCTTAAAAGAACCAGAAATGTTGGGGCTCATGCCTCCCACAAAACAAAAACATTAAAACAGAATCAGGACAACTTCTTACTTTTTGATAATATCTTGTTTTGTTTGTTGTCTCCTCAATAACTCTCATTGAACCTCCTTCCTTTTTGTGTATCTCTGTATTTATGTACTTACGTTTTATTTAAGTGTGTGTGTGTGTGTATATACACACACACACACACACACACACACCTATTTATATTTCTAAAATGCTGTTTTAATTGTTTGCTGCCTTAGAGCCCCTACGTTGAATGGAAAGGCAGCATATAATTTTTTTAATACAGTAAAATAACCCATTCTATTTCTTCCTCACCTTGCTTAGAAATAATGACTGAAACTTGAGTGAAAGGGAATACCAGAAGAGTAAGGCAAACATAACGAGCCTTCCAAACAGCAAGAGTCTTGGTGAGTGAGACCAGGTTCTGAGCCCTCATAACCCTCATAACCATAACCTCAGAACATCACAGGTGGACTAAAAATGTGCACACCAGCCACGCAACCTCATTTGAAATGGGACCTTGTCCATGTGGAACACTGCCCAGTGCATTCTTTTTCACACAGATACTGTCAGACTCAATGTGAGGAATACTCACATATCTCTAATTAATATGATCTGGAGGGGATCTTGTCATTCTGACAGATGTGGAAGACAAAATACGAATACCGTAGGCATGACTTGTTTTCAGAGTCGAAGGCTGTGAATAATACAATTGTTTTATAATGCTGGAGACCTCCATTAGCGCACACCTAAGGCTAACATTGATCTTAGCATGTCTATATGAGCGACATCTCGTATATTCCCCGAAAATGGCAGGATACCTTATCAAAACAGTGGAGTTCATTTATAGCAATTGACATAGACACGATTATATCCTATGATGCCAAGAGAAGGCTAGCTAACTACCAAACAGTAGACTTACACTCACACACAATGTTGATATGAACTATAGGAATTATTACAGAGGAGATCAAGACATTTTGGTGTCTCTTTCAAAAAATGTAGCCCAAGGATGAAGAGATACCAAGAGGCTCGTTGGCTTTTGTAAAACATGATAGGAATGTGAAGAAGATAGGTCTGTCAGTGGCATGGAATAGCTAGACCCAGGATAATCTCATTGGCTGCACAATGGTTCACAGGTTGATGAGGTCTTTCTGATCACAGGTGATTAATAAAATGTATATGTAATACAAATGAATAAATCAGTATGAAAATAATGCATTGATATGGTTTTATTCTGGTTACATTTTTGCAGCTATTTTTGCCAAATGAACAGAAACAATAAAAGAACAAGAAAGTGCTTGACTATTTTTTCCTTTACTAGGATTTTGAACGTTTTTTTCATTTGCAATTATTCATAACCTTAAATCTGGGAACATCGTTCAATGTATACCTTTTTAAAAGCATGATCTATTTGATTCAGTTTACATCAGAGCTAACATTAGGACCAGTTTACACAATTCTATCTAAAGTCACTCTTAATTGGTCTATTGTGGGATAGATTAATTTTCGCTAGTATAACCCCTGTGTAAGAATGGGATGACCCAGAAAGGGGTGGAATCTGAAAAGAAGCAGAATGCAGCAGAACTCATGAGGTTGGAAGAAGCAAGGCTACCAGGCTGAGACCTTGATTGATTTTATTAAGCCCTAAACACCTTGTTTCAGGGTTTTTGTGTATGTAAATGGTGAGAGTTTTCTGGGAACCTTCATCATCTTGAATCCCGTTCACCAAGCCTCTGAAGTCTTCAAAAGCCAGCCACCAGCAAAGAAGAATTGGACTTGGCAATATCAGTAGACTGTAAATATAAGGACTTGAAAATGCAAACTTAACAGGACTGTAAAGTGTGGCCGTTTCCGCACGGGCAAAAGGAGCGACGCGATGACGTCGTAAATAGCAACGGCTCCGAAAAAAAGCATTCGCACAGACAGGTGGAGCTGCGGGCGTCCGCAGTCCCGCAAAAATGTGCCGGTTCGCACGGAGGCGCTGCGGAAGCGGCGTCTCGCCACGTGACTGCCCTGATGTCCTGCCCGTCCCCCATCAGTCATTGCCTCCCCTCCCAGCTACTGTCAGTCCCAGTGCATGTTACCTGTGAGACCAGAGTGTGTATGGGCAGCCACCATCTGCACAGGCGACATGGATCTGGGAAAGGTGCTTGCCCATGCAGGAAAATCACCAGGGACAAACGTGTGTGTGTGTGGGGGGGGGGGACGGTGACCAAGCTTGGCCTTTGGCAGTTGCCATTGTTGAGAATGGCTCCGTGGCGGTGGTTCGCATGACTGCGGGCGTAAAGGCCGGTGAATCACATATATGTGGAAAAGAGCTGCCGAAGCGTTGCTTTTGAATACCGGCGCCTTCGCTCACGATTAAGCTGCTGCTGACGGCAAAGAACGGCGCACCTCCACTATAGCGTGCAAATCAGCTCGGCTTCTGACATTTCTTTTCCCGCTTCGCATCGACAATGCCATATTTCGCCAAGTAGCGGAAACGGCCCCTAAATGTTAAATGTTTTAAAAGTGTTATTTGTTAAGAGAAGTAAACTGTTTTGTTTTAAATTGAGTTCTTTGCAACTCCTTCCAAGTACTGCCCCACAGAACCCACAGAAAGAGGTTACACTAGCAGAATAAAGACACTCTCCACTCACACACACTTTCCTTGCACACACAGCTTTCAACTCAGGCTTGGCAAAAGATCCTAAAGGGCACAATTTAAGTCCTTTCTACCCCTCTCCCATTGGCTATCAATCATGTTGAAAGTGAAGGACTTTTATGCTATTTCCTGCCTCAACCACAGAGGGGTTTGTACCAGTAAGCCAGATGCTATATAGGGACCCAGGGATTGACACCTTTACTCTATCATGCTGGCACTATCCCTTTGATGTTAGACTGATACTCTCAGGGACTTCCTTCCTTCCATCTCACTCCTTCTTGCTCCCTCTCCCTTTACACTTCAACTGCACCATGTGTGTAGAGAGGATGGATGCTGAGTGCATCCATCCCCATCCAGCTAGATTAGATTAGATTAGCGAACCTATCTACCTACCTTTCTATCCAGAATGGAGTTCACTAATAAATACTCCTTTTATTAGATTAGAAACTACAAACAACTCTGACTTTTCTTTGTGCAAAAGCTCACACACATGTTTGGGGATGCTCCCCTGAGTTTAGGCCTCCGCGCGCTCTGCTTGTTATGCTAAGGTGTAATCTCTCCAAGGAGATTATCCAACAGGTTAATGGGTCCAACTTTGCAGCCCTGTGTTCTTTTTTGTGTGTATGCTTTGAGGCGTTTAGCTCACAGTGCTGTGCTTTGCACTGCGTGTGCTTATAAGCTTGGTACCAAAGGAGTTAATCTTTTGTTTTATGGAGATCCAGTGAGAGGTTTCTATGGACAATTTGAATTGCTGCTTTTGTTCCAGCTGATCAGCTGAGTCAGCCACGATGGCTGAGTACCTAGACAGAAAACTCTCTGCTTATTTTAAAAGCGGACAATTTTGTGGAATGGCACACCCGGAAGGGCACAATTTAAGTCCTTTCTACCCCTCTCCCATTGGCTATCAATCAAATATGCCCTTCGTGGTTTTGGAGCAGATTACCTGAAGAACTGCCTGTTTCCATATAAACCTGCCCATTTGCTAAGACCATTTGGGAAGGGCTATCTGTTCATACTATCCATACACCTGGAAGAGAGCTTTCTTGGTGGTGGTGCCCAGACTTTGGAACACTCTTCCTACCGATTCTTTCTTGCTGTCTTTTCGTCCTCTGATGAAGATTTCTTAAAATTTCAAACAGCTTTTAACATCTAAATTTTAATAAGCAACGACTTAGGTTTTATAGGTGCATTTTATTGTAGGCTTGATTTTTTTATGGTGTGATTTTATTATATTTAATCATATTTATTGGGTTTTCTTGTTGGGTTTTTTATTGCATTTTGTAAGCCATTTTGAACATTACTATAGAAAGGTAAGGTATAAAGATTTTTAATAAATGAGTGGACACTTTGCCAAGGACCGTAGGTGCAGAGGAATGGAAACTTGGGCAGCTCTACATGAAGAACAGATGACCTCTTACAGCTGGGCTACCTTTCTCCAGGTGGGGCTTGGAGTTCTGCTGGAATTACAACTGACCTCTGGGAAACAGTGATCAGTTCCCTTGGAGAAAATGGCAGCTTGGAAAGGTGGACTGCATAGCATCTCACCACTGCTCAGCTTCCCCCTTTCCCAAAACTCCACCCTCCATAAGCCCCGCCCCCAATGTTCCCTATAAGCCATGCAGGTGCATGGCTGCCCAGTTGCCATATTGGTGCTGTGTAAATAAGGAGCCTCTCAGTAGGAGGAACTCTCCCAAGAGGCTCAGTTCCACTGAGTAATTGGGAAGTTCAGCACAGTGGTGGGAACCGATTAGAGGGACTATTGCCCGTCCCCAAATGTCCAGGAATTTCCCAAACTGGAGTTGACAGCCCTAAGTAACATCTCTCTAAGTTCACTGACTTCATGGTGTAACTCTGCTTAGGACAGCGTTGTCCTTCACAGTAATGGCTGAACTTTTCACCTGGCATATGCTTGAATGAGCAGTATGTCTAAGGGACAGTTCAGAAGAGGAGAAAGCAGAATGACAGACCCCTAAGAGATCTCCTTTCACTCACAGAAAAGTGCATTCATGACAAGGGCTGGGTCATGACCTTTCCTCATACTCCTCATACACAATGGACCAATAAGACTGCTGCCTTCATGGTCAGATATATTTATCTTGCTAAATATTTGACTAGCTAAGTTGCTAGTGCCAAAGCTGATTTTCAAGCCTTGATATGGTGTTACAGGGAGAATATAGACAACTGACATTTTTTTTAAAAAAATACATGAGTAATAGGCATTGTATAAAGATCCAGAGATTTTTTTTAAGGGCTGTATGTGTATTAAGCAGGTACTAGACAGGTGCAACACGATTATTTTTTAGCATGGGAGGATAAGACTAATTAGGCATTGTGGGAAGAGGTTTGCAAAGCTGGCTGTGTCTGCATTTATTCTGGTTCACAGCACTCCATGACATTCTCCAGCTTGAGACAATTTTACTGGCCGACATCGCATTCATGCTCTAATGGGATTTCTCTGCTGACAGCTCTCTTCTTTCCTATCTGGCATGCAGGGCTCAAGTTTGCCTCTGGCTTCTTAGTCATTGTGTCACCCCCAGGATGTTCCCAAGCCAAATGCAACCCTAACAAACAGACATCCCTTTATGAGAATAGTGTATTTGCAGAAGCAGTAGAGAATAGTGAACTGCGGAAGCAGTAGAGATAATTGGTAATGAAACTACTCCAAAAACAGCAAGATAATTAAATTGCTTTTGGTGTTTGCAGAAATGCTCCGCAATGTGCCTTCTTGTACATAAGCCTCTCTGCTTATCAAGATGCGACACAGTGTGCCTCCACAGAGATCACTTGGTGGCTACACAGTGCTGGCACAATAAACATGTGGAACACCCATTTTGTATCTACTAAGGTGTTCCAAAATGACATGTGGAAATCCTGCTGTGACCACTGTAGTAAAACTGGTAAAAAAAAAATTATCTAACACAGTGGTTTTCAACCTGTGGGTCGCGACCCCTTTGGGGGTCGTATGACCCTTTCACAGGGGTCGCCAAAGACTTTCTGCATCAGTGCTCTCCATCTGTAAAATGGATAAATGTTAGGGTTGGGGGTCACCACAACATGAGGAACTGTATTAAGGGGTCGCGGCATTAGGAAGGTTGAGAACCACTGACTAACAAGAAAAATCTAAATTTGACTGCAGCAGTCCCAGACTTCAATAACCATGTACGTAACTACATGCTATAACTACAGCCCATTTCTAAAAGCAAGTTGAAATGAGAGACATTTCAGAGCCCACAATAAGGCATGAAGAAGGACATCTGAGCTGATTCCACTTCAGTAGAAATTGTAGATACCCATAAAGGAGCTCCATAGAGCAGAAGAGAAGATCTCAGCCTGATATATTGGAAGAGTCACAGGAATATATTGGCCACCAATAGGATGGAAAAAAAATCTGAAAGTTGCAGATAGGTGAACTTTAATTCTCACAGGTATATAATTGTAATGCACAGGCCATTTACGAGACGATAGAAAAGGATACCCCAGATAACAAAAAGAAAGTATCTGCTCAAAAAGATGGCCATTTATAATCCAAATGAATTTGGAAATGTTATGAGGTCCAAACTTCTGAAATGCCAAACTGTCAGATTTAGAATAATTGATTTCCAGACGGTTCTCTTTACAACAGTCTGCCACAGTGTGGCGTGTGAGTGTGTCCGTGCATGCTTTAGTCTCTAGCGTAGAACAAAAGTATAGCATCATCTGCATAAAGCAGAACAGAAATTGGATGGCAGTTCAGTGCAGGAAGATGGGATTTATTGTGGGTTAATCTGTGAGGCAAATCATGTAGATATAGATTAAAGAGCGTCCGTGCTAAAACACAGTTCTGTTGAATCCCTTTTGTCACTAAGATGGGGTTCAAATTATTTCCAGAAACAGGACATCTGACCTTCACTGAGGAAGCAGAGTACAATATTTTAAAGAGAAACAGCAATCTTTCAGGGATATTTCCATTTAATCCATAAAGGGCAAGAGACTATATCAATAACAGCCTGTAAATTGATAAATACTGAATGTAGCTTCCTTTTAAGTAAAGGTATATATTTAGCTGCAAGGAAGGAAAAAGTATAAGTGTCGTGAACAGTGAATGAACTTCCCAAAAAACTAAAAAAATCCTCTATCCAGTCACAATTTTGTATGTAGGTATGCTGCATTTAATTTGCCTGGGATCAATAATAGACTAATGGGGCAGTAATTGGAGGGTAGGTCATAAGAACCCTTTTAATGTATCAGAACAATTATAGCTTCATGTCATGCATTCAAGATTTTCTCCAAAGTTCTGAAAGTAGCAAGTAATGTAGTCAAGAGAGGAGTCCACCAATTTTTATCCAACTTGAAAAGTTCCCCTGTAACCAAATCTGGAGCTTTGTTAGCAATTAATTTATCTTACAGCAAGCAGATATCCTCAGAAGTTACTTGATTCCACATTTTAGTAAAAAGTATTAAAAGATAATTTATTTTCTTCAAAAATGTGTAGAGAGTCTGTTGTAGGCAACTCACAATTGAGGCACTAAAACAATACCAACAAATACATAAAAAGAAATCACGCCAATAAGAACATAAGAACATAAGAACATAAGAACAAGCCAGCTGGATCAGACCAAAGTCCATCTAGTCCAGCTCTCTGCTACTCTAGGGCTCTAACACCAGGTGCCTTTGGAGAGCCTTCACATGGCAGTGATGTGTGAACAAAGAATGGCCTTCTGCAAGGCTGTTGCTCCTGATCACCCTGGTTACTGTTAAGCGTATTTGCAATACTCCAGATCAAAGAGGATCAAGATTGGTAGCCATAAATCGACTTCTCTCCTCCGCGATAAATCTGTCCAAGCCCCTTTTAAAGCTTTGCTATCCAGGTTAGCGGCCACTCACCACCTCCCTCCTGTGGCAGCATATAACTTCCAAACACCAATCACACGCTGAGTGAAGAAGTGTTTTCCCCTTTATTAGTCCTAATTCTTCCCCCCAGCATTTTCAATGAATGCCCCCTGGTTCTAGTATTATGAGAAAGAGAGAAAAATTTCTCTCTGTCAACATTTTCTACCCCATGCATACTCTTGTAGACTTCAATCAGATCTTCCCTCGTAGCCGCCTCCTCTCCAAACTAAAGAGTCCCAAATGCTGCAGCCTCTCCTCATAGGGAAGGTGCTCCAGTCCCTCAATCATCCTTGTTGCCCTTCTCTGCACTTTTTCTATCTCCTCAATATCCTTTTGAGATGCAAAGCATGCGCACTCAGAACTGGACACAGTACTCCAAGTGCGGTCGCATTCACTGCTTTATATAAGGGCATGACAATCTTGCAGTTTTATTATCAATTCCTTTTCTAATGATCCCCAGCATAGAGTTTGCCTTTTCTTCACAGCTGCTATGCATTGAGTTGAGCATTCCCATGGAACTATCAACTAAGACGGCATTTAAATCCCACTTTCCTGGCTGGTCGTGGTGACTGATAGCAACTGACCCCTGTAGCCGTATTAATAATGTGAAGTTTGGATTTTGCGCCCCATGTGCACTCACTTTACGATCTTTGCTACATTGAACTGCATTTGCCATTTCTGAGCCCACCTCACCTAATTTATCAAGGTCCGCTTGGAGCTCTTCGCAATCCTTTGTGGTTCTCACCTCAATCCCTACATAATTCTGGTGTCATCTGCAAATCTTACAGGCCACCGACGCTTACTCCACCCCTACTCTCCCAGGTCATTTTATGAATAGGTTAAAGAGCACTGGATCCCCAAAAGCGGATCGCTTGGGGGACTACCCACTCCCGTATCATCTCTCCCATTGTGAGAACTCTCTCCATTTTACACCCACTCTTTTTGTTTCCTGTTTCTCAAATCCTCAGTTTTTAATTTATAGGAGGACTTCCCTCTTATTCGCTCCTCTTTACCATTGCTGAGTTTTCTCAACAGTCTCTGGTGAGGAACTTTGTCAAAAGCCTTTGAAATCCGAAGTAGACAATGTCCACCGGTTCACCCCTTGTCCACATGCCTGTTTACACCTTCCTCAAAGAACTTCTAGTAAGTTTGTAAGACAGGATTTTGCCTCTGCAAAGAAGCCATGCCTGACTCTTTCTCAGCAGGTCTTGCTTTTCTACACATGTTTTATAATTTTATCTTTAATGATAGATTCTACTTAATTCTACCAGGAACAGATGCTTCAAACTGGACTGGGCTCTGTAATTTCTCGGGTCCCCCTAGATCCTTTCTTAAAGATTGGTGTGACATTGGCCATCTTCCAGTCTTCAGGGATGGAGCCTGATTTCAGGGATAAGTTGCATATTAAAGTGAGAAGATCAGCAATTTCATGCTTGAGCTCTTTAAGAACTCTTGGGTGAATGCAATCTGTACATGTACAAACATATACATGGAAATCTTATAAGGCATAAAAATAACACAACACAGTCTAACATGTAACTCACAGGGGTCAAACTCACGGCCCTCCAGATGTTATGGACTACAGTTCCCATCATCCCCTGACAACATGAGGCTGGCAGGGGATGATGGGAAATGTAGTCCATAACATCTGGAGGGCCGCGAGTTTGACACCTATGATGTAACTGTAATTATGTCATGATGTAACAACAGGTAGCTAACAAACACCTATTTAGAAAACAAATTCTTCAGAAAGCTTCCTGATCAGTCACTCTTTTGTTGTGTAGCTTTTTTCAAAAGACTTTGCTGTGGAAATTCCTGTGGCTGGTAGGATCAATATGCTAGTAGAAAGCACACTGTGAAAATCTGCTGTGTACTGCTTTTAATGAATGCCATTGAAGGCTGTCTCTTAGACATCTTGAGCTTCATGGAAAGGTGGGGTCTAAATCTGCAAATGTTTACAGGCTTAAAATAAATACATGATAATTAGTAAGTACTTAAGATTACAAAGTGTATTTTCACAGATTATATACTACAGATTTTTAAAAAAATACCTTATAAATATCATTGATGCAGGAGCAACCTGGGAGGTAGACGCTTGAAAAACCAACCATTTTTCAATCCCTTCTCTAGTAAAAATGTGTTCCTTTATTCCTACTAATCTGAATTCTCCAGATAAGCCTCCACAGCTCAAGCAGCAGAGTGGGGAATCAAACCCGGTTCCTCCAGATTAGAGTACACCTGCTCTTGCATGCCACCCCTCCCTCCCTCCCTCCCTCTCTCCCTCTCCCTTCGCTAGGGTGGGATGGCCATGTCCAGATGCCAGGCCCCCTCCCTCCCCTCTCTTGCATGCTACCTCTCACTCATTCACTCCCCCTCACTCCCCTCCCCTTGCATGGCACCCCTCCCCTCCCTCCGCTAGGTCTCTGCCCACACAGCCCTAAAGTTCTACATTTCCACTCATATCATCCCAGACAAGTACAGGTAAATTTGCCTTATAGCCAATTAATTAGATCTAACAGCTAATCTGATAAATTGCTGGGAAGAAAAAGGCCTCTTTCTCTTCTCTCTTTCCTTCTGCTGAGGTGGGGACCTCTGGCCAGGGCTTTGAAGGCAGCAGCCACTACTACTCCTGGACATTGGACTCTTACCCCACTGCTGTCTCTGAACAGAATGGCATGACTTTATAAAAACATCACTGCCCCATAACAATTGTCCCATGATAAATTGAGCTGGACTTTGGAGAGGTGGTTATACACATTCTCTAAATATATATAGATGCATTTTTCTTTCCCACAACTCCAGTCACAACCATCTTTATTATTCACATTTCTAAAAGAGCAGACATATTAAGGTTTTCACATAGTGCATATTGTGCTGTGTGGTTACTGCAGTGACAGCAGAAATCCAGGCAGCAGATTTAAAAGGTCTCTTGTGAAAACATGCATTCCACACCACTTTTCTTTAAATGCTAAAATATTCAAATAAGTCCTGTCTCTTGTGAGACTTACTTCAAACAAAGAGAATGTTTGTCAACATGAGCCCTTCTGAATATTTTATGACATTAGCATGCAAGAGAAATAAATGGACAGAGTCAAGCCATGGTTGTTTATTTCGCTCCCACAGGGCACCCCCCCCCCCCTTGCTGACTGAACCATAAAAGACATACAGCAGTTTTAAATACTGAACCACGGAGTTTGGTGTAGAGGCTACTACTAGAAAATATAGACAAACATACCCAGCGGTGCATAGGTGACCTCTCGCAACAGGGTCTTGCAGGATCACAGCCATTAAGTCTAATTGCGGCATACTTGTTTCGGCAATTAATTTCTATACTTTTATTATACTTGGGTTTTTTTTTAAGTGCTGGAGGGGTATGGCCTAAACACTTAAGAATGACAATTCATTGCTGCTATAGCATCACCTGGAGGAGACTGAAGGAGATTTTTAATGGGACTATCCTCAGCTCACCTTTTTCGTCTGTTGGTTCAGCTTCTTTTCATAAATGGAGACAATGGTTTCAAAGGACAGGAAGGGCTCTCTTGAATTGTTTTTAGAAGCAGTTTCCTCCAGTAGAAGTCTTTTTCTATGTTCTCACTCAACATTTTTCTTTACCCAAAGTTTTATCTGAGGGGGTTCATTTTCTTTAGCTGTTTTATGGTCTACTACTCCAACTCAGAATATGCTGCCACAGGAGATGGTGATGGCCACTAACCTGGATAATTTTAAAAGGG
Source organism: Sphaerodactylus townsendi (assembly GCF_021028975.2). Taxonomy (NCBI): domain Eukaryota; kingdom Metazoa; phylum Chordata; class Lepidosauria; order Squamata; family Sphaerodactylidae; genus Sphaerodactylus; species Sphaerodactylus townsendi. The sequence goes on from NC_059434.1 coordinate 21,349,668, forward strand.
GCTTGGACAGACTTATGGAGGAGAAGTCAATGTATGGCTACCAATTTTGATCCTCCTTGATCTGAGATTGCAAATGCCTTAGCAGACCAGATGCTTGGGAGCAGCAGAAGGCCATTGCTTTCACATCCTGCATGTGAGCTCCCAAAGGCATCTGGTGGGCCACTGTGAGTAGCAGACTGCTGGACTAGATGGACTCTGGTCTGATCCAGCAGGCTCTTTCTTATGTTCTTATGAGGACATTATTATTGTTGCTGTTGTTGTCATTGATGATATTTTTATTGTTATTAACTTTTATTTGCAAACGGCATTTCTACACTGGGTTTCACAAAGTGCACTAACAAGAATAAAATAAAAATAAAAAGGACTATTTTATCAATTTCATGTTAGACTATTTTGTGTTATTTTTATGCCTCATAAGGTTTCCATGTACATGTTTTTATTGGCTTGATTTCTTTTTATGTAAGTCTGACTTAAAAAAACTTATTAAAAAGAAATTGTGTATATTTCTAGTATTGAAAGATAAAATATGTACTGTATAATACTACTACAATAATAATATAATATAATATAATACTATAATAATACTATAATACTACTACTACTATATAATACTATACATATAGTTTCTGCATTTCTGAGTTTCTAAACTTTTTTCTGTGTTGTCTGTGTTATCTGCTAGCTTTTATGCAGATCCTCTGAAGAAGCCAGCCACAGATGCAGGTGAAACACCAGGAGAAAATACTACTGGAACATGGCCATACAACCCAGAAAGCCCACAACATTTTGTATTTGTTTGATTGGCCACAGGGTGCTGTCATTTTATTAAATTTTAAATTTTCCTAGATCTCCAATGGAGATTGATGTAGCCAAGGAAGAGTAAGTTTAGGCATGTCATAAATTGCATCTAAAATATGTCCTGAATCCTTGCCCTGGTAAACCAGTCTAAATTTCCTGGACTGAATCAATTAGACCCTGCCTAGTGAAGTGTTCTTTTAATTCCCTGTCATAAATTAGCTCTTTTTCAGTGCTCACGCCAGCATTCTCAGTGACTCACTCACACATGGAAAATGCCAAAACAGGAGCATCTAGTCTTTTTGAGCCAGAATGCAGATCTGGAATTGTGACATGACAAGGTGAGTGCTGCAACAAAATGGCTGCCACAAAATGGCTGCTGGAAGAGGCAGAGCCAGCCACAAAATGATTAGCTTCAGTGACACATTTTAAACATTTGCACAGCAGCCAAACAAATCTCCAATAGTCACACACACACAACTCTTTATTTGTTAGCCATAGGCCTTTCAAATTACATAATAAATCTACAGTTTAAGACACAATCCATTTTAAAACCAAATTATATACATGAATGGTAAAACATGACCTTAAGGAATTTACACATTTTCAGAACTTACATCTTATAATTTGTTCTTTAAACTACAACCTTTCTGTGTTCTAAGTTTGGTAGAAAGAAACATAAATATAGCTACCCCTATGTGCAGTGGTGGGATCCAAAAATTTTAGTAACAGGTTCCCATGGTGGTGGGATTCAAACTATGGCATAGCACCAATGGGGCTGGGCGGGGCACGATGGGGGCGTGACTGGACATTCCGGGGGGCCACGGGCGATCTCCTGGCGGGCTGCTGTGGCGAAGCGGGACGCAGCCACTGTGCCGGGTCGCTTGGGCTGGAAATCTAATGCATCAAGAGGCGCCAGGCTGCCACGCATGCTGGTGCACCTCCTGCTAGACTGCTTCAAGTTCTGCACACTACTGCTGAGAGGAGGGGCATAACTAAGGCAAAAATCATGTGGCAAAATCACCAATGAGTAACCCCCTCTCGGCACACACAAATAATTAGTAACCTACTCTCGGGAACCTGAGAGAACCTGCTGGATCCCACCTCTGCCTATGTGTGACTTCCTCAAAAACTTCAGCCGTCATGAAACACACTTTATTCTCCTCTGTACCAGATAGTTTATTGAGAAAAATCTCCAATAGTCAATCAGAAGCCTTGGTGGACAAAAGTCCTACCTGGCCCCACTCACTTCTTTAAAACTCTTGAAAAAGCACCAGGAATGCTGTTGTCCTAAAGCACATACACATGATACAGTGTGTTTGTCTGAGGGACAGGTTTTATTTAAAAGATCTGGAGAGATTTTATTTAAAAGATATGGATCCTCCCCTCCCCAAATCTTAGGAAGCTGGGTGAGTCCCCTTAGTTTGATAAGAAGCTACATTCATTACATTAATTATGTCTTCTCTTCCTGTTACCTGAAATCTTTGTGAAATTACTATAAATGTATTGGATCATTATGTATAAAATATGTACACTGAAAATGGAATCAGTTTAAGTTATTCCATTTTTTTAATTTCTTTTGGGGGAATGGGGGGAAGGGGGAAGGGATGATTGTTACTATTCCAGATGCTAGATTTATTATGGTGTATAAAGTTTGGCTATAATCTGTAATCAATCTAATGCTGTTGGTTAAGAAAAATGACAGACTTCATTATGCCATTTTGCTAATTATTCCTTCTTGAACAGATACTGATGACTGGCCTCATGCAGGGATGAGAATTTGGCAGCTAATCATTTGCATTTTGACTTGGGGCAAGCCGCTGATCATTTTTGATACCTCTGGCATTCTGTTTGTGCCTTATTAATTTATGTCCTCTTTGTATTCCATTCTACAAATTACTTGTCTACAGTGTGCCATGTATAATCCGCAGAAGAAGCTAAATACATACCCCAGCATTTAAACAACGGGATCCTAAAGAAAATGTATGTGCAGTACAGACAGCCCATCTTGTTTCTGTAGAATAGAGATAAATATTGATGAAACAAGATTAAAAGTAATGTTGTTTTTTGGAACAGAGGGGCCAATGATTATTCTTCCAGGGACCTCTTGCAACCGTCCCCAGGTATGAGAACTCTGTGGATAATTTTTTTTTAATGATACCATTCTAAATACTCCATGTGGATTTTTTGGAGCTGTTACAGTTGAATGAATTGTGATGATAATGTACCCACAAGATATTCTATGTGTTTTATTTGGGGGAAAAAATTAGGCTTCAGACTCCCAGCCAAAGATGGCTGTTGTGACAGCTTCCAAATTTAGATTAAAGCACAGAACAATCATAAATAAAATCTACAATAAGAAGACCCATGACAATAAAAAACCCCAGAAGAAAAATGGAAGCTTAAAAACATTAACATCATAAGAGGAATAAGTAAGGTGGATAGTCATTCAGTGAAGCTCTTTTAACACTTATTTCACTCAGCAATCTAGGGCTGTTCAGTCCAGTAGATGAGACTGAATAACCATGGCAAAATTTCATCTACTGGAAAAAAAACAATAGATGGCGTACCAACCAAAGACCTTCATGTACAAACTAATGGATCCAACAAGAACTCAAGCAGTGAACCTACTCTTTTAAGGGAGCTCAACCCCATCCTGAAGAGTGACACTATTATCTTTCATTGGCTGTACCGTCAGCCAACAGCACCACAAACTTCTCTGGGTTGAGCATCAGTTTTGCCATGGCTGCTTGCTAACTCTCAATATCAGGTTGCAGCCTCTCTCTCTCTCTCTCTCTCTCTCTCTCTCGCTCTCTCTCTCTCTCTCGCTCGCTCTCTGTCAGCTCTCAAGCAACAACAGTTCAAAGGGAATTCCACAAGCGTAGTCAAACAGTCCAGGTTGAGGAAACCAAAGAAGTTACAGTAGCCAGTAATGCAGTCCAAGGGTTAAAGTTCCAAGAATCAATCAGGAGGGTGCCTGCAGGTTCAGTATTGGTTGAACAGTATTGGTTGTGTTTATAGCCACTCACAAGGAACTTGTGCATCCAGTTTGTCTCTCAGAACCCATCCTGTGAAGACTCATCGCTGTCAGCCAGCAGCTTGTGCTGAGCCAGGCATGCTCTGTGTCTTTGCACCTATAGTTCTGATCTCAGCCTCTTTCTGCAGGATTCTAGAGGGGCCGGTGACCCTGGAGAACTGGGGCTGAGTGGCTGCCTCAGAGTCATTCTAAAAAAAAAAAAGAGTCAGATGTTGGAGGTGTCTCTGAACTAACTGTTGGCTGCACCTTCAGGAGTATCTGATTTCCCTGCTAGTCATCTGCTGCCATCTGTGGGCTAGGTGCACAGGGGCCCTTCTCCTCCAAGGAGTCCTCAGTGTCACTGGGTTGGACCATAGCAAGTTTACTGGTCCTTATTTGGCTATTACCCCCTCCAGATATTAATTCAGAATATCCAGTGTCTCAACTGATTCAGCTGAAAATCTGGGTATCGCCACCATACTCATAAGACTTTATGAGGAATCTCCAGATAGAAAATTCTCACATTTCCACCTCTTCATGCAGATGTTGTGTAATGGCTTGAAGAATAAGATAGAATCCTATGGGAACTTGTAGCCTAGGTATTACAGAATTTGGTCTCCAGCACTCTTTCTGATATGAACCTACCAAACAGAAACATGGTGCAACAATACTTATCTCAGACAACAGATCCAAAGGGTAAAAGGATGGATGGCACTTTGAGCTGCCATGAGGTCCAGAAATATCAGCAGATTCCCCATGTCATTCCTGGTGAAATAAGTCAGGGCATCAAGAAGATTTACTTGAAATATTCAACAACAACCTTTATTTGGCATTTAAAAATAGGTTCTAGAGCGTTGCCAGACGTTTTTGAAATACAAATCAAGAGTACATTCAAAGCGCAGACAGGAAGACTGTATATAGCAGTATATATTACTTAGAAAGTTCTGTCACTTGTAAAAGAAATTTTGCTACTTTTTCCAAGAGCATGACATCTGTGTTGTTTAACAGAAGCTCCACAACAGAACAGTCAGAGTCACTTTCAGATTTGTCTGGGGCCAGCCTGGGAGAGAAATTCCTGATGCCCACATATCTCGGACAGTCAAGAATAATGTGAGCGGGATTTACTTTAAAAACAAGGTTAGAAACCAAATTTAAATGGGGCTAGATAAATAGCTTAATCGAAAGGACCCTGGAGTTGCCAGTCACCAATAACTCAAGAATCTTACCGAGAAGCCAATATTTTCCAAAGGTTGATACTGGTTTGGATCTTTCAAGTACAAGGAAAGCTTCTTTAGGATGACATTGTTCAAGGAAATTAGGAATTTCCTTTATTTTACGTGTATTGTTCTGGTATGTGTGAAATCCTGAAAAATCCATGTACATGGAGTGCAACTAGTGATAGGACATCCCTGAGAAAAAACCTGGGGACACTGTAGCCATTTTACCTCAGAGTTTCTGTTAACTTTAAAAATGTTGTGAGGCCTGATCCTGATCAGAACCACAGTGAGCAGGGGCTCCTGTTTCCCTCCACCATTTTCAAGAACCCATTTGTATGATTGAAAAACAGTGGGCGTTTCCCCACTTGCCATGACCCCCCCATGGCGCATGCCCGGGCTTCCCCACGGCCCCGCGCTCTGCACAGGGTCATCAAAAGGCGCCATTTTGAAGAGTGCCAGGAATGACGTGCGCTGAGGGGGTGTGACAGCGGCAGCGTCGGGGCGGCTGCGTTGTCGCTGCCCCTGTAGTGGGGAGTGCCGGGGGACCCCGCGCTACTTGGCTACAGTAGTGTGCAGCTACTGGTAAGTGGGAAAACGCTCAGTGTAAGGGAGAGCCAGAAGCCTATTCCCCCAAGTCCCAAGCAGGATCATGGCATTCTTGAAGTAACCGAAATCCTTGGGTGAAATGACTGCAGCATTCCTAGGTTATTTCCAGGGATGTCATATGGCTTAGTGGTGCCCCATGTGCATGGTAAATATGCATGATGCCCATATTTACACAACATGGTAACTGCACATATTAAGAGAATTGTGGGTAGCATGCACTTCTGTGATAGATGGTTAGCAGGCTCTTGGCATGTTTGATTATAATGTCTACAAATATCTTAAATAACATGTCTAAAAGCAAATGAGATGCAATATGAAATTTTGATTAATGCTCTGTAGAACAAGACCCTCACGTGCCCTGTGGAATGGCTGCAAGACAGGTCTTTACAAGCCGCGGGTTGACCATTCTGCAGTGAGAGATGCACAGCAGAGATAGCATGGACCCCATAGCAGTTCCTACATGGACCCAGATGGATAGGTGGCACCGTCTGCAGAGCCTGATGGAAGGATCTGAGTCAGAACAGGGACGCAGATGAAAAGAGCCAGTATTTAGTAAGTGTTTGTAGCAGGTTGTGAATGCTTGATAGTTAACAACAAATGAGAAAGGTAGAAACCACTGTCATTGTTTCAGAATCAGCGGACTATGCAGGTGGTGCCCAACTTCATGTAACATGAGGATAGTAACATCCTACACCAAGATCAGCTTCATTGTTGTCTTCAAGGTCTGCCTCACACAGTAACCCAACCTGGAAGTTACAGCGGCATGACTAGATGTGTGTGGCATGTATCTGACTTGCTGTGCCGACGGTGGCGTATCTGACAGCTGCATTCTGAGCCATCTGCTTGTATGCACTTTTTGTTTTATTTTAGCACCTCTTGTCAGTCCAAAGAGTTGTGCTGTCCTTTCCTCAGTTTGCTGGGCCACCCGGCCTGGCCACTGGACTCCGATCCTATTCGCATCCCCTTGAGCCAAGCAGTGTCCCCGTTTTTACCTGTGAAATGATGGCAGGTTTAACATCTGACATACTGGATTTTTTTTTTAAGACAGCTGCAGATCTCCCAACAGATGTGCACAAGTTGTAACTCCGATTATGACACTAAAAGGGGGGGAAAATGTGCAAAAGGAAAACAAACATGGTACTTTGTATCCCTAAACTACTGTCACATAAGTGTTTTGGTTTGTAAAATCCTTAGATCCCAATGCCAGGAACGCTGTGATGAATATGCACTGAGTGTATTACAGAAACCACTCCACCCACAAATGTGTAATCAGAGAACTGCTTTATCTGCTATTTGCAGGTAACTTTAGTGGCTCGCTGCCTTTCTTTTAATTCTTTGCAGGTTTCAGGAAACAAAAATGCTGCAGTTAAAAAATTTCCAATATATCACAAAAACAAGCCCAGGGTAATGACAGGAGTTACAAGTCACTGCTTTGAATAATTCTGTCACTAATAAAGGGGCGGGGGGGGGGGGGGAAGCACACCAAAGCATAGAGAATTAACTTGGCCAGACCCCTGGCATGGACTGAGCCACTGCTTTGCAGTGAGACCACAGGCAAGCAATTTCAGCTACCATTGCAGATTATATAGCCTTTTTCCAGGAGTCAGATACACTTAAAATCCTCTTGGAAGAGAAAATAAGCATCAGCAACCTGATGCGTGGGTGTATTTTTGAGCTCCTCTGTAGATGTGGGCAATCAAATTACCACTGAGTCTAAAATTGTTTTCTCTGAGAGACAGGCAGCCCAATTCAGAGATGGGGGCAAATCATCCTCTGGAGGTGATGTGGGCCTATGCCTGTGAAAATGCACTCCCCAGGGCACTTCGGGGCAGGGGAAAATGTGCTGGCACTTGGCCACTGTAGAGTCCTGCAATGGCCACCCACAGTGCCCAGTCTTGCGGTGGTGCTCCCACACTGTCCCCAGCTGCATCAATGTGGTGAGGGTGTTCTAAGAGTGGGCCAGCGGGTGCAGCTGCCCTTAATTGGAAAACAGACCCGCCCTGCCGATCTCCGTTGACCGTGCAGCCATGGTGAAGAGCTGCGTTTCTGAAGCCGCGGAGCAAAGCAAAGTTTTCCCACGGGACTAGCTGCAGTGGGGAGTGTGACTGTGCGGCCAAAAAACACGCAGATTCTGAAGAAACCGGTTGATTAGGTTTGACTCTGCTTTCTCTTTTGAAGCGGGGAAACGGCCTACATGATCAGTTTCAGTCATTTCAAAAATTCAGCCATTATATCAATAAAGTGAAGTAAGCCTGTGCAAATAAATAAACAGAAGGCTGTGTGTGCTGTGATGCCGCTGATGATGCCAGCATCCTCCCTTGAAAATCCTCATCATTTAAGGCATGGGCAGAAGAAAATAAACTGACTCAGCAGTTGTGAAAATGCAGAGGGAAGGGCAGATATGTGAAAGAATTGTGCCCAAACTAATTCCAGAAGCAAGCTGGGCACGTGGGAAAGCCCTCGGTGAATTTTCCCGTGTGACATGCCGCTAATCTACAGTTTGCTCAACATCAACACTTAGAAGCTTGCAGCGTACATGGTTGCCTAATGAATTAAGGAGCACCTGCTGTGTTTAAGAGCACACAACTGGAAAGGTTACAGCAATCAGGAGTCAGCTTGCAAATCAGGAACGTTTAGAAATAAGTACAGTTTACACAATTGACAGGAACAATGGTAGTTACATTTTTAAATATTCTGATGGGACAGGGGAGCTCAATGAATGAAAAAAAAAACGGTGAATGAGAAGGATCTGTTACCAGACTGAACCATGGTGGATGGAGAAGCCCTGATTTTTAAGACAACAGTGTCTCTGCCCATCCTGCCAATCTTTGGGGTGCCATTCACTGCATTGACTCAGTGTCACCAATAAGGACAAGAAACCTGTCTGGAGTGGACTAACCCTCACCAACACCAGCCTTACAAAATAACCTGCCTCACCCTCTTCCTAATGGGGGTAAGGAAGATATAATACCATAGCTTGGGAAAGCTAGTTCCCATCTCCAGCCCTGGCCTCCAGCCCTGGCCTCTGTGGAACAAAGAGCATGCTAATATGACTTCATCAAGGATTTTCTGCCAGTCATTCTTTTAGAAATTTTAATCTCATCTTCTAAATTCTGACTAACCTCTCCCAAGATCACCTTCATTTACACTGGCATTGTCTTGAAGCTGTTATAAATCAGCTTCATTCTGAAAATCTAGTTATCTCCAGGTACTTCCAGGCTTAGAACATTAAGTCAAGTGTCCATCCATTAATTTTAACCATCCAACACTTAATTTAAGAGTCCCTCTCTTGTCTTCCCTCCAGAAGGCAAGAGCCTCCTTTGTCCTGGGAGATCAGGGTCACTTAGCATAACCCAAGGGCCCATTTTCCCCGATAACTAGTCCCCTTGACAGCATTCAGTATTTCCCTGGATATCTCTTTGTCTAGCTAATACTGTCCCCAACACATTGTTATCTTCTTCTACTGAAGCTCATTGTGGGTCACTGGACTCTGCTCATCAGACCATTCTGCTCCTAGATCAGGTAACTATCACCTTTATTCCCCCAAGCCCCTTGCTTTTCCAAACCTATCCCATCAATACTATCTATACCCCAGGACTGTGTGATTTCTCTGTATGCTATGATCATTTCCATACTTGTATTTTTATTATTTTACTTTTCCTAATTAAAATTGTTAAACTTTTACTCTGTTCTCCTGTGGATTTCTTGTGGAGACCTATCTTCATAAATGTTGGCAGTAAAGATCTCAAACTTATTCACTGTCTCATTAAGCAAGGTCTGCCCACACTAATTTCCCCACTCCAAAAGGGGCAAACTTTACCCCATTTGGGTAACGGTGTCACACTTACCTATGGCATGTTCCCTCTGCTCATGGAGAAACAGCAAAGATGTCATGCACATCTAAGACCTAGTACACACTTAGGAAATGTTACTAGTTGATGCAGCTTCATTCATGCCCAGTTCTGAACCAGAAGAGAAGAGAAATTGATAAGAGGAGAAACGATTCTGTGCATGCAGAATGAATAGTGGACATGGACATGGTTTTCAAAGCAACTTAGCTGGGGTAGTGACAGGGACCCTGAACTTCTGAATAATTAGCCTTTTCAATAAATAAATCTCTAAATCCATTCTATCAAATTTCACTTCTGCTTGTAATGCACAATGATTTGCCTCTTCCATGCATGCCTACTCCCACATGAGTTAGATCCAGCTTGTGCTAAATTAACAGAAGCTTCTACGGGAAAGGTAAGCAAATGTGCTTATTTGTTCTCTGGTGGAAATGACCTTTTTTGATGCCCATGTTGTACCATGAGCATATCAAGTCTACCTAGCAGGACAGTTTTGTTTCAGATGAAGAAGTAGGTTGAAGACTTTATAAACAATGCTCATAACTCCAAGCCCTGTTGTACAAACTATTCAAACGCAGCGATGCCAGTCTACTTCTTACTTTTGTAGCAACAAAGCTATGGGAGTGACAGTAAAATATGAAAACTGAGTATCCCTGAGCAAAATAATCAGGCCTATGCATATTTCATTGGTTTGCATGAATTGGGTTGGATCCAGCCAGCTTCTCTACTGTTGAAAATTAAAGTAGTAATAGTTGCCTTTTACTACTAACCCCCCCCCCCCCATGTGATGGACCATAGGCCCTACATTGACAAAAGCCACATAGTATAGGGGTTGATATAATCAGTAGAGGTTAGCTTTTGATTAAAGCAGAAGGGGTAGGGGAAACCATCAAAAATATGTAATCTGTATTCTGGGTTTTTTTTTCACACACCCTGCCCTGCAAAAGGGATCTGAAAAGTGGATCCCAAATCATGCCTTAAAATGTGACATGATTTGGGTCACTTTGGACTAGCCACTTTGGACTGCTTCTTCCCAACTCCATTGGGAATTGGGAGGCAGCAGGAATTTTTCTGGTTTGGGAATAATGGATCTGAATATTATCAATTAACCCCCCAAAAGCCAATATTGTGATTCAGCTTTTTGGGTTTTTTAAAAAAAATTTCCATGACTATTAAACCCAAACACAAAAAACACTGACAAAAAATGCTGCCCATCCCTGGTTATACATTCTATCACAACAGATGTCATTGAAATCTTCATCCCATTATAATTGCATTTACAAATGATTATATACGAATGTTTTTAGCTGTACTAAATTTAGATAGAGCTAGTGTAGTGTGGCAATTAAAACGTTGCACTAGGATCTGGAAGACCCAGGTTTGAATCCCCCCTTTGCTATGGAAGTTCCCTTGATGGACTCGGACCCCTCACTTTCTTTCAACTTAACATACCTTATAGGGTGGTTGTTGTAAGGACAGAATGGAGGAAGGGAGAACAACTATAAGCCACTTTAAAGAGCAAATCAGGGTATATTATCCAAGCAAATAAATAATCTAGTTTGACACCAATCTTCATTCTAGCTTTACACAGTTCTTGTTGCTAACATGGATTGGTACGAAAAACCTCTGAAGTGGGTAATCAAGTGCAGCTTGATATCTGCGATTTTGTACAGACAAAATGTCCTTTCTTGTGCTGCAATTTTGTACAGACAAAAGCAGCAATGTTTTGTACAATTAAGTAGCCTTCACAATATGCCAATAAAGGTCTTATATGCCAATAAAGGTCTTGAATTTGAATTTGAAGTTGATTTAGGTAGCCTTCAGTCTCATTGAAGCCAGTGTGCTCATGATTATGGCCAACATGGCCAGCAGCCAGAGCAGAAACAAAAACTCTGATGAAAACAAAAACAGCTGATTCATATTTCCAACAGCCAGAATAACAACATTATGCTTAAAAGCAATCAGACCCAAGAGACGTAACCTCTCTTTTTAATAACTCACCAATCCTCCAAAATCCAACTACAACTATAAAGTTATACTAACCTGCCATTTTCTCCCTCTATCAGTTTCAGTAAGGCTTAGTTCTTACTTTAGCCTCCCACAGAGCATCTGTTTTGAAATTAAAAAATAGTACATGGTTCCATAATTCAAGGTCATTTATTGTGCTGTAAAATATCAATGTAAGAAATATAAGTCAATAGAACAATTATCCCATGGCCTTCCCTGTGTTGGAACCATCCTTGTGTTGGAACCATCGAGTATTGTTGAAAAGACCTAGAAGGAATTTTTCATTTTGCTGTCTTCCTTCAATTTGAATGTGACAGTGTTAAAACCTCATAAAATTTCTGTTCAATTGTCTTGAGTAAAAATCAATATGATAATTAATTTCCCTCTTGTATTTTAGAGCAAAACTAGAACAGTATGTAATTTTTAATATGGTAGTTGATAAAAGGTAGAAAAAAACAACAGTTAAAACTGACGGTAAGTCATAAATGAGAAGTTGGCTTTAAGACTTAGAGTTCCATGGAACATTCTAGAATGTTCAGCATCAGGTTGTGCACCTGCAATCCTTTAACCAGGTTTTTTCCTTACTGGGTTTTTGATGCAACTCATCTTCTTAATGGCATCATCTTTCCCCCTCCCTTAAAGGCAGTATCATTTGCTGAATGCCCTCCCTAAGTTTTTCCTGTATTTTTTTTTCAGTCCACCTCAAAGCTGCTTTAAAAAGAGCAGAGGGAGGAAACATTAAGAAATCTACTGACTGTAAGGAAGGGGGAAAGCTGATACAGTTCAGATAAGCTGCATAAAAAATGAGGTGTGGAAAAGTTCCAGGTATAAAGGAGTCCATGGCCTATTAGGAGGATTATGTAACCACCTTGTCTATTAGGAGGATTATGTAACCACCTTGTCTGTAACTGTTTTTCTCCCTATTTATCTGGGGTGGAGGAACATAGGGTTGGATCCAGCCAGTTTATTCATCCCCCTGTACTACAGCTCCATTGTACTTGGTCCATGCAGTTCCATGACCCCCAATACAGCCATTTTAGTTATCAAAGAGTATTCCACTCCCATCTGCCTGGACCCAAGTTGGTTGGATCTAACTCTGTACCATTAACCTTATAACATGGCAAAAGCAGTTTTTAAGGTCTGGGGGGTGGGGGGGCTCTAGTAATTGACTTTTTCCTTAAAGCTAGTTTGAAAGTCATGGGGTGAGTGACTCAGCACTGTTCCCAGCTGGATGAGTAATAAAAGCTGCCTTTCACCCACTGCCATCTATCACTTTTTTGGTTGTGGGAGAAGCCGAGAACTTGCTCTACAATATATTAGTGAAACTCGTACAGTGAAAAATGAGATGACAGATGAATATATTGACTTATTTAATCTTCCCTAAAATGAAGCATGCAGTGGTACTTTTAACACATTGGGGTGGAGAGAGGGGAGGAGATTGGTAAACTACATGTTGTCCCATGCATATTAATTTAATGCTCTCTTGGGAGTAGATTCTTAATTTGTCCTAGTCACAGGCAAATGAAAGACAACGAAGAAGCTGCAGCCCACTGATATGAACAGAATGGAGAGCACAAAACAGACTTTCAGGATGCTATTATTATACTGCAGCATTGGATTTTACCTTCAAACGGATTAACACACTCACAAAAGACAGTTAGAGGGCTAAAGAACCCGTGGTTTTATTCAAATTTTGGCAGTATGCAAACTAGTGTATTATTTTGTGCCATCTACTGGTGACAAGAAGGAAACAGCTTAGTAGCTTCTAGGGGGAAGAACCAACAGCCCAGGAATGAGAGGCAATTTCTAATTGCTGCTGTGTAGGGGAAAGCTAGACTGGCCAGCGACTGAAAGTCATGGCTTGGAGCCTTTGTATGATCAATAATACACAAACAGCTGTGTTATGTCATTATTCTGTTCTCTTGAAATTAGTGAGTGAGCTGTGAATTGCACAAACTATGGGCTAGAGGGTTAGATAAGGATATGCAACGAATGGGCCCAGGTTATGGGTTTCTTTGGGCAAGCTGGTTTGTCTAGCTGCGATTCTGAAAGATAAATAATAAGTAAAGTAAAGAAGCTGTGATTCTGAAAGATAAATAATAAGTAATCTAACAAAAGTTTTTTTTGTCAATGTTGTGGCATTATATGTTGTGTAAATTGGAACCACCAGGTGGCACTATGAAGGAAGCTTGAGCAATCAGGGAAATGCAATGCCGTTGTGGTTTCCCTCTTCATAAGGTGTTGGTGTCATAATGAAGTCCATTATGCCCTTTGCCCAGTTAACTGTTATATTTTGATGATGACAAATTCTCACCAGGGTTTGATCAAGATTACGCCTGAATGTTTGCATTAAAATGAGATTACTACTGAATCAGTATTAGCTTATGGGTGCCAGCAGGAGGGAGTTTGTGCTGCTCCTGAGTTGGCACAGAAGGATGGCCAACTGCTGCCTCCTTCTTCCATGATAACTCCTGCTCCCATGTTCTTAACATGTGAGAAATGGGAAGCTAGGTATGTTCTGCACACCAAAGCATCATCATCATGTTCATCACATGTGATGCCAGGCACACTTGCTAGAATGGTTGATCACTGTTGTGTTTCATTTGTTTTATTTGTGTGTGTGTGTGTGTGTGTGTGTGTGTGTGTGTGTGTGTGACAGCTTAAGTCTTTCATCATGACTAGATTGCAGCACTGCTGCGCTCAGACTGAATTTTGCCTTGATCCAATTGTAGAAAATGAAATGGCAAAAACTGTGCTCGAAAGGGGTCGTTTGCATTATTTCAGCATCATTTAGATCGTCACCTTTACCCTCTGAAGTTATGTTAGGACAACCTGTAATTTCTGAATCTCAGTCATTGGCATTATTAAGCTTCTCTCTCTCTCTCTCTCTCTCTGTCTTTTGAAGTTATTCTATTACATGTCCCAGGTGCTGGGATAATACAGTTCCAGCTGCTTAATTGAATGTGATTGTGTAACAGTTCAGCAGTCTAAAAACTGCAAAAAACCCCCCACAACCTCTAGCTTTTCAAATAAACCACAATGGTAGTTAGAAATTTCTGAAGCCTAGAGCAAAAATCAGCACTCTGGGACCAGACCCCTCTGTCATTCTGTGCTGCATTTTGCCAGCCAATAAATATTTGATCGCGAGCAGTTGCTTATTTTGTACAGCATCTCCTGCAGTCTGTTGATTATATCAGGGAAGTTTTGCTTATTCAAAGTATATTCTAAAAACATTTGAAGATGCAAGCAGGCACTTCAGCCGCTTGCTATGATGACTCACCGAAGATGCGCACATGTGTTTAAGCACAGTAAAAATGTATTTAACTGCTGATGAAAATGGGTTTGAATTTCCAAGGGGTCTGACTGCATGCATCTCTTGATCATGGCATGTTCCAAAAACACTATGATTTGGGGACTTTAACACATTAGAAAATGTGCAAAGCATTCTCTGAATCGAAAGCAATGTTGTTACCTTAACACCTTATCCTAGAGGACAGCCAAGAATTGACTCGCATTGGATCCAAGCTGTCAGCTTTCTAAAATATATTGTAAATCATGAAATTGGCAGGTTTGCTCTATTGCCTTAGCATTTGCGCACAAGTAATCTTTGCCTTGGAAACCCTACAGGGCCCCCATAAATCAGCTGTGAGGTGACAACGTGCATGTGTGCATATGTGCGCAAACACACACAATATCCAAAACGCAGAGATAAAAAAAATTGCAACTGCATATTCACTTTCAACATACGGAAATTCTATCGAGACAGATGTCGGCAACTAATTTTTCACAAGAGCCATTTTTAACTAAAATGATCAAGGATCAAAACATTAATAATACTGACTGTGCCTACTCCTTACAGAAAGATAATGAATGTTAGAGATATAGGGAATATTAAAATTGATGCAATTAACACCACTCCCTAAATCTACAGGACACTGGACTTAGAGAACAATAGAATATGGGAATACCAAAGTAATGAAGACTGAAACGAAATGAATTCATTCCCATTTATTTATTTATTTGCTGGTTCATACCCAACTTTTTCTCCCCAGTGGAAATCCAAAGCAGCTTCTACCACGCTGTTGCTAGCCAAACGTAGTACAGTTTTAATCTGTTGTACATGTAGTTAGATTTAGGAATGTTTAGGATTGCTATTTAATGTTCTTTAACTCTGTTTAAGTATTGTGGGACTATTTTCCCCCCAAAACCCACAAAGGTCAAAACTGATTGAACTTCCTATTTTTCATTATTCTTTTGTCTGCCCTTGTTTCAGAAAATAGTCTGTTTCTGTTTTCTGAGTGTTTGCTATTTCCTCTGCCTGAATGACTTTTCTGTCTTCTGGGCATCATACTTTTTTTATCTTAAAAGTAGAGTGCTTTTCCACAGAGCATGGCTTAAACTTACAAGTGTTCTCTACAGACCTAAGCATGGGTATGGGGATATAACCAGATGAACTGAAAAAGAGGGGGGGAGGGATGCTAACAGAACATGTGGTAATCTAAATTATCAGTTTCAAGACACCCTCTCACATTCATAAAGTTTTGCCACTTACAGCATTAATTTTTTTCTGTGAAAAATTGTTGGCTATAGACAAATTTCATTTAAGCAAAATTGGATTCATTTGTTAATAAATAGAAGAGCAGTCAGAAACCGATCTGCTGTGCATCTTGACTTACAATTAAGTGCAATCTTCTACTTTATATGATCACACATACTTTACGCTGGAAGCTGCACAAACAGAATATATTTATATGGGTGTTTATTGGAGGGTTTATTGGAGGGAAATGACATGGTTATGGGAAGTACAAGTTCTTTTTTTAAATTCACTTTTGTGACAAAAGTGAGGTCTTAAGGAATTCTTCAACATTATGTACTAAAGGGAATTGGCCATGGATGTGCATGCAAAAGAGTCCAACTCCAATTTCTGGCATATCCAGTGGAAAGTATCAGTTGTTATGTGACAGACCTCTTCTTGAGACTCTAGAAATGCATTGATAGAGTAGAGAAGACTGATATACCAATGCTCTTAGTCAATATAAGGCAGTTTCATATGAGTTTCGAAGGTCGATTCCCCACTTCAAAAATGAAAGTAAGTACAAACCGGTTGGGTAAGATTCGGGACCTTTTGGACACGGTTTCATGGTCCCCACTGCAGCTTCTGCCCCCTTGTTCCCAGAAACACAGCAGCCATGCAGGAAGGATCTGTCGGAGGATCAAACATGCGATCCGCTCAGGGGCTATCCCGATTGGCTCTGCGTTGTGCTGGGGTGGGAATTTTTTTTTACTTTCAAGCTGACGGATCCATGACTCTACGCAGAGATGAAGAAACGGGCGATTACAACAAAGCCCTGTTTCTGCACACCTCCATGTACTTGGATCCATGTGGATACAATGTGTAGCACTGCTTTGTATTCCTTCTACTCAGTCAATCAGTCAAAACCGGCCCCATGCTTCGTATCCATGTGGATCTCCGGTCCGCAAAATTTTAAAAAAGAGCTGCGCGCGCATCACACACAGCCCACTGCGTCCTGATTGGATGGGAGGCTCCACGTCATTCGCAAGGGCGGGTAGTTCTAATCTGGATTCACCACCACTCCCAACTTCCTCACTGCTCCAGATTGCCCACACATTTTTTAAAAATGTCTACTTTCAGGTTCTAAAATAACACGTGCTGGGGGTGGGGGGGAGCGCCAGAAACGGCGCTGGTGAAGTGAGGAGTTCTGCAGGAAACCTGGATAATTGGAGTGACAAGCACGCATCTAATTGTGAGTGGAGAATCGATCGAAGACTGACTACAGAGAGTCATAAAGGAGGTCAACAGAGCACCTCACCACTACCACTATATACAGAATGGTACAAAAAAAAGCTTGTGTGTTAAAAAAATTTTTAAGACAAGCAAGAGTTTTATGATGATATACAAGCTATGGTGTGATCCCCATATAATGCCAAATAATGATTTTGGCTTTGTGCATTGTGCATAGCTTGTGTGTTGGGATCCTATGTTCTCTCCTTACCTTTCTGATTCGTTCCCCTACTCCCTGGTTTGTGTCAATCCATACTTTGCCATAACATCTGGATCAGAAAACTACAGCTTATGCTACCAGAATTTGGAATCCATTTCCCACTAAAGTTTTCAGTTCCAATTTGAATGGTAAGTGAGAGCCATAGATTGCTAATTCGGATGTGGTGAATTCACAGGTCCAGGGTTATGATTTGTATCAAGACCACGATGTAGGGAGGTGGGGTGAGGGATTTAGCCTCCTGCATCTCAGTTTCCTTGCCTAGAGTGGCCTTTAGGAAACTTCTTTTTGCCCCCCCCCCCCACCATTCCCACAGTCAGTATGCAGATAGCTGAAGTAATACTTGTATGTTTCCCTAATGAGCAACAAACTCCTGGGGCAGCTTTAATTTGGGAAAATGGCATTAGCAAGGGCATCCACAGAACGAAATGTGTTTGTGTATGGCAGCCAAGGGAGCAAATTTGCAGTCTTTATAGTAGAAAATGTAGTTTGGGGGGGGCATGTACCTTTGCCCCTGCCTGCAGACATCCACAGCCAATGGAAGAGCTGTAGATCCCGACTCCTCTCTTGCCCTGTGAATTAGGCACCACCCCACGCCTGATTTGTAGAATGAAACATATGTATGAGCCGTCAGCTTTGGGGTGCATTTGCCCCTCCCTGCATTACTATGTAATGACAGTAACAAGATAACTAGACTATACTGTTGTTATCTGAACATGGCATCGCAGTGAAAATGCTATCTATACTTAGCCTTTCAAGCTTGAGATAGATTGCAAGGACAGAAGACCTCTACGCTTTAATCAATACGATGCAGCTTGCTTCATTTCCAAATTTCTTTGCACGTTAAGACAATGAGTCGGGGATGTATTCACATCCAAGAGACCTCCCACCCTTCATTTTTCAAAAAATCTCTTTTTCAAAGTCATGCATTGCTTCCTGGCACACCATTTCCAATAGCGGTACATCAGTTTTGCAGAAACACTGCCCACATTTTCCTGGACCAAAAAACTTTAAATGGTTTCAGGGACATATTCCACAAATAACGATAAACATGCACCATAATCACAATTGCACTGCAAACATTTCTGCCTGTGCCGTAAGGTTTTAAATAACTGTGTTGTCTCAATGGAACATAAAATAAAAAGCAGTAATGAAAAACAGGACACTTAATATACTTCTAAGTGATTCAGCTTAATTTGCTGGCAACAGATAAGATCTCTTCAGCAAATGCATGTGGCTGTTGTTTCATTGCACAGTTGTCATATTACTCCCACACTGTTGATCATAATCATTCCAGTAAATGCTAGTCCTAAAGTGACTTTGCATGCCAAGTGCTCCATTGTGATTTCCCAAAGGTAGTGCCGTTTCCAAAATTTTTGGCTGTATTACCACCATTCTGAGTTTTTGAACTTCAGCATCTCCTGTTATAGAGAGGGGTTTTTTTTGTCTCTATAACCATCTGGAAAACTTTGGGGGTCAATTAATGATTAGAATTTCAAATGACTCAGATGAGGTTGCTCACTTTTATTTATTTAGCATGAAAAATCCAACAGCAGGACTGGGATCACAACCATTAAAAACAGTGCAAAAAGACAGCTGTGAATCACCCACCAGCTGCGGTTGCCTCTGGGGGTGGGATGGGTGGAGCCAAGGTGACCGCTTCCGCTTAACTGAGGGCGGAAGCGAAGCCCGGGCCATGTTGGGCAAGGGCTGACGTCACCGGGAGGGGAGGGTGGATTGACCCTAGCGGAGAGCACTCCTTTGTTCTGGCTATGTGCTTCTCGCCAGCCGGCGATTTGCCCACCCACCTCTCCCTGGGTTTATTCGGTTGTTGCATGTTTCTGTCATAGCCGTTTGGCGGTGGTGCATGGGTAATGATCTGGAAGTGCCGACAGCGGCAAGAGGCAACCGCCCTGCCAAACCGGCAAATGGGGATCACGTCTTGCCAGGAGCGTCCACCCGGCAGACCCCTTCAGCGGAGCGAAGTCCAATACATGGCATCCGCCCATTGGAGCTTCATTATGAAGCAGACAGGCCAGATCAAGACCCATGCTACGCCTCACGCTTCTGTTTTTTGGTTGGCTAATAAAATGGCTATGGCCAAAATGTTTATCCCAGCAAAGAGTCCAGTGTGGTTATTGGAGAGGATTCACCCTGGTGGTTCCCACCCTCAGAAGGCAAAGAGTATCGAACATAATATTTCATAAGCAATGCAAAAAAGGAATCACAAAGCTAGAAAGTAAGAAAGATAATTGATATCATAAAGAGCAAAATACCCTACAATCCTTTTTCTTTTATAAAAGCCCTGTGTAAAGATTAGGTATGCATTTTGTTTTGATACTGTTTGGTATTGCAGACAATTTGTCCAGTGGTGGGTAGCATCCTCAGAGAAGTTACTGTAGGCATACCTGATGAAAAAATTAACATCTTCTATATTGAGACTTCTGGAGACAGCAATGGAGACAGCAATGGTCTTGGCTAATGGGCAACAGAGCCGGCTGCCCTGGGCCCTGTGTTGGGGGTTGACTGCCTGTGACTCCAACCCAAATGGAGTACAGAAAGAAGCAAAACGTACACCACTGCTCATACCAGCCTCATGCAGGACTTAGGCAAACAGCTCAGCAGTAGCCATTTGAGGCCATTTCCGCACGGCCAGCTGAATAGGGTGCATCAGCATAGTTCATACCTATGCATCCCCTGCTCCGCAGCTGACGGTGTAGCTTTTGCACAGGTTGCACTGCTCTCGAACACCTCCTACCTCCTGCCACCTTCCACCGCTTTGTGGAGGCCAGGGGACACGACCCTGCGGCCAGAGCGACACCTTTGGGGTCGGAGGCCAGGAGGCATGTTCCCTGGCCTGTACAACGTGACGGAAGGTGGCAGGAGGTAGGAGGTGTCCGGGAATGGCGCGAAAAATACACTGGCTTCCACCCGGTGCCATTTGCTCAGCACTAGATAGAAACTGGCGTTTTCCAGAAAGCCACCTCCAGAAACTGGCTGCCCAATCTCAGGCTTGTGAGGTTCAAAAACACCATTTCGGGGGGGGGGGGGCGACACCACATTGATTTGGTGGCGGCACCTGTGCGAAGCCCCCCCCCCCAATGGTGTTTTACCAGGCCAAAAACGGTGATTTCGGCCCGTGCAGAAACAGTCTGAGATTGGGCAGCCAGTTTCTGGAGGTGGCTTCAATCTGCCTCACATAGGGTGAGATCTGCCCCTTATTGGGCCCAAAATGGGGAGCAGTGGGGGGACTTGGGGAAGTGGCAGTGATTCTAGGACCCCATCCTGGACTTTCCCAGGGTCCCAGAATCACTAGAACTTCTGGAGGATACACCTGTGTCAATCAGCGTAAGAGTTTTCCTTGTCTGAATGCAGTCTCATTCTGGTGACTCGTAAACACCCATCTTTCCTTGGGTCTCCACAAACAAAACTGTCTCATTTTCTTTCTTCAATTCATTTTTTTTTGCCAATCAACCCAATACAATTTAGCCTGGATGGTACAAGTATTGCAACAACATTTCTTTTTTCATGTGACACATTAATTTGTTTGGAAGACTTCTATCTGCATGTGTCACTTCAGGAATCCAATGCAACAATTCTATGATGGTTTCCTCCTGATCTTTTTAGCTTGTGGCAATTAAAACATTCGACATATACATTCAAAAAAGGAAGTTTCAATATTGAAAGGCATTAATTCTAATTCAAAACTGTCTGAAAGAATGAGGAAATCTTGCCATCTGTACTTATGGTTCTCTTTTCAGGGAACTGACTACTGTATTTTCCTTTAAAAACTTGCAGTGACTTAAGAGATACATTCTGTGGAACTCTGGGATTTAAAAAATAAAAAATTTCTTCACATCATTGTATGCAATGTTAATTGTGATGATCAACACAATAGTCTGTGTCGCAGACATCCCTCTGTGATACACCTCTGCAGATGCCAGCCACAGATGCAGGCGAAACGTTAGGAACAAGATCCACCAGACCACGGCCACACAGCCCGGAAAACCCACCAGAACCAGTTGAATCTGGCCGTGAAAGCCTTCGACAATACATTCAAAAGAACTGTCCATATTTACAACAAAATAGAAGGTAGAAGAATGCCCAAACCTCAAGATCTGGGAAAATCAAGAGACTATGCAATAATGGCAAAGTTTAAAAAACTCCATGAATAAGATATCAAACCAAGAATTCCAGGATAAATGGAAAATTTACTTCTCATATTATTCACCAAAATATGATCAACAATTAAGAAAGGTTGAAGAGACAAGTATATACTTATATATAAATTATATAAGTATATGCTTTGGTTGTAATATATTGGAATAATTAAAATAAGTAAAAGATGTTAATATTATGATTTTGGAAGAACTATGTTTAGAAACTAATAATTATTACATAGCAACATTCTCCTTAGAATAGTTGGCTTATTAAGATTTGCTTAAGATCTGTTAGAATATGTTTATACAAATATGTTGGCTCTCTGATGTTAATAACTGTAATAAGAAAAGATCTGTCTTCTTTTTAAAAGTGATTTAGTGGCTAAGAGCAGTGTACTGTAATTTGGAGAACCAGCATGATTCTCTCAGAACTCTCTCAGGCCGTTTCCGCGACGCTAAAGTAGCGACGCCGATGACGCTTCGCAAATTGGCACGCGATCCCAAAAAAAGCGTCATTAGGCGTGGAGCTGCGTGGCGCCCGAGCCCCGCAGAAATGGACGTTCGCGACCGAAGCGCTGGCGGAAGCGCTGCCCACGCTGCTTCGCATAATTTGGCGGCCGCAGGCCCGACGCCATTTGTGACGCATAGCCCGCGCATGGCTGTTCGCGACGAAAGTGCGGGCGCTCGGCGCGC
Source organism: Sphaerodactylus townsendi (assembly GCF_021028975.2). Taxonomy (NCBI): domain Eukaryota; kingdom Metazoa; phylum Chordata; class Lepidosauria; order Squamata; family Sphaerodactylidae; genus Sphaerodactylus; species Sphaerodactylus townsendi. The sequence goes on from NC_059434.1 coordinate 21,372,027, forward strand.
TTTACGGGGAAAAAAGAGGGTTTTAAGCGCTTCTGACTACACCCGCCTTCTCGGTTTAGCTACACGGGCGCCGACTGGCAAGACTCCGCTGCGCTGCTTAACGCCTGCCTGACGCTTTTCCGCTGGGCGACGACGCCATTTTGCCCAGGCGGAACGCACCAGCCTCACCTACCTCACAAGGTGTCTGTTGTGGGGAAGGTGATTGCAAGCTGCTTTGAGCCTCCTTGAAAGGTAGAGAAAAGTTGGGTATAAAAACCAACTCTTCTTCTTTAAAAAAAATATGCAATCGAGCAGGTTTAAACCAATTAAGTGTGAAACTTTTTAAAAAAACCCACTCATGGCAAGTTCTCTTGATAAACATAACCTCACCCACCAGAAACATGGTAAGTGTATGGTTTAGCCTTAGCTGAAGCTTAGGGCATTTACTAACTACCAAATAGCCACTGAGCTGGACATAAAGATGCCCTTGTTTACTTCTGTCTTGCCATGCAGAGGTCATCTTGTGCCTGACAGCATTTCTTTCTTTCTTTTATCCGTATCTGGCTGTTCTTCCAAATAGGGACCCAAAGAGAATTACCACAAATTTAAAACAAAACAAAAAACAAACAGCAGGAGGAGGAGGTAAGAATCTTCAGAAAACAGGACAGATCTTCCTGTCTTTTCTTTCTCTGCTGGCAAATATTCCTCCCAGCTTTTGGCTGCAACCTTCAGGCCAAGAGCCCTTCAGCTAGCAACCAAGGGATGTACACCTCCGGACACATCAAGGCTTTAAGCATCCATAGCGGAGGAGAAGGAAAGTCGACCAGGTTTTCCACATCTGCTTTCTCAACCTGGCCTACTTCACGAAGTTGTTGTGAAGATTAAATGTTTCCCTGAGCTCCTTGGAGGATGGGAAGGATAATATATGACAGAATGTTTGCACATAGATGTTGAATGCCAATGTTGGGGTGTACACATATTTCTAGGAGCTTTCTGCAAACTGCCTAATTCACTTAGGCCACCTTGTTAAGAATGTGCCTGTCAGGACTGCTGAATAATTTTTCAGAGCTGAGGTTCTAATCCCACATCGAGCATTCTATCAGCTTCATCAAGGACAGGGTAAATGCATCTCCAGGGGCTGGTCTTGCTAGCTTCCAAATTGGACTTCCAGATGTTGCAATGCAAATTTCAACTCCTCTTTCCAGGTCACATATTTATGGTCCTTTAAGCAGGTCCCTGTGGAGTTCAAATAACAGGTTCTGCCATATTGCACAGCCTCCTGCTACACTAACAGTGCAATCCTAAAGAGAACTGTTGTTTTTTAAACTCATTCATTTCTATGGGCTTAGACTGGAGTAACTTTGCATAGAATTGTACTGTAATTCTCAAGTTGCTAAGAGCAGTGGATAAATAGTCCATCTCACTGCTGTAGGAATGGCTAATGATGGCATAACAGGCAACAAACAAATATTTTTCACCATCTACTTTGTGCTATGCCAACCATATCCAGTTCTCTCCTGGCAACCAACCAACCTTGTGCCTAAACAGTCGTTGGCTCAATAAAGTTTTTTCTCTGAATTCTGTTTATGCAAGTTAATGTCATAGCCACTTAATAGCGCTGTTGGGCTGTTATAGATTTTGACCGTGGCTTCTTTGTTTGCTTTGTAATGCTCAAAATCTGGCACCCTGTGCCTAGCCACAACAGGGTGTTCATGGAAATATCCTCTGCTTTGAGTAAGTCATTTATACTTATTTATCTATTTATATTCTCTGTAAGCTGTTCTCCACCTAAACTTTCTTCCAGCTCAAGATTCTATTTTATCGAACAAACACAGCTAGAAATTTTTGAGAGACTGGCAAAAAATACACTATGGCAAGAGAAATTAGAAGATATTATGAAATTATGGACATTGTATGAGAAATGGATGGAAGAAGCCGGATTTAACGAAGAACTATGGAACAAGAGAATAAGAAGAATGAACCTTCTGCTGCTTGCTTGAATAACCAATGAAAAGAAGGGGGGAGGGGGGAGAAAAAGGAAAAATGTATAGTTTGAATAAACATATTGAATCTAACAAATATAACAATATTCTATACAATACAAATTATTTTAAAAAGATTCTATTTTATCTGTTTTCATCTAAAATCAACCCCCCTCTCACTTCAGTACCTAGACAGACAGAGAAGGGCACCCACTGGTTCAACTTAGGTGCTGTTCAGCAGTCACCACCAGGAAACTTTTTCTTTTGTCAAGTGGCTCAGCTATCTGTGAGTAGCTTCAGCCTGCTCAGTGGGCTACTTTAGGGTGACAGTATGTGACTGGCCCAGGATCACCCAGTGGCCGGGGTGGAGTGAGGGGGAACTGTGCCCAGGGCACGTGTGACCTGCGCCCCTGCTGTGGCACTGCCCTGCCCCCAGAATGCCCTTTCAATGCCCCCTCCAACCTCGGGCATGTCCCTGCACCGGCACATGCCCGGAGCATTGCACCCCCCTATCCTGTTGGCGCTACGCCACTGCCAAGTGAGCTTTCATGGGGACTGGAATCTGGCTCTTCCAGATCCTAGTCTCACAATCTGACCACCATATCACACAGTGGTCTCAGTCTAACTGCTCTTGGCAACTGTACTCTCCAAAGAGGGCTTCACAAAACTACCCTGGCTGCCTACACAAAGTGATGATGCACAGGAGACATACTCACCTGCTTTCCAGCATGCAGCAAGAGCAGCTGCAGCATCAGCATCCTGGAAAAAAACAGACTGGCGGGCTGCTCCCATTTACCTGGGGGGAGGGCAGAGGAAGTCAAAGCCCTGTTCGCCTCCATACCTGTGACTGGCCCGCCATATGGTTGCCAACTCTAGGATGGGAAATTCCTGGAGATTTGGGGGTGGAGCCTGGGGAGGGCAGAGTTTGAGGAGGGGAGGGACCTAAGTAGCCTATAATGCCATAAAGTACATCCTCTGAAGTAGCCATTTTCTCCAGGGGAACTGAAGTTGTGATTCCAGGAGATCTCCAGACCTTGAAGGTTGACCCCCGTAGATGATGGACTTTGCAGCATTAGTTGCCACTCCCCATGTCTCCCACACCCAGTTTCTTCTCAACCCTAAAAATAACAGACATTTATGTAAACTTATTATCTCAGGTTTTTTTTCTGAATAGTCGATGGAAATACTGAACTGTTCAGGGAATGACTGGACACCTAGCAACTGAGTGGCTGTTATTATCATCCTAAGGAGGGTGAAATCCTTCTAAGTCCATGGGTTTCGACAAATATAACTTGGCTTGGGATTAACAGTGTAAAAGACTGAGCTACAACTCAGGAACTCCCTGGTTCAAATCATAGTCATATCACCTTTTTTGCACCAGTCAAGAAGACAAGGCCTGATCAGTCAGCATCATAGAAAATGTAGTTCTCATATGAGTGGAGGAACTTGAACTGGAACCTGGATGGCAGGAACCGGTTTGTCTGACTGGGGAAGGGATGAACCAATTCGAACTGTTCAGTCCTAGACCTGCTTGGGCTGCCCAGTTTTGTCAGTGGCCCTTTCCGCAGGATTATGGCGCCCTGGGGACGGCAAAAACACTGTCCCCAGGAAGCCATTCACACAGGGGGCGCAGCTGCTTCTCAGCCTCACCACCCCTCGCCCCGCCCGAGCGATGTGAAGCCGCCGTTTCCCAACCTCGCTAGGGAAGAGAGGTTTATGGGAAACGGTGGCTTGGAGCCACTGCCATGCGAACGGCAGTGGCTCCAAGGTGCCCTCCCCCCTTCCACCCTCTACCTATCATGTCCGTGGCCGTCCGGCGTGTCGCCAAGGCCTGGGGACACGCCCCCTGCCCTGCGACGCCGGAGCACTCGTGCAGGTCAAGGGGGGCATGTCCCCAGGCCTTGGCGATGCGCCGGACGGCCACGGCCACAGTAGGTCGGCCGGGTGACGGCGCTCCGCGGCACCGTCTTCCCGGCTGTTTCTGGGACCGTTCATGCGAACGGTCCCAGCGAGGTTGGGTCGGCGTGGAATACACCGACCCAACCCCCATCGTCACTGTGCAGAAACAGCCAGTGTTTGCAAGAATCTATAATGTCCAGGATTTGTTTCTGAGGCTGACATAAAGCCTGGTAAACTAAGATGCGCTGTCTGCCGATGCTTATCTGGAGAAGAAGTGAGTGAATATGTGTAACTTCAATGACTGACAGACAGCTTGAAGGCTGTAGGTTCCCCAAACTTGTTTTAAACATTAGGATCCTTTGCCTTGCAAACAGCGCTTACTTGCTGCTATTCAAGCTTCTAGGACTTGCTTCCCAGGGCTTTGGCTTCTAGGTTGCTTTGAAGTGGTTCAAATGAGGCTAATTCTGTTCTTACCCAACTGCCCTGTTTGTTGCAGGAGTAATTGCTACCATGTACCACAAATTAGCCATGCTACATTCACTTGCTCAGTCATCGCTGCAATCATGAGGAATCAAGGTGCAGTGACATTTCACAAAAAGTCAAGAAGGGCTCTTGAAATTGCTGCTAAGTTCAGAGCCGACACACACAGCCTGGAGCCTACAAATAGAGAAGCAATGGCAACATTTTTGAAAATTGTATTTTTTTCCCTTTGGATTTCAGAAAGAAACAACATAAGCGACAGTGAAAAGAAAAGCTAGGTATTAATAGAAACCTTAAAAACAAGGAACCTTGTGGAGGAAAGTCTATTCTATGGTCTTTTTAAAAGAGCTACACAGATGGAATATATTACAAGTCTTTGTAGCAGGTTTGCAGTGGCCGAATTCCCACTGCAAATTTAATCTAGATACAACTAAGTTTCAAAAGAATCAGCACCTTTTCATCCAGGTTCCAACATCCTCACTGCAGCATGTTTCTAGTGAAGACATCTTGATTTTAAAGTCTCAAACATTTTAAACCCTATCCTCAGTTCTCTATTACATTTTTTTCTATTTATAAAACTATGTAATCGCATATACTGAAACAAAGAGTTGAAGGGGGGGTGGATTTGGAGGACTGGGGCAGTGGTGGGATTCAAATAATTTAACAACCAGTTCCGGTAATGGGATTCAAATAATTTAACAACTGGTTGTTTACAAGCACCATTTTATCAACTGGTTCTGCCGAAGTGGTGCAAACCTGAGAATTCCACCACTGACTGGGGGGGTTCCTAACCTATTTTTGATTGTTATACAGCTGAAATTCAGTAGATGGTTAAATGGTCTGGTCAGCATTTTGACTCTGCAATTATGATTAAACAGTCATGAATCTCCATCCCTTTAGAAGACATCTAGCACCTCTTGGTAGAGCTTGTAGAGTATGCTGTATGTTATTTTGTATTGTGCCTCCCTCTAAACTCCCATCTTATTTTTATATATTGTCCCTAAATATTGAAGGACATTTATTCTGACTAGATCAAATGCCTTTCCTTCTGCTGTTTTGCTGGGTAGATTCTAAGGAGCAGCTTACTCAGATAGACTGTGTCCCTCTGGACCTGGTGCAATTGAAACACGGGCTCTTATCTTTTCTGATTGCATGCCGTTGGACGGTTGAGAGATTTCTGAATTCAGTCAACAATTGTTTCTGGTGCTTCTTCCATTTCCCAAGCTTTTCTGCCAGCTGATCCTGATCTTGATATAATGTTGCTTATGGAAAAAGTGTTGGCTGCTTTGTTGACTTCCATACAATGATGGAATTAGAGGGTGGTTTTGCATGATCTATGTTATCTAAAACCACTGGGTCATTGGATTATTTGAAATGAAGGATATGCAACACTGACTTATAACTATTTTGAGACATCAGCTTTATAGTCTAGCTAGTTTGAAAATACCATTTGGGGGTATCCCCTGTTTCAAGGAAGATTCAAGAGGGTCTTTTTCAGATTTGTGTAGTAATCGGGGTACACTGGACTCTACGGTGCAGTCCTAAAACAGAGGCTCATTCCGCACATGCAGAATACTGCACTTTCAAACTGCTTTCAGTGCTCTTTGAGGCTGTGCGGTATTGCAAAATCCACTTGCAAACAGTTGTGAAAGTGGTTTGAAAACACATTATTTTGCATGTGCGAAAGGGGCCAGAGTTACACCTTGACTTCAGTGGACCTGAAGGGTGTAACTCTGCTTAGGTTTGCACCATGTGTCTTTCTAGTTCATGTAGAAGTACCCTAATAATTTTTATTCTCTCCCTGCCCTGCAAGCCCAACTGAGTGACTTTGTATATAGAGTGATTATTCTCACGCAAGCCAGGAACAGGATTCTGAATTTTTTTTTGCATATTCATTTATCAAGAATGGCTTCATGAAGTGAAGGCTGATTGAACTGGATGCTTTATAATGACAACAATGTAATTTTAAAATGGAAATGTCTAAGAGAATTGAGGCCAACGAGGGGGGAGGGGAGCGGATAGCTACTTTGCATGTGCATTTTTAATATGCGTCTACTTGCCATGTCAGAAGTGGCACAATATGCTGAATATAATGAGCACCATTTTAATTTTTAAATATTAAAGCTGATGATAAACTTGGTAAAACTGATCCACGTTTGCTTTGAACACTCCAATTCCTTTTGACTCCACAGACCTTTACAACCGTATCCATTTTTCACAAAAATGATAGACCTGTGCTGATAAGGCTTGTGGCGGTGTCTGTGAAATAGGAATCCATAATAACTGACTTTTGTGAATTAAGAAGCAAGAGACAGACTTTGTAAAGAAAGTACTGCAAACCTCCCCTATATATTGGCTGTGTCAACATTGCCGATTCATTCGGCTTCTTTAAAGCTATGTGAATAATATGTAAATCTGTGACTTTCTGAGCTGAAATAGGGTCCCTTTTGGCACAGCCAAATACAAATCCACTCATCTATTATACATTCCTTTGTTTTCCCCCCTCAAAACTCAAACTCTTCCCACTCTGTAGTTCAGAATAAAGAAACAAAGATGCATAAAGTTCTAAAAAGAAAGTCCAATATTATTCACAGTTGCTGAAAGCTCTTTCCCCGCTCTGGACCCAAACTCTAATGTGGTGCAGGGTTTTGAGTATGTCAGTAAAGCGGACAGCAATACTGTAAGGGGCCTAGAATCTGTCAAGAGGCTAAACTCCTAGCAATCCAGGCACCAGATTCAAGCCCTTTCTGCATGGGCCAATAAAGACGGGTTAAGGCAGTGATGGGATTCAAATAATTTAACAACCGGTTCCAGTGATGGGATTCAAATAATTTAACAACTGGTTGTTTACAAGCACCATTTTAACAACCGGTTCTACCAAAGTGGTGCGAACCGGCTGAATCCCACCACTGGGTTAAGGGTGGGATAAAACCCAGGTTGAGGGGGAACTTTGCATGGATCCCGCTCCTAATGCAAGTCCAGTCCACATGCCCCGCCCAGGGTTTTCAAGAATTGCCATTTGTGTGATTCTTTTGTTTTAATGCGCCTGGCAGCTGTGGCTGAGCGAACGTCCGGGCAGGAGGCGTGTTATGTGGCTGTGCTTATCCCCCCAATCCCGGCTCACATCTGTGGAGCCACACAAGCACTTCTGGGGACCTCAAGCCTCTGGGGGTTCATGTGTGCCTGCCTGCATAGCTGCGCATTGGTGGGAGGTAAGGGGGGGGAGACGCACCTTTGTGTGAAGGCGTGTTGGTGACCTGTGTTAGCTCATGTTGATGCTATATTTTGTTGTTATATGATATTTGCTTTTACCCTTTGCTGCTAAGATGCTATTGATGTTTCTGTTATTATGTTATGAGGGGGGAAGGGCAAGGAGATTGTAAACCCCTTTGAGTCTCCTGCAGGAGAGAAAGGGGGGATATAAATCCAAACTCCTCCTCCTCCTCCTCCTCCTCCTCCTCTTCTTCTTCTTCTTCTTCTTCTTCTTCTATGTTGCTATTGTTGATATATTTTGATTGATGATGTTTTGACAGATGACTGATGTTAAGCCTGATGTCCTTTGGGGGAGGGCGGTGTATAAATCTAATAAATGCATGGTTAGTTCTTCACAGATGAAAGCAACAGTAAACCACTTTGGACTATCTCATACCTCGAAAACCCTGTGATGAGACAACACAAAATGAAAGAAGATATATGAAAGAAGATATAATTTCTGCCGGTGGAGAGGCGCTGTGTGGAAAGGGCCCCTGTGAGGTAGGTGGGGCTGAGAAAGCTCCAAAAAGCTGTGACTAGCCCAAGGTCACCCAGCTGGCATGTGTGGGAGTACACAGGCTAATCTGAATTCCCCAGATAAGCCTCCACAGCTCAGGTGGCAGAGCGGGGAATCAAACCCGGTTCCTCCAGATTAGAATGCACCTGCTCTTAACTACTACACCACTGCTGCTCCTGCTCTTAACCACTACGCCACTGCTATTCCCCAGAAGAGGAGACTGAAAACTTTTGTGCAGGTGTCCAGGAAGAAACTGATCATACACCTAAACAAGATGTTCTGATAATCACAGCTGACTAGAACACAAAAGTTGGAACCAAACAAAATTATATGTTGCAGGAAAATTTGGCCTAAGAGTATGAAATGAAACCAAGGAACAATCTATAGCATTCTGTGAAGACAACCATTTGTTAACTGTGAACATGTATCAGGCAACCAAACAGATACATGGACATCACCAGATGGCCAATACAGTCATCAAATAGATTATATCATCAGAAGCAGAAGACAGATAAGCTTTATTATCTCTGCTAAAGCAATACCATGGTTGTGATAGAGACCATGAATTGTTAATATTGAGCCGGACAGCGGTGCTGTCCGAAGGGTCTAAGGCCGTGGTGGCGAACCTTTGGCACTCCAGATGTTAAGGACTACAATTCCCATCAGCCCCTGCCAGCATGGCCAATTGGCAGAGGCTGATGGGAATTGTAGTCCATAACATCTGGAGTGCCAAAAGTTCGCCACCACTGGCCTAAGAGGTTAGCTGGGGCTGCCCTATAACCAGGTTCAGAACTTGCTGCCTGGGGGTCAGGATGTGCTTTGTTATGCTCGCCCAGCTTCAAGGTTATTATTATTATGTGTTAAATAAATTTGGGCTGCGGCTGATTACTTTTCCAACTAATAAGTTGTAGTGTTATTAATGGAACGAGTCTCCACACCTCCGCACGCAATGAAAATTAGAATGAAACTGAAGGAAAAACACCAGTCATTCATAATTCTAAAATGTAATCTAAACAATATTCCCGGTTAAAAACCATGTAAATAACAGATTTGCATTATTAAGTTCAAGAGAACATAATCCATAAGAACCATGGTTTGAAACCAGAGATATTATCAAGGAAGAATGCACAAAGAGGATTTCTGTTGCCGAAAGAAATGAAAAGCCTTGATGGATGACTGATGAAACTCTTGAAATTGCTAACGCTAGACAAGAAGCAAAAAGTAAAAGGTGACAAAGATAGAATCAGAAGTTTCAATGCAAAATTCAGCAACTTGCACATAGATAACAAAAAAGAACTATTTTAATAATCATTGTAAAAGAAGATAAGAGCAAAAACCCCCAGAAGAGATCTTTGCCACGCGATCCAAGAAATCAAGGGGAAATTTAAACCATGTCCGGGGATGCTGCAAGATGAATATAAAAATACATTAACTGAACAGGACAAAATTATTAATTAATTAATGTTATTTATAGTCTTCATTCCAACAGGGACTCCAACATGTAGGCCTTTTTCTCACAATCAAAATAAAACATTTTGAGATAGGAAATGAAGCATTTCTTCCAAGGAGTTCCACAATGTTTTTAGCCTAAATTGTTTTTATTTCCTGCCTGAAAATGTTTTATACGGCCAACAAAAGACAAATTTGTACCAAATGGGCTACAGATGAAACTTGAAAAAAGCCTCCCACTGGAGTGCAAATTTTACTTATAAAATAGCATTAACAAGTAGCATAATGAAGTCAGTAAATTGGCACACACTTAAATACAGCCAAAAGCATCCATACATGTAAGGATAAACAATAATACGTGAAAGAATAAGCTAGTCAGAATCTAGATCCTGTGCCGACCTCATGAAAACAACTTCAAGGCTTATTGGATTGAATAGTACCTAAAAATCACAATGATGGTACTGATAAGGACAATCAAAGTAGGACTGCGCTCTGCCTGATTAACTTGTCCTCCTTGCAAAAGCTCCTTCAAAAGTCCTTTTCTACCAACCCCTTTTTCTGATTATGGTGAAAATGTTTTATATATGCATCCTTGATTTTAGCGATCCTTTTCCGGAAAATATTTTCAACATGTTTTGACTTGCTGTGCAGTCTCTTGAAAATGTTTCTCACGCCTCTCTGTAGTCCCTGGACTTTCTTCTAGGCACCATTTTCTGAGCTCCCTCTGTTGTCTTGCTTGTTTATTTTCATCCGTTTTTTTAAATGATAAAGCTGCTGTGTACATCATAAAGTGCCATAGAAACTATATGAATGTAAAGTAATTTGGGTAACCGCAGAATTTGGACATCATCAGCTGTTGCAGCTAAACAGGCGGCTTGGGGTTAAAGCCAATAAACAGCTGCTTCTGCAACTACATTTAGGAGCCTCAAAAGGGTAAGGATATGGAGGTGAACCAGGAGAAATCACATCCTAGGCTTCAGCCTGGGGACACTGTTGCGGCCGGGGAGGAAGGATCGGAATGCCTCCTCCCCCTGCCGGCTTATCAGGCGGTCACGTGGCCGGGAACTGGCATGTGACGAGGGCCAGCCAGCCTGTAAGAGGCTGGGCCAGCAGGGCTTGGCCTCTTTCGAGGCCAGCGTTTTGAGAAGGCCCTCCCATCCCTCCCTATTATAAGGTTTCTTGTTGTTTCTTCATTGTTATGCTTTGTCGCAGTTCACTGGGCGGTTGGGCATAAGTGCATATCCTATTTGGGAAGGCAGTAGCTTGCGTGCCGGGGGCCTCCTTATGAGGTCCGAGGTGGTGATGAGCTCATGTGGGCAGGCCTTGGGGCCACGCCGAGAGCTCGCTGCCCAGCAGGAAGGGGTGTCACAAAGTGGGTTTGCGTCCACGTGGCACCTAGTAACTTCCTGTTCCAGTCCCCTTGGGGGATGTGCCAGACAGCGGTGCTGTCCGAAGGGCCTAAGGGGTCAGCTGGGGCTGCCCTATAACCAGGTTCAGTGGCTTGCTGCCTGGAAGTCAGGATGTGCTCTGTTATGCTCACCCGGCTTCAAGGTTATTATTATTATAAGTTAAATAAATTTGGGCTGCGGCCGATTACTTTTCCAACTAATATGTTGTAGTGTTATTAACGGAAGGAGTCTCCACACATCCGCATGCAACTTTTATGCTCACAAACTATTATGGAAATTCTGTACTTAATCATACTTACAGGGCTCCCCTTCTAGAATGGGAGCCTTCAGGGAGCCACTCTTTGCAAAGGATAGCAAAATAAACCAAAGAAAGGCAGATAAATGACATTGTGTCTTATGGCACTGATGCCTTATAGCTCCTTTAAAAGTTTGTCAACCTATATTTTCTTTTGTTCAAACAGTAAAAGGGCATTTTTTTTTATTTTGTTGCTCTGGGGACATTGGAGAGAACAACTGATGACCTTTTCCAGAGCCCTTGAGCTCCTTTTCCTGCCTCGAGTTTGCAATTGCATCAAAACCAGGTCCCCTGATTCTGCATGTACTGTAGCAGCTAAATCACCAGGCCAGCTTGTCATGTGAAGTTTGTATCTCCTTTTATCAGATTAAAAGAAGAGCCTGTTCTCCGACTCAGCAATAATTTAGGAAACACGGTATTAAGATAGTTTGAACAAAAAAGCTTTGACAGCCAGAAGAAAGTCTTCCAGGGAGATCCTATGACCATTTTCTAGGAAGCAAGCACCCCAGAGCAGATCTGAGTAGGGTTCTGAGTAGTCCTGTTTACGATTGCTCTAAGAATACTGTGGAGGGTTTATAACAGTGGTGGCGAACCTTTGGCACTCCAGATGCTGTGGACTACAATTCCCATCAGCCCCTGCCAGCATGGCCAATTGACCAGGCTGGCAGGGGCTGATGGGAATTGTAGTTCATAACATCTGGAGTGCCAAAGGTTCGCCACCACGGGTTTATAAGCTGATACATTAAAGAATGTTGATTGCTATGAATGATTAGATGCTTTACATCACAGGTGTCAAACTCGCGGCCCTCCAGATGTTATGGACTATAGTTCCATAACATCTGGAGGTTTGTCAACCTATATTGGAGGTTTGTCAACCATAACATCTGGTTTAATTTGACAACCATAACATCTGGTTTGGTTTGTCAACCATAACATCTGGAGGTTTGTCAACCTATATGAACTGTAGTCCATAACATCTGGAGGGCCACGAGTTTGACACCTATGCTTTACATAGTGTTTAAATGCTTACCCACTGGATATCAGTTTTGAACTGCTTATCTTCTATGAACTTTTGAACAGAACAAGCAAGGAACCTGCAAGGGTTTGCAAGGGGCATGCCATTTTCTCCCATTATTTCCCACACTAATTCCTCTTTCCCTCCTCCTAGAAGCCCCCATACCCTCTCCCCTTTTCCTGCTTCCTTCTCCCCATTAACCAACCCTTCCTGCCTCCTTAGTCTTCAGCTTTATTTATGAATTCTTTCTCCTCACTGGGCACCAAAAGCAGCTTATATTGTTTCCCACTCTCACATTTTATCTTTACAATAACCCTGTTAGGTAGATTGCACTTATTCATGGCAGAATGTGGATCTCCAAACCTGGATCCTCTAGATTCTAGTCTGACACTCTTAGAGTTACCACGGTTTGAAGACTGGCAATATTGTAATTGCCTAACTGAGGTCTCTTTTCTTAAAGACTCAGACACTGACTCAATGGCTGTTTCCACATGGCAATGGAAATGCACCTCCACTGGCATAAATTATTCCAGTGGAGGCTCAGGGACTGATCACACAGCAATGTATGAGCAGCCCCGTAGATCCACCACACCAGAGAGGCTGCTCCGCACGGACCCGCCTCCAGTCTGTTGCCTCCACTGACCTGCCTCTCCAGCGTCACTCTGGAGGGCTGCAGGGACCCACCCATACTGCCCTCTGACCTCCAGGGGTTGGAGGGCAGTGTGGGCAGGTCTCTGCAGCCCTCCAGAGCGGCACTGGACAGGCAGGTCAATGGAGGCGACGGGAAAAGCGGCGTCTTCCCACCAGTGTGGTTCGCATTGGGCTGGCAGGAAGACACCACTTTTCAAAAACCTTGCTCAATGAGTGAGATTTAAAGCAGTGGCTTCACATTGCTCTGGGGTGGCCAGGACGGCGCTACTGCAAAGCAGCAGCACCTCCTGTATGAACACTTCCCCAGGGACGGTGTTTTTGCCATCCCTGGGGTGCTGTATTCCGCCCGTTCAGAAAGGGCCTATTATTGGGGAAGTTAACCTCCCAAGGTACTCTTTCAGTTTTTATCTGCAAACATGGGGCTTCCCTTAGGTTTGTAGAAAGATTGTCTGTTCATGGCCTCAATCTACTGATTTAATTATTCACAGATTGAGTTAGGTTGAGATTTAGATATATTCATTCTGAAGCACAGAGTTTAGAATAGAATGGATGGAATTCATCCATTTCTTTGATTACATTATACAATGCAATAGTTCTAAGGAACTATACCAAATAACCAGGAGGTATAACTTCCCAAGGTACAGTTGTTGTTATTGCTGTTATTATTATCTTCATTTGTAGCCTGTGTTTAAAACAACTGGAAAGCAATTCAATCTCATACCAAAGACCTCCAATAATCAATGCAGTAGGACTAGGATTATAGCACTGAAAAACAATGCAATTGAAAACCAATCCTAAGGCATAGCAAACCATTATGAAGCAAGGGTGGTACAGGGATAGAGGTCACTGTAATAAAGAGGTAATTGGTACATTCAAGAAAAACTGTAGTCCCTAAGAAATGAGGCCCCTTCCGCACACGCAGAATAATGCGTTTTCAATCCAGTTTCACAACATTTGGAAGTGGATTTTGCTATTCTGCACTGCTTCAAAGAGCACTGAAAGCGGATTGAAAGAGCATTATTCTGCATGTGCGGAAGGGGCCCCAGACTATTAAATATGGTTGCAGCACTGAGAATTTTCACCAGTTAGTCTTGTGGAAAGAACATTTACATCAGAAACTTCAGAAAAGAACACCAGAAATTATGGTATCTGCTATTAATGAATAAAATGACAGCAGCTGAATATTTAACGGAAAATAAATATTTCAAAAATGTTTGCAGAACAATGTTATCTTTCATTAATTATTGGACAGATCTCATACAGATCTTATGACTGGCAAGAGATTCTACTTCATGCTTAAAATAGTATGTAGGTGTGATTGCAATTAACTACTTATAAAATTTTCTTTCCACTACTGAATGGAATATGTTGATGACATTGGCTGTTCCTAATGTATATTTCATTTTTCTTATATTTCTTGTATTTTCTTTTCTTGTATTCTTGGGTATCTTTTGTACATCAGTAAAATATAATAAATTATTTTTAAGAAATATTGCAATAGACTGCAATACTTTCCCTTATATAAGTGACCTATATGCTGTTCCATTATCTTACTATTCTAATCCCTTTGTAAACATTCCTTCCTAAAATTTGATTGCAGGCTATGCTACTCCATGTTGCAGACGGAAGATGGAGTGCGCAGCTTCCTTACAAATAACTTAAAAAGTAAGTAAGTAAGTAAGTAAAAATGTGTAGGTCAGAATGTTCGAGACTGGTTTTCCCCCTGACATCCTATTTAGAAAAGACAACAGGAAAAGTTTTTTTTTTAAAAAAAACCTTCATTATTTGGCTCCATACCATGCCTAAGGAGCAGCAGTGGCGTAGTGGTTAAGAGCAGGTGCACTCTGATCTGGAGGAACTGGGTTTGATTCCCAGCTCTGCCGCTTGAGTTGTGGAGGCTTATCTGGGGAATTCAGATTAGCCTGTGCACTCCCACACATGCCAGCTGGGTGACTTTGGGCTAGTCACAGCTTTTCGGAGCTCTCCCAGCCCCACCTACCTCACAGGGTGTTTGTTGTGAGGGGGGAAGGGCAGAGAGATTGTAAGTCCCTACAGGAGAGAAAGGGGGAATATAAATCCAAACTCCTCCTCCTCCTCCTCCTCCTCCTCTTCTTCTTCTTCTTCTTCTTCTTCTTCTTCTTCTTCTTCTTCTTCTTCTTCTTCTTCTTCTTCTTCTTCTTCTTCTTCTTCTTCTTCTTCTTCTTCTTCTTCTTCTTCTTCTTCTTCTTCTTCTTCTTACCAAAAATCTGAGGTCCTGATCCAAACCCTGACGACTCTTGCCACCCTCTTGCCACACCTTGTCAACACACCCCGGGACAGCAGCCAAAACTATGGTCAAGCTTTCCACAAGAGCAAGCATATTAGCAATAAGAAAGTTCTGTTCAATGGGATATAAATTATCTTCATAAAATTGTACCTTGCAAATAAAAGCTATATAAGTAATCAATAGTGGAAGTAGTAAATTTCCTACTAGTTAAATACAGAACGGGTGATTCCCTTACCAACGTCAATCACATGATGAACCAATATGGAAGGCTTATCCTCTGCAAGCCAAATTGTAGGAATTTTCATGGTAAATGGTTTTCATATGATATTTATCAGATTGCATCTCTGGTAATATTCTCACATGCCAGCTATGTCCTTCAGGCAGGCTTGTCTTTGTGGTGCACCAGCCAGGTCATAGGCTTTTTCTGTGGTGGATTCACACCTTGGAGTGGCCTGCTACGGCTGCTATGGAGCGTGTCTTCATTTCGTCATTTGGGAATTTATATATAACAGTTTTATTGCAGAAAGCATTTAGAAGAAGTAGGTTTTTATATCCAGCTTTACCTTAAGGAATCTCAAAGTGGCTTAAAATTGTGTTCATTTTCTCTTCTCTCAACAGACAATTTGTGGAGACAGGTGGGGCTGAGAGAATTCTAAGGGGCTTTCCGAAGCGACCACAGAAGGAAGGAGCTATAGGCTTGACTCGGGTTCCCTTCAGTGGGGGCTTTATTCCAGGCTGTCCGCGACAGCAACTTCATTTCTGGCCCCCCTGGAACCGGTGCTAAGTGGGCTGGGATCATCTTTGGGTGCCTGTTTCTGCCTTCCTCAATCGCGTGGATTGGAGCTTGTGTTACCACAGGAAACGGGAGCATTCTTTTTTAAAACAGTTTTTACAGTTTACAGTTACATGCCCGCTTCAACGTACTCTCCCGCTTCATGGGCGATGCCACAAAAAAGCAGTAATCCCTGATTGGTTGAACGGATGAGGTGTCGTTTCGATGTGTCCACACTTCGAAGCTTCGAAGCGGTATCGACCTTGTTCCAGCAGAAAGGTGCAGTTCTGAGGCGGGGGGGGGGACCTGAGACAAAACAACGTTGAGCTCAGTTGCAGTGTGGATACACTGAGGTGAACCTAGATAGAAACCAGTACAACTCTGTCAGTGCGGAAAGCCCCTAAGAGAACTGCGACTGGCTCAAGATCATCCAACAGAAGTGTGGAATCGAACTCAGTTCTCCAGGTTAGAGTCTGCCCTTTCTTAACTACTGTACCACACTGGCTTTAATGAAGGGTAAAATATTGTGGCACGCTGCCCAGAATGGCTCAATTTTGTCGGATCTAGGAAACTAAGCAGGGGCAACCCTAAGCAAGGCAGACCACCACAGATATTCCAAGTTGCTACACAGAGCCTGGCAGTGGCAAACCACCTGTGGGAAATTGACTGTGACTTCTCAGCATTTCCATCACTAAACTGTTTTGGCTGATTGGTCTATGTTGTTTTTAAAGTGGGTGCTTTTAATTCTGGCCGTTTCTGCATGGTCCAAATAACTCGGGTTGAGCAAGAGAAATATCCCAGTTTAGCCAAGAAGTTCCCATGGTTGCCAATCATAAAGCAGTTTTGTCCCGCGGTATTTTCCTCATCCCGGTTTTTCAAAAACTGTTAAAATGTTGATCTTTTCCCAAAATCCTGTGTTGAATCGCTTCTGTGCGAAGGACACAGGAGCAAAAATGATTTTCCCCCCACCCTGCTGCCTGATCTCCCTGCCTTACATCATGCTTACCCTGTTCCAGCTTATTCTCACCAAGTGCTGTTCGCTAGGCGAGCTGCAGCCAGCCCAGTCTTTCAGCTCCCAGCTCACGTTCCCAACGGGATTCTGAGAGGGGAGGGGTGAGGAAACGTCTGCCTGGCAGGATGCTCTCATTCTGTGACAGCCCCAAAGACCAGTCAAATGTTATTTGGTATATCGGGGAGGGTGTGTGTGTGAGTGTCTCATGCTGTGGTTTCAAGCACACCTTTAAATGTGGATGGGACATAGTGCTCTGCCCTGTATCGGTCAAAAGTTTTTACTTTGTGTAGCACAGTGGTTCTCAACCTTCCTAATGCCGCGATCCTTTAATACAGTTCCTCATGTGGTGGTGACCCCCAACCCTAACGTTTATCCATTTTACTGATGGAGAACCCTGATGCAGAGAGTCTTAGGCGACCCCTGTGAAAGGGTCGTTCGACCCCCAAAGGGGTCCCGACACACAGGTTGAGAACCACTGGTGTAGCACAACGTGCTTGCTATGTTGCTCACTGCACCGGCTCCTTTCCAGAGCTAAAGAAAAGGGGTGTGTGTGTCCTGCTTGGTTTTCCTGTGGTTGCTGTGGATTCATCAATCCGAAGTATTGCCTTTGGGAGCCAAACCAGAATGCAACACACCAGGGATGTTCGCGCATGCATGCTGCATCTATGTTGTAAAAACAAAAAAAGCTGGGCTCCTGTGAGAGAAATTGGAGTATTTCCCCCTGGTCTTAACTTGACTCTACAGAAAAGGGAGAAACCGGGATAAAATAGACCCAGATTGCAAGATACTGATTATAACCCGGTATAATTGTGCCATGTGGAGACGGCCTCTGTGTGGTTTATCTTCTGAGTATTTTTAAACCTTTTGTGTGACATTAATTATGCATAGGTTTTAAATAGTGCCCTTTTAAATCTGTAATTTGTGTGTGTTTTTATCTGTGATATTTTGTGACTTTAAACCCTGCTGTTGTGTTGTTAGCTGCCTGGAGTCTTAGGAGATAAGGTGGGATAGAAATGTTTTAAACTAACTAACCAACAAGATGTTTCTGAAAGAATGTTCAGATTTCTGAGTTGGATTCTGCAGGTCTGTTTGCTGGCTAGAGGAAAGGGCCTCTGCTAATGGCATAAATCAGCACAATCTAACCCAATGTCCAGTTGCTGTTTCTTTGTCCTTGAAAATACACTGGAATGTGAGAAAAGGCAATGGGGAAAAAATGTGAAACGTTAAGCAAAGTAATTATATTCTTGCGACTAAGCTTTTTTTAAAAAAAACACCGCTGGAAGTAAATTTGAAAATATGAGTGGAAGTGGCAGAAAGATGAGGAGATCCAACTTTCAGTATCTAGCTGTGGGGCAAGGTTATTTCATGACTCTCTATCAATCTTGAGCATGTCTTTAAATGGACTTTTGTGAAGGCACACGATTTAGAAAAATGATGAATTGGCTCCATTTTGGGTTGAACCAAAAATCAAATCACTTCTTGGTGAGGCTGTTTCACTGCAGGCTTTGGAAGCCATTTTACTTCACAACGCAACGGTTTGCTGTTAAAAGGGCAGGCAAACTTTGTCTAAAAACGAAATGACAGTATTTAAATGACTGTATGTTGGATAGGCACATGTTAACCATTGGTTACAGTGTTATCCTATCCAAAGCTAATTAGAATGGAGCAACAGCAACTCCACATAGGATGACTCTGTGTCTGGGTTCACTCCTCAAGAATTCTAGATAAAGATGATCAGGTAATGGAGCTGCCAAAGAAAAGCTAGTAAGTGCCTATGATCTGATACAATTCCTATGACAATTCAACTATGAATTTGGAGATGTGCATTTTTTTTTACTATGACCTTTTCTGTACAACCAAAATAAATTGTTTGGGGGCAGGAACTAAAACATTTCCTCTGCGGAGTTCTGCAATGTGTTTAGGCCAAAACGTTTTATTTCCAACCTGAAAATGTCTTAAATGCATTCTCAATTGTAGTGATTGCTTTTCTGAAGCCATTTTCAGATCGTTTTGGCATGCTGTGCGGATCTCTTTAAAACATTTCCCATGCCTCTATGCAGTTCCTAAACTTTCTCCTTGGTCCCTTTTTCTGAGCTCGCTCCATCGTCTCACCTGCTTATTGTTAGAATTTTTTTTTAATTTTTTTTGAGGGAGGTGATATTTTCAAGCCTTTGACTGCACAACCTATGAAGGATCACAGTACAAGGCTTTGAAGTGTAGAAGCATCAAATCTAGAAGAAGTTTTTTAAAAATGGAACAAGCACAAAACGGCAGCCAGGAAACATTTAGAGGAGTGAGTGCAAACAAACTGGGGGACTGAAAATATTTTGCAAACATTTTGCAAATGTTTTCATTGATTTATGCAGAAAAGGCCTCTGTCTTTCATGGCTAATAGCACGTTGCACCTAAATGAGTGTTGTCAATAAAATATTATTTAATCTAAATGACACTGACAGTAATTTTTTTTGTTTTTGTATTTTAAAGAGAGTTCTAGTGAGTTCAAAAGCCTATTTTGCAGATGCATAAGAACATAAGAACATAAGAACAAACCAGCTGGATCAGACCAGAGTCCATCTAGTCCAGCTCTCTGCTACTCGCAGTGGCCCACCAGGTGCCTTTGGGAGCTCACATGCAGGATGTGAAAGCAATGGCCTTCTGCGGCTGTTGCTCCCGATCACCTGGTCTGTTAATGTTCATGTTCATGATTTAATTTCTCTGTGCTTAATGGAAGGCAGCTGAATTTGCAATCTATCTTCATTGGCCATGCTGGCAGGGGCTGATGGGAATTGTAGTCCATGAACATCTGGAGTGCCATAGGTTTGCCACCACTGCCTTAGGGTCTGCAGCAGCAAGTGGTGTGACTGGGAAAAAGCTCAACTGAGTCCTATTCCTTCTTCCCTCTCCCATAGTGTAAGTGGGAGAAAGGGTGATATCTTCTTGTGTCTTGCCTCCTTATAATGTGTGTGGGCAAGGATGGTGAGGAAGTGTTTTCTTGCTTCTCCAAAGAACCTCTCCAAAGAACCTTGCCTCTCCAAAGAACCAAAATCATTGGACCAGCCCTCAATGCTTAGGGCAGCAAAATACCCTGAGCTGCCTCTGTTACAATATAGTCTTTTTGGACATATTACCTTACAGGCATGGCTTGAAATGCTTGCAGAATAATGAACTGGCATTGGGAATGAATTGCATATCAAGGAAAACCAATCACGTGGCTCTTTTCTAACCAAGCAGTTAGAAAAGAGCCACGTGATTGGTTTTCCTTGGATCTAGGCAATGGTGGAGTGGCTTTGGGAGGCAGCATTGGGTGCATTAACTCAACTGGTTTCTAATTTAAATATCAGGAACACTGAACATGGTGGGTGGATATTACTCTTTCCATAATTATTCTTCCTAGAAGCTTGGAAATACAAACAATATTTTATGTTTGGAAATATAAACAATACACTGTAGACCTGGGGTTCTTAATCTGTGAGGTATACCAAGGGAGGTATAGACGGACTCCAGGGGAGGTGTGTTTTATCTGTACTTGTTTTATCTCAGTTATAAATTGTTTTATCTGTATTTTATGTACACAAAATTTATTTCCACAAAACTTTTTCATTACTTGTGTTTGAGTTCATTTCAGTGAGTATGCATTTTTAGTCCATTTAGTCCAGTGAGTATGCATTTTTAGACAAAAAAGTGTGTATTTTAGGCCCTAA
Organism: Sphaerodactylus townsendi; assembly: GCF_021028975.2. Taxonomy (NCBI): domain Eukaryota; kingdom Metazoa; phylum Chordata; class Lepidosauria; order Squamata; family Sphaerodactylidae; genus Sphaerodactylus; species Sphaerodactylus townsendi. The sequence continues at coordinate 21,392,706 of NC_059434.1, forward strand.
AAATTGCAAATTTGCCCTGCCTAAAGTTTAGGCTGGATTCTTGGGTGACGGAGGTTTTTCCCAAGGGACGCATGACAGCAAAAACTTTAAGAACCGCTGCTTTAGACATAATTATTTCTTTGCTGGCTTTGTGGCCGAAATACAATTATTCGATTTGAGACATAATTATTTTTCTTTCATTCTTTTTTTTAAAAAAAGTAAAATTGCTGTAAGTGTCATTAACCTAGCATTCTCCTCTAATAGTTCCTTTGGTTCAGAAAAGCCGAAACTCTTTCCTTTTTGTATTACCTGTCTTTGTGACCATTGTAGTTAGTGTAAATGTGCACCTTTGTGGCAGTTGCTATGGAGATTTCTTTAAAAGTCATTGTGACTGAAGGAGACATTTCATCTACAGAGGAGTATGGGGAAACTTGATGAAGGTGTAGAGCTATTGCTAGAAGAACATGGACCTACTCAAAAGATGGCAAGGGAAGGTATTTGTGGAGACATCAACGTGGCAACATAATCCAAGGGCTGCCAACATTGCGGAGCAAAACCTGCTCATTCTCAAACCACTGGTCACAAGAGAAGTACAACTTTTGCAGAATTTAAATGTTTCCCCTGCAGAGATTTGCAGACCAGAAGCCCATACAAGCAGCTGCTATTTTAATTAACGTGTTCACTTTATTTTAGTCCATCGTTCATGCAGATTGCTGATGGAAAGTGTTGTCCGGTCACAACTGATTTATGGCAACTCCATAGGATTTTCAAGGCAAAAACTTCCACATGGGCTAAGAGATTTCTGAGAGACTTGTGACTAGCCAAAGGTAATCCAGCTGACTTCACGTGGAGGAGTGGGGAATCAAACCTGGTTCTCCTGATTAGAGTGTAATCTTCTTCTTCTTGATGGGTTCTGATCTTCTCGGCTTTTAACTCAGCATGCCTATCACATTGACCGGAAGAAGAGAAGTTTGGATTTATACCCCACCTTTCGCTCCTGTAAGGAGACTCAGGGCGGCTTACAAACTCCTTTCCCTTCCTCTCCCCACAACTGACACCTTGTGAGTTAGGTGGGGCTGAGAGAGTTCCAAAGAACTGTGTCTAGCCCAAAAGTCAACCAGCAGGTTTCATGTGGAGGAGCGGGGAAACAAATCCAGTTCACCAGATAAAAGTCCACTGCTCATGTGGAGGAGTAGGGAATCAAACCCGGTTCTCCAGATTAGAGTCCACCTGCTCTTAACCATCATGCCACACTGGCTCTCGATAGAACATCTATTATCGGCTCACAAATTTGATAGTGCTCCACTGGGCCCCAGCTTATCTGTTTACATTGCTGTAGCCCTCAGCCACTTATTGAAGTTGCACAACACTTCAGCCCTGATCCATAAGCATTAGTACATGTCTGGACTGCCTCCTTTGAACAAGTGATGTGAGTGCTGGGGAGGAGGGAGGCTTTTCTGGCATGTGCTCACCTTCCTCAGTTAGGCTCATAGACTCCTACGGGTCCTGTTCTTTATTTTATTTTTTATTTACTGACTTATAGGCTCAGAGGTGCTCACAACAACAGCAACAATAAAATCCATAATAAATCTATATCTATAAATGCGAAATACCACTGACTGACTTACTGACTGACTCATCAAAAGAACTCAAAAACCACCGAACCTACAAAGTTGAAATTTGGCACACCGGTTCATTATGTGGTTTAGGTGCTCACTGAGAAAGGATTTTTCAAAATATTCAGTTTTACTCGAGTTATTACACATTTACTGTTTTCACTACTCATCTCTGCACGAACATTCTAAGGGCAAAACAACTGCTCCGTTCACAGACATGCTGCACGAACATTCTAAGTTAAACACTACCAGCTTCATGTCCTTCACCAAGGTGTGCCAAATGCACTCTAACACTGCTCAACAGCCTCTCAAAAGGAGTCCCACCTCCAGTCTGATGAGTGGGAATCACCATGGTTGATGGTGCACGCTGTCAGTTTAGTAGAGCATTGACACTTCAGCTATGTCTCATCAGTAGAACTTTGCACATCTATCCTCTTCTGTCTTCTCTCGGGGGTCCTGTTGAAATCTTGGAAGGGAAAAATGTCTGGCAATTTGGTGTAATAACATTTATTTTGTAGAAGCAAATCTGTACTGGCCACGTATTTAAATCTTATTATTTTGTGTCTCGTACATTCATTTTCTGATGGTTTTGTTCTTCTTAGAAGCAAGTGACAAGAACTGGGATTAACTCCTGTGGCTGGCTGTGACACTCTTAGGGAGAAAAGACATCAACATTAAATTGTCAGCCAAAATTAAGTTAACAAAATCAATGACTGAAAAGAAGCTTTTCCCCACCCTCGGTGACGCACTTCTGCTAGCTCTTCATCATCAGGCTAATTTTTTTTCAAGTTAAAATTGTATTTTTGTCTTTAAAGGGATTGGTGCTACTAATTTATAATCTATTTTGGGAGGAAATGAACACAAATGCACTGGATGCAGCATGTCTATTATGACAGTTCTACTTGTTTGAAAAAACTGAAAGATTCTGCCTTAGGGGAATAAAGTGTATTAAAACCTTTAGGAAAATTATAAAGTGTATTAAAACCTTTAGGAAAATTATGAGCTGCATTAGTCTGATACAGCACTTCAAAACAACATTCTCTCTGGTTATTTTTTGGTTTGTTTTAGCTGTTCTCGGTAACACAATCTGCTCAAGCAGTTCTGGCTCACAGTTGTGTATGCCAGAGGTTGTGTTGCACTGGGAGTCAGGAGAAAGGGCTTTTGTTGATGGCAGCAAATTGGTAGCCCGAGGACTATATGCATGTATCTCTTAGGAGAATCGATTGTGGCCTCGGGCCACTAAATTTTGTTCAAGGTCTGGCAAAATACCTGTCTGCACTTTCACTGCTTAGAAAAAGGGAAAGTATTCAACTTAAAAAAAACCCAGATATACTCCACAATGCTATGTATTCTTTTGAATATTGTACTAGTAGTACTGAAATATGTATGGTATGTTGTTTTACACAATGCTATGCATAAATTCATATAGGGTTACCAGCTCTGGGTTGGGGAACATCTAGAGATTTTGTGGGTAGAACCTGAGGATGACCGGATTTGGGGAGGGGAGGGTCTTCATAGAGTCTACCTTCCAAAGCAGCCGTGATCTTCAGGTGAACTTGTGTAATAGCGGGAAATCTCCAGCCTGGCAACCTTAAATACACATGCTCCAAAACTTACCTTACCACTAGATGGTAAAATACCAACTTTATTTAGGAACTGTGCTTATTCAGGGGACCACAGTATTTAGACCCCTTCCGCACATGCAGAATAATGCACTTCCAATCTACCTTCACAATTGTTTGAAAGTGGATTTGGCTATTCCGCACAGTAAAATCCAGCTGCAAAGTGCATTGAAAGTGGATCGAAAGTGCATTATTCTGGATGTGCAGAAGGGGCCTTAGTGTGGCAAATACTATTCCAGCTCCCAATTTCTGAATGAAAGTCTATAAGCATAGGTGTCAAACTCACGGCCCTCCAGATGTTATGGACTACAGTTCCCATCATCCCCTGCCAGCATCATGAAAGCAGGGGGTGATGGGAACTGTAGTCCATACTATCTGGAGGGCCGCGAGTTTGACACCTGTGGTCTATAGCAAACATACATTTATGTGACAGGGACATCTGAGATGGAATAGCTGTATAAGAAAATGAGAACTCCCTTGAGTGAGAGCTAAGGAAGGTAAGAATGGTGGTTAGCATATTTGTTTTTTCTCTCTTTTCCTGTCAGGCTGTCTGTGAGCCAGCAGGCCCATAAATCGTTCGTTTTTTGATTGTGCAAAACTGTTCCAGGTCTTGAGCCTATGAGAAAGAATGAGCAATAAATCAGACGAAAATAAATAGATTAACAGTAGAAGAGATACAGGGAAGAGGCAGATTCCACCATGACAAGTAAAGAACTATGGCCAGTACTGACCTGCACATGTTTAAATCGTTTTATGCTTGCCTGGGTCTGGCTGTTTATCAGTCCCCCTGCCAGCTGCAATCAAAGTATGGCTGATTGATCCAGCTTCTTCACTGATGTGGTCAAATCTGTGGATGAGACAGCCACGCCAGCTTGCTGTGATAAACAGTAGCCCTTTTGGGGTCAAATCCAAGCCCCTCCATCACATTGCATGGGGCAGAATAAAAATGATACTAATTATTACTTAGACAAATGGCTGTTTCCTGTTATTTCCAAGGACAACAGGTGCTATATGTTACATTGCTGCCATGCCGTCAAAATGCATCCAACTTACCAGCAGAGTCAATGTAAATCATATCAGTAAAAGTTATCAATGAGATCATTAATTGCCACATAAATCCTCTCACACAGTGATTTTTAGTAACTCTTTCCAGTCAGTCTTAATTACTTCAGCTTTGTGGTTCAGATTGTTCATCTAAGCATTCATTTTTATGACACGAATATGTCTCCCGTTGATAGACCTTCAAGTACTATACTCAACAAGAAATTAATGATGGTTGTGAAAATCAGTCTGGTATAATAGTTAGCATGTTGGTTAAAATCTGGAGATCCAGATTCAAATCCCCACCCTGCGATGGGAACCTGCTCCTTGACTTTGGGCCGAGTCACACACCCTCAGGCTAACCTACTGTGATGGATGGACAAAGGTTCTAACCCAGTCTATTAATTACCAATCTCCTGTATGCCTGTTTGGTGCTATGAAGTTTAGCTATCAGCAGTCATAGATGGCTGGGGAGTCCAGATGACAAAAAGAAGTAAGACAGAAAAAGCTGATATACTGTTATACTGTCAGCTCAGATCAGACAGGGTCTGAGCCTTCAGAGAGAGAGAAAGAGAGTGGCTGGAAGGATTGTACCTCCAAGTCTGTTTTTAGTACAAATGGGCAAAAAAGGGAATTTTGGTAGGCTAAAAAGTATTTCTTGAGAATCACAGAATCTGTCTTTTGTGAGAAAGCAGGCAAGCATAGTGAATGAGACTATAGTTATCTCTGGCCCAGTGTCTGAGGGAAGTTGGCTAAAGATATGTAGTTCCTGGGAGGTTCTCACAACCCCCTGTAAGAGTCCTTCGACTGAGGAAGGCCAATATTCACTTCAAAAATAAAAAAATGTGGCTATTAACTGCTTTGTGCATTCAAGGACTGACAATTGGCATGTTACAACTTAATGAGCCTTGCAAACACTGTGTCTTGCTTGTAAATAATTTTAAGTGAGTCTCTTCTCTGTACATTGTTATTTATCTTATTTGTAGTAGAAAATAAAATACACTTTTATCCTCTTTTTCTGATGTCTGATATGAGACAACTGCATTTAGAAATCGACTTGGATTTAGATTGCTAGGTGAAGGTTGGGACAGAACAACACAGCATGTTGAACAACACAGCACGTGACCTCTGTTTAAACAACATTTTAAACCCCAGCCCATATACCTATAAAATGGAAAAATGATGTAAGACACATTGGGTTCCTGGAAAGGTGGGATATACTTATCTCCCTAGTGATAACTACATAATCATGTAATTAGGAATGATCAATTATCCTTTTCTTTAGTTTTGTTGAATTTTCCCATGCTTTCTAAGCTTAGCATTTCATTTCTCCTGTATATGATTTAAAAAAATGCAGAATACAAATGCAATTGTGTTTTGTGCTTTGATATTATGGGCAGAATATAATCCCACAGAGCTAATGAAAGAGGGGTAGTGTCAGAGGGATAGTATGTAAGTGATTTTATTTTTTCATCTATTTATTAAATTTCTTATACCACCCACCCCCAAAGGGCTCTGGGCAGTTTACAATATATAAACTTCACAAAATAAAACCCAATACAATATAACCGCTTAAAATCAATAAATTAACAAATACACCATAAAAGAAATTTTGGTGGCAAGATGGCAGGATGATTGAGATGCATTCCTGCTTCAATATAGTAGGAAACAATTAAACAACGCTGCTAAAAGATATATGTAACCAGATTGGTATGTATAACCACTGCCATTTGGAGCATTCTTTCCCTGATCTTTGCTTTATATTTACTACATTCTTTCCTTGATCTTTACTGCAAAGCTTCTCATGCTTTGTAGATAACTAGACTTCCCCTGACACCCTGGTCCCATGAGAAACAGAATTGCATCCCTTATCTTGTAGAGGCAGGAAGCCAGGTGGCTCTCTCATACTATCTGTCGCTGACCTTGGGGCACCTTAGCTCTGAGGACTGTTTTTCACAACTTCTGGGAAAACAAGAGGGGGGGGGATCGCTTTGGGGATAAAGGGGATGGCAAAGGCCAGGTTTGTCAGAACTGGCTTTGCCAAACTTTGGTGCTTCGATACCTCATCAATAAACGCTACTGATCAACAACTCAGAGTCTGTTTATTGGCTTAAGGTTTGAGACCTAACAGGAGGGTGGACAGTGTAGTTTAGAATTCCATGTAATTGAAGGGATTTGCATTATGTGCCACCTTGACCATTGATTGACCAGGAAAGCAAGGTCAGCTACCACCCATCAATTCAGCATCTTCTTTTTTTTATTTACAGTAGATGGATAAAGTCTTGGAGTAAGCAGGACTGATTTTGTGAGGTTTTTTTGGTTTCATCCAGTTTTTGCCACATTCATTTGTTTCTTTTCTGGCATTTTTACAGCCTTTGTATGCCAGTTTGACATTAAAACCACATTTGTGGAACTGATGCAAAAAAACAACAACAGGACTTCAATTTGAACAATAATATTTCTATTACATTTTGTTACTGTGGCAAGGAGACAGATGGCTGCTTGACCTGAGCCAGAAATCACCACAGCAGAAATTAGTAGCTTCAGACTGAAACAACATGAAGTTTGGTAACATGCCTAATTTTTTACCTAAGTTAGGTAACAGGCCTTACGCGGTCTGGGACCCTCGTACCTACGAGACCGTCTGGCCCCATATGTCCCATGTCGGTCTCTGCGCTCAGCAGAGGCCAATTTGTTGAGAGGATCCCTGGCCGCCTCTATGATGCGGTTGGAGCCTTCCCACTAGGGCCAGGGCGCTTTACTTGTCCCTGGGGCCCCTGTGCATGGAGGAATGCTCTCCTCCTCCAGCTGTCCTGGCCCCCCCCATGGACCTTTAACGTAATCTCGCAGGGCCTGCAAGACTGAGTTATTCCGCCGGGCCTTTGGAGAGTCCAGCTGCTGATAAGGTGCCCGGAAACAACTAAGGCCCACTGTTCCCTCTTGGAGGAGTTTTTAATAGCTGGATGCCATCTGTATTTTAACTGGTTATAGAAATTGAACACTGCTTTTAATTTTATATATGTTTTATGTATCCACTTGTTCTGTTATTGTTGTAAACCACCCTGAGCCCTCCGGGGGAGGGCGGTATAAAAGTGAAACAATAAATAAATAAATAAATAAATAAATAAATAAATAATTTGCAGGATCTCTGGGAATCTCATCGTTCAAGATATAGAAAACTTGCATTCCATGAATTCCCAACCATCATCTTTGCCAAAAATCCCCACGGTGAGAACTGAGTAAGAATGTTTTCAGTCTCTTTAGCTGCAAATTTTCACTAAAAAATCCCAGCCCTTTCTGCCACCCAGCTTTTCTGTGACAACAGTGAAAATAGTGTGTTTAAAATACAGGGAGAGTTTTGCTCTTCGTCAATAATTTAGTACTTGTCATTACACAGTCATTCAAAGAGATTAAGATGTTGGAATTAGACAATTACTTCTTGTAACCAAGTGATAGAGTTTGGTAAATACTATTCAGTAAAGGCTTCTTAATTATTGAATATTGGAATGCATCAGCAAACACCAGCAGATTATTAATTTGTCCCAAACACACACTGGTAGTGATAATGCTATCACCGTGGGAAACTCAGCCATTTTCAGTCCAATTGTCCTAGGCTACTTTTTGGAATACTGACACTGTGCCTCTCTTCATGGAAAAGTCTTAGCTCTTCTTTTATAGCTAAGAAAAATACTTTCAATTTCCTCTATGATACTGGTAAGATGAGAATGGCCTTTTAGAGTAATGGATGATCTGACCTGTTATATACAGGCTGTCGTCTGCTTCTTCAAAGGGGACCTTTTACTGCCCATAAAACTTTTCAAGAGACTTTGAATACTCCCTGTTGGTTTGTAATGGTGAAGAATGTCGTCTTCTTTCCCATCCCGGGAAAAGGAACTGCAGCCAGGAATATATTCTATGAACTGGCATTCTATAGATACCCTTCTCGATTTCCTCTGATTGTTTGTAATGGTGTGTAGTGGTTAAGAGCAGGTGCATTCTACTCTGGAGAACCGGTTTTGATTCCCTGCTCTGCCTCTTGAGCTGTGGAGGCGTATCTGGTGAACTAGATTAGCTTGTGCACTCCAATACATGCCAGCTGGGTGACCTTGGGCTAGTCACAGTTCTTCAGAGCTCTCTCTGCCCCACCTACTTCACAGGGTGTTTCTTGTGGGGGGGGGGGAAGGGAAAGGAGATTGTAAGCCCCTTTGAGTCTCCTTACAGGAAAGAAAGGGAGGATATAAATCCAAACTCTTCTTCTGCAAATAGGAGGAGTTTTTACAGTCTTTGATATTTCCCAGCATTGGCTGAAGAAATAACATGATGGGTATTCATTTCATCATTTTTGGACTCTCCTGGATGGTTGTATGAAAAACTAGGGGCCTGCAAACTATTTTTTTTGTTCTGTAACTTCTGTTTCATTTTTTATTTTGCATTACTACTGTTTTACTACAATTCCTCCTCCCCAATTCCCCCCCCCCCAATTGCTGGCTGTAACTTTTCCCATTCTGTTTAGAGGATATTTTAATAACTTGTACTATTTTAATAACTTGTTTTAGAAGGCCTTTCTGCCTTATTTCAGACAAATGTGAGAAAGTACCCCAGTAATTTATCAATAATTACAGGTAAAATATAATTCTGATCTTTGTTTTCCCTCTAAGTTGGACATGATTCTCAGGGACTGTACCCTAGCTGGAGGGCTGAAAGAATTTTGCCTTCCTGCCATACATCAGAGAGATGCAAAAACCTTTATTTAATGTTATTGTGCTGTTCTTCTTTCAGTATTATATTATCACATTTTTGTAAGATGCCTTGAGCCCAAGAAAGGTGACATAGAAAGATTTTAAACACACAAATAAAACAAGTACAAAAATGCAAAAGATCTATTTTTGGCAATTAATTAAATGTTTCCTATATGGATCTATCTGTCTTGAGCTCTTGTCTCTCATTCTCTCCCCCTTCCTCCACATGCCAGGAATAAATGTTTACTTTAACTGACTGAATGGCTCCTGCTTACTTTGATACACGCAATTCTTCCTGTTTACATTAAGATCCATTGTGGTTCAAATGTTTCCAGAAATTATATCGTTAATTGGATAAGGAGCTTTCTAGATGAAGAATCATTTGAACAGAGGTTCATGATCCTTTATTTTAATTGTTTGGGGAACTTTTCTCCCATCTCTTGCTGAAATTTGACAGAGATGATCTCTTCAGTGAGGGATACAACCAGCCCAGAAAATATCACCTAAGCTGAATGGAAAACCAGTTGCAGGCTCATTTTCCATGAAAAGCAATGGAAATGAAAACAAATAGAATTACTTTGTTTATTGGGATTCTCCCTTGCTTTCGTTTTTAAAATGAATGAGAACAAATTGGGCTCCAGGGGTGTGTGGCTGGGAGTTCACTCTTTCATTCATTTTGGAATGAGTGCACATTTCTAGAAATCACCGCATTAAGAAGGATTGTTTTTGAAGTGACTTGGGCTGATGTAAATGTTTAGTGTTCCTTTATCTGTTACTGCAATGGGTGTGGGAGATGCGACTGTATGGGCCTTTCCCCACTTACGTTTTGCGGTGTACTATTCTCAGCGCGAGCGATTTCCACCGCGGGGTCATGTTCCCCACTGCCCCGCACTCTGTGGGGCAGTGGGATCATCTCTGCGTGGGGCAGTCAGAAGGTGCCATTTCTTCAGCGTCAGAAATGGCGTGCACTGAGGGGACGTGAGAGCGCAGAGTTGGGGTGGCTGCGTTGTCGCCGCCCGGACTCGTGGGGAGCGCTGCTGGACCACACGCTATTTGGGGAGAGTAGCGCGCAGCAAACGGTAAGTGGGGAAAGGGACTATATTTCATTTCCATACTCCTGTAAAGCCAGAAGGCTGAAATTATGTCTCCTTTTGCAGTGGTTTGTGTAGGAAAGGGCCATGTAATGCACAGGCACAGAAGCAGTGTGAGAGGGACAAATGCACACCCGTCACTTGCACAACTGAAGAAGTGTAGGGAGGGTATGATTCAGGTCAACAACAACAACACAAGCCTTTATTGGCATGTAGTATGATTCAGGTATGCACATCTGTCATGGACCATTTAGACCTACATGGGCCAAGGAAACATTCTCTCTTGAGAGTGGTATTTCTCTCTTGAGAGTGGTAAAAACGAGGCCCGCTTAAATGCTAGTAAACATTAATAATTCCTTGTCAGAATTATTATGTAACATAATTACTACATAATTACATAACTGCCAGTTCTTGCTTATTGGTGGTGTGGAATGCCCCTGCAAAAGCTGTGCCTTTGGTTGAAGGCAAGCTTTAAATGGCTCTGGCTGGCTCTAAGTAATCGGTGAGGGAAGTGAACTGAATGTAATCGTTAGGAGAAAAAAGTATTTTCTGGGTGTTGTGTCAGCTGTGAATTAATTACGGTGCCAATTACTTTTTTTTAAAAAAAATCTAGAATTGTACTGCATTGTATTTCTCCTCACTACCATTTAGGTGCATTAAAAAAAATGCTTTACATAAAGTGATTTGTATATGGAAGTGCAACTGCTTTGCATCATTAAAATATGAACCCCACAAAGTTGTTGTACATCTCATTAAAGGTGCAAAGTTGCCATTGTGCTAATAAGATACGGGCACTTGCTGATTGCTTGAAGGGCACAGAAGGTAAGTGGCATTTATTTTGTCTATTTATAGCTCTCCGAAGCATAGGACAGAGGTGTGCATGCCCAGAAAACAATAGGTTTTATTGTGTTCCTTTCTTTCTCTTGCCTTTCTCAGATATTTCACATTAACAATTATGAGCAAATTCTCTGATTGCTTGCTGTGCTTGAATTACAGCCCAACTACCTTTTGTAACTTCCCCTTTTACTGTTTTCTCAAAAGGCTATGGGGGCATGATTTGCCCATAAATGATAAAGACCCACTTTGCCACCCCACTGTGGTGTTTGTAACAACTCCATTCCTTGATTCAAGCTAATATTTTAGAGTGTCCTGAATTAACCACATGCTGTACTCCACTCCAGAATACATAATGGAATGGAAGAACAAAAAATAACATTCTAGAAACAAGGTAGGTTAGATGTGACTGTAAGTCTTCACTGAGAAGGAAATTTATTGGTCTGCATCTGTCTTAACCTGTGCTGTGTCCTGATTTTTATATCTTTTTTTTGCATACAACACCCGTCTCATAAGTGAAGCTGTGGACCCTAGCAAGTGTGTCCCAGGGGGTGGTTGAAGGGACATTACATAGCAACTTTTCTAAAACTAAGCAGGTTTTGCTCTGGTAGAATTTGCTGGTTCATAAGAAATAAATATAACTTTGTATTGTCAAAGGCTCTCACAGCCAGAATCAACTGGTTGTTATGGGTTTTCCAGACTGTGTGGTAGTGGTCTGGTAGTTTTTGCTCCTAATGTTTCACCCGTATCTATGGCTGGTATCTTCAGATACATGTCATGGTAAGATAAACACATCTTACTGTGACATGCCTCTGAAGATGCCAGCCATAGATGTGGATGAAACATTAGGAGCAAAAACGACTAGACCGTGGCCACACAGCCCGGAAAACCTATAAACAGCCAAATAAAACCTCCCTACTGATGTCCTCATTTAGGCTAGCCCAGGGGTCGGGAACCCGCGGCTCGTGAGCCGCATGCAGCTCTTCCACCGCTGTTCTGCGGCTCCATGAGCCGAGCTGCCGGGCCCATCTTCGCCTGCGGCCGGCCAGGCCGCGCCGCAGGCTTTGCCTCCTGCCCGCCCCGCTGGTTGCGAGGCGGGCGCTCTTCCGGTGCCCTGCCAGCGCGGGGGGGGGGGGCGAGCGGGCGGGGCGCGAGCGAGCAAGTGGGCAGGGGAGTGGAGGGGGGGGCGTGCGAGTGGGGGGGGGTGAGCGGGGGAGGGTGAGCCAAATGGCTCTTTGAGGGGAAAAGGTTCCCGACCCCTGGGCTAGCCCAATCTCATCTGATCTCAGACGCTAAAAGGGTTGGCCCTGGTCAGTTCTTGGAGGGAAGGCCACCAAGAAAATCTAGTGTTGCTGTACAGAGGCAGGAAAGGGCACACCTAGGGTGGCCATCTCCAGGGTGGGAAACTCATGGAGAATTGTGGGTGGAGCCTGGGGAGGACAGGGAGCTCAGTGGGGTAAAATGCCATAGAGTCTATCCTCCAAAGTATCCATTTTCTCTAGGTGAACTGATCTACGTAGGCTAAAGATGATATGTAATTCCAGGGGATCCCCTGACATCTCTAGGGCAAACCACCTGTTTGTCTCTTGCAGTGAAACCTTATGGAGTCAAATGCTTGAAATCACTTTATAGCATCACTGAGGTCCACTGAGCCAGCATTAAAGTAATGTGGGTAGCTCTTTAACTGAACGCATTAGTTCACATCAGCACTAGATTTTCTTCACAAAACTAACAGTGTGTTCATGTCAGCAGATGAGCAGAGGCTCTGGAGTCTGTAATGTGATTTAGAGGTTAAACCAGGAACTCCCATAGCCTGAGTGTCAGGCAGCGTTGGGATTCAAATAATTAACAGCCGGTTCTGGTGGTGGGATTCAAATAATTTAGCAACTGGTTGTTTATAAGCATCATTTTAACAACCGGTTCTGTCGAAGTGGTGCAAACTTGCTGAAACCCGCGTCTGGTGTCAAATATATTTAATATATTCCATGTTCCAAGCTCCCATAATTTCTAGACCTCTGTTTTTCCCACATTCCTGCCTCCTTTTTTCTGCTAACTCCAAACTTACCAGCGTGCCCAACGTCCCCGATTTTAGGTGACTCTCTTGAATCATGACCCGACACACGGGCTCTAATTCAGCAGCTGTGCTTCAGATTTGGCCAGCTGCTTGTCTGACATGAACCGTTGGTATGGAACCCGGCTGTGATCAGGAGTAAAATGAACTTGCAAAAGCCACTTCGATCACAGCTAGCTGTATATCAACAACCTATCTTCCTGCATGACAATAAGCCATTTCCTCCCACCCCCAATAAATAAATAAACACGCAAAATGTCAAGTTATGTAGCGGTGTGATGTTGCAGCCCTCATCTTAAAACTTCTGCACTGGCACGATAAAATTTGATATTTGCCCATTATCTGGTCACAATTTAAAAATATTAATTTCTCTCTATATTTATTTATTTATTTATTCCATTTTTAGACCGCCCTCCTCCGGAGGGCTCAGGGTGGTGTACATAAATGTCAAATATAAATATTTGACTATATCTGACTTAAATATAAGTCAGAATCTCATGTGGGGTTATGAGAGCTATGTCCCTTCCAGTAAAAACCAACAAGTGACTGAGACTGGGGATTCCACTTCATGCGGGCAATATGGCTACATATCTTTACCATCTCCAAAATCCAAACCAACATAGAGCTTTTTCTTTAGATTCAATGTTATGCCATCTGAAATTCTCTATGGAAGATATCAAAATGCAGCATATTCAGGCAGGCATTGCCCTTGCAAGGTGGGCTGCATTGAGACAATCCAACCTGGTCTATTTTATTGTCCCTTTTATTTGGAAATTCTAACGAGGTATCTATGCCCTATTCTAGTAAATAGGACAGGACTTTCTGACTGCTAAGTTTTCCCTTCTCTTGAATAATTTCAATCTTGAAATAAGAGAAAAAGCAGCAAAATTTTTGCAAGATGCTATAAAGCTGTGCCAATAGATCTGGGAGATAAATTGTCATTTACTTATTGTATCTGTAATTTGTGTTATGGCTTTTGTTTATGGTTCAATCATGGTTGTTTGGTATGTTTCATATGCCAATAAAGGTTGTTTGCCTGTTTGTCTATCTGTCTGTTGGTCTGACATAGAGTAGCTCTAGAAATCTCCAGAAGCTCTATGGTTTTACCACATAGCTTCTGGTGTTTCCTAGAGCTCCCCAATGTCATTTACAGGTTTTTAACGGAAGTGTCATGGTCCCTACACCTCTGCCCACAACCTTGCTGTCTGTTACCAGCAGTGCTGGTCAGCTCTACTGCATTTGGACTTGGCTTTTCTGTATTTACATTATTGCTCTTGTAACTTTAGAGCTTCTTTAAATTATGCTTTCATGGGAAGCCTTCTAAAGCAACTGTTTTTAAATTTAAAATCACTGTTGCTTGAAGGCCTTGCTTTCTTTCCTTTCCTTTCCTTTTTTTAAACCCTTGTTAGCTTGAGAATTGGTAAGCAAGGAAAAGCAGGTCGTATTAATCATGATTTCCTTTGGCAACTTTTCCTTTGCTCATCCTAACATAGCCAACTACTGCCTTTCAGGAAGCATTATTCATTTCGTTGTGTACAAGCATTTGTTTTGAATAGCCTGGATTTCGCAATCGGGCAAAAAAGGTTCCTATTGTCTTTCCAAATAGGCTGTCTTATCTAGCATCGTCTTGTGGGCAAATTAGGTGTTCAGTAGAAGACAGCAGAACAAATAAACAATGGGCAGCTTGATGGGGAAATAAAACCCTCAGGTACATGCAAAATGAAAAAAAAAATGCACTATAGCCCTACATTATAGCATGTGAAGAATTTGACAGGTCCCACTGCCTCTTGGTGTTTTATGTACACCCCAATGTGCATTTTCCAAAGATGGCATTTTCCAGAAAGCTCTGTGTGATTCCTCTTTCCATTCAAAGTGCAGGCGCTTTGGTAGCACGGCAACAAAGACGCTGTATGTAAATGGAATGCAATTGAAAGCGAATGAAATTCTGGATTCTAAGTCCCTTTGGACGGCGGAGTTCAGAATGCTTGATGATTTCATTTGCATTTTGCAATTTGCATTCAAATGAGATATACCAGATTTTTGGGGGGGATAAAGCACTCCTGGTGAAATTGGCTGTGTTTTTATTTAGATGCTATCGGAGGACACTGCTGAGTTCCAGTTTGATACACAAGAGCGAGGGCAGCCTGAAGTGGAAAGTTTTCATTGAACAGACTCGGTGCATGCTTCTCGCTCTGTGATGGAGTTGGCCGTTAGCAAGTTGCTATTGTGTGTATAGTAAGGGGGGGGGGGAGAACAGAAACATCATTCCTTTTTTCGTGGTATAGATTTTAATTATCAAGCTGTGCATTTCAAAAATGGGGCTAAACTCATTACATAAAATTGGCTACTTCCTAGCTGTTGAGTTCTCCATACTGTCTCTCTCACAGGATGTTCAGAAGTGAGGACGATCCAACGTATGTTTGATAAAAGATCAAAATAATCAAAGCCAGTTTAGAAACAAGGTATTCCATTGAAAGGCCTTTACAGGGAAATTATTTCCAATTTTCCAAGGATTATTGATTTAAAAAGAGGAAGGAAAGAATTCAATATTTCCTTCCAAATAGCATCTTCCTCTTGATGTGATCACCTCCGTGAACTGGTGAGCTACATCTGAGTGGCCTTACTACAGAGGAAAGATGAATCCTCGCTCTAGGGAATGTTCTCTCATGAAAAGAGTCCTACCTGTAGAAAATGAACTGCTGCCTTTTCTTTGACCTCAGTTTTTCTACATGGAGGATGTGGGGTTTTTTGGTAAGAGGACCATTCCTTCAGGTCTGTCCTACATTATGAATTGGTTTCAATCAAGTATGTTTTACCATAAACCCATCTGAGAATTAAGCCTACGTTGACCTCCAGACAAACATCTCATCTCATAACAAAAAATAGTCTGCAATACATACTGTGCCAAATTGAGGTTAGTAAATTCAGTTTGGAATCTTTCTCCCATTAAACAAAAAAACTCCATGCAGACAGTAATCTAAATGTCAGGAAGATCCATTCTGAACCTAGCATGCTACTTTTCCAGTTGTAGGAATTAATGTGTATTTACCCCAGGAGGACAAGCATTTAATTGTTCGATCCCTCCTCTATTTGTGGTTCACTCGTGAATCTTTCTTTTTTATGGTTAGAGGTCCAGCACATGGTGCCTTTGGTCAGCTTCCATGCTCTGACTACGTCCAAATCAGAAAACTGTAACGCACTTTACATGGGGCTACTTCTGAAAACAGTGTGGAAACTTCAGCTCATCCAACATGAAGCAGCCAGGTTACTGTCAAGGGCAGGTTATAGGGATCTGTATACCCAATGCTGAAATATTCGTACTGGCAGGTGATTTGTTTCTGGGCAAATAAAAGGTTGGCTTTTATCATTAAAGCCCTAAGTGGCCTGAAAGGCCTGCCTCCTCCCATTTCGTCTTGCCTGCCATTTCTCCTCTTTCATTTTATCTTCACAATAGCCCCTTCAGGTAGATTAAGCAATGAGTATGTGTCAGGGGGATGCATACCTGAGGAAACATAATGCACTCTTGAAACTATGTAATCACCAGATATAACCAATCAATGCCTCTTTGCTATATGTAACCAGCCTGCTATATGTTAGCCCTGCCATCTATGGATTCTTTCCTTGACCTATGCTTTATGGCTTTGCATGATCTGTAGTAAACTAGGCATCCCCTGCATCCTCTGCCCCATGAGAAAAGAATTTAACTGTTATCTTGTTGTGGGCAGAGGACCAAGTAGCTCCAGTGCTATCTATTGCTGACTTTGGGGCACTTTCAGTTCTAGAGGCTGCCTCTGGGAAGCTGGGAGGGGAGATCTGTTATGGGATATATGGGTCTGCAAATGCAGTTTCTTTGAACTTGCTTTCACCAAGTATGGTGCTTTGATACCTCATCAATCAATGCTGCTGATTGATACTTCAGAGTCTGTTATTGGCTTAAGGTTCCGAGACCTAACAGTATGTGAATCTCATAAGACCATCAAAAAACTTCCATAGCAAAAAGGGGATCTGAACAGGGGTCTCCCAAATTTTAGTCAGGCACTCTAACCATTAGAACTATTTTCTGTTTCCTCATGTAAAATACACACCATTTCCTATTTATTTGCATGTCTGGCATCTAAACGTGTACAACCGACTTGAAAGAAACAAATAAATCAGGATGTAAAATGTGCAGAATGAAAGTCTCTGAAGGACAACATACAACCAGAGAAAGGAATGAAAAGTGCATATTTGTACCTTGGGTGTCTTCCTGTGGTAGCTGTTTCCATATGGTAAGCCTTCTGTCTACAGTGGCTCATGAGGGAAATTCACACTCTTTCTCCACTTCCCTCCATACTGTGTAAGTTCACCACACACATGAGAATCTGTCTGGAACTGTGGCAGATGTTTCAAACACAACAGCCATTAATGTTCTTCAAAGTGTTGCAAGTCCATAATGGAAAATCTGTCAGCCACAAATCTTATTCTATCTGATGAAGGGACCTTTAAATTTTACACCCCCAAAATACTTGTTGGTCTCCGAACACTGAACTCTAAGGCAGATTCCTCATGGGCCAAAAACAGTGGTGAGAAAACGGTGTGAAATTGGTTTAAAATGGTGTAAAATGGTGTAAAAGGGTTTTTGGCCCATAAGGAATCTGCCTAAGTTTTATTCTGAAAAAAAAAGCAATAAAATAAGAACTGATCTTGACAGCTTCCTGTGTGGGTCCACTCATATCTGGCAAAATCATCCATCAGATTGCACTTGATATGGGAAAAACAAACCTCCCCTTTTCAGGTACTGGATTCGCCAATAAACTTGTCTTTCCTTCCTGGGATTGAATATTATATTAGCCAGGCTGAATTTAATAGTTAAGGGTTGGATGGCCAGAGAACTCCAGCTGAGATTTGCAATGGCTTAGATCAAAATATTCACAGTTTTTCAAAGAAGTTCATTTCTCATCTTGTCATGAAAATACCTCAGCCTTGGCATTTGCAGGCATAAGTCTGGCAGACCTTGATAATCAATACAAATGAAAGGAAAGGATTTACTGAGTCCTCCACAGAAAGGTTGCCAGTCTTTTCTAAATTCTTTTTTGCTTCCCTCAAAATTCTTGTTGTTTTCCCTCGACCAGGACCCTCCAGATTCTCTTCAGAATGGTACTTTAAATGGAATTCACTAGAATTTGAAGAGCAGTTCTTAGCAACTTTGGTTCAGGGTGAGATAATTTTTTTCAGTAAGATCAGACATACAGTAGCACGTGGCTGATGACATATACAAGCATGTTAGAGAAATCTACATTAATGTTTTCTGGTACGTCCAGGTAGAAGCCCAGTAGAAAGGCTAGAGTGCTGGACTGTAATCTCTGGTGGACAGGCAGGATTTGACTCGTCCCTTCCCTGTGCCATGGAAGGCTGTTTTGGCGGATGATGCTTGGGCCAGTCACTCTCTTTGGCCCTAACCTTATCACAGCTTCTAGGATCAGGGGTCCCCAAACTTTTAAAACAGGGGGCCAGTTCACTGTCTTTCAGACTGTTGGAGGGCCGGACTAAAAAAATCTATGAACAAATTCCTATGCACAAATGATTGTAAAATGTTTGATTTCACCTTTCAGCCTTTCTGTCATGGTCTATTTTTAGAACAGTGACCAAAGTATGTCAAGTACAGAGTGGGCTCCAAATATTGTTGGGGAGGCTGTGGAATACCTCCCCCTGTAAAAAAAAAAAGCAGAACTTTCCCAATGAAGCATTCCATCTAACCCAGGATCAGGTATCTTCCTGGGTTCTTTCCTCCCTAGCAGCCAGCTGGTCGATTCGCCAGTCCGCTTGATGCCATAATGGGAGGGAGGCGGAACAGAAAGCCTGAGAGCAACACATGGAGTAGCTGAGAGGGAAGGGCGGAGCAGGTGTTGCCACATGTAAGGTTTCCAACTCTGGGTCAGAAAATTCATGGAGATTTGGGAGTGCAATCTGAGAAAGGCAGGGTTCGGGGTGGGGAGCCCACTGTCCAAAGTAGTCATTTTCTCTAGGAATTGATCTCTGTCACCTGTAGGTCTGCTGTGATTCTGGGACATCTCCAGGCCTCCCCTAGAGGTTGGCTACTCTTACATAGAGGTAATATCCACAAATATGTCTCCTGCCTGTGATCAGCAATCAAGCAGCAACTCCAGTTACAGAAAAAGAGCAGACCTGGTAAGTACTGGCTCGTTGCATGGGCTGGTACTGTATGTTTTGAGCCTGCTGTGGAGTCAAGGGATTTCCGATCTGGCGTATCCTGAAGGCTGCGGGTATCTCCAGGGCTCTGCTTTCCCCCCAGCAGACCCAAGTAACAGTCAAAGCTACAGGCAGGAGACCTGCTCACCGGGCCTACTCAGCCGTCTCTCAAGAGGGTGGAGGGTGGGGATTGCCCCACTTTGCTTTCCGCTGGGGTCTTGCTGGCAGGGGCACTGGAGGGGAGGTGTGCGGCCCCATTCACAGGTTGTGTAAATTCTGGAAGGGGCAGACTTAATTTCAAAGCACACCAACTCCAGTGGGAAACCCTCCCCCCTAATGCTAGCCCCCTGCAGAAGCAGATGGCGAAGACCCTTCAGTTCTTGGGAAGCGCCATAGCGGGGCTGGGGAATCCAGGTGGATTCAGTGCCCTGTCTTCGCTCAAGAAGTCGCGTGGGTGACTGTGTGTACTGGGGAGCTGACATCTGTTGCCCCAGCCTCGAGATAGAAAAGCCTGCCCCGACCACTCAACAGTCATCTGTCCTCTCAAAAGCATGTTTGTTCTCGGCCCCCAAACCCTCGAAGCCTTTCAGGGCCGCCCTGGGCATCCAGGGACAGGAAATCCACACCCGCTTTGCTTCCCTCCCCGCCGACTGGGCCAAGAGGTGAGCCCTCTTCGCTCTTCGGATCCTTCAGGTTGGTGGTGGGCCGGGCAAGCCCCTCGCGCTCGAGGGGCTGGATTCCTCCTCTCCCTTGAGCCCCCCCACTGCACGCGAATGGTTTATCGCCATTGCCGGGTTGCCTGGCGTGGCTAGATATAAACGCCTTCAGGGGTTAGCATTTTGGCCCCCGGGCCGTAGTTTGGGGACCCCTGCTCTAGATTGTGGTTGTGAGAATAAAATGAAAAGGAGAATAGTAAGCTACTTCAGATTTACATTGGCTGCTTTAATCGCGGGCGTCCCTTTTAAAAAAAACAGGTAGCCGGCCCCTGGGGAGGGGTTCGCGACTTGCTCGCCGCTTACTCGTGACTTGTTGCGGTGGCCTTGCAAATCCCAAGTGTTGTTTCCTAACTTCGCCTCCCCCTGGAGCTGGAGGTATTTTGGAAACAGCAGCTTCCAACTGCTACTGTGTGAATGGCAGCGGCTGGAAGGCGCCATTCCCTCCCCTTTCCCGAATGCCTACCTTGTCTCCTGGCTTCCGGCGTGTCGCAGAGGCCAGGGGACACGCCCCCCTGGCCTACGACTCCAGAGCTGTTGCTCCAGGCTGCAGGGGCGTGTCCCCTGGCTTCTGCGACGAGCTGGAAGCCAGGAGACAAAGTAGGTGTTTGGCGACGGCGCAGCCTGTTCCAAGGCTGTGCAGCCGCCTGCCACCCTCCCAGGACCGTCCATGCGAACGGTCCCAGGGGGGTGCGTCGGCATTGTTTATGCCGACACCCCCCCACACACCGATACGGTGCGGAAAGGGCCATTGTGAGGAAATCGTTACAATGTTAATGGTCTTTTTTGAATGTTTATTATCTTATTGAAATGTGTATTTCTTTCTTCCATATTCTTAGATGGTTCACAAAACATAACATTTCCAAGTTACTGAAAAATCATGAATTAAGCAAAGTGTGGTAGAAGCTCAACTCTAATAAATGTATATGTTGCCTATGATTTATGGCTACGGTTTTCAGCTTTCTGAGAGCCAGCATGGTGTAACAGTTAAAAGCAGTGGACTCTAATCTGGAGAACCAGAATTGATCCTCCCATTTCTCCACATGGTATGGTGCTGTAGTGCTATAGCAATAATCTGAGAACGTTAAAAAAAAAGCCACAAATATGCTGTGAAGAAAGGCGAGGAAAAGCCGCTCTTCCAAAGCACACCAGACATTGTAAACAGCACATTGAAGCAATTCAGAAGTGCAAGCAAGAACTGAAATGGACAGAAGTAGTTTTCATAAAAACCGTCTGAGCTGTAGGAGTGCTAATAGGACACAAGAGACTTTGCATGAAAAGGTTTAAACAATCTGTTAGCAGCTGGGACCAAAACAGCTGCTAACCAAAACAGGTATGTCTGCTCAAACAGATTAAAAGGGCTGTTTGAAAGGGACTTTAGTGTATCCTATTTCCTCAATTAGTGGAGAAGCATTCCTACCTGGCTTTTCCCCATGCTGCTTCCACCATCCACCATCGCCTTTTTGGTAGTCAAAGGACCAGTGGACTTTTTCACCAATGGTTTCACCATCTTGTTGTATGCAATGATGGCTATCATAGCTACTACTGAGCTTGGCGGCATGTTCTATAAGATCTGACATAAGACATCTGCTAAGACTTCTGTAGCTCCTTCCCAAAGAAAACGATAAGCATTTGATAATAATAAAGCGGTCTTTGGCTAGAAATCTAATGTCTTTTCCCTTTTGTATCCCTCAATGTATACCCATATGGACAGACAGTAGGAAGAACATGCTGCTGGCATACTTAAATAGCATTCAGCATTTCTTTTGGCAGATGCCTCCACAGTGTACTAGTTCTATTGCCCACAGCACTGGGTGCCAGAATAGAAGAAAAAAATCACAAGGCTTAAGAGAGCAGAAAATGATCTTTACGACGAACCAGGAAAAAACTGCACATTGAATGGAAGATGCATTGACCTAGTAATAGTGACATTTATTGGAAGAAATCTGTGGTGGAATTCATTTTTCACAGAAGCACATAAAAAGGCATGCAACCGAGTAGGTAGGAGCTACC
Source organism: Sphaerodactylus townsendi (assembly GCF_021028975.2). Lineage (NCBI taxonomy): Eukaryota > Metazoa > Chordata > Lepidosauria > Squamata > Sphaerodactylidae > Sphaerodactylus > Sphaerodactylus townsendi. The sequence goes on from NC_059434.1 coordinate 21,414,614, forward strand.
TGTCGGATTTTCCAGGATGAGAAAAAGAAATAATTATCATTATCAGGAGATGAAATAAGTGTGGAGAAATGCTGACATGACTAATGGTCCACAAGGCCTAGAGAAGTAATTCTACAGCACCTTCTCATATGCGATCGCTGCTTTACAAGCCTGCACTTGTTCTTTCAAAGAAATATAATAAAGAGGTTGAGATTAAGATATGGGAGACCCAGGATCAAGGCCACAATTTACCAGCCAGTTTACTAGATGATTTCTGGCCAGCCAGTCCCTCTCAACCTACCTTAGAGGCTGGTGGTGTGGGAATAAAATGGTGGTGGTGGGCAGGGGGAGAATGGTGTTCTAAGATGCTTTGAGTTTTCATTAGGGAGAAAAATGGGGTATAAATATTAAAAACGATGGAGCACTTATGCTGATGTCCATGTAAGCCTGTAGAAGGCTTATTTTTCAACATTTTTGTAGAAAGTGTGTAAGACATCATCATCATTGCCCTTTTGGTGCCCATTTTGAGCACAAACAAAACATTTTCCAAATGTTTTGGGGGAAAAAACTGTGCAGAACTCCATCACAAAATGCTTTTTTCCCCCTTCCTGAAAACGTTTTGTTTGTGCTGTGCAGAATGGGCCACTGAATACTCACTGGGTAGTGATATTTCTCTGGGAAAATACGCTGAAGGAAAATCAGCTAGAAGGCTTATAGTTCAGGTGGTATTCACAGAGAGGGAGAGGATTTATTCTGAAAAGAATCAGAAAGAGAAATCCTACTCAGACTTATTGTATGAAGGGACAGATCTGAGGACAGATTGCCCTTAGTTTGTGTACAGTATATCTGCTGGAATACTTTTTTTTTGAGGATAAAAGATATCTTTCATAAGAAAGAAACAAATAAAAGAGCTCTGAGAAATGGCATATAAAAAGTCTTCAAACCTGACTGATATTTAAAGTATTTTAAGAAAATAAGACATTCGTTGGAAATAACTATTAATAAAAACTCTTTCAAAAGCCTGAACAGCTGAACAAGCACTTGAAACAATGTCAAACTATATCAACAACGTCTTAATTGGAAATTCTGCCCGTTTGTAAACTTATCTTTGTTTACTTCATCAAACCAATTAGTTATGGTAAATAAATTTCGACTAGTTCTTTTTTTATCTGTTAAAAAGCTTCTTGTGCCGAATTTATTTTTTGACCAGGAAAGGTGAATTAAGAAAGTGACACTCTCCTGCTTTCTAGGTGGTGCCTGGAATCTGAGCATAAGAAGCCCACTTCAAAATACGTGTGTGTGTGTGCGTGTGTTGAAATGGACTTCTTATGCTCAGCGGGCTTCTTATGCATATACGTACATTAGTTAAAGGGTAGGGAAACCATGATATTATAAATGAAAATTGCTGTTGTACTACGTTTTAATTTAGCAAGGTCTGCTCAGAACCTGGAGGGGCAGGCTGTTATAGTTTTGGAGGGGAAAATATCCTCAGGCACTTGAGTGCAGAGGGCACTTTGCACCTGTAAGCTAATGTGGGGCTTTTTGTTGGCAATAGCATGGAAATCACTCCCAAAGCTGGTTAGATAACCCCACTGCAGACCTTGAATTGCAAATTTTTTGTAAATGGAATAGATTTTTACTATATCATTGCAGTGTTCTTTCCTACTAGGGGTAGGGAACCTGCGGCTCTCCAGATGTTCAGGAACTACAATTCCCATCAGCCTCTGTCAGCATGGCCAATTGGCCATGCTGGTAGGGGCTGATGGGAATTGTAGTTCCTGAACATCTGGAGAGCCGCAGGTTCCCTACCCCTGTACTAGGCAGAGATTGCTTTTTATTGACTTTTATGAAGCCATTGTGGTGCTTGCATTTATGTTGCAACTGTTAGTTGATTACTTGACTGGATTGCTTGACCTAAAACTTTTTCATAATTTCATCAGATGTATGACACATGTTGGGTTGGGGTTTCCCCGAACTGACTTACAGTCACATCCACAGTGAAGCATCACTTGCAAAGCAATGGGAGACAATATCTGTTCCAATCTGTGGTACAAGAGGGAGAGGGACTTCAGCCTTCCTTTGCACATTGTTTTTGAAGGCCATGGGCTGGTCCTGTTTGCCATGCCTGTGAGAAGGAAGCTCTGATTAGAACTGTGCTGTGAAAAGTGACTAATTTGATAATACAACTTTAAAATATCCATATATAATTTCTTTAAAACTCTGCACCAAGCAAGAAGACATATTCTTCTTCACTTACACATCTTCTACGAACATGCCCACTGTGACAGGTCTGTGTTAATTATAAAGCCCTTTCATTTGCTGTCCGAGGGTGGATCTCTTTTGTGCGAGGCCCTTTACCCAGAGGTGGGATCCAACCAGTTCTCACCACTTCTCTAGAAGTGGTGACTAATTTTTTCTGAGTGCCGAGAAGGGGTTACTAAAGTAACCTCCCTGCCCAATAGGGACTGGAGGTGCGTGTGTGCGGCGGCGCCACTGTTTGAATCCCACCCCCATCGGAACCTGTTATTAAAACTTTTGGATCCCACCACTGCCTTTACCAATAATACACACTACTCAATTGCTGGGGTAATAAATTGGCCATAGCCATTTTATTGAGCAGAAGCATGAGGCTAAGCGTGGGTCTGGATCTGGTCATGCGGGTAACGTGCTACAGCTCAGCAGGACAGGCACCCCATCCTGAGCTTCATTCCACTGCGGAGCTCTGCCTGGCAGACACTCCTGGCAAGAGATGTTCCCCTTCGGCCCGGTTTGGCAGGGGTGGTCACCTCTTGCCGCTGTTGCTGTTCCCGAGGGGAAGGTGTAGCTCCCTAGCTCCCTTCCCCTTCCAGAGCCATACCCATGTGCCAAACCACCAAGAACTAAGCTATGACAAAATAGCATGCATACATAGAAAAGCAGCATTGGCATAGTGGCTAAGAGCAGGTGCACTCTGATCTGGAGGAACCAGGTTTGATTCCCACCTCTGCTGCCTGAGTTGTGGAGGCTTATCTGGGGAATTCAGATTAGCCTGTACACTCCCACACATGCCAGCTGGGTAACCTAGGGCTTGTCACAGCTTCCGGAGCTCTCTCAGCCCCACTTACCTCACAGGGTGTTTGTTGTGAGGGGGGAAGGGCAAGGAGATTGTAAGCCCCTTTGAGTCTCCTATAGGAGAGAAAGGGGGGATATAAATCCAAACTTTAAAAAACTAAATAGAAAATTAGGGAGAGGGTGGGCAAATCGTCAGCCGGCGAGCACATGGCCCGGACAAAGGAGGACGAGGCATTTTAAAGTCTCGGCTCGCCCCTCCTTTGTTCCTGTGACGCTAGCCCCTTTCTAGTGTGGCTCTCCTTCCCCTTCCGCCCTTACCAGGGCAGCATTAGCTGGTCTCGCTTTCCCCCATCCCGAGCAGCAACCAAAAGAAAAAGCAAAAGAAAATTTATAGGAAAATGGTTGCTATGCAGAGAAAAGCAAATTAATCTGGGCTTGTTTTGGATAGTCTTACATGTGCTAAATACCATTGCTGAAGACTCTTACAGCAGTTCCATCTCACTTGCGAACAAATAGAAAATAATGAGCCTTTCATGCACCCAAATCGCCAAAAATTAGATTCATATTTGCATCCAATACTTTTTTTTTTGCCATTTAAGCTTGTGGTGAGCTGTCCTCAAATTCCATCAACAGAGCATAATGTTTAGAGCTTATGTTTATAACTTTTTAGGTTCTATCCAGAATTTATTTTAATCAACCACTTCTGTTGCCCTTAAAAGTTCTTTACAGCAAAAGAGAACATCCCTTTTTTAAAATCAGGCTTGAATATAGCATGGTAGAAGGTATCTCGAAGAATTTTGATATTAATCCTCAGTTAAAACTTCACAAGTGAATAGAAAGTCAGATCCCCAAATCTATCTGTTCTTCTAATTCCAGTTCAAAAGATGAGTCCAGCTGTCACCTTGGTAAATGAAATTCTTGGTAAAAGAATTTGCTGGTAGCTCTCTCTGGTAAGAGATACCTTTTCATTATAGCAGAGTGCAAAACACAAGACAGTTTATCCAGGCATGCCTGTGTGATGAAAACAAAAGAAGCTCAGAGCCAATTGATAGTTTCTAACTAATAAGAAGAGTCATTATTAGTGAACTCCATTCTGGATAGAAAAGTGGACAGATAGGTTCTCTATTCTAATCTCCCCAGCTGGATGACGAGTGATGCTGTCTGCATCTCTCTGAACACATGGTGTGAGATTGAGGAGTTTGGGCAAGAATGGTGGAGAAAGTGGAGGAGGAGCAGGAAGGAAAGAAGGAAGTTCTCTGAGAGTAGCAATCTACACATCAAAGGGCTAGTGTCTGCGCAGTAGAGAGAAGGTGCCCAGTGTCTTGACCCCCTCTAGCTCTCTGACTCACTGATCATACCCCCTCTGTCGCTGAGGCAGGAGACAGCGCAAAGTCCTTCACTTCCAACTGAATTCTACTACTCTGCTATCCAATACCCAGTATTAAATATTACATGATCTCAATATTTTAGAACCAACCATCAAATGCTTTTGAAAAAGCAGTTGAAGACCAGCTCTGTATTATGAAAAAATAGATCCAAACCTCTTGGAGAGATCCATCTTTGGAAGGTGGACTCCGTGTCATCATACCCTGCTGAGCAGTGGTGGGATCCAAAATTTTTAGTAACAATTTAGTAACAATTTTAGATCCAAAAATTTTAGTAACCCCATGGTGATGGGATTCAAACTGTGGCGTAGCGCCAATGGGGCTGGGGTGGAGTCCGCAACTGACGGGGGGACTGGCCGAAGGCATTCTGGAGGCGGGTAGCATTCCTGGGCAAATGGGCCACTCATGCCTCTGGGCGAGGAAATCGAATGGGCGCCAGGGGCACAGGCTTTATGCCACGCATGCCGGTGCACCTCCTGCTAGACTGCTTCAAGTTCTGCGCGCTACTGCTGAGAGGAGGGGCGTAACTAAGGCAAAAATCACGTGGCAAAATCACCCTCTCGGCACACACAAATAATTAGTAACCTGCTCTCGGGAACCTGTGAGAACCTGCTGGATCCCACCTCTGCTGCTGAGGTTCCTCCCTTCCCTAAACCCCACCCTCCCCAAGCACAGCTCTGAATCTCCACACATTTCCATACCTAGATTTGGCAACCCACTGACTAGTTTTGCCCCCATGGCAGCTCAAAGGGAACTCAGTTCTGGAAACCTGGCATCTTCTTTTCAGAGAATTAAAATAAAAGGAAAATGCATTAGCAATCACCTGTGTTCCAGGCATACGAACGATGAGAAATCCGAGCCGGGCGTGCACATTATATTACTCTGAAATGTAACTACTTTTACCCGAGGTATCAGAGAATATAAGATTTAGAATTGACTGACATGTCCCACACATACAAATGGAAATGAACATATTGCTAAGCTTGGGAGAGAACATGAATGCAATCAATTCTTCAGGCCTTTCAACAGCAGTCAGAGTAATAGACTTTTTTAACGTATTCACCTTGTTGTTTGAATAAACTGTGATTTCAATTATGTTCTCTGGATATGACATTTTTATATATATGCTTTTTTGTGGAAACTGACCTTTGCTTGGTTCCTGCAGCTCCCAGATTTAAAAATACACTGTATTTTTTTTTTAAAGCAGGTGATTATTTTTCTGAGACGTTTTTGGGGGTGCTCTTTGGAAATGTAGCAGTTTATGTTTCATCTGTTTCACACGGTGAGTTGCATAGGTGGTGAACTGTATAGGGAGTGAGCTCATTTATGACCCCAACTTTCTCCCCAATAGGGACAAAGTGTTCTCATTTCCATTGTATCCATTCCATACTGTTCTCATTTCCACTAAATCAAAACCACCCTGTAAGATGGATCAGGCTGAGAGTGTGGGGCAGCCCCATCCAGAAGTCCAGGCGGCTGGCCACGGTGCTGCGACTGTGCCACTCTGCCACTCCCAAAGGGGCTTTTAGGCAGCACGGGGGGAGCTTCACAAGCACGAAAGCCTCTCTGCTGGTGAGAAGCTCCCATTGGGCTTCATAGACTTATATCATCCACAAGGATGGCTTAAGTCTGAATTCTGGCCTGCTGGGGTTGCACACTGAATGGCTGGGAGGGTGCCGACTAATGTTGACTCCTCCTTAGCCACACCACTGGCCCATCCCCATTATACTGGTGGCAGGGACCCTGGGATACTGGCACTACATTCGGTGCTATGTTCCAGTCTGGGAGTGGGGAGGGAGGTATGGTGGCTGCATGCTGACATAATTCCTTCTCTGCTGGGGCAAATGCCCCATGGAGAGCAAATCTGCCAGAGTGGCCAGCCAATGGCTCTCACAAGTGGATTCGCCTCCTCTTTGAATGGGGCTCTGAGTTGCCCAAGGTTACCTGGTGAGCTTCTATGATAAAATGAGGATTTGAACCTAGGTTTCCCAGATCCTAAGCCCGTGGTGGCGAACCTTTGGCACTCCAGATGTTATGGACTACAATTCCCATCAGCCCTTGCCAGCATGGTCAATTGGCCATGCTGGCAGGGGCTGATAAATCTGTCGAAGCGAATCCTCTTTAACGAATATGGAGGCTGCCCACCTACTGCCCTAAGCTTTCAACTTTCTTTTAATTCATAGATCCCAAACTTGTGCCCATGGGTACCATGATGCCCATCAACACCTTTCCTAGCACTCATCAAGTGTTTTAGAAGGTGGATGGGGCCAAGTGGGGCTTTTGCTCAGAAGGGTTCCTATAGGCCATTAGAGATTTGGTTGGCTGTGCCGGTGAGAAGCTCCCATTGGGCTTCATAGGGTTTCATTTTCATTTATGCGTATGTTTTCCCCTTTTCAAAACTCATCGAACCTTCAGATCAGAGAATCCCCACAGGTTCTGAAACATGTCAAAGTGTGACTTTTTCTCTCCCTTCACAGGGAAAGCAAAGGAGATCTCTGTGCATTAAGCTTTTTTTTTGGGGGGGGGGGGTTCCTCAATCCTTCCCGCCTTCCCCTATCCACACAACAGCAGTTTCTCCCACTCTTTTGGCCACCATTTCAGAATGATTAAAAGGGCTTCCTTAAAAAAAAAATAACGCTGAAGGTCTGTGTCTGGAGCAATGGACCATGTGTGACACTGACATAAAATTGATACAGTCTAGAGAAGTGATGCTAGACCAAAGACAGCAGGGGGGGAAAGGCAGCAGGTAACCTTCCCTAATGGAACTTGCAGGGAAACAAGGAAGCAGCAGGCAGGCAAAATGGTGATTGAGCTTGGCAAGGGGGACACTTTAAAGGGGGCTTGGACAGATTTATGGAGGAGAAGTCGATCTATGGCTACCAATCTTGATCCTCTTTGATCTGAGATTGCAAATGCCTTAACAGTCCAGGGTTGGCTTTCGGGAAGCAACAGCTTGGCATGAAGGCCATTAGCTTTCTACATCTTGCATGGTGAAGGCTCCCAAAAGGCACTCTAGTGGGCCACTGGTAAGTGAGCAGCAGAGGTCTGGACTAGATGGACTCTGGTCTGATCCAGCTGGCTTGTTCTTATGTTCTTATGTTCTTATGACACTTGTCAGGAAGAGAATCCCTGTGTAAACAAAAATCACAAAGCAAACAGTCATGGAGTAAGTAGTGTATGTATAAATGGCCTGAATGTGAAACTGTTTTCATATTTAATTGGAGAAGAAGGCTTCACAGTGAGAAAATTCCCGAAGCGTTCTTTGCAGATATTCGCCTAAGCACTGTGTATAATCTTAACTGCCACAATATCATGGTTGTTTTTATGCTCCTACTGCAAACTCCATAAAGAAATGGAAATTGGCAGTTACAGTGGAAAGGTACTCTTTTTTTTATTACCCAGAATCAAAACAATGAGGAGAGGCAATGAACTTGAAATTTGAAATTGCTAGCAACCAGCTGAGAGATCAGTATGAGGGGATACGAAGGCCACATGTAGACAGATAAGAAGAAATATCGGAGGACAATCCAGCTGAGAGGAGATTGCCCCATAGACATGCCTTGAGATAGCAGTTCTCAGGAAAACAGGAGAGAGTTGACAGAGGTTACATCAGAACTTAAATATACTCAAAGCAGGTGTGTTAGAGATCAGCACATCTCAAAGATTATATATAAAGTATTTAACTTTTTGTTGTTTTAAGAGAAAAAAAGATGCAGCAATCTAGAAAAAAAGAATTATGTGGTACTTTCTGGGAGAAGTCAGATCTAGGCAAGTGGAAAATCCACTTCATGTATCTCCTCAGTTGGGGCCCAAGGAGAATGAGAGAAGGCCAATACTGAGAGAGCTCTGTAAACCAGTTATTACCATAAAGTTTGAAGTTTGTTCAAAGACTGAAGGTCTTTGAAATACAGTTATTCCTTCTACATAGCGACTTTCTCCATCACGATTTTGATATATCGCGGATTGGCATAAGAAATTAAATGAGAATTTGGGGGGAGTTTTGTGGAAGTCACAGATGACACACGAAGGCCAAGAAATGACACAGAAAAAGTTTAGAAACTCAGAAATGCATAAGTTATATGTTTAGTTTTGTTTAATATCAACATATTTTATCTTTTAATACCATAAATACAGTAGAACCTCAAAAATCGCCGATAATCAGTTCGGAGATTATCGGCGATTTTCGAAAACGGCGTACTTACGGACATGCAAATGACATGCCGTTTGTGTACGTGCAACGGCGTTTGCGTACCTCGGTGGCTGCTGAAAATCAAGGCGGCCAACGATTTTAGATGGCGGAAATCGACGCCTGGCAATCGTCGATTTCTGAAATCGACGATTGTCAAAGGCCCTGATTTTCGAGGTTCTACTGCATATACCATTACTTTTGTAAAGTTAAAATGGAAGGAAAAAAATCAGGCTTATTCTCTGTTATAAAGGGAGGGTCAAATAATTTTATGCAGATTTCCAGATTGTGCATGTGTGTGTGTATATGTGTGTGTGTGGGGAGGGGGGGGGTTGCCATCTCCTAACCCCAGCAATGTGGAAGGGATAACTGTAATGCACTTTGAAACACCAATTGCCTTGGCTGGTGAGGGGTCTGGGGCAAGCAGTCTCCCAAGGCTTAGGCAGAGGTCGTGGAGCTTGGGTCTGCTTCATTGTAGTCACCAACTGCTTCTAGGGAAGTGACCCACTGGGAAATGGCCAATCTGCCCCTGTCTGTGATATTAAAAGAATCTAACATTGTTTCCAGCATGTATAGGTTGGTGCATCTCCACAGAAGAGGAAATCTTGTTTACTCTGTCCTATAAGCATGAAATGAGTACCCTCCAGCATCTTTTGTATGTGAGGGAGGATACTTTAAAAGTTCTGCAAGTTTGCATGGAAATAAAAAGTTGCTCTTCATATTCTGAGTAACAGCCTCAACAGGGTTCTGCTTTTCTATGTTTTGTGAATCAATTACATACAATCACCTCTTCAGGAAAGTTCATTATTTCACAAGTGTCTTACAGCCCAATCTAGAGGTAATGCCTGCTCCAAAGGGCTTTCTTGCACTGAGGGAAGCCCAAAAATGTGAAAGAAAAAAACACTCACTTCAAAAGCCCACACAAGGATAAACAGAGATATGCCGTGAAAATCCCGGCGTATCTCTGCCGGTGACTCCACTGGGACATGAAGGTAGGTTGGGCTCTGTAAGCCAACTAAGATCAGCCCTGACCCCAGAACACCCTCGGAATGCCCCCACGATGCCAGAGCAGCTGGGGGCAATATGGGAGCACCAATGCAAGGCCGAGTGCCAGCGAATTTGACCCTCTGCTGGGGTTCTGCCGGCATAAGTCTGCATCACCTCCAGAGAGGGATCCCCTCCCCCTTGATTGGGCTGCCAGTTTTCTCTTCTCATGTACAAATTCAGTGCTGACGAGTCAAGCCATCTTCATCTGTCCAACTTTCCTATTTCTTTTAGCACACAAGCTTTCTTCCTGTGCATGTTCAAAGGCCAGCTCACTTCTGCAATGAGATGAGGGGGAGAACAAGCAGAAAATTATATACATTTTTTTCTGCCATGCTCCATACTGAATACTAATGACAACAAGTTGACAGAGTCTACCAGCATCCTCTGGTTGCTAATGAATCCCTCTGATGCATTATGTACCTGAGCTCCAAAGAAAGGGATAAGCAGATGAACTGAAAATCCAGTTTCCAAGGAGACAGCCTTGGAAACATGTAAGAAATGTTTAACTAGGTGTCATCAGACTCCATAATCTGGCATTTCAATGTTTTTCTTTTTTTCCATCCATTTGAAAAATGTTGATAAAGAATATAATATTTGAAAGATTACTATGCCCGTAAGGACTTGTTCAGATCCACAGGCCTTGTGTGCTGTTTTTGGGATTCAGCCACACATTTTTTGTACATGGCTTGAGGGAGGGCATATGTTGTCCAGTGTTCAGAAAGAGCATTTAATTTGCCAGATGGGTAGTAAGCAACAGGCCAACAAAAGATAGCTGCCAGCATTGTTATTATTATTATTTTTTGGCTTTGAACACTTTATATTGAACCACTTGTTTACTTTTTGCATTCTTTCTATTCTGTACGAGTTAGGTTTTCCAGATCTCTTTTGTCTGTTGGCACCTGAAATGCCAATAGGAGAAAATGGGGAATTAGATAGCATTGATGTTACTTCTAATAAAACCTGAAGCTCTACAGGGATGCTGTAGAGCTTTCAAAAACATGATGGTTTTGCCATGGAGTTTTTGAAGAACCTACGGTGTCCAGTGAAGTTGCTCTGGGTTTTATTGTAAAAGACATCGTAAAACTACTCATAGACGCCATGTACAACTCTTTTAAATTTAGTGATGGTCTATACTCACGCTTTTGTATCTTATGCCAATAAAGGTCTATTGTATTGTACTGTATTGTAAAAGACATCGCTGTGTGGAGGTTACACCAGTGTTTCCTTGCCCTTTTTTTAGTCCTGATGGTTTGATTTGATTTATTCAGTGACGTAGGTATAGATTTTTTAAAGGGGGGTCCCTTCTGCCCTCCCCTCTGGGCAGAAACAAGGCTAGGAAAAATGGAGCCCGGTGCAAAATATGAATCCACTCCCAAACAGCATCACTTTCAATGGTGTTTAAGTTAGGGAGCCCAGATTCTCCTTTTAAATCCACCTTAAAGGGAGAATCTGGGGGTCCCCTGTTAAAACAACATTGAAAGTGATGCTGTTTTGGGGTGGATTATCCCCCACCCTGAAACAGCATCACTTTCAATGTTCAAATTGGGGACCTCAGGTTCTTCCTTTAAATCCATGCCAAAGAGGATGGATTTAAAAAGAGAATATGGGAAAATTGGGGGGGGGGGTGCCTGCTGTAAGGGGTGTAATTGTTAAGCTAACAGCACCAAACTTTCAGGGTATCTTCAGGAGACTCTCCTTCTGATACCACCCAGGTTTGGTGAAGTTTGGTTGAGGGGGTCCAAAGTTACATGGGACCCTATCAAAAAGGCATAGCTAGCCCCTATCTTTTCCAGCCATTAGTCATTCCCATTGAAAACAATGGGGGATGGGGCACCCCCTTTGGGAGTCCATAGCTTTTGAATCCCTAAATCAAACCTCACCAAACCTGGGTGATATCATCAGGAGAGTCTCCTAAAAAATCCCTGAAATTGTGGTGCTGCTAGACTAAAAACCTCGCCCCCTGCATGCCAAAAACCGGAAAACATTAAAAAATACAAAAAAACACAAATGCGGCGGAGCATCAGACACATAATGGAGGGATGTGAACCTGAGAAACACCCCCCCTTACCTATGTCCTTGAATTTATTGGATTTAATATGCCACCGCTCCCCTTCTGGGCTCAAGGTGGCTCACAACATATATTAAGTATTTAAAATGTCTAGTAAAACATCCAACAAAATATAAGAAAACTTCTAATTATAAAATGAAAGGAAACTCCTAATAATAAAGTATAAGCAACATCTAATGATCAACATCTGAAAAGTATAATAAAACCCAAGCGGTGTGTTAAATTTCAATTCAATAAGAATTTAAATTAATGCACATAAAAACAACACCAGGGGGTCCTAATGGAGCTGATTAATAAGCCGATAATCAGACGCTGGAAGTTGAAGAGACCTAGATGGTTAAGTGTAGCTGCCTCAACCATATGCCTGGCAGAACAACTCTGTCTTACAGGCCATACAGAACTGAATAAGATCCTGCAGGGTCTAAGGTCAGAGCCAAAAAGGCCCTGTCCCTGGTTGAGGCAAGCCAGACTTCCCTTGGGTCAGGGACTACCAAAAGTTTGGAATTCACTGAATGGAGCTATTTGGGGGGGGGACATACCCCAGTATCCTCATGCTGACAAGTAGAGGCATAGGTATAAGGTGGAGGGGTGTGTGTGTCGTGCACCAGGTGCACGCTTGTCGGGACAGAAAATCGCTCCCTCCCCTGCTCCCCCGCCACACCCTGCTCCCCCCACACATCTTAGTTCAAAAGCAGGCTGGTGGAAACTATCGAAGTTTAAAATAGAGGTGGCCAACCTATGGTGCTCCAGATGTTCATGGACTACAATCCCCATCAACCCCTGGCCAAAAATATCCTGTACCTTTAACAGGGGCTTAGTGGCAAGGATCCCAAACATGGTACCCTTTCCTGGATTCCACTGAGTGTTTTTAGAAGGCGGCTGAGGTGAGGGGTGCTGATGCCCAGCAGGGCTTCTGATTAGACATTGGAGATCTTATTGGCTGTGCAGATTTAAACAATGTTGTTTGGGGATCAGTTGCCACTACAGTGTATCTACGTGGCTTTGCCTTCCATGATGGTCATTTTGTGATGGGTTCCACCTGCTGCAGCAGCCATTCTGTGATTGCATCCACCACCCTGTATCAAAATTCCACTGCCTCAAAAAGAAGGTGGCAACCCCTGCTTAATGTTATTTACCAGTTGATATCACATGCTATGCAACGCTTCTGTGCTATGCAACGCTTCAATAGCCTATTCCTGCACATTAAGCTAACTGTATTTTCTCCATGTTTTTGGCAGCCCTACTTCCAGGCCTGCACAATTTATGATTTGGTAAGTTGAAGGCAGGCCGCAAGCTGTGTATAATGACTCAACAGGGGGTCAGAGAGCTCAGGTTTTCACTGCCTGCCATACTATAAAAATAGAATAGTTCTTAAGCACCTGGAAGAGCACTGCAGCTGGAAGAAGGATCTGCTTTTAGAAAGGCAACATAGGCCTGGGTTGCCACATGTTCAAGGCCTGAGTAAATCAGGTGTGAACCAATTGAACTATAGCCTGTAAAATAAAGATGTTAGTATGGTCACCAGTTGAGACAATTGTATGCTTCCCCATTAGAATATAGTCCCAAACAAATATGAGAATTATCATTCATTTTTCCGGGTTGCCTTTTTCAAAACCATTATTTGGTGCATTATTGATACAAGAGCATTTATAATTCATTGAATGACCATCACCAATGTTTGCCTTTTGGAAACTAGTCAGCACTAGGATAAGGTGACCAAATGGTCACCTTTGTAAACCGGGATGGGTGGGTAAGTGGGTGGCTGCGCGCACACGCGCATGTGCGCGCGGCCGCAGGAATGCACTGCCTTTTGGGGCGCTCCTGTTTCCCGCCCTGTCACAGTACGGGAAACGGGAGCACTCCAAAAGGCAGTGCTCCTGTGGCCGCGTGCGCGGGAGGCTGCCGCACTGACTTGCACCCCAGAAGGCAGTGCAGCAGCCTTCCAAAAATCGGGACACTTCAAAAAAAACCCGCAGGACGCGGGACAAATTGTTTTAAGACGGGACTGTCCCGCCAAAAGCGGGACGTCTGGTCAGCCTACACTAGGACCCAGGCAGAACATTCTACAACAAATAAGGTTGAGTTTTGTGGCATATACAATCCTACTATTATTATTTTTTTTGAGAAAGAGTTATAGTCTGTGTTTGTGTGTAAGGATTACTTATATAATATATTCAGGCTGCTTTTGTATTTCTAACAGTCATCCAAGTGAGAGAAGGAAACTGTTTATTTTGCAGAAATAGAAAATGAAGCACAATTACATGGAGTAATTAATTGTTGGAGGAGTACTTTTTAACAATTTTCAGGCCACTATTTGATTGCATGGTTCTAAATAAAGAACAAATTTGTTAAAAACAAACATAGGCACTGGAGTATGTTTGTGTTGAATTATTCCAATTTATTATACAAGCACAACTCCTACATTGCTTAGTGGAGCCTTTTACCTTCAAATTGCTTTTCTGATTTTCAGCCATATGTGTGTTTAATCAAAATTATGTTGTCCTGAATTCAGAGCAGCTTAAGTAAAAGCACATAGGTTGGCAGGCTTAAACGTCAAACTGGAGTAAAAGAATCATCTGAATTTGGATTTTTGGGGAAAAACAGAACTCAAGGAGACATGAAGCACAACAGTCAAGATCTCTCAAAGACACCAAACTGTGTAGGTGGAGGCACATCTATCAGCAGGTTATCTGTTTGACCCCAAAAATGCTATTGGGATTAATTAGGAAGCCAATTTTTGTGGGGTAGAGTTCAGAGAAATGTAGCAGCAGAATAGTGATATTCAGCGACTCTTTGACAAACCACGGTGGCATACCACCTGCAGCCCTTTCTGTTCCCTAATGTGGCACCAGCCCTATGTTTCAGGAAAGTGTGCAAGGCCCTTGTCCCGTGGGTCTTGTGGCTAGCAGGTGTTTTCCCTCTTGAAATAGAGGAATCGGGAAACTGTAAGCCTCTCTGAGGGGCAAGCCTTATGAGAGAGATGGAAGTCAATGTGTCTGTTTGGATCAATGGTAAGTGTGAACATGGTTCTCCATGATCTGTGGAGTGAGTATGACTGCTCTACAAATCTTCCTCTTAGAAGAAGAAGCCTTTGGAGGATCCAGCTGCTGATGGTGCCCCCCCTTCTCCCCTCTTTTTTGGCCCTTTACACCTGGGCCTCTGTCATCTAACGGGACCTGCCGACCCTCCCCCCCTTTGGGGAAGATTTTGAAAATGGGGTTGTCGGATGCCTCTTATACCTATGTTTATTATATTTATTATATTTAGTCTTTTATTGTTATCGTTGCTTTTAAATGGTTTTAGTATTTTATGACTGTATTAGTCTATATGCTGTACACCGCCCGGAGCCCTTTGGGGATAGGGTGGTATAAAAATCCAAAGAATGAATGAATGACTGAATGAATGAATGAATGAATACATAAATAAGAAGAAGAGTTTGGATTTATATTCCCCCTTTCTCTCCTGTAGGAGACTCAAAGGGGCTTACAATCTCCTCGCCCTTCCCCCCTCACAACAAACACCCTGTGAGGTGGGTGGGGCTGAAAGGACTTTGTCATCTGTATCGCAACATCCCCAAACTACAGCCCCTTATCCCTTATAATTTACTTTCTGGATAGTGTGTGTGCATGTGTGAAGTGTCTGGGTAGAAAACAAATCCAAGACAATATGGTTTTGCCATTAGGATACTTTAGCCCTGCAACTTTATTAAGAAAACAGTGGCCCAGGAGAGATACAGCCCTTCAAAACAAGCCCAAACAAAGAAAATGAAAACTTGGTGGGGCATTTCCACTCTTGATACATGGGAATGTAGCTCTTTCCCCCCTGTATATGATAGCCCTGTATATTTTTTAATAATTTCAAATTGGGAAGAAGGGGACTTGAAGATAACTAAACATGCTAAGATAAGTTTGTAACATTTCTTTTTTTGTTATAATGAAAGTACTGACGGAAAATCACATTTGAAAAGGTTACAGAAATGTAGTATCTCTGGATAAAAACTCCAGAAAACTGATGTTTTTATATCAGATGAAGCCAGGGGCACCTATCACCTTCTTTGACTGATGAACCAGCTGTGGTCCTCCCCAGGCAGAATTTTTTTTGGCACTGTGGTGCATGCCCTAGTAACATCTAGATTAGACTCCTGCAATGTGTTCTATATCAGGCTGCCCTTGAAGAGTGTCTAGATGCTACATTTGGTGCAAAAGTTTCTGGCCAGAGAGCAGACTGGATTGGGTTGCATAGCACTTCCCCTATTGTGGAATTCACTACCAAAAATGCAGTGATGCCCAGAGATATAGATGGCTTTAAAAGAGGGTTGGATAGATTCATAAAGAATAGGTACTAGTAGCCATGGTGAATTAAAGGAAGTTTTCCTATACTATCATGTGAGGTAGTATCAGGTGGAGGGCCTTGGTTTCAATGCCCCATATGTTGGTCCTCCAGGTCAACTGGTTAGCCACTGTGTCAAATAGGATGCTAGGCAAAATGAACCACTGGTCTGATTTAGCTGGATTCTTCTTCTGTTGTTATGTTCTGTCTTATTAATAACATTGTACTGTGTTTGGGTGCATAAAAACTAATCATCTGACTGGCTTTAGCTGATCATTAATAACCAAATGGCTTAATGAAAAACCGGCTCCCTATTTATGACTGGTAAGCAGAACTTGAGCAGAACTGGCAGGTACTCAAGCATCTGTGGACTACATGATCTACAGTAAGTAAGCCAGGGTCATACATTTACAATATGGCTGTGCAGAGCTGGCTTAACATGTTCCCTTGGTAACATATAGAAACTCCAATTACATAAGGTTGCTATATCAGTGCCATATAGCTGATGGGATTGAGCTGGGATTAACTCTCAATTGATCTTACTCCATCTTACTCTGAAGTAATAGCTTTAACTTTCACCATTTCCAGGGAAGAAACAGTTGACAGCTCACAGGCACTTGGGAACTGTAATAGAGAACACTTTCTAGTGACAGCTTACAGCTTCCCAAATGAAATCGCTGGAAGCATTTTGATCTATTTTGGCTTGGGCCCAGAATTCCTGTCTCTTTTGCTGGTGATACTGAACTATTCTGAAATGCAGCTGAACTCAGAAACCTTCGCGAGACCTTGGTGGTGGTACTGATGGGAAGAAAATGCGAAAAGGGTTTCTAGAATTTATTCAGAGAAAATCAATTTTAGGAAAGGGTTCTTTCCTAATGAAAGGGTTTAGGAAAGGGTTCTTTCCCATGTGACATATGAATCCAAATGAAATATTTGATTTCTCATCAACACCAGTTTAGACCACACATGTGAGGGGGTCATAGAGTTAGATCTCATTGTTTACATTTCCATGGCCAGAAAGACACTTTAATTAACTTTGCTTCCAATGCCTATAGTCTGCTAACCTCCAGAAATAAAACGGGAGGGGGAAGCTAGAGTGATGCAATCTGACCAGAGGTGGAACTTGGGTGGGGGGGTGGGCAGAGCCAACAGTATAAAGCTGGAGCTGGTGGGCTCAGAGTCTCCATTTGATCCTGGCCTCAGTGAGGCTTGGGGATCCTGCAGTTTAAAGCTGGACCTGGGCAAGCTGAGACCAGCATCAAATAGGCCCTCCCCGTTCCTGAACTCCACATGGAGTTTGGGAGCAGGATGGGCTAGGCTAGCCCTGCTCTCGCCTCCACATGGAACTTGGCAGCAGAGCCATCTTCAACTGCGCCTCTTCCCCAAACTCCCCACAGAGTTTGAGGAAGGAGTGCAGTTGCAGAGGGGCATGCAACACACTCCCCATGTGACCATCAGGAGTGACACCCAGGGTTCCAGCCCCCCCCTTACCTGCTAGCTACGCCACTGGGTATGCCATTTTGACTCTCCTCATGGTTGATAGAAACAGTATAGAAATTGAAACCTCCTCTTTTTCTTCTTCAAGTGCAAAGGTTGGGCAGAGAGAAAACCATGCAGTGTGCAAAAAGATAGGCGTTTAAATGTTCCAGTTATCCAAGCTGCTATGCCAACTTTGGAAGCTCAAAAAGCAGGGTTCCAAGTTCTGGGTTTGGAAATTCTTGCAGATTTAAATAGAGCCTGGGGGTGCAAAATTTGGGAAGTGGAGGGACATTAGCAAGGTATTATATAGAATCCATGCTCCAAAGCATCCATTTTCTCCAGGGGAACTGATCTCTGTAGTCTGGAGATGAACTGTAATTCTGGAGGATCTCCAGGCCCCAGCTGGAGGTTTGCAACCCTATCAGAAAGGCAGGAGAAAATGACATGATCTAGCCACAGCTTCTTCTTTCCCTATTGCATTATCCATGGCAGCAGGGGCTGATGTGAATTGTAGTCCATGAACATCTGGAGAGCCGCAGGTTGCAGACCCCTGCCATAGACAAAGCAGCAGAATTCACATTCACATTCCTAGAATGTAAACAGTGTTGAGGGGATAAGTTGGGAACAATGGAGGAATGAGGGGGGAATCCTTAGGGGTAATACTGTACCAGATCCTGAAGTGGCTTTGGGTCCATGAAGCAGAGTCCAGCAACCTGCACTGGACTCCAAGGAAGTGGGGTAGAAAGCAGGTGAAATGCAGCAGCAACTGAACCCCAAGGCAGGCTCTGAAGTACCAGGCACTAGGTGCTGGGAGAGGGGGCTTCTTGTAGAGAAAAAGGGACCCTCAGTGTTATTCAAAGTGGCCCTTCAACTCCCAGAACAAAGGGGATCCTGCTTTTCTGGGGAAGAGACAGACATCAACCTTAATGTTTGAGTTGTTAAGCTAATGGTTTGAGTGGTTAACTTGATGGGCTAAGTGTGGAGTGCCTGGAGGTAGGCAGTGAGCTGAATCAATCATGGCTGTATAACAATGGCAATGTAAATAAGGTGATCATTAGAGAGAGATTAGTCAGAGGAAGAAGTATTGGGTTAATACAACACTAGCAGGAACACTTGAGGCACATACATTAACAAGTAAGTCTGTTGGGGTGGTTAGACTAGGGCTGGAGATGGGAAGCAACAGCTTTGAAGGCAGAGGCATTGTGTTCTCTTAATCCCGTGGTGGCGAACCTTTGACACTCCAGATGTTATGGACGACAATTCCCATCAGCCCCTGCCAGCATGGCCAATTGGCCATGTGTCAAAGGTTCACCACCACTGTCTTAATCCCTTCAGGAAAAGTGTGTGACATGTATTTTACAAGGCAGATATGGGCGAGGGCAAGTCCAGACAAGTTTTTATTGTGTCCTTGTGGGTACACTACACAATGCAAAAAATGGGCTCCCCATTTTGTTATGGCACTGCAAGAAACCCCAAGGGTTGGTAGGATGGGAAGAGACATTGTTCCTAAAACAGAGCCCCACCCCACTTACCACGGGTTAGGCCCTTTCCGCATGGGTGATAAAGAGTGCCCCAGGGATGCAAAAAACAACGTCCCTGGGGAGGGGTTCGCACGGCCGCCACCGCTGCATCTCAGCAGCACCAGCCTTGCAACCTCCAAGCGGCGCGAAGACGCTGCTTCCGAACCTCGCTCCCCCAGCGAGGTTTTTCGGAAGCAACGTCTTCCAACTGCTACCGTGTGAACGGCAGCAGCTGGAAGGCGCCATTTCCCCCACACCGTCTGTGAACGCCTATCTTGTTTCCTGGCTTTCGACTCCAGAGCCATCGCTCCAGCCTGCGGGGGCGTGTCCACTGGCCTCTGCGACGAGCTGGAAGCCAGGAGACGAGGTAAGCATTCAGCGATGGCGCAGCCTTTGTGAAGGCTGTGCTGCCGCCTGCCGCCCTCCCGGGACCATCCGTGTGAACGGTCCCGGGAATGTGTGTCGGCATTGTATATGCCGACGCACCCCTGCACCGTTGCGGTGCGGAAAGGGCTTTAGTCTGGTAACAACACTTTATAATTTGTTTCCCAGGCAACTGGGCCTCTCTTATGTTCAAGGTAAAATAATGAGGGTTTTTTTTACTCCCTGATACTTTGTCAGCACCTATATTGTTATAAAACAATCAGCAATGACCTAAAATAATGCCTCAGTGCATTATTTTAGGAATTCAATGCTAGATGCTTTTACAATATTCATCTGAATTGGGGCCTCCCTGTGTAGAGTACAGGCAGAGTGCAATTTGTTATGCAATTAAAAATCCATAAAGTTGACTGAAAAGGTTGCTCCCGGGCTTCTCATTTGCAAGATTTGTCCCCTGTCCCTCAGATGTGCTCTCACAATGTTGGTGGATAATATTTCAGTACCTTTTGGCTGAAATTTATTTAATTCCATTTTATTCTTTATGATTCCTAATTATCTCCTTCCTACATTTGATGTTTCCAGATGGCATGAAGTAGGACACACAGTGCAAGGGAACTTTCTCTGTCACATGCGACACATTGTTATTGTCATTCGTATAATATCTATTTTTTTCCAGTGTGATTAAATAGAAAGAGAGAGGATATTCATTTGATGATACTTCTGATTTGGGAAAAGAACACCAGACACCTCTCGAATTAAAGGAATAAAATGAAAGCAACATCAAAAATATGACTTTTACTCAAATCACCATAACTCTGAGCTGGCAGTCAAAGTCTGGGCTGGGTTGTCACCAACATACTGATGACATTCAGCTGTATCTTGTACTTCCCACAGATCCCAGGGTGGCTGTAAAAACCCTGCACCATTGCCTGGAAGCAGTTTTGGACTGGACACACGCTAATAAACCAAAGCTTAGTTCTGACAAGATGGAAGTGCTACTGGTGGGTGCAAGGTCTGACTTGGGAATGAAGGTGCTGCTCTTTCTGGATGGGGTTGCTCTCCCCTTGAAGGAACAGGTCCATAACCTGGGGATGCTCTTGGACTCTGGCCTGCTGCTGGATAAGCAGGTGGCTGTTGTGGCCAGTAGCGCCTTTTACCAGTTTCCACAGGTTAGCCAGCTGCAGCCTTTCACAGACAGATAAACTCTGGCCACTTTGGGGTATGCCCTAGTTACATCTAGATTAGATTACCACAGTGGGCTGTACATGGTGGTCGGGGCTCTGAAAGCCCCAGGTTGGTCGGGGCTCTGAAAGCCCCCTTGGTCCCCCTGTCCTGGGTGGTAATTTCCCAGGAGAGAAAGAGCGGGGGAACTTTCAGAGTCCCGAGGAGCTGACTGCAAAGGTGCCAGGCAGGTTGGGGCTCTGAAAGCCCCCTTGGTCCCCCTCTCCTGGGAGGGAGCACAGCTGGGTGGGGGGAGAGAACTGGTGGATAACTATTTAGAATCCAACCACTGCCCTTGACTGGAACATTTCCAACCCTGACCAATACTGCCTCATGCCTCATTTATCAGAAGGGACTGGGGTAACCAGATTTAGCCACTTCCTATCTTTGTTTATATCCACTCAGGATAAAACTTCTGTTCTGTATTGTTCCTCACTGTGCTAACACAATTCAATGTAATATTACCATCCAAATTGATGCCTGTTGCTGCCTCAATGTCATATAAACTACATAAAATGACATAATCATGCCATAAAAGAAGTACATGAATCGGAAACACCAGCAACAAAACATGAGAGAATAGTTGGCAACATGGAGAAATTTTAAAAGACATGCAAAATGAAATATTTTTACAACCTTTATGGAATAAGATATAAAGTAAAAGTATTAATCTGTCTGAGTATTTCTAAATTCCAAGCAAATATTCCACTTTGTCACATATTCTTCTTCAAAAAGTAAAGCGGAATGAACATTGAACAGTAGAATCAGTGGCGTTCCTGGGCAAACTGGAGCCCTGAGCAGAACCTGAGCTTGATGCTCCCCCATGGGTGGCCACCCTCCCCCACCATGACCAAACAATGATTTTTTTTCCACCAGGTCATTTCAAAGTCACCATCACATTATAGAACATGCCCCAACTCACAAATCTGAACACAGCAATGGGCCATGCCACACAGCAGAAATATTTTTTGAAAACATTTTCAAAATGCTTTCAAAATGTTTTATTGCTTCTATGAAAACATTTTATGGTATTGTATCCAGTCCCCCCAATTGGGGGAAACAGCATCATTTCCAATGGTGTTTAAACTGGGGAGTCCAGATTCTCCTTTTAAATCCACCTTAAAGGGAGAATCTGGGGTCCCCAGTTTAAACGACATTGAAAGTGATGCTCTTTTTGGGGTGGATTCTCCCCCACCCTGAAACAGCATCACTTTCAATGTTTAAACTGGGGACCTCAGATTCTCCCTTTAAATCCATGCAGAAGTGGGTGGATTTAATAATAACAATAATAACCTTTATGAGGCATTGAGAGAATAAAAGAAAGAAAGAAAACAAGCATCGGCAGGAAGGGGTAATTTAAAAGGAGAATCTGGGGAAATTTAGGGGGGTGCCTGCTGTCAGGGGTGCAATTATTAAGATAGCAGCACCAAAATTTCAGAGTATCTTTGTGAGCCCCTATTGATGATACCACCCAGATTTGGCGAAGTTTGGTTCAGGGGGTCCAAAGTTATGGACCCTCAAAGGTGTAGCCCCCCCCCATCTCCTATTAGCTCCCACTGGAAACAATGGTGAATGGGGGCACTCCATTTGGGAGTCCATAACTTTGGAATCCCCAAATCAAACCTCACCAAACCTGGGTGATATCATCAGGAGAGTCTCCTGAAAAATTCCTGAAATTGTGGTGCTGCTAGCCTAAAAACTGCACCCCCTGCAGACCAAAAATGGAAAAAAACACTGAAAATACAAAAAAATCCCGCAAACGAACCTGCATTTTTGGCGCCCACCACAAGGTGGTGCCCTGGGCAACTGCCCACTTTGCCCAATGGTAGGAATGCCTTTGAGTAGAATTCTCAATATGCATGTATTTTCACTTAATACAAGGACATCAGATTTATGTCAGCACTGTATAGTTTTTAGGATAGTTTTTGTCTCTGTCCCTATTTTAACTGTCACTAGCAAATGAAGCTGGAAGGATTGCAGTGTGCAGGCTGTGACAGCCAAGAAAGAATGTTGTTATTATTATTATTGTTGTTGTTATTTAGATTTCTATGTTGCCCCTCTCCTTTTGGGCTCGTGAAGGGAATGAAGAGATACATTCTGGAGAACAACATCTGTACAAATATCTTATTTTTAAAAAGCTCATTACGGTATGTCCACACAAAGAGGTATGATGAAGTGTGCCAATCATGCCGAATTCCTGTTATGGCAGCATCCTAAAATATCTCAGTCAAAATGGTTTCTTTAAGTCAGGAGCAATACGTTAAAATGCAGTATATGGAGCTGTATTATAGCTCTTTGAGTAGTTGCTGGCTTTATGTTGAAGAACAGGTTGCCAAGTTTATACAATTCTCTATTTTTTTATCTCAGCTATTTAAATATTTTATTTGTATTATCCCTTTTCCCCAGCGAGGAAGGCCAGTGGGCCAAAACACTTCTGATTTTAGTCACAAAGTGTGATATATGATTCCTTTTTTTGGTGGTCTTATGCACATTAGGCAGGCTACTATGGGCCTTCTACTATGACGTGATGATTTTAATTCGTAATAAATGCATTTGTGTTTTTGTTATACAGCAGTTTTTTATCTAGCGACCCTAGGCAATTCTTGACCTTTTGGTACTTAATTCTTGTTTTAGGGTTAAAGTTTGTTATTTTCTTGGTTTGAGAAGATAGGAAGGTTGCCAGGAGCAGGGAAAGAGAAAGTAAAGGGGGAGGAATATACAGTGGAAAAATGAGGTGCCCCCTTGAGGGGTTCCCACCACCAACTGAACCATAGTTTTTTTCAGGCAGAGGCTGCCAGAGGGAAGGACAAAGAGAAAGAAGCAGAAAAAATAGTGGCTTTCAGGGAAGGGAATGAGATAAATTGAGGAGGAGAAAATAAGATGTTCCACACTTTTTATAGTATAGTCCTTACAATAGTCCTGTCAAATAGGCCTGTATCATTAAACTTAATATTGCTGATACTGAGGCTAAGAAAGAAATCATTTGGCTATGGCAACTTAGGAAATTCATGACAAAAATAAGATTTATTACACCAATTCTGCAGTTAATTCATTGGCTACCATCAGTTGTTGGGCTTCATTTAAGCAACTGGTTCTCACCTACAAAGCCCAGCGTAGCTATAGATCTTCATATCAGCATGAATACATCACTGTCTATGCTCCATCACAACAGCTGCGCTGATCTAAAGAGGCTATTCTGCAAACAGATAAGGCCAACAGCTGCCCATAAACATTCATTCTGTGCCCCTTTGTGGAATTGCCAGCTTACATGGGAATGGGGGGAGGGTGGGGTCAAGAAAGCTCCTATCATTCTAAAGACTGAATAAAACAGACTAGTTTTTAGAAAGGGAATAGGGCTGGTAATATGCAGGAATGACTCAGGAGGGTCCTTTTTTTTAATAAAGGAAACAGTATTGTGTTCTAATCCAATATTTATTGTCCGTTTTATCCAGTTCTTTTTGCATCGTTTTCTACTTGTTAGAGCCATTTCCTGCATTGTGTATGATATATCATGGATGATAACTTTTTCTATTTCTCATTCTAATTCTGTTGCATTGTTTATGGGATGTTTTGTGCTGTCTGATTACATTGTCTATATTATGTGATCCGCCTTGAGTCTCAACAAGAAAGGCTCAGCTATAAATAAAGTAAAGAGGCATCAGTTCATTCTTTCAGCTACATCTCCCGGCAGTGACTCTAGCAGCTGTTTCCAGTATCACCCAAGGTAACTAAAATGACCACAAAGGCTGCTAATTCATAAGCGCTTCTCGCTCTTTGACAACCAAAAGTCTGTGTTGTTTTCCTCAGCATCCTTTTAGTTTTTTAGACAGTAAATTGTGGGAACCCAACCAGGAGTCAGTGTGTGCTTTGCCTTGTTTATAAAGCAGCACTTAAAAACCATTACCTTGCATGCACTGGTCTGACATCTGTTTCCATGGAAGCGGAACTGGTAATGGAAGCAACCCACTAGAAGATGAGTCAATTTCTGCCGCTGGGTTTCTTTCTCCCTTTTCCCCCCTCTCTCTTTTTGGATCTCACTTCTGTTTCCATGGAAACGGATGTTGGATGAGTCAAGAAGGTAGAGCCCCCCCCTCCGCAAAAGAAACCATGACAATACTTTACTAAAAACATCTATGCTCTCTATATTCTATCGTCTTGCAATCCATTCTCACAGAAAAAAACAGATATCAAAACAGTGACAGTAAATATACACATTTACAGAAGGTAGCAGATGCTGTCTGAAAAGAGTGGGTTCAAAGCTGGTGATCTTTAAAGAGCAGTTTGTTTCAAAGTCTGTAGCATTTCAGATGTGGAGGAGGACTTGTGCTAAAATGATGTTAAAATAAGAATTACTTTCCCCCTTTTTTTCTAAAAAAAAACTTTAATGATAGGGAGGTCACCAAATTCTTTGGTGTAGGTCAGTCTGAAAAGTTCTTTTTATGGATTCTCCGTATTTGATATGAAACTGTGGCCATCCTTTCCCACACACATAATAACACAATTCACCAGAAATATTACTGTTAAAATTAAACCTGTTTATATAGGGGACATAAAAACAGTATAACATCGAAGTAGCATAAAATGGTGCAATAATGACATTAAACTGTAAAAAATGGAAATGGAAAATTTGCCAAAGAAAATAAATGGATGGAAATGGGCTTCTTTAAAGTGCATGAAAAAGATACATATTCATTTAAATATTAAGTATAAATATTCATTCATCTCTATTAAATAGTCTCAAAATATATTGATTGTATGTATTTTATTTTCTTTACAAAGTTGGAAGTTCAGCATAACAGTTTATGTAGCTTTAACACTATTATGCAGTCTCTCTTTCATATAGAACTTTGGTGGTCAATTATATTTCTTTACAAGCACCTACAGTTAGTTTGTAATGAATTCTCTTCCTTCCAATACAAATCACACTTCTTTAGAAACACAAAGTATGCTGTTTTGTGTGTTAAGCAACAATTCTAGAATGCAAATTCTTAAGTGAAAAAGAAGAATCCCTCCAAACATAAGTCCCTGACACACAAAAGCAATTAATAACAGCTGTAACTTCTTGTTTAAAAACTTAAATCGGGCCTACTGTGATTATCTTATATTGTCTGTAAATGCTACAACACCATATCAACCTGATTATTGATGTCAGAAATTGTCTGTTTATATGATGTCAGAAACAGCCAAATTCCAAAAAGCTGTTTTTAAAGATGTTGATGAATAAAATGCAGGACATTTCTAAGTTTTCAGAACCAAAATGGCTAAATTAAAAGATCTCAGCTAACAACAAAACACTTTTGAAGCCTGTTGGACATCCTCTGTCAAATTTTGGAAAAGAGAAGGAGGGTTGGATATGAATAGTTAGAACTTCCTTTCATTAATTTAGAAAGTCTAAAGTTTGAAATATGTTTTATGTTTAGAGATGGCAAGCTATTATTTCTGCCTCTTTCTTCCTTTGTACTATTACTTTGTATTCCAATGACCCAGTTAATTAAGAAAAGAATAAGAAGTTAATCAGCTTCCCTTCCTAGGAAATAAGGAATCCAAGATATTGCTTGGAAGAAAGTACCAGAAGCAAGAAAACTTTCATTTTGGTACCCAGATAGAAACTGTATAACAGGAACATAAAGCCTCGTTTCCATAGCCAGAGAAACCTAAATGTCTACTCATTAAAAGTGGGGAATAGAGCAATTCAGTTCAGTTGAAAATAAGGTTTTAAACATTTAATATAAAGAAGTACCTTCTAATTGTTTAAAAAACAGGTAGCTTAGCTGTTGTTTAAAAAGTTAATCAGGGGCCTGTGGCAT